>NC_140776.1:26497670-27122670 GCF_044657685.1 Stegodyphus dumicola | reverse complement strand
TTTTCACCTCTCCGGCCTCCAAAATAATCCTAATGTCTCTACAGTGGCGCCCGAACTAAAAGGATGTTGGATGAGGTTTCTCCACACCCAGGATTTGTCGATTGAGTCCCCTAAAACCCCCAGTCGCCCTTTAAAAAGGGGAGTATATAAGGTATTTCTCCCGCTTTCCCAGCCTGCCTTCGTGGTGTAATGGTTCTGCACGCTGGGCCGGTATTCCAGAGGTCCGTGGTTCGATTCCTGGCGAAGGCGGTTGCTAATTTTTCATCTGTCCGGCCTCCAAAAAAATCCTAATGTCTCTGCACTATATCTCCCAGTCTACGCGGCCAATTGACGAAATTCAAATTGCGTTTTTAATGTCTCGAAAGTGCGACTCAGGATATGTATTAGATGTATATACAGCACTGCTTAAATATAGGTATTCTGACAAAAATTCGATTTTTTTAAATAACATGCCAATTTTTTTTTCCATATTTCGATTCTACGATTCAAATTAAGAAACTCCCAAATTTTATAAAAATCGCACGAGTAGTTTTTAAAAAATTAGCTCTCAAAATTTTAGCTCCGCAATGTTAATTCAATGAGATATGTATTTATTAATATCTCTTTTTTATGAAAGTTATACGATTCCTTCCTACACAGTTCGAAATTCAGGTTCATTCCAAATAAAATTCACCCATTTTTTATGATTTATTTTTTAAATTTGCATTTTTAAATAATATTTGTAATTTTTTTGAAAAACATTTTGAATTATAACCTATCAAATTTTTACAATCATATAAGTAGATATATTTCTAAGCATACCTGCAAAATATTCGAGCTTTTGATTCAAAATTTCAGAAGATATACGTGAATTAATATATTGGCGCGTTTTGAAATTTGGCATATTTGTTGAAAGCGATAATAACGAAAATGTAGTTTACGCACTTTTATTTGAAAGTAGGAATGATGCGAATTATTTTCCGCTCAATCCACAATGTAAAAAGGTAGGAAGGATGTGATTTTTTTCCGCTCCTGCATTATGGAAGGGAAAGGAAAATAGGTTGTCGTATATTAATAAGATCGCTAAGTTAATTAATTATTCTTGGCTCAAACTGAAAAAAAAATGCGCCAAGTTAAATTTTTGAATTTAAAATGCCCTGTGGGCAAAGGGCGCAGAATAACGGCTGCTGTTGGCAACAGCATTGAGCTTGAGCACCATACAGATGACAGTCTGCATGGAGAAATTTAAAAATTTATCTTGGCCCATTTTTTTCAGTGTTCGCCAAGAACAATAATTCGCTTGGAGAACTTCTTAATTTATCAATCTTTTTTTTTTTTTTTTTTTTCATTGTACACTAGGGAAAAAAGGTCATCATTCATACTTTCAAATAATTTTAACACAGTGCGTAAACAACATTTGACGTTATCGCTTATAAAAAATATGTCAGATTTCAAAATAATATGCCAATATGTAAATTCACGTATATCTTGGGAAATTTTGAATAAAAAGCTCTAATTTTTTTCACGTATGCTTAGAAATACATGTACTTTAAGATGATGATAAAAATCGTATAGGTTATAATTCAAAATGTTTTTCGAAAAATTTATAAAAATTATTTAAAAATATACATTTAAAAAATAAATCATAAAAAATGAACGATATTTATTTCAAATGTGAAAGGATGAATCAAATAAGTTTAATTAAAAAAGAAATGTTAATAAATATATACCAAACTCAATTAACATCGAGGAGCTAAAATTTTGAGAGCTAATATTTAAAAAACCACACGTGCGATTTTTACAAAACTTGGCATTCTGGTATACCTTGAGTCGTAGAATCGAAATATTGGAAAAAAATGGGTATGTTATTTCAGAAAAAGTCCGATTTTGTGTCAAAATACCCGTGTTAGAACAATGCTATATATAAATTTAATATATATCCTAAGTCGCGCTTTCGAGACAAGGAAAATGCAAGTTAAATTTCAACAATCGGTCCAGTAGAACGGGAGATATATATCTGTCCCATTTTGGGGAGGGATGCAAGGTGTATATTTAAAAAAATTTAAATTATAGTTTTGATTTCCAGTATACAGTTATTCGAATTAAGCAGTCATTTTAATAATTTGTCAATGAAAAATCAAAGAAACCTATTTTTTATGCTGACTGTTACAATTTTGAAATATCATGCGACTTTTACATTTATAAAAAAAATTCAAATTATAATATTGTTTTCCAATATGCAATCATTCAAATTAAGCAGTCATTTCAATAGTTTGTAAATAAAAGATTACAGAAAGCTATTTTCTATGCTGACTTAACAATTTTGAAATATCATGCGATTCTTATAATTTCGGGAAAGAAATGTATGGAATGATAATGATGATGATTGTGGTAAAAAAAGTTCTAAAGATAAAAAGTTTGAATAAAGAACTTTCATAAGAGGGAAATAATGATATGAATAATTTAATATGGAAAATGAATGTAAATAGGATAGATAGTAGTGATCACAGCTATACTGGAAAGCAAAGACGGAAGAGTATTTTTGCTTTAAAATTCTTCACTCCTGTGCGTACAAATAAACAAATAAAAAAGGCGTACAAATAAATAAATAAAATTGGAGAAAAATGTTTTTCAACAATAAAATTTAAATTGATAACTGTTAACAGTGTATTTTAATTTCAGAATACGAAGCACAGCTCTTAGAAGGTGGCAGAATGGATGTTTCTTTTTAGTAATTTCGATAAACACTTCGATGCTATTTTCTAAAAGTTCCACCTGTCAACTACAGAATATCAGTCGGAGAGATAAGCATAGGATTCTATGATTGGTTAGAGGGCTACCTGCCTAAGAGGAAGGGATGTCCTCGTGGAGGACTTTCTAAGGAAAACTGGCTAGTATATACGTTACACGCGGGGAAAACCAACGCAGCCAGCTCGTTCGCTGAGATTAGAACCCCGGATCGAATTATCAGTGTTTAGTGATTTTGTCATAGGGCCGGTGGAGGGTGCATGGTTCTATGGTTATAATGAGCGCCGCCTGAAATAACCCACTGACCTGACTTTGTTGTAAACGTCTTACAGTGTTATTAGTTATTCTAGCAGAAGGGATTATTTCTTTCATATAAAACAATAAATATTATGTGGGTATAATAAGGCCAGCATATAAGCATAGGTATACTAATTATAGACATTGTCTTGTACAAGTAAAAGTATTGTAAGTAACTGTAAAACTGTATTTCAGAAAAAATATTGTAAATATGAATTCAGATAATGTTTATATGTGCACTTATCTGTCATGATTATATCTATGGTTATACTAAGCTGTTTTAGATGGAACCTTGTTAGAATGTTTGGAAGAAGGAGTGATGAAAAATGAGCAACACATTTGCCGGGAATTGAACCACGGACCTCTGGAATACTCGCCGAGCATGCAGACCACTACACCACGAAGGCGGGAGAAATACCTTATAACCTTCTAGAAATATAGAATTAAAGCGGATAGAAGCCTAAATTTCGTTATATTGTTATAGTATTTTATAATAATATGAAGAATGTTAGAGAGAAATGTAAAGAAGAAAGACTATACAAACTTGTAATATTTTGTTAAAAATAAAAAATTGTGAAGAAAATACAACGGAAATTTTTTTTTGAAAATATACCAAAGCTTTAAGTTAAAAATAAAGCTTAAGAAGTAAAAGTAAAATATATCAATGGTTCTTTTTTTGAAAATGTTTTTCAATAAAAATTTGAAAAAAAAATGGCTAATTTTTTTATATTTAAATATATATGATAAAAATAGAACTAAATTATTATGATTTCGTAGTTACTTTACTCTTACCAGATCCAAGAAATACGATAAAAAACAGAAAATAATTAAAATGCACCAGTATATGTGTGTGTGTGTCAACTGATATTTATATATAAGGGATTTTAATCTGTATATTTTCCAATATTATTTTTCAAATTTACGATTATTAATTTCAAATGAGTTATTAGGCCCAGGAGGGCTTTTAGTCTCGAAATGGCATTTTATGGCGTTTCACTATAAATGGTAAATCACTTTTTAAATTGTTGCCACCAAATGTTATCGCCCTGTTTTATATTTAAAGAAATTAAATAATGAAAAATCTGCATGAATGTATGTATATTTCTCAAAGAAGTCTCAGTAATAACACTAATATACTTTACATATTATTTTCTAAGAGATTGACATGATGTTCCCGGTTGCAAAAGACATTTTAGGGATACTCATCGGGTGAGTGACGGGTGGGTTCACAAATGTTGTTTATTCTCTCTCATTTTCCTTCAAGAAACATATATCTTTCTTTTATGTTTGTTCGTTTAATTCTGTATACAAAGAATACGAGGGCTATTTGTCTAGAAGTGTCTAAAAACAGAGATACTTTTGTCAAAAGCATTCTAAGATAAACTAGTTCGTATTTATGTTAGACACAGGGTAAAACCACAAAAACATCCATGCAGTCAACCTATTCTTCCAAAATTGCAATGCTTTATTTTTTTTTTCTGCAGTATTAGGTTCCGCGACGACATATGCACAGTTTTAAACTGGCTTAAAGAGGTTAATAATTTCAGTCCATTACAATGTCTTACACAAATTTAAACTTTGTATAAGTAATAATAATGAGCTGAAAATTATGTGAAATATATGGTAATGAATGTACCGGTCTATGCAGAGTCTGTCTGTCGTACTAACCGATGGCTGTTGTCATGCCAATGTCTTTACAACTATTGACCTGCTATCTTTAACAGCTGAGAGTTCTAGAAGACATGTCGACATCCTGGATATTGAGCAAACGTAGAACAGTATGGGCAGCATATGGTCTCGAATCTTCATAGTGATAGGGTGAGACGAAGGAGACTTCGAGAATATGGTACAGTCAAGTACATTAAAACCTCAAGTAATGTAACTGTATGTAACTGTAGCTGGTCAAAGTACCGGATGTGGCGATTAGAATGAAATGGAATGTGAGCCCAACGGTTCTCCACTGCTTTTATCCAGATGCTGTGCTGGCATGATGATGGAAAATGCATTCTTTAAGCTTCCATTTACCTTACTGTCTTCACATATGATATGTATAAATGCAAAAGCCATCTAGAATTTATCCTAAGACAGTAGGTTTAAGCCCCTTGCATTAGATATCAAGATAAGCAGTATCCTTGGATCGTCGTCGAGCATTTGTTGGTTGATGCAATAGCTCTGTCACCGCTAGCAGGTTGTCTATGACCATCATGATTTAAGCAAAAGAGGGATCATCAGAAAACACTGTCATGTCATTCTACCTTGTGCGAGATGACAATATCTATGTTGTATCATTAAGAGAAGACAAAGCAACTGTCCCGTTGCTGGTGCATCATACTCAATTTCCTGAACCGTGTCCGATCTTTGAGCGATGCGTGTAAGATATCTGTAGTCTCAGACAGTGGTGAATGGAAAGCTCTGGAGATTCCGTATATCATTGGTGTGGACCTACTGGACCCATCAGTTAAAAATTCTGGTTATATTTACTCGGTTGTGACAAATGTGAGCGGCAGCTACGCAGTACATTAATCGCCAGCAGGCTACCATTCCCCCATGATCGCATTCCAAGATGTGCTGAGTTCCAAGAGTTCTTTTTTATTTAAACTAAGAATAAAAGGACATAAAATGCAAATAATAACATATAAACGAGATTTCCGAATGTAAAATGGACATTTCAGTCTGTCTTTTTATGCTACTTCAAGGTATTAGTACACTTTCTTATAATGTAGGTATCCGTACACTTGCTTCGTGTTATAAATACACTTGCTTCGTGTTATAAATACACTTGCTTCGTGTTATAAATACACTTGCTTCGTGGTATCAGTACGCTTGCTTATAATGCATGCCACGAAATGATAATCATTTTCCTATCTTAGCAGCATATTCTACCTTACATGTTAATTTCGAATTTCTTCTCTGTTTCTTTCATGATTTACCAACTTCAAAGATCAAGAGTGTGCTTAACCATGATCAGCAATGAGTCATAATCGCGGTTTTCGTTTTTGATTACTGTATTTTGTATTCCAAGGTAAATTTCATTTTTCATGAAAAATACCCTCAGTTATCAGTTCGCAATACTGTATTAAATATTTCACATTATTATATCAAATCTTATTGCTTACAACAGCAACACTAGAATACATCTATTTGCTTTGTAGAGTTGCGCGCCTCCAACCTGCACGCGACAAAGTGGTGACTGCTGAAACTGGGAATTAGACAGAGTCTTGAGAAGGGTTTAAGTCCCTTTTTATTCAACTTTAGAAATTACAAATGCGTGCTCTTGACGCTCACAAACTACGCCGACCCGGCGGTAAAATAAAAATAAGAAACTAAAAGAGATACTAACAAGTCACTAACTACGAGGCTCTCTAAACGTAACTAACCTCACCGCGTTTTACAATACCGCTGATACTTCAGCAAACTCTGAATATTACGTTGAAAGATTAACAATTTGCCGAGGCAGGCACACAAGCCGAAACGCGTGAGTAGTAACCCGGGGTACTCGGTAGGCGGAAGTGACGTCACAGAAAAGGGACGTGGTCGCCGCCATCTTGAATCACGTGACAACCGGAAATGACGTAGACGGAAGGAATGACGTAGACGGAATGACATCATCCAAGTTTCGTTTTGATTCTGTGGCAACGATTTTATGTTTTCAAAGTTTTTATTTTTTGTGGCAATGACACTATTTTTTATGTTTATGGCAATGATCTCTTAACCACGTGTTTGGAATGACATCACTTTTAATTTATTATTTTTAATTATTTGACATGTGATTAACATTATTTTGTTATTTGATTAATTTTTAATACGTCATTAATTTTAACTTTTTAATTATTAACTATTTAGTACATCATTATTTTACTTATTACCTTTAATGAATTTTTGTGGAAATTAATATTATTTTCCCTGAATTTTAAAAATAACTCCACCGCTGTGATTCGAACTCGCTATCTCTGGGATGGGAGTCTAGCGCTTTACCGCTCGGTTACCCTGTCCTCTTATCAGACTTGTTATTTGAAACACTTTTATAGAGCAGGTTTTCGTAAAAAGCGGTTCCAACGAAGGAGACATGCCAGCAGTCTCCTGAAACTCTAAGTGGTCATTTGATCTTCGCTCTTACGTAGAATTTACAATTCTACTTAGCTTTTGTAAGAGCAAAGATCAGGTGCTCACTTAGAGCTTCAGAAGACTGCCGGCGTGTTTCCTTCGTTGGAACCGCTTTTTACGAAAACCTGCTCTATAACTAATTTTGTATAATTACCATCCAGATTTTGCAGAATACTCGATCTTCATTATATCTCTTTTTATTAAATTTACATTTTATATTCTATGTAATTGAAAAAATAAGCTTCGAATATTTGCACATTCTACTGAATTGTTTAGATCTGGAGAATGTCTTTTACTTCCAGATTTTTTATCTTATGTCTGCATAACCTGCATTTATTCCATTCGTCTTCCTATTACTGATAGAAAAATTACATTTTGCGTGAGGGATTTGGAATACCGAAGTTCATATGAATGTTGAATAAAGAGAACAAATCCGGCATTCTATCGTAATTGACTAACACTCTGAATAATAAAATTTTAAGAAAACATCAGTTTCATTCACGTGAATAAAATACATTTTCCAAAAACGTCCAAAAAAATCTATCACAAGTGTCAACATAAAAGATCTACAAATATATTTTTAAGTATTTAAACAACTCATAAGCTGAAGATAAACCAAGAGAAAAAAGTATCCAGAATTCATTGGCATATACCAACAGCAAAGATAAAATAGTTTCCAATAGCAAAGAGAAAACAGTTTCGAAATGTCTAAACGTCTACTCTCAAAACGTTTGCGAAAAGACGATGACATCACAAAGACATAAATTTTATGGAATATGACATTATTTAAAAAATTTTCGTTCGAAATTTTAGTTCTGATATAGGAAAGTACACATTAAGTAATTAAATGTGGATATTCGTGTACATGTTTTTAAAAAACAAATATATAAATTTTTAGGAAAATTTTGCATATTTTTCTATTTTGGTAATAATATTTTTAAGTTAGGAAAATATTCTGTACTGAACATATGTGTCTACGAAATTCTTTGGAAAAGTGGAAAGTAAATAATCATTTCGATACTTCGCTAGAAATCAAGTGTTATAGTTGAAAAACGCTTTAAAAATTAACCAAGAGGACAACAAAGTACATATATAAATTATTTTGCTAATCGGTTATGAACTTTTAAATAGGATATATCCAGAATCTTCAAAATTAATAATGAAACGATCAATTTAACCCTTGAAATTTTACTAAAGAAGTCTCTGTAATAGTAAAATGCTGGTTAAAATTGTGCTAACAGAAGGAAAAAATATGCTTTTTTTTAAATATTCGCATGATATGTAATAAAAATGAAAGCATGTCCCCGGTTCAGCAATGCAATACAAGGCGTTAAGGAAAAAAGTTTCTAAACTGAGTTTTTTTATCACGTACGAAGTGTATTGAAAGAGCGAAAATTAGTAATATATTAGCAGTGGATTAGGAAACAAATTTTCAAAGATAATACTGTGGTATGAAAATTAATCAAAAAGTATAATATGTAAAACTTTTTCTTCGTAATAAGTTATGAATGTTTTCGTTTCAGTAGAATGAAGTTAGAAAGTACAAATTTTGTAATGAAACACTCATTTAAGCTTTTAAGATTTTATTAAAATATGCAATAAAACACATTCACTTTGAAATATAATGCAGTAAGGTAAAATATAACTCTGGTTCATCAATACAATATATTAGTTATGTACAATTAATTGTTCATTTCGAATATGATAAAGAAACTTTTGAGTCAAAGAGAAATATATTTACAAATTAATGATTCTTATTTTATTATTAATTTAAATCAAATCTGATGTTTCTTATGAAGATGAGGTATTTTCTTAGACATGTTTCTAAAGAAATTAGTATATAAACTTTTAAGAAAGAAATATATTTCACGAGAAAAACGTCTATGACAATGCAAGTCTGTCATCGTGGTGACTTAGAGAAAATATTCCAAGTCTGTATGAGCTGGGTTAAAAGTCTCTATTATCTACATACGAATACGTCAATGTCAGAGAAAATTAATCTATCCCCATAGAATACTAAGATAACAATTACATTTCTTTTCTTAACTTCTGGTTTAGCGTGATAGTGAAGTTAAATCTTCCAAACGTGTAACAAAATTATTAAATCGAATGATATAAGTATTTAGTAAAAATTTGTTCTCAAGACTTTACGAGGCACTGTAAACGATAAAAAAGGAAAATATTTGAAAATTCAATGATTTGCAGTGGCAGTAAGGTAAAAAATGGTAATATTTAAACTGTTCTAAAGGTTACCAATAGGGTGTTTCACAAAAACGGTTTATGAAAACACGAACACATCACAGCCACTTACAAATAACTTCTGTCAAAACTGAAAATTCTACACTCAAAATTTACTTTGAATTCAGGAAAAGAAACATTAGGGGTTTCGAAATGAAAGTACTCATGTAAACTTTCCGGAATGAAATGTACAGTATTTCAGGAAATATTCATTTAACTTCTAACTTGTTCGTAATTTTGTTAAATCATATGTAATGAGCGTATGTGAGACACGAAAATGCATTCATATGCGAAAAAATAACAAACATTTAACTATCTGACAATGAATTAAATTTCATTTGAAATGTAATGGCATGAAAAGTAGTACAATATATCTGTATGGAAAATCTTGATGATAATTTCTGGTGTGTTTTTTTCGAATAAAAAAAATAGTTAAAGGCTCCTAGGTTAGTAATGAACTTCTAAATTCGGTCAATTTTCATCGAAAACGCCGTAAGAAGTTCTCCGTACTGGTAAAATATTACTTAAATTCTCTAGCTTTGTGACTTCCCTCAGACATTGGCAAGACCAACGGCTGTCTGGTCAATACAAGATAACTATGTGTTTAATAGGTTACTTCAAAGCTATGAAAGAAATAACAGTTGGGTAAAATTATGGACATTTTCAAGAAACAAATGTTCTCTTATGTCCTTTTGTTATTATATTTATAAACAAAATGCAAGAATTCAGTAAATACATAGATAAAATGGTAAATTAACATGAAATGTTTACTTAAAGTCTATGTAAAGTTGGTGATCGTAATACATTTGAAAAATAGTTCATATACAGTGCATTAAAATTTTGCACCCCATCTATGAATTCATGAAATTCAGCCCAAAAAGTCATTTATCACGTTCGCTTGCTTGCAGTATATTCTCTTGTCGTTTTAATCTTTTTGCTTTTGAGTTGTAGTATTTCTGAATTTGAAGCTTTAAAACACAAAATCACTCTGATTTATCAACTTAGGTCTGAATGTAAAGTACAGTCAACCAAAATGGAAGATTTTAGCATAAGTAAATGTACTACAGACAAAATAAAATTAAAAATTCATCATTATTTTTCATGCTCTGTTCATGAAACTAGTCCTGACTTAAACCATTCGGAACATTTTCAGAAAAAATATTCGTTTCTTGTTCATGTTTTTGCATACTCAGATACTAATTTTGTTTGAAATATGGGATATTCTTATTCCCTTTTATATTTCACTGTTAAAGTCTGGCTTGGGAAAATTGTTTTCCTTGGAAATGGCATACTTGTCCTATATGTCTGTGACTGTTCTAATAAACTACAGTACTAACAAGTGTGAATAAAATCCCTAGTTATACAGGAATTATCTTGAATGTTTCCTTAGTCTGAAATGCAAAATGTAACCCATGTGCAAAAATAGAGCAAGTTTATCTTAAAAAAGTTCTCCACGAATACATCTTTTTCTCGGTCCTTACATGCTTTTGTGTATTTTTCACTCAAGTTCATTGTTTACCTTTCTTTCATCTAATTTGTGAAGTATTCCTCTTTGAATACTAACATTTGAATTTGTTTAACTGATTTTAAAGTACATGTATATTTTGGTCAATGCGTGGGGAAATGAGGAACTGTGGCCCTGAGTGTTCTAAGCATTCCATACTGCATTTTTCTTAAGAGTACAGTTCAGTTAAAAGAGAAATGTATTTCGTACTTTGTGAAAATTTTATTTACTTATTATGTGTCATGCTCATGATAAATAAAGATGTTATGCATGTGCGCAGGACTGCGTGGCTCCAATGTTTAATTAAAATAATGCTTTTCAAAAAAGTGTGGTCTTTCTTATATTAGAAATGCGTTAAAATTTTTAAAGTTGGTGACTATAGTAGATCATTATATGGACTTTCTGTCGTTATTACCTATTTTGTATAATTATTTGTGTGTAATTTTATTTATTATCTATGAGAAGTTAAATGTCAGTCAAAAAAAGCTGTAAAAGTTCATTAGTAAGCAATGTCAGTTTGAAATTTCTATCTTAAAATTATTTGTATTAGGTCTTTTATGTTAATTACTATGTTAGATCATTATTTGGAACTCTACTTAGTATTTCGTGTAATGTATCATAACTATGTAGGAGTCATTTGTCAGGTATGATAAATTAAATTTCGTTCTCAAAAGGCTGTAAGAGTTCAGTGCTAAATAAATTATTGACAATGGGAAATATGAGTATTTTTCAGTTAAGTTACAATGAATACGTTAAAAATATTCCAAGTTAACAAATTTTTATATTCCAAATTGGGAAAAAGGCGATAAAGTTTCATTTCCATGGCTGAATATTAATTCCATGTGTATTATAGACATTAAGTTCTCCTTCACAAAATGTGACTATAATTCAAATTTAAAATAATACGTTACAATGTGGATATTCTTCTCTGTAGTTAAAATATAATTCAATCTTCTGTACCTTGTTAAGAGAGTTAGGCTGTGATAAGTTGAAATAGAGTAGTGTTTATAAAGTTCTGCGGTAAATGGTGGAATCATATTAAGAATCCGAGTGACGTTTTCACATGAAGGAAAAAATCAAGGTTTCAGTGTATGTTTGGTGATTTAAGTAGGATAAATGCAAGAAAATACAAGATATTTTTGTAAAATATTTCAAAGAGTTAGCAAAATTTGTGTTAGTAGTATAAATGAATCTTACTGAATAAAAGGGAGTGTTCTGAATATATATGTATAAATGTCTGTAGAGTAAAATAAGAAGAAATGAAGTACTATTGGTATGTATCTAAACTTAACTGGGTAGAAATGTTCCATGCATTGGTTTGAGTGGCTTTATACCATGAAAATTTATTGCTCCTTATAAGATTTATTTAAAGTCAGTAGGTCTTACAACAAAGAAACATGTGTAAGTCTGTATTTATTATGGGGAAAAGGAATCAGAAATACAACATGAATATGTTTTATAAGTTAAATATAAGGGTAAATGTGTAAATGGAAAGTGTAAAAATTACATTTGTCAGACATAGTTTGGTGAATCCTTTGAATAAAAGTAAGACGTGTAAAAGGGAATCAACAAAGTTTTGTATAGTTAGTAAAATACATTAGAAGGAAAAGTTCTGAGTATCTCCAACTTAGTAGTAAAAAGTAAGAAATGTAGTATTCCAGTTAAACTATATAGAAAGAGCATTGTGTATATTGGCTTAATGTTACAGAAAATATTATCTAGTGAAGTTATATGCATGTAAATTCCAGCTTAAAATTTCAAAGACGGAGAAATGTAGGTAAGTTTACTTTTGGAGAAATGGAAGTGTAACATGATGTTGTATTTAAAACAAGGGGGAAAAATAATTAAGGGTAAAATAAAAATGTAACAAAAAAAAAAAATTAAGGGAAAGGGAAAAAAAATAAAATTTACTTTTGGAAGTAAAATGCATAAGGGAAAAATCAAAACTGCATTTGTGTAAACAAAAAACTCAAAAAATTCAAATTATGAAACTAAATATTACTTTTGTAAAAAATTAAGTTAAAAATGTAGTAACACCTTTTTTTCTAAATAAAAAGCGGAAAGGAAAATTAAATTTGTAAAAATAAATATTAATTTTGTAAAACCAAAAAAAAAAGTTTAAACAAAAAATTAAAATAAAGTAAAAATACGAAAAGGAATAAATTTTGGAAAAAAAAAAACTTTTGCAAAATAAAAAGTGAAAAGGAAAAATTCAATTCGTAAAAATAAATATTAGTTTTGTAAAACCAAAAAGAAAATTAAATATAAAAAAAAAAATAAACTTTGCAAGATAAAAAGTAAAAAGGAAAAATTCAATTCGTAAAAATAAATATTACTTTTGTAAAACCAAAAAGAAAATTAAATATAAAAAAAATAAACTTTGCAAGATAAAAAGTAAAAAGAAAATTTAAATTCACTTTTGTTGAAGTTAAAAATAAAATTTATGTTTGGGAAAGGGAAAAAAATAAAATAAAAATTAATAAATTAACTAATAACTTAAAAAAAATAAGAATGAGATGAAAACTGAAAACAATTAAAAATATCTTAATAATAAAAAAAATTAAACCGTGGGAAAATCTTACATTTAAAACAGCAATGAATAAAGTAATGATTAAGAAGCCAAAAGAAATCCTAGCCGTCGTGTAAAAACAAATGTGTGACGCGGTTTTCATGTCAAAGCGCATGCGCAGACTTTCAGCCTTATGTCATCAATGGTGCAAAAACTCAAAGGAAGAAAGAGTGTTTCAAATAACAAGTCTGATAAGAGGACAGGGTAGCCGAGCGGTAAAGCGCTAGACTCCCATCCCAGAGATAGCGAGTTCGAATCACAGCGGTGGAGTTATTTTTAAAATTCAGGGAAAATAATATTAATTTCCACAAAAATTCATTAAAGGTAATAAGTAAAATAATGATGTACTAAATAGTTAATAATTAAAAAGTTAAAATTAATGACGTATTAAAAATTAATCAAATAACAAAATAATGTTAATCACATGTCAAATAATTAAAAATAATAAATTAAAAGTGATGTCATTCCAAACACGTGGTTAAGAGATCATTGCCATAAACATAAAAAATAGTGTCATTGCCACAAAAAATAAAAACTTTGAAAACATAAAATCGTTGCCACAGAATCAAAACGAAACTTGGATGATGTCATTCCGTCTACGTCATTCCTTCCGTCTACGTCATTTCCGGTTGTCACGTGATTCAAGATGGCGGCGACCACGTCCCTTTTCTGTGACGTCACTTCCGCCTACCGAGTACGCCGGGTTACTACTCGCGTGGTTCTTCAATTTCTAACCAACCACCTCCGCGCTCGTGAAATAAGAAAGCACACTTCGAACTCGTTTCCTTTCTATTTAACTCAGAATACTTCCGCTGATAATTTGAATCCTTGCGCGTTCTACTAAAATTTACATACTCTGGCATTGGCAGTTCCAGGGGAAGGTAAGGCTTGACAGGAAAGATAGTTTAAACTTAAAATAAATGTTAGTTAAAATAAACATAAACCCTACATTTGCCGCTGCCAGAATTTGGAAAACTTGGAAGCAGGTCCTACAAACGACCTGTTGTAAAGTTTCTACAATTCTGAACTAACTTTTAAGAGCCTCGTTTACATAAAAAATCTTATGTCACAAAAGGTATACTAAATTTCTGTAGATACTTATTTAAATCTCTCTTCTTACAGCAACTTTTCCTGGACTTCAGCAATCAATCTTGTTCTTTTCCTTCCAGCATCTGGAAGGAATAAGTATCAGTATCTTTCTAAATACATTATAATTTACACTTTCTTGACACTGAATACATTTTTCTTTTTAAACGATTTATTTTCCTTAGTTACTGCTTACTTCACATTCATTCAAGTATTCAAACATTAATTTAACTTTACCCTGGCTCTCCACCATGTGTGGTGTCAAACGGGAATATTCGTGTTTTAGTATTACAACACTTTCCCTAACCACCATGATTTGTTAGAATTCAACGACCAAATAGACACACCTTACTCGACATTCTACAACTCAATGAGCTACTTTAACATTCTTAAAATTCAAGTGTAGGTGGAGAACCCTACAAAACACATTCATTCTAACTTCCCCCTCATTCATCTTTAGACATGCAGGCTTTCGCTCTAAAGCATGATTTTATCTACAGTTTAATACTGAAATTTGAATTCATTGCTTTTGAGCATTTACATGTTTCTAGACTAAATTCTACTTTTACATAACTTTCAAGTAATTACGTATATTTACAAAATTCTAATACATATGATTTTTACAATTTACCATAAAATGAATAAGAGAAAAAAAATTTTTTTTTTTACTTTACTCATTCTTCGCCAAGCTGGCGGCACTGAAACTAAAATTCTTATTAATACAAGAATACGAAGTTATTTTTATCTTCGGCCAAATTTTGGCTTTAACATAACAGAATTAGTCTTTCGACCAACAGAACTGCTTGTTCTTAGATTTTATACTGAAAGAAAATAATACTTTTGCCTTAGCTAAATAAGTAAAACAAAACTAAGACACATTGACTTTCGTCAAAACATAGAACTTCGTATTTACGCATAACATTTCGGAACAAAAGAAAAAAAAAATTATAGAAGATTTTAACTTATCTTTGAGTTTTCGATGATTGGAACTCCGTCATTCTTTTCTGGCAGAACTGCTCCCACGTCATAGGTTTCATGGACGTCAATCTTCTCCTTACTGACCTCCGAGTGTCGTCCACATTAGTTTTTCTCTTGCGTCCTCTGCATGCTGGCCTCTTGAAATAGTAGTCGTCGGGTTGCTGTCTTTTTCGTTTTTCCCCTGGACGGCTGGTCTTGGCGTCCTCCGGTCTGGAGTCATTCTTGAATTTCTTCTGTTGTTGCTGGTCTTTTCGTTCCTCCTGCTGTCTTTTTATTTTCCGGAACGGCGGCCTTGTTTGCACCTGACTCTCTGGCCCCGGGAGCGTTCTCCTTGATGTATAATTTCTACTGCGATACGTTGTAGGTTGTGTTTTCCTCTTTACCAAGGTTTCTTTACGCGGTGGCTTTGCATTCTTGTTTTTCTCAAATGCTGGAGTCTGAAAGTTTTCGTTTTTTCTTTTCGGTACCGTCGCCTGGGTTGTAGAAGGGCTAGGTCTCTCTTCAGTTCTCTGCTTCTTGGGTGGTGGAACGGGTGACGTTATTTCTGGACCTTCTACTTCTTTTACGCTTGAGTCCTGCAAGAAACTTTTAAGGATTTCAAAATCATTTTGATTATAGTATTTTTTCAACTGGTCGGGACTTGCTTTACAGATTTCTCCTCTCTCGTTCTTAAGGTACAATACGACTCCTTTGATTTCCTGAATTACATAGGGGCCTTCAAATTTTGGAGCTAACTTTGCAGTAAAATTGTCTGGGGCACTTGATAAAGAAAATTTCCGTTTCAATACTTTATCACCAACTTTAAAATCTGCTTCACGGCGTTTTTTATCGTAATAAATTTTCTGCCTATTTCTTGCCGTATCCGAGGTTTTAAGCGCCTGATCAATTAGTTTTTGCACGTCCTTTTGTTTGAATTCCTGCTCTCTTTGTTGCACAAAGAATAATTTATCTAAAGGCGTAATTAACTTTCTGCCTAAAAATAATTCTGCTGGAGTTTTTCCCGTAGTATCATGATGTGCCGTTCTTAAAGCATAAGCTAATTCATTTATGTAGCCATCCCAGCGCTTGTGATGTGTGCTAACGTAACTGCGAATTATTTTTACAATGTTTTTATTAACTCTTTCTGCTATGTTTGCCTGTGGTCTATACGGAACCATTTTGATATGGCGTATGCCAAGTCCAGTGCATATGTTTTCAAATATTTGACTAATGAATTGTTTTCCGTTATCGCTAATGACTTTTATCGGTGCACCGTATTTTAAAATGTATCTGTGTAAGAATGCATCTGCGACTGTTTTGGCTGACGCGCGTTTAAGTGGAACAATTTCTGTCCATTTTGAAAAATGATCTACTATTACTAAAAGAAAACGATTTTTATTTAATTCGCTCTGGGGGAAGGGACCAAGAAGATCTATGCCTAAAATTTCATTCGGAAATGTAGCGCGAATGCTATTTAAGTACCCGGCCGGGCTGTAATTAATATCATTTATTAACTGACATTGATTGCAGGACCTGACATACGCAGTTACTATTTTGTATAATTGCGGGAAATATACCGCCTCGCGTACCCTTTTTAAAGTCTTTCTGACCCCTAAATGACCCGCTGTTTTCGCGTCGTGTAATTCCGTCAAAATGCTTAATCGAAGCGAGGCTGGGATGACTGGTTTGTACTCGAGATTTTCGTTTGTTGTTTTCGTATAAAATAATAAATTATCTATTATTTCATAGTTTTCTGCTCTATTTCTTATCGCATCGATATCTGTATGTTCAAAGCTTTCGGGGTCTTTCAAATACGCATAGATACTTCCAAATTCAGGATCAGCTTTCAGCTTAGCGATAATTGTATCTCTAGAATCTAAAATTTTTGAAGTCAACACAGCGCATTACCTTCATCGTCCAGTTTTATACGAGAAAGTGCGTCAGCTACATTGTTTTCCTTACCCGGTTTATATTTTATTATTAAATTATATTCTTGGAGTTTTAAAGCCCATCTTATTAACCTGGGCGTTAGGTTTTTCCCCGAGTAAAGTCTACCGACACCCGCATGATCCGAAAAGACTGTTATTGGCGCTTAGCCGAAATAAACTCGAAATTTGTGTACAGCCATTAATACGGCTAATGTTTCTCTCTCTGTAGCTGTATAATTCCTTTGTGTGTGATTCAACGTTTTACTAAAAAATGCCAGAGGATGGCTATTTTGCATAAGAACCGCACCCACCGCATAGTCCGACGCATCTCCTGCAATTTCCAGGTTTTCGTCCCCCCCCCGGGAATTTCAGAACAGGGGCATTGATGAGCGCTTCTTTTAATCTTTCAAATGCGGTATTTGCTTCCGCTGTCCACGTAAATTTACTTTTCTTTCTTTTAATTACTAACAGTGGTACAACAATATTAGCGAAATCTTTTATGAATGACCGATAGTAAGAACATAACCCAAGGAAAGAAGAAAGTTTCTTGGCGGTGTTGGGCGGTGGGAAATTCTTGATTGCTTTTATTTTTGAATCTTGCGTTTCTATACCCTTTTGCGAAATTTTATAACCCAGATATTTAAGTTCTTTAGTTGCGAACTTGCATTTTGAGGCGTTAATTGTAAGACCGGCCTCTTTTAATAATTTAAAAACTTCTAGATCTTTAATATGTTGTTCCAACGTACTACTCGTTATAATTATATCATCTAGATAGATTAAAGTTGGTTTTCCTAGGACAGGCTTTAGAACAATGTCCATAGCTCTCTGGAATGTTGATGAGGCCCCACACAACCCAAAGGGCATGCGTAAAAATGCATAAGTGCCCGATTTTGTTATAAACGCGGTTTTATGTATGTCTTCGGGTCTCATAGCTATTTGATAGTAGCCAGACGTTAAGTCCAAAGTAGTCATGTATCTAGTAGATTTAATGTTTCTAATAATTTCCTCTATAACCGGCAAAAGGTAAACTGGGAATTTAGTAATACTATTCAGTTTTCTGTAATCGATAGCAAACCTCCAAGCCCTTTTATCCGAAGGAGGAAACTCGTTCTTTTTCCTACATAGTACGATTGGACTCGCGTACTCACTATTTATGGGCGTTATTATTTTGTTCTTTAACATTTCCTGAATATGTTCTTCGATGATTAGGTCTTTTTGTTTATCATAACGATACGGTTTAGTCCTACAAGGTTTTTCGGCAGTTAACTGTATCTGATGCGTAACTATTTGACAGCTACCAGGCCTTTCTGAAAACAAGTTTGAAAAATTACTCACCACTTACTGGATGGCTTGACTTTCATGGTCATTCAAATGGCTAAGGTCAACTTGCGGTTGTTCCACAGGTTCCACCACCCTCTGGTCCATCTCCAGCACAATAGAACTGTCCTGAAAATTCAATTTGGCCTCGCGGTCCTTTAAAACTCTATACCTAAAATAACAGGATTTTGCAGATGTTTTACTACAAAAATTAATACTTTGAGGCTTTCCTCTTTTACCTGTATGTTTAATGATAATTTCCCGATGCAGTGACAGGTTTTCTGTTTTTTTGTTTTTAAATAATCGTAACCTATAAAAATTCTTTTTGAAAAATGTCTCACTCATAAAATTACCTTCTGCTCCTGTATCGATGAGGCTCCTACTGGTACATCGCCAACCAGGACTTGTATAATTGGTAGATGTGAGTTCTTTACGATGACCGTATTTAAGTGTCTTTTTGAGGTTTTTTTTTAAACTTCCGGGGTCTGGACCCTCGCTTTCACAGGCCCCCTCTACTCGTTTAAAGCTTTCCTTTCAACTTCTGCCTTCTGGGTACGCAGACGTTTGTTTTCAAATTTCCTTTTTGGGCCTTGACCTTCGAGATTCGATGAGTTAGCTTGATAGCTCTTTGCTCCATAAGAGCGGTTTGCATTTCTGGTCTGCTCATTTGAAGATTGCCTTCGGGTACTTTGAGAATACGACGCCCCTCTAGCTTTTTCCGCTATTCTGCGATTTTGAAACTTCACCGCCAATTCGAAGAACTCCTGCAATGTGCTTGGGTTTCTAATTTCGAAGTAGTCTTGAACAACAGGTAACAATCTGGGTAAGATTATTTCAATAAT
Source organism: Stegodyphus dumicola (assembly GCF_044657685.1). Classification (NCBI taxonomy): domain Eukaryota; kingdom Metazoa; phylum Arthropoda; class Arachnida; order Araneae; family Eresidae; genus Stegodyphus; species Stegodyphus dumicola. Next base: position 27,103,101 of record NC_140776.1, on the reverse strand, counting down.
CTCCGCGTCGGGTTTCTTCCCATACAGCATATCCGTCAGCTTAATTTTTCGGAGAATAAAGTCCGTTAATTCTTCTATATCCCGTTGATAGAAACTATATAGTTCGGCTTCTAGCCTTGCTCGATCTTTCACTATGGGGAAGGCCTTTAATAACGATTTTTTGAAATTTTCAAATGTATATGTCTGGCCTCCAAATTCCCCTAATAAAAATTTGCTTATATTCTTCCACCATAGCGCGGCCTGTCCTCTTAGTGCAGATGTGGCGATGGCAACTTTTTGTCTTTCAGACACAGGGTAGAGCTGAAAGTGATTGACGAGGTTTTCTAGAAATATCGCCACCGAATTTTTTCCGTCGAAATTGACGTTTGGCTTGATTGACGCTCTCAACGTCTGGACCAAGTATCCAAATCCTTCCAATTGGCTTGCCATTTCTTGTTGTTGTCCCGCGGCTTCCATCCGATTTTCCGCCATTTCAATTCGACAAGTGTTCGGGCGCCAATGTAGAGTTGCGCGCCTCCAACCTGCACGCGACAAAGTGGTGACTGCTAAAACTGGGAATTAGACAGAGTCTTGAGAAGGGTTTAAGTCCCTTTTTATTCAACTTTAGAAATTACAAATGCTTGCTCTTGACGCTCACAAACTACGCCGACCCGGCGGTAAAATAAAAATAAGAAACTAAAAGAGATACTAAGAAGTCACTAACTACGAGGCTCTCTAAACGTAACTAACCTCACCGCGTTTTACAATACCGCTGATACTTCAGCAAACTCTGAATATTACGTTGAAAGATTAACAATTTGCCGAGGCAGGCACACAGGCCGAAACGCGTGGTTCTTCAATTTCTAACCAACCACCTCCGCGCTCGTGAAGTAAGTAAGCACACTTCGAACTCGTTTCCTTTCTATTTAACTCAGAATACTTCCGCTGATATTTGAATCCTTGCGCGTTCTACTAAAATTTACATACTCTGGCATTGGCAGTTCCAGGGAAAAGTAAGGCTTGACAGGAAAGATAGTTTAAACTTAAAATAAATGTTAGTTAAAATAAACATAAACCCTACAGCTTTCTACATAATTTAAAGGCATATTCAAAGCAAATTTCAAAATTTTGTATTCTGAGAAATATTTTGTGAGGTGTAAGTAAAAATTTTATAAGTATTCCATTCGGTTCCATAGCCAAATTCCTCGTATGCGAATTATTTCTTGAAATTATACTGGAAAGACACATGTCAAGGAGGGTTATTTATATGCAAGCAAATCTATGATGTAACGTCTTCTGAAAGAGATGTTATTCAGTGCAGTAAACGAAAGGGAGTTATTCATCCAAACAGACACCAGGAAAAGGAAACAAATGGATCATACAGTAGCTATTTTGCGGCTCTACTATAAAAGTAACTTCTAAGTTCTTCTAAGGGTCAAAGCGAATTGCTCAAAAATCAGTAGATATGTCAATTAGATATAAGTAGTATAGTCTCACTTTCCTTACCTATACGAGAAGAAAAAATTTTCCATTTAAATATTACCTTCTTTATGATAAGCATACATTTAGGTAGATACATTTTTATTTCAGTCTTCAGTTTTAGATTAAGCACCGAGTACCTGTTAATTAAAGACCATATACTACCTGAAATATAGCAACTATAGCAGCAATACGGAAATTTGAATTTAAAACATCGAGCACTGATAATTTTATCTGCAGTTGGGTTTTTAAAACTAGTGTATGGTTATCTGGAATGCTTTTTAGGCTCTTTCCATATACAACATAACTACCAGCCTGCTTGACTGATAAATTTTTAGTAAAGATACCTTTAGATTTCAGCCAACCACTGCCAGTTTTCAATCAATTTCTAGGCCTAGTGAGCTTAGCTATCGTAATTTCTTCCTCACAAGTACCAAAAAGAGTTTTTACGCTAAGTTATTACTCCTAAGGAATAAGCAGTCGTTTAGAAAGGGAAAAAAAGTGTTTCTTATTTTCCTGTGTGAGTTGTGCAAAATCTTATCAGAGTAACCTTTCGCGCATTTAAAAAGACGTCTATTCCTAATACATTATATAAGACAGAAAGAATAAACTTCTAACAAGAAGGAAAGGGAGAGGAAAAACATACATCTCTACAGGTACTTAACCTTTTAAATATTTACTTCAAACCAGCCTTCTTTTCTATAAAAAATATAGAGAAACTTTCAAAGTAGAATTTTTCGCATCGTTACAAAATATCAAACAATTAGCTTGCCATATATCACATTAATATGTATATGAAGGGCTTATCTACGAGTTCGCGCACAAATATAAATTGACGTATCATAACAAAAGTATGCTACAAAAGCCTATGTCGTCCAAATCTCGTGCTTGTTGGTCCAATTAAACTGTAACTGGATTGCGTCAGATTTTAAGCTTTTTTGATATGGTTATATGTTTCGATCGTGTTAATCTGGTGTCAAGACTATCAGAATAGTCTTGCTAAAGTGAAGTAATGGAGACAACATGAAACTATGGAACCATCTGAAGAAATTGGGTTAATGGATGTGGAAGCGGGGTAGTAGTTTTATAGTTTATATCATACGACTCTTGGTACCACTTTAAATATAGAGATCTTAGTTGCAGCCTCAAGCAATGCAAACGCATTGATTGGTAACCGTTTACTCCAATTAATAAAACTTTTTTTCCCTGTAATTTTAACAACGCAAAGCAATATCAGCTTTTTCCTGATCAGCAAACAGTTGACCAGAAAAGCATTCAAATAACTTTTTCTACATTCTGGAATGTCCCTACTTGAAAATTTAGGGGGCCTGTGAAAAATCAGTTTGAGCCCAGTAAATATCCATCAACAACTTAAGTGCTCTATGGCATGTGTTTTAGGAGTAACGTACAACTTTCTCGCTTCAATGCCTCACCGAATGACAAACAGGGCTTCTGTTCTTAGAAAAAAAGGGTATGCTAATAATTCGTTAGATATATGTACATAGCACTGTAGAGTCTTTTTTTTTTTTTTAGTGCCTTCCCTGAAACTCCAACTCTGGACCTCTCGCATACGCGTTTTATGCGTTCAGTTACACCATGTAGGCATGCGAAAAGACTAGAGAAAATTCTTTACATACTTCCCCTTTTAACGGCCCATTGGGTAAGAGGGGACCCAATAGCCGAATTCTCGTGGTGACGAATTATCGTCCACCAACTTTGGGTTTGGGCGTCACTGTACATAGAGTCTCAGTTTTATTTTCTGGAAGCAGGGTAGAGAAAAAATATACATTGCCGTCGCTGGGACTCGAACACTGGACCTCTCGGACGTGCCGAGTGTACTAGGAATTACACCACCAAAGCATGCAGAAAGGAGACAGAAAATACCGAATAATATTTTATCTTGCAACGCATATAACGCCTACCGTTATCTTCGTGTTTTAGAAGATGAATAATACTGCATTAACTGCTTAGCAGTTTTGCCTCTTAACGTACGGGTAATGCTTTTTGTGCGCAGCGTGATTTGCCCATATGTGGTGCGGGCTTCTCATTTTCAAAGCTCACGTTTGTGATTATCGTATATAAATTATTTTAATTTACTTTTTGATTCATAGATAGTATTATTTGATCTGTAGAAAAACATCCTCTTCCCTCTCTTTTGTGCTCTGATTCGTTGCGAAACGCGCGCTTTTATTTGGGTGTTGTATATTACAGTTCCTTGAAAGTTTCACTAAAGCAATCTCTGAAGAATATTATTCTACTTTTATTAGATTATTATAGGAAATTAATAACTGTACTTTCAAGTTTTATTTTATGTAGTTTATACTCTTAAATTTTTGTGTGAGCCGAAAATGGATGATTCTGACAATAGTAGTAGTGAGTGTGGAAAGAAACGTGTTTGCCAGGATTGTAATGTGGGATTTTCTATTGTACTCTGTTTTAAAATATATCATATAAAGTTGAAATATTAACTTGTATTTAGAAATTTCAAGATGTGTAATATACACGAAATATCAAGTTACGGGAAATAAATTTACCATTCATACACGCAAGTGTCAAAAAAGCCAACCATGCAAGAGTAATTAAATTTTTTAAAATTCTCGCTCTCTCTACATATCTATATAAACATATATATACTTAATTTTGGCCAATTAATGATTTTTGAGCAATTTTGTTCATAAACGCATGCAATTTCGAGACAAAAATGGACATTTTGAGGACCGATTTTTAAAATTTCTTGGACTACTCAGTAGTTAATAAGAACGAAAATTTAATACCATAATTTACAGTTTAAATTTTTTCTTTATTAATAGCGCTTTTAAATGCGTCTACAATCAGTTTACTATATGGAGAAAATATAAAAGTATTATTACTTTGTAATAAATCTGAAGTTTTTCTTTTTGGTGCAGTAAGCAAATTCTGCCCTTAGAATTCAAATTCGTAACATAATTTAGATAGCTTTCAATATCTTTGTATTAAAAGATACAGTGTGGCGTGTATTTGGTACAGAACTGGAGACTAGAAAAAAGGCTAGAGAGAGGAAATTATGGTAGTTTCTGTTCCTCATTCTTGAAAGAAAATAAGGCAAATAATGAAAAAATTAAATCTATTCTGTGAGATGTAATCTGTTCAGTAAATGCAAAAGTCAATACTACTTACTAGCAATGAACATTATATGAGTGCCTTTGAAGAGTTTGCTCGTAAAATTCAAATATTTAATTCTATTTATTTCTTAGAGATAGTTGTTGTCGTGTCTGTATTACCAAGAAGAATGGTTGTCAGAGCCTGTTCGAAAGAGAGGTTGAACTTCTACTCCAAAGAGAGGTGAAACTTCTACTCCAAAGAGAGGTTCTATTTTCTACCTCAATTTTGAGAAATATTACCCCGGGAAGGGGGGTGCGGGTATTCCCCTTCCATCAAACTAAATGAGAGGACCTACGGCTTGCCGGATATTTAGAGTGCCCCCATGCCGCACGGACAACATCCATGTCTTATCAGGGATTCCAGCCCGAGCCTTTCGGTTCCGTAGTAGGCTCCACTAACCACTATACCGTCTGGGTGATTCTTAGATATAGTAGTACCTGGACAATTTAACAGATACACATACTCCATTCGAACTATTACATTGGACATGCAGAATATTTCTCCTGAAGCAAAAAGCTATCGATGGTTGCATTTTATTACTATGAAGTGTTTCGGGAAATTTCTTTGTTTTCAAAGGGTTATCTATTCGCCCCCTTTTTTACTTACAACTATACCTCCTAATATGCGTGGACGCGAGACAATATCACCTATCCTTTTGATAGAATGATGGCGTCTCCATCTACCATAAACTGTTAACTGTGGTCCCTAATACCAGGATTTTCAATAGTTGCAAGTTCTCTATCTGCAGATGCGTTTTGGTGACAAAACAACTACCACACTTCATCATTATTTGCAAAATATACATGCAAATTATGCAGTTTTAATTAAAAACAGAACCTTAAATTTTTGTTTTAAATCTCAACTTTTATAATTTTTTATTCTGGCATCGATGTAAAATTAGTACTAAAGTACTATCTTCATAAAAATCATGCTTATTTGTAACATAATGAATTAAATCGTTAAAAAAACAACAAAGAAAACATTAATAAATCCGTGAATTTCGACAGTTAATGAAAAATTGAACGTTCTGAATCTGTAGAAGGCTTTACAAAGACTGGCGTTTCTTAAGGCTATGATTATATAAGCAATTATGCACGTAAATGTCGATGGATTCATGCTTATTTTACGCCCTCAATTAAATGCTATCCAAAGACGTGAACAAACCACTATTTAACCCGCAGATGTCAACGGACACATGTTTAATTTCGCGATCGTCTCGCTCGATCGGACTTCATCAAGGGCGTTTCAGCATGCCGGACAATTCTCAATCTGGTTCCGTAGGGTAAATCGGTTCTTGTCCTTGTCGACCTTGAATTCGTGGCAAAGTAGCCGGCCTTGCTTCGGTATTACACGATATTTCAGCTTGTTAGTCAATTATCCTTTCGGTGACTAACAAAGCCTTTCACGAATTAGATGTCATCAAATCCATTTTTCAACTTTGTTTAAATTTATCTTACGTTCTAATAATTTTCGGTTATTATGAAGGCAAAATTTTTAATGTTTATCATGAGCTGACTGTTTATAATCTTATTTGAACTGCAATGAAGTCATATTGAGGTGTATAGTACATACCTCGTTTAATATAAAATTTTAATTTGCTGTGAAATTTAATACGTAATTCTATTTTGAATTTTATTATTATAATTAAAGATATTAATTTTATTTTAATGGAACAGTACTGCAAAATAAAATTAAATTTCCTGTGAAATTTAATACCTACATCTATTTTGAATTTTCTGACTATAAAAAAGGATATTAATTTTATTTTCATGGAACAGTATTGCAAAATACAATTAAATTTCCTGTGAAATTTAATACCTACTTCTATTTTTAATTTTATGACCATAATTGAAGATATTAATTTTATTTAAATGGAACAAAATAAATATAAATTTTACAATAAGGACTATAAAAGTATTTAAAGAATGTACAGAAAACAAGAATAAACTTATTTAAATATTTCTGTGAAGAAATTTATTTTCACACTCAAGTAAAAAATGAGATAAACTTTATTAAAGTTAAAAATCCCAACTTATGATTATAGAGATGACGACTATGAAGTTCAAACTTATTTGAATATTATTATTATGATAAAAAAATTCAACTTTTTTAGAATTTTAAATTTTTTAGAAATGTTTTTAAAAATCTAAAATTATTTTTAGAAATCATTTCTATTTCTGTACACCAGAAAATAAACTGTTGGATGAACATATAAAAAAAATTAAATATTATTTTAAAAGCAGTTTCTTTTTGGGAATTTTTTATAGAAAAAGTCTTATAAAGTCTTAGGGATAAATAATAGTTAGATATTTTTTAAGAAACTGAAGCTCTGAAAACTAAAGTAACATTTACTTACTAAAACGTCTGGGATTAACAGAACATTCCAATCTACTCAAAACACATTTCAGTCTATAAAGTATTTCTCCCGCCTTCTTAGCAAGCCTTCATGGTGTAGTGGTCAGCGCGCTCGACGCGAATTCGAGAGATCTGTGGTTCGAGTCCCGGCGAGAGCATTGCTCATTTTTCGCTTCTTCCTGCTTCTAAATAAACTAATGTCTCTACAAGTCGTTAAATTAATCACAAACATACTTGCAAGCGGAAGCTTTTCAGACCCGGACAAACATTTTAAAACACAAAGACTAGCTTCGTTTAAGTTGGGGGGGGGGGAACACACATATAAAAAATCTGAAAGTTTTCAGATTTTATATTACGCCCAAAGGGACATTTTTTTTAACGTTTTGTGTGTTACCTTTATTTATTAAATTATCATGTTCTTCGCATTTAAACCATAAAATTGAATTCAACAGCAACATCTCAAAATAATTTTAAAATGAGCATATCTTTATAATTTTTTCTTCCGCACAGCGTTGCCATTGCTCGCTTTGAAATCGTTGAGTTTGTTAATCAAAAATTCGTTAAAGTTTTACAAAATATGAAATAGATAATAAAACAAAATCCAAGTTCCAAATTCGGGCTTCCAAGTGAACATGTTGGGTTGGAAGACTACGTTATTCAAACTTGTCTCTAAGTACCGTTGTTTTTCCACAATGCGAAAATCATACATTTATTCTCGATAAGCTAAATCATTGTTTAGTTTCTTTAAACATGATACATGGAGCATGGAGATAATATTTTGTAGCAACCGGTGGAAAAGTAATGAAGAAAGAATGCAGAAAGTGAATCAACAAAAATTTCGTTTTGAAACTAATAGCCCATTGTGGTCTAACTCCCCTTTGGGTTAATAATTTTTATATAATTAATGGATATCATATGTATTTTCTGAAGCAAGGTACTAAATCGTATACGTACCGCATTTTTGAGGGGGAGAAGAGGCAAATATGAAATCAAAAATTTGAATACTATATATGTAGTATATATATTGAATTTAGCTTTTGATTTCATATTTACCCTGATTTAATGATTGAATGAATTCCCCAGATTCAATGAATTACCTTCTCTTCTTAGTATCATTACAAAGAGTAGAAAAGTGCTAGCGTATTATTAATATCAAAGGATTATTTTCTTTCTAATTTATAAACAAAGTACCCATTTTATGACTTGTCTTCAAATGCTCTCATCATAAACGTAATGATACCTAAATTGTAGGCAGAAGAAATTGCATAAAGTTTCGGTAGAACTATTAATATTTGATTCTCATCAGAAAAAAATTGGCATTAATGACATGGACGTAATTACCAGGTAGGCTTGAATGAGAGTTCAGATAAGCCCACAGTCACAACTCACGGAAAGATATGCAAAACCAGGTACCTCATAGATGGAGTTGATAAAATCAGAACATCGGCGAGCGAGATAGCAGATTAGATGCCGGCAAAGCTTTAGATCAGTATTCTAATGTAATTTCCTTAATTATTGTTTTAATTATTTTATATTTTTAACCATAGTAGCTTCCGATTTTCTTTATATTCTGACTATTTTAATATGCAATTGCTGATTCATGTTCTTGTATTACTATATGTATTCGATTTAGCTTAGCAATTTCATTTGCATTCTTACTTCCGGCCACACTAGTTTTTTTTCCATTTGCGTTAATAACTCCAGTGTTTTATTTAATTTCAGTCAATATTATTATCTTCTTTCGTATTTTATATTTCTGTAATCTTAGTGCTTTCGCTAAAAAGTAGCTTTGATATTGTGGTTCCTGTGAAAAAAATTTAACATAAGTAAAATAAAGGGCAATGAAAAGTGTAAACATTAAATAAAGAATATTATCACTAAAATATTTACAAATAAAATTCAAATCTAATAGTAAGTAATACGTTGATCAAGGTAAGGCAAATTTTAAACAATAGAATAAAAGTGTGACATAACATTTAAGCAAAAATGCAAAAACAAAAAAGCGGTAAATAGTAAATTAGCCTAATTCGAATCTCATTCCCGACTATTCAGGGAAAATTTATAATGATTTTCGAATCCAGCTAATTCCATAACGCGTTTCGTCGAAACAGACAATTGAAACTAGACACGAAACTCTTTTTGAATATTAACTGAAAAAACTTAGTCAAAAACTTTAGTCTCAATTCTCTGTTAATAATATTATGCATATATTAAACAATAAATAAATAATTTTTATTACCGATTGCTTCGTAGATATGAGGTAAATATCTGTTTACCAATTTTTCTCAGAAAGGCAGACAGCTGATCTTCGAGTTTATAACTCCAATTAACCAGCGAGTGGAAAGGATAGTGAGATAAAATTAACACAGTACTATTAAAATGTGTAAAAAACATAGCTTTTGCACTGAAATGTAAAACTAGTTGTGGGGATTACGTTACACACAATCAGAATTAAGAAAGAAATTAATGTTAAGAAATTAAGAGATATTAAGCATGAAAACTAATATAATGAGTTATAGCGCGAATGATCGAAAGAGTGAATATGGTCATAAAATTACTGTCGAAAATTTTGAGTTTATTCTAAAATATCAGATATAAAAGCTGAAAATAAAAGCTGTTCATTTTTTCAATAAAGGAAATTGGGCGTGGAAATTACATTACGCTAGAAAACAATGAAACACTTATGAATATGTAAGGAAGATTAAGAAACAAATCCGAACATAAAAATGTGAATGACTTTACAGAATCGATAAAACTGCAAAAATTAGCTTGCAATATTAAAATAAATTGGTAAGAGAGCAAGAAATACGTTAAAATCATGTGCATGAAATGAAGATTAAGAAAATACAATATGTATGATAAAATGATAAGAATAATAAAGTAACTGAGAATATGCAGAAACTAATAAAACTAAAACGCGAAACAAGTCAATAAGAGCGTTTAAGATTAAGCAAAACTATGAAGGGTAAGTGTAGTAAGTAAAGTGAAGTTATTTAAAACTAAGTAAAGTTATGAAGGACATTACGAGTGGAAAGTGATTTACGAACGATCAGTATTAAAATTACAAGAGCAAAGTGAACAATTGCAGGATAAAAATGCTATGTTAAATTAATTCAAATAGAGTTACCCGCACTGGACAATGAATTAAAAACCCAAGATCAATGTTTCATTGGACCACTTTGTGCACCGATTTAAACATTGTCTGCCACCAAATACTGCAAAGAAATTGTCAGCTTTCTCGACATATGTTCTTATTATAGATCGTTTATAAAGGATTTCTTATTATAGATCGTTTATAAAATTGTTAAACCCTTACTGATTTTGGAATGGGAAAAGAAAAAAAACTAGATTTATGTGAACTCCAGAAGAGTGTACACAATCGAACAACTCAAAGAAGTGCTAATTCAGGCTCTGGTGTTGAAATTCCAAGAGAGGGATCAGAACTTGGAACTTGGAACGTGGAACCGCAGGTGCTTCAGGCTATGCAATTGGAGCCGTTCTGTCTCTAAATGGTCAACCAGTTGCGTACTTTAGCAAAACCCTAAACCTAACACAAAGAAATTATACGGCCACAGAAAAGAAAATATTAGCTGTATTACTAGCAGTTAAGATGTTTCGAATATATTTCGGAAAAGTTCCAATACCAGTGTACTCAGATCATGCTGCCGTCGGTAGGTTATCTTCAGGCAAGAATTTATCCCCAAGACTCATCAGATGGGCCCTTAAACTACAAGAGTACAATTTAATTATTAAGCATACACCAGGAAAAGAAAATATTGTCATAGATGCGCTATCTAGATAAAGCTAGATGAAGAGGAGAACATTATCAAATGTGCTATGTTGACTCAAAGATACTTAGACTTATGAGATACAATCATTGCTGAATTGAAAGTACACCCCGAGTTAAAACATATTTCTGCTTATCTCGAACACCTTCAAAATTTTGGACTTGAAGCAATATTGAAGGAATTGGATATTGAAGCAATTGGAAATAGAGAAGCGCATTATGAACTCATCGATAAATTGTTTTTCTATACGAAAACAACCAATGAAAATTATGAAAAATTATGATTTAAAACCAGTTATCCCACCTATTTTACGACTACGTTGTAATATCTCAGCTAAACTGGATTTCCTTGAAAACTAGAACACTGAAGTACAGTTTAACGACTATTCGCTGAGTTTCTGTAAGCAACAAGTCCAAAGAAGAGTTAAATTGCCTTTCATTCCAACTCCAAATAGATTAACAGATGGCCCCTCTCGGATGTAAAATAAGCCTCCACTTGGGCTTTAACTCAAAATAAAAAATGTAAAACTAATCTAACACTAAATAAAATTAACCAGCCCAAGCTGCATAGAATCAACTAACGGAGTTGGCCCTTATTTAAAGTTTACCGGCGTATACTAGTAGACAAGTAGAAGTACGGCCTTAGAATAGTATGCTTAGACTAATAGCAGCAACGTAGGCAGAACACGATCTCCTACGAAAGTGACACAGACTTCACCTTAAATACTCGTTTCGACTTCATTTGCGTAAATCATAATCCAGAAAACTCCTTCTGGCAGGAAAACGTAGGTGGAAATTCAGAATGTATAGGAAAGGTCTTGTCAAAAATAAAAATAACTATTAGAAAATTAAACCCTAGAAAGTATTTTACAGGAATTACATGATTCTGTATTTTAGGGCATCTTGGCATTAGAAAGATGGTTCAAAGAGTCGGTGAGGCGGTATATTTTCCGCAGTTTCAGAAATTTGTGAGTGCATATGTCAAGTCATGCCATATGTGTCAGCTAGTTAATGATATTAATTATAACCCGGACGGGTATTTAAATAATATTATGACCACCTTCCATAATGAATTGGCCGGAATCGAGTTATTGGGCCCATACCCATGCAGTCAAACAAATAAAAATAGACACTTGTTTGTTATCTTGGACCATTTTTTTAAGTGAATACAGATAGTTCCACTCAAAACAGCTTCCACATAAATTGTTTCTGATTCGTTCTTAAATAAATATATATTAAAATATGGGGTCCCACTAAAAGTAGTTTCAAATAATGGGAAGCATGGCTATTTGCCGTATGCCGCAGGGTTTGGCATACGGCATATAAAGATAGTCCTGTATCATCCTTAGGCTTACAGCCACTTAAAGTTTTAAATTGTTGATAAATCTATAACTATTGCATGTAGATTAACTAAAGGCACAAAATCCTTAACCGGAACATAAGAACAACATAATTCAATCACTTTCAAAGCAAAAAATGCACAATTTACCAAAATTAAAAAACAACAACCAAACATAAAATATGAAAGGTTTCAAATTTTAAATTACGTCCAAAGGGGCGTTTTTTTAACGTTTTGTGTGTTACTTTTATTTATTAAATATAATGTTCTTTGCACTTAAACCATAAAATTCAGTTCAATGGCAATGTCGCAAAATAATTTTAAAATGAGCCTATCTTTAGAATTTCCGATACACAGTTCCACGCACTGCAGATAAAAAGGTTCCCCCCCCCCGTAGAATGTTGCCATTGCTTGCTTTTAAATCGTTGAGTTTGTTAATCAAAAATTCGTTAAAATTTTACAAAATATGAAATCGATAATAAAAAAAATTCCAAATTTCAAATTTGGGCTTTCAGATGGCCATATTCGGAGTAGGATTACGTCATTCAAAATTGGATGGCTCTAGGTACCGTTGTTTTATCCCCACGCGAGAAACATACATACATTTTGCAGATTTTTCATTATTTAATTTCTTCAAATATTATTCAGGGCGATAGTATTTCGTGGCAAAGTTTTGAAAAGTGATACTGCCTTTTAAAGTTTTCAACGCAAAATCCCAAAACGAAAAGAATAGTCCTACAGTGACAAAGCCCCTTTAAATAAACAAAACAGAGCCCGACGAGCAAAGAAAGAGGCCAGGATATCTATCTAGCTCATATACGTTTGGTGCGGCCGATTGCAACAAAAAAGAGAGGTGCACAGCTAGATGTTATAGCAGTCTCACACACAAAATTTCAACGTTCTAAATATTCATTTGTGATTAAGACACAATAACACGCCGAATAAATACTGATTCAGAAGTCAAACAACAAAAATCAGCGTTAATTCACAAAATTTGTGAAAAAAAAATTTTGTGAATTAACGCTGATTTTTGTTGTTTGACTTCTGAATCATTCATTTGTGAGTTATACGAAATAATACATGCATACGTACGATCTAACGTCGCGATAAAAATCTCTTCTGAAACTATTTTACAGTCCGTTTTAGAAATAAAGGCGTTTTAGAAAAAAACGTGTTTTTGCGTGACATCTCTACATACGTTTATTCTGTTCGTCTGTAGAGATGTCACGGAAAAACATCGTTCAAATGGATTCCAGAGCAGTCAATATGGATATTTTTGTTGAAATATGATATCCGAAATTTTTCGCGATTAGGATATTTCTTTTATTTCGTGCAAGGCAATTCTAGAGTAGTGTCGACAAAAATTTTATACGCTCATGTCACACCCATTAATCTTTTAAAATTTTTAGACTATGTAACTTATTTTTTACTTTTTTCCCTAAATTTCCGGAAACGCATAACTGAAACAGTACAATTCACATTTCAGTAACACAAGGTTCAATTATTCGGCATATAAAAACTCTGACAAAGTTTAATTCCTTTAGCGCAACTGCAGTTCATCAGAATGGAATATGCCGATATTTGGCAATATTATTTTTCTTCTTCTCTCTTTCCCATCAAGAGGAGAGAAACAGAATCCGGCGGCCATACAAAGTGAGCTGATTAGCAATTTAAAATACCCATTACAATCGTATTCAGAGTGAGTGAGATTGCTTATTTTGTTGAAAACATTTTACTTTACTTACGTGACATTCATATGATATATAGCTAGATGAATCTCTTAAATATTACGATAAATTAACATTCAAATTATATTTAAAGAACATCCATAAAAATAACCTTTTTTCATAACGATTACTGAAGTATTTTTTTTCACTTTGTTCAGTCCAGGGTACAAAGTAAAATATAAAAATAATCAAAATTTTAAATAAATATTTCTGCTAAATATAGGCAATAATTTTTTTAATGCAATGTAATGCCGCCTATTCATACAAGCTTCATGAGTTGGGAATAAAAAGTATTGCGTGAGTTGTAAGTAAAACTTTTGCAAGCTGGTGTAGAACAGAACTAATTCAAAAACTAATGAAGGTCGTCTAGTGCATATGTTCTCAGAGCAGGGATGACAGTTCACAAATAGGGATTAAATTATTGGAGAGATGCAGAGGAATTTAGAACGTTTTCTGGAAAATCAGAAAACTGCGGTTCTCGCCTTTGTGTATACTAAATCTATTCGGGCATTTTTAAGATACTTTTCAGAAAAGTTTTGAGTTTTAAATGTTCCATTTGATAACTTTTATGCTTCACTATCTTTTTATAATGTAATTTTCAAGACAATAAAATATTTTAGTAGAGGAAGAGGTTTTTATTCCATTCCTCTTGAACAGCTTTCCAACGACGGTTGTAGGTCGACGTTTGGACAATCCGTTTTTTAAAAGTCCAAAAGTTTATAAATCAATGGATGATACATTAAGAGTCGGGATGTAAGTAAAGAGTATGGCCTTGATACCCGTTTCTTGTTTCATTTCTTCCAAGAAACTGATTTTGACGTGTCAAACAGTAGATTTTGACGTGTGGTTGCTTTGTTTTGATGCAGTTCAATCAGTAGTTCAGTCAGTCTTCAATCGGTAGATTGAAGACACTGTGGCTAAAGAGGTAAAAATGAGGTATAAAGTATGTTCCTAATTAATATGTGGAGTTGATCTTAATATTTTCCCCCTCCCTCTCTTTTGTTTGGCTAAATGCAGCTTAGTTTTATAATGTACTAGCTGGGGTACTCGGCCTCGCTCAGAGAGTTGATATGAGATTGTGTGGTAGCTGGAATAAAAAGATAAACTTTAAAATATAATAGATAATTTTTTTATTGAAAAAATATTCTAACTATTGCCATATTTACTTATAAACAGCATTTTTCATTTTGTTATCTGGGGGTATATATGGACAAATTTTTCGAACTGCCTACTCGAGAGCAAGCTATGTATAGTTGACCGTGCGAAAAGCAGGAATCTTTAAGGTTCATACACAATGTTTTAAAGTTGTCCTTGTTCTTTGTTAATCGTAAAACTGCTGGTTAGTTTTATTGGAAATTGCAGTCTTTTAAATTGGAATGGCAGTTCAGTGGATAGTGGTATTTTGGGGATGAATATTGTGTGTCCTTTATCCTTTCCAGTCATAATTTGGGCTTCGATGATGTTGTTCCATAGACGTTTGACGACCATTCTTGTTCCATTACATAGTTTTGGTGAGTTGAGATTTCTGAGTAGTATCATCGGAGATCCAATTTTTAGCCGAGGGAAGTGTAATGGCATTCCTGGTAATTGCAAAGAGTTTAAAAATTGTGTAGGGAAGTTCACACTTTCTTCAACGTTTAACATCGTGTCAATCGATTTGTAAATTCCTCCTTCGCCGGGATTTTTCCTTTGAATATTAAAGTTGATATCATCGACAATATTATTTTAGTGGCCAAAATTACCTTATGTTATATTCTTTCGTCGGGTCTAGTGGAATGTTTCATTTGTTAGGTTGTACTGTTTACCTGTTCTCGTCAGTGCTTCTCATAGGGTGAGATTTTCATGGGTGGCCTGCGTTCGCAGTTCTTTTATTATAAGAATTTTATTGCAATTCTTGATTCTTCAATTCGTTCATTTCGTTATTTTTCGGTTTGTCTGCTTCTCATGGAGCTCATTCTCCTTCGTTTCGAACGTACACATTCTTCGCGTTATTCGACTGCTTCGTTTTTTCGCTATTCTTTTTGTTTTCGTCGTTTTGCTTTAGAACTGGCTAGATCTCCTCCTCTTTTACTTTTGGGTATTCTACAGAATATAAATTGAATCAACTTTTTATTAAGAAATGCACTAAGTACACTTTTCATACTTTATTTTCGATTTATATTCCGTCATTGAATCACTTTGATTTCTCACACTTCATTGTTTATTTTTATTCACTCACTGGACTTCACTGATTCGAACCCACGCGGATCTTGCTTTATATACCCCTACCAATGGGTAGCCCCACCCATACAAAAAATTTTTCGAATGGCCCATAATGTTCCAGAACATTCCATAACATTGGAGAGCGTTCTGGAATATTTCACAATGATCTGGGATGTTCTCGAATGTTCCAGACTATTCCTGAACATTCCAAAATGTTACAGGATGTTCTGGAATGATGTGAAATGCTCTCGAATCTTCTGGACTGTTCTAGAAATTCCTAGAGGGCAAAACGTTCAGAACTTATATCTTCAAAAGCACGCCCTTTAGGTAAAAACGGAAGACTTTTTCATGGATGGGGCACAGAGGGCTATCACACATACTCCCTTGATAGTACCGGGATTCGTTTCTGAGTTTTAGCGGCAGCACATTGTACACTTACTTTTATAATATATATTGATTATAAATTATTTTACTTTATAAGTCAAGTTTTCGAGGACATCTTTCAGTAGAATGTTTTCAGTGAAGGATAACAAAAAACAGTCTTATTCAGACTGTGTTCTTTGTGATTTCAAATACGATGATGGAGTTACAATGATGTGGGCTATTGCATAGTTTATTCATAAATTTTACTTATTGTTTTAGCAAAAAATAGCACTTTTTGTAATTATTTCAATATCCTATATGATAATACGCATATTACATTACAAATTTCAGTTCCGAAGTTTGATGCAGTTTTTTAAGACGATGATTATTCTCTCCATCCGACTGCAAAAGCTCGACAAGCGCGGAAATCTGAATAAACATCTGCCACAGCCATATTATCATCTGATAGAAAGACTGCTGTATTTTATGGTGATTTTATGAAAAAGACTTTGAACATCTTTTTTCTCCATGATAACTTCATGATTTAAGCAAATGCTGGCTTAAAAAAGCAGTTTAAGATTTCCGTTCGATTATCAAATATTTATTTTCTCAACGAATATAAATGAAGGCTCAGATTTGTTATACACTACAAAGTCCGTAATACGGACATCCATTATCTGGAATGATCTATAATCCGGACCTCCAAGCCACAAACCATTTTTTGTATGCTTTACGCATGCGCGTTTTATGTACAACGGACGGTAAAATTATCTTTACTGAGTTTAAAGTATTTCAGTTAATGTTGCAGATTGCGCTGTTCCTTAATCTTCTAATTGGATCCGACTTATTATTTTTGGCAGACTGTTAGAGCAATTTTATAAAAATTAAGCTTGAACTTTAGATTATATCAATTTCCGATTCCAATCCGCCGAAAAGTTTACAATTCTGGAGCTGCCAAAGGATCTACAAAGCGAAAGCATGTTTCGAAGTCCATCAAACAAAAAGTGGAATTGCTGCAAAAAATGGATAAAGGCATATCCGTCTCAAAATTATGCGAGGAGTATGACATTGGAAAGTCAACTGTATATGACATAAGCAAAAAGAAAAAGGAACAATGCCCGACGACAACGACCAATCAAAAATCAATTCACGGACGGCGAAATCTGTAGTATGGTTCTAGATCCAGAAAATACCGCTTCCGACAGTGAAGAAAGTGACAAAGAGGTTATTGAAAACGAAAAAATTTCGATTGACAAGTTAGTCGGTATTCACGACACAGTAATTACAGGACTTGAACAGTGGAACTTTGTAACTGAACAAGAAATTATGTCTGTTTATAGAATTAAAGAGAAAGTATTAGCACAAAAATCGAAGCAACTTAAACAACTTACATTGAAAGAAATGTTTAATAAAGTAAGCAAATAAATATTAAGCTTTTTTTTTTTTTTTTTTTTTTTTTTTTGTAAATTTTGATATCCTTTAGATCATAATTGCTCTTTATTTCATAAATTACGGTTTCATATTTTTAATTGTATAATTGCTGCATGCCATCTTACCAGATTTAAATTAATTATCTATAATCCGGAAAAACCCTAATACGGAATCGCCGAAGTCCCAACGAGTTCGGATTACAGACTTTGTACTGTATATCATTTTGTCATTTGTCGTATATTTTACATGTTTTCCTATTATTTTGCTTACCTTTTATAAACACTAGTGTTCAAAGTTATGCAACTCTACAAGCATTAAATTTGGTGGAAAGAAAGGGGTAAAAAGAAAGAAAGAAAGAAATCAGTTTTTCAAATGCTAGTGAATGGTTGAAATACCATTGAGTTGGTTTATTTTCTTTTATAAGAGTATTAACATAGTTTAATTATTCATGTTATATTTTAGTATTTTAATTATAATAGTATATTTTATATTTTTCCTTTGCTCTTTCCAGACCTAGATATTATGCTTTTATTGTTTAAATGTATCTCCTTGTATTATGAGTTATTTATTTACATCTGTAAGCCTCGTGGAAGACTTCGTGGAAAACGAAGAGTTTTGTATTTGTTTTCTTAATTAAAAAAGTCTTATTGAATAAAATTAACGATTTATTTTGTTATACACGTCATCGTAATATTAACTAACTCAAGAAAATAAGATCGGGCATCGGTCTTGCTACAATTTAGCACACCAGGGCGCAAAAGACAAAGCAAGTTGGCCAAAGAAATAAGAAAATTAGGCCTTAAAGGGAAAAAAATGCACCTGCATCACCAAAATGCAAAATTCGTCTTTTGTAACATAGAAAACAACAACGTTTAGAATAAATTTTAATGTTACATATGTATAGCGTCAGCACACCTAAAACTTGATGCTATATATAGTATCAGCATCTATCTTTCTCTAAATATAGCATCAGGAGACCCAAAAGAATGAAAAAATGCATTAAAAAAATAATATAGACAAACTCTATTTTGTTAGACACCACATTCGATAAAACCTTATTTTTGTAACTCTCCGGTCCCCCAAAACAGTGGGTTACTATCTCTTAGTATTGCATATATATATGACATCATGCTTTAGGGAAGAATTCATTGATTTTTTTTGTATACAAATACGTTATTTTGGAATTGTAAATAACAGTTGATTGTTATTAAAAGAGATATTGCCGTAAAGACTTTTCATCTAAATGCCAATGCAATTAGACGTTCCCAAATATAGTGATTACAGTGATAAATATGCAGCTCTTCATCACGCTTCCAGCATTTAAATTGAGCATTCACGCTGAAGATACATTTTACATACTGTGTAAAACTTCTAAATCTTGTTACAGCCTGAGTCAAATAAAAATCTGAACCAGATTTCGAATCCGTAAGTTAGGAGATTTCGAAACTTCTGTCGGCGCGATATCCACTTTCCTTCCTGTATTGTCATTATCCCATTCTTCTAGCCACTTTTCCTTGAATTCTTTCCTAATCAAACTTCTGATGATTCCTTACAGAGAGAGAGGAATTCGTTTAAGGATTTCGCAAAATGAGTCAACCAGTTCATTACCGCGAATACCAGAATGACCACGCATTTAATTTTACGTCAGTCTTTTATAGTATGGTCTTAAAAATAATTTTAACTTCTAAAATAATATACTTTCTATTTTTATAAGAGCTAAAGCTTGCAAAACACTTCGCTTACAGTATTACTGAAAACCTGACGTCATTGTCTTGAAGCACTTCTGATTATCCCCATGAAAGCTTCCTTTTTGACATTTAATTAGGCTTGTAAGACTGAGAAGCGTCGTTAAGTGCAGCTAGTACAGCAGTCAGAGTCACTGCCTGTCACTAGCCACCTGGGCGGCTAGTGATAGTGAGTTTAAACTTATATAAACGACTTCAATGACTTTTTACAGCCACCTTAGCTTGCATAGACCATGCAGAAATTTTTTTCAGCGGTGAAGCATAAAGAATAAATTATAGCCCCTCTCAGAACTCCGAAACTTCCGATTGCTACCGGGACGGGCTTTCTAATTTTACCACGAAAGAACGCGGTGGGAGAAAATATCTTATCAAAAAAAAAAAAAAAAAAAAGTCATAAATTTCACATAATCCAAATTCATAAATTTTACACAAATTCAAAACAGAGATTAAAGCTTTGCCTTGTTTGAGGTCTACTGCTACTAGATATGATGAACAAAAAGATTTCATTCAAGTAACTCCATTTCTCTCTATATAAGCTTTACATTATACATTCTAATGTAATGATTAATTTTTACGGCTTGTTTCAACTTTAAATTATCAGTAGCAAGCGTAGGTACCTAGTGGGCGGAAATAAAATTACAGAAAAGGGGCGGGGCTTAGGGAGCCACTACCTTAGATCAGACTACATCCGAAAGTGAACGCAGACATGTTTACTTATTATTTTTTCAAAGTTTAGTTTTTATTTTCTGGCAACGAAGATTTTATTGTCAGTAATATGTTTGGGTAACAGTACCTTTAATTAATTTTACTTCATTATTTTTGATTATTTTATCTGTAATTATTTTCACTTGAACATCATATTTTTTTTTAAATTCCATCATAATTTTTTTTTAATTAAAATAAAGTAATATTTATTTTTACAAGCTTAATTATTTCCTCTCAGTTTTCTGATTTTACAAATGCAAATATTTATTTTTTTTATTTTCCTTCTTATTATTTTTTATTTCGAAAGTAAATTTTAATTTTTTCTTTTCACCGCTTTCTTTTTCACTTTTATATATATAAATTTTTATACAATTAAAACTTTTTCTTGTCACATTTTTGTTTTACACTTAACTTTTCCCCTAGTTTGAAGTACTTATTGATGTTTATATTTCCATTTCCCCAAAAGTAAACTTACACATACTATATCTTTGTTTACGAAATTTAAGCTGGAATTTACATACATGTCCATTTACTCTGTAAACCTCAGTAAGTAATTTTACGTAATTTAAAATATACTTAAACCAATAATTATTCATCTTAAATTCTACACAATTATTTGCAATATTACATTTCTTATTTTTCAAGCTATAACTATTAAAACGGAGATACTCAGGACTCTAATGTATAATACAGGTAATACTAACTTTTTGAAAAACTATGCAGAACGGTACGGATTCTCTATTACGCACATATCTTACTTTTATTCAAAAGATACCCCGAATTATGTAATAGGGAACGCAAATACAATTTTTGCACTTTTCATTTTTTACCTACACATTTCTGTTTATATATAACTTTTTTCCTACTTTCAAAACGTAATCATGTTACATTTCTAATTCCGTTTTCCCAAAAGTAAATACACACTTACAACACTGGTTTCTTTATTGCAAGCTGTACTGACTTTGAATTAAATCTCAACTATATGCTATGACACATTTCCATAGCATATAGTCTTTTTAAACCAATGCATGTGGTGCATTTCTATCGATTTAAAAATACATTAAAAAACATATAAAATATCTTATTTTTTCTTAATTTATTTAAACATATTAAATTTCTTATTATTATTATATTAAATCTTATTATTTCTTACTTATTATTATTAAATTTCTTATTTCTTCCTTGTACGAAGTAAAAAGGAAATATTATAATCGCGAAAAATTTTGGGTATTATATTTCAACGAAAATATCCATTTCGACCGTTATCCAATGCAAGTTAACGATGTTTTTGCATGACATCTGTACGTAATGACGTGAATAAAGAATTCTTTTCCTCTCAAAAAAATTATAAAACTGATTTAAAATGAAGTCTGAAGAGATTTTTTCATGGCTTCTGTATGTATGTATATCTCGCATAACCCAAAAACGAGTAGCCTCAGAACGTTGCAATTTTGTATTTAAGACTGCTATAACATGTAGATGTGCACCATCTATTTTGGTCGCAATCAGCCGCACCAAAAGTATATAAATAAATAAATTTATATTAACAAGCAAGGTAGTTAGTACAATACTGTATGACCAATTTGGTCTAGATAATTTTTTTGCGCAATATGCTGCAAAACTAAGTTTATTCGAAATTGTAGTAAGCTCGCCTAAAAGTTACCAGGAGCTGTGGCTCCAAAAAAAGTTCAACACATTTTTAAAAAAAAAAACAATGTCATTAAAGGGTGAGAAATTATGCTACACGAGAAAATAAACACAGTAAAATACTAAGCGTTGGAAACTAGTAATGGCAAAAAATATAGTTAAATACCTATCGATGTGACACTTGAAAGTTTAAAACATATGAAAATCAAACCATGGAACAAGTTAAAACATAAAACAAACAAAATCAGATAAAAATAGAAAGCGGAAAATGGTAAATTAGCGGAATTCGAAGTCCAATCTGGCTTTTCAAGGGAAATTTCTAATTGAACGTCGAATCAAGCTAAATCCATTACGCGTTTCGCCGAAACAGTATATATACATGTATGTTGAATGATCTTAAATTTACTTAGTTCGAAAATTCAAGTTACTTTAAAACACAATTTTCGGAATTAAACTTTCTACATATGGGTTCCCTCTTTTTTGATACTTCTACTAAATTTATATTAGGAGATAATAAAATCAATATTTCTCTAGTAAATAAATTATTATATTATTATTATTATTATTATTATCATTATTATTATTATATCCACTTTGTTACTCGGCTCAGTGATCTCAGTTTCTTTATTCTTATATATTTGTAAATAGTGCAATTTTTGCTTTAAAAATTTTTGAATTATGTTGTTCTTATCTTTTGGTTAAGAATTATTTTATAAGAAAAATATATTAAATTTCTTATTAAATTTCATCTTTTTTATTTTCTTTCTTTTATTTGTCATTATTCTTATATCTTTTTCGTTCTTAACATGTCAATTTTCTTATTTAGACAAATATACTAAAAACACTGTGTTTTATTCAACAGAAGGATTGATTTATATTACTAATACAGATTTTTTTTAACTCTTTGAAAGGCTTTACAAAAATATCTTAGATTTTCTTGCACACATTCTAACTTCAATCACTAAACATACACTAAAATTTAATTTTCGCCATTCGGAAACATAAAACGGATTCTTAATATGCTGGCACCATCTGCAGCAAAGTCTCATAACAAAAACTTTATTTGAACTTACTAGTAGATTTGACTTTCCTACTAAGGTATATGGAGGTCGAATTACATTTAACTAAGAATATCCACATTGTAACCTGGATACAGCCGAAAACATCGCGAACGAAAACGTCGCGGAGAAAACAACGAAAGGCGAAAACGTCGTGGCACAAAACATCGTGGGAGAAAATAAAGCAAAGAGAAAACATTGCAGTTCTAAAAAACATTGTGGTACAAAATATCGTCGTCGAAAATAAAGCGGTTCAAAAACTTCGCAGTTTAAAAAATCGTCGTCGAAAATATCGTGGTAAAAATAAAGTACCTACAAATCATCGATAACATCACAGGCATGCGTTTTTTAGGCTTTAACAACCGTAAATGGATATTCGAATAATGATTTGCGAGCTCAAAAAGGATAATTTTTACTTTCATATTTTTTATTGACTAATAAATTTATAAAAAGCAAAACAAGAAATTTAAACAAAAAAGAAATAACTTTCACTATTAAGAGTATCAGATTAACAAAAGTGAAGAAAATAATCTCATAATTAACAATTTTATTATAGATAAGAGCATGCAGTTACTTATCTTTCTTTTTCTAATCTTTTTTAAATTATACTTTTCATGAAAAATTACCAGTAAAACTTTATAAAAATATTTTATTAATGAGCTTTATCAGTTAACTATATCAGTTTAAAATTCCAGTAAGTGCTGCATTAATTTTCTAAGTTTCCATCTTACATTTTCAGAAAATATTTATTAGTTAATAAAAAATATGATAGTAAAAAATTATCCTTCTTTCCATCTTGTGCTCACAAATCATCATGCGAGTATCCTTTCACAGTTATTAAAGCCTGAAAAACGCGTGTCTGCGATGCTATCGTCATGCGATGATTTGTAGGTACTT
The DNA here is from genome assembly GCF_044657685.1 of Stegodyphus dumicola. NCBI lineage: Eukaryota > Metazoa > Arthropoda > Arachnida > Araneae > Eresidae > Stegodyphus > Stegodyphus dumicola. The sequence continues at coordinate 27,079,246 of NC_140776.1, read as the reverse complement.
TATTTTTACCACGATATTTTGTACCACGATGTTTTAGAACTGCGATGTTTTCTCTTTGCTTTATTTTCTCCCACGATGTTTTGTGCCACGACTTTTTCTCCTTGCGTTGTTTTCTCCGCGAAGTTTTCGTCCGCGATGCTTCCGGCGGACACCTAGTAACCTATTATTTAAATTCGAATTATAATCAGGTTTATGAGATGAAAGTTTATCTTCCTTAAGCCACTCGCAATAAATTTTCAACCTGGTATCATCATTAATTTTTATGAGTCGTAAGGCTTTTCAACACATTCTTTCTAACTTAATACTCATTTCAAATAGATATTATGTTATTTAATACTGAACGCTTACAGATTTTTTAGAATATTTGAAGTTTAATTTATGACACTTAACATATAATTTTTTTAGCCCAAATGGGCGTTAGCCCAGAAGGGATATAAATTTTGTTTTGGCATTTTGCGTTGGTTGAGTATAAAAGTCTTTTTACATTGTTGCCACCAAATATTCAAACTCTGTACTGTATTTAAAGAAATTAAAAAATGAAGAACCCGCATGAATGTATGTATGCTTCGCACTGTAAAAAAACAACGGTACCTAGAGACAGCAAATTTTGAATAACGTGTTCCTCAACTCATATGGGCTTCTGAAAGCCCAAATTTTGAATTTGTTTCATTATTTATTACACATTTAGTAAAACTATAACGAGTTTTTGAATAACAATCTCAACGATTTCAAAGCGTTCCATTAAGATTAACATCGCAGGCATCTTCAAACACGGATATTTTATGCCCGAGGTTTCTTGACATTTCTTATTAGTATTATGTTGGTAGTGTAGCAATGCAAAGACGTTGCAATGTCTAACAGATATTTGTTTCGAATGACTTTGAATGTCTGTATGACTTTTCAGATCCCGTTTTGAATCCCCTTTTAAAAAAACGCTCCTTTGGGCGTAATATATAATCTGAAAGCTTTCAGATTTTTTTAATCTTTTAATTTTTTTCAAATGTTTTTCACTTGCCTTATTTCAGCACTGGCCACTCCTAAGGCCTGAAACGGCGCCATTTCGTTATGGAGGCCTAACAGGCGGCCACCATTGCCTTATATAAAATCACAAATAAGCATCATACATAACAAGAATATTGATATGAATTCCATCTAATGATCCAACATAATAAAAAACTTAAATATTTTAATACATTTTAAGCATGATTTATTAAAAAAAAAAAAAAAAAAGGCCAGACACTCAAGGAGGCATTGCTATTTATGTAACTAGTAATTCATTTAATTAAGTACTATAGCCAAAATAATTTCTTCGAACATTTATGACATTTAATTGATCACGACCATAATATATAATAATTAAATAAAGTACATTTCTTAAAATATGAAACACACTTTCTCTTCTAATGGATTGTGCTCTTATTCCTTACAAAAAAAAACCTGATATGGCTATCATATGACTTCCTTGTATGGCCCATTAATTTGTACACATTTTTTGCAGTTCTCACTTTGCCGCAAAGGAAAAATACATAAAAACTGACAACGTCTTCATTAAAAATTGTAAAATACAGAAAAACATAAAACAGCAAGTATAGTTAAAACAGTTAAAAAAATTTGCAATTAAAATTAGAGTTTCTAAGCAAAAACAACCATTCTTCCAGCGGGCAAGAAGGCAGATTTTTCGGCGCACAAAACTGAAAGTCTACTTTCGGTTCCACTCTGCAAAAAGACATCGAAGGTGCAGAAACTGAGTTAATTAACAATTCTGCTGAGTTTCAATTGTAAACAAATGGCGGTTCGTTAGATTTAACTCGCCACTTAAAGTTTTAAATTGTTGATAATTCTACAATAATTGCATGCAGATTAACTAAAGGCATAAAAACCTTACCCGAAACATAAAAACTACATAATTCAATCAGTTTTGAAGCAAAGCGTCGCAATTTACCAACATATAAGAATAAAAATCTAAGCTCATCGAAACAGGTAACAGAGTGGGAATATATAATATTTATATACTATTGGTGCAGCCAATTGCAACTAAAAAGGGAGGTGCACAACTGCATGTTATAGCAGTCCCACATACAAAATTTCAATGTTCTGCGGTTACTCTTTCTTTAGTTATGCGCGATATATACATACGTAAAGGGAAAAAAAACTCTTCTGAACCCATTTTACATTCCTTTTTGGCAAAAATAATCCTTTTTTTTTAATCCGTATGTACAGAGGTCACACAAAACCATCGTTCAAATGGCTTCGAGAGCGGTTCAAATGGATACTTTCGTTCAAATATGGTACCCGAAATTTTTCTTCCTTTCTTCCTACAATACTTCGTACCAGAAAGTAAAAAGGATGAAGAAGAAATACAGTATGAATGCTCAAAAGCATTGCTACTAGTGTTCCTTACTTGCCGTGCATTGAACAAAATACACATGTGCATTAAAGCCAGCTAAAAAATGATGTACAAGTATTCAAACAGAAATACTTCAAATATTTGAATAAAGAAAAACTGGAACAAATTTAATTGATATTTAAGGGAAAGCGTTTACTAAGATACGTTCGTGGAGGACTTTCTAAAGCAAACTTGCTTTATTTTCATTCCATATGGGCCGCATCCTACATTTTAGTTTCTAATGAAGGTATCAAAATAAGTACCATTACATAACTAGGGATTTCGCCCACACCAGTTTATAATGTAAATTATTAGAACTCAGATGCTTGCGTTTTTCTTCTTCCATTTTATCACTGCGGCTGTTTAGCTTGGAAAGAAGATTTCCGTGGGTACTGCTTATTTCTTTTGTACGTCTGAGACTGTTCTAATTAATTCTAATTATTTAATAACAAACTAGTTTTGACAAAATATCTAGTTATGTATGGCACTTATTTTGAATTTTTCTACTTGAAACTGAAGTGAAGGACACGACCCATGCGCAATGAGAATATAGCAAGTTTGCTTTACAAAGTCCTCCACGAATGCATCTTCGCTTAGTCCTTTTTAAGCCTTGCCTTATAAGGTATTTTTCCCGCCTTCGTAGCGTGCCTCGTGGTGTAGTAGTCTGCACACTGGGCTCGTATTCCAAAGGTCTGTCGTTTGATTATCGACATTGCTCATTTTTCATTTCTCCTGCTTCCAAAAAATAACTAATGTCTCTACAGTGGCGCCTGAACTAAAAGGGTGGTGTGGTGGATGATGCTTCTTCACATCCAGGGTTTGGCGATTGGGCCCCCTAAAATTCCAGTCGCCCTTTAAAAAGGGGGAGTATATAAGGTATTTCTCCCGCCTTCTTAGCTTGCCTTCGTGGTGTAGTGGTCTGCATGCTGGACGCGTATTTCAGAGATCCGTGGTTCGATTCCAGGCAATGGGGTTGCTTATTAATCATCACTCCTGTTTAAAAATCATAACCTAATGTCTCTACAGACTTAATTACCAATTAAGTCATTGCATTCCTATCTTAACTCAAATTTGTGGGGGGGGGACACTCCTGTTTGAATACCTGTTTTCCATTTTTTTTAGCTGACTTTAAAGTACATGCATATTTTGATGAATGCAACGGAAATAAGGAATTCTAACACCCATTGATTCTGAGCACTCATCTCTTCTTTATCCTTTTTCTATAAGAAATAAGAATATAGACATTTGAGCCTACTGCGATACCGGAGGGCCCGGGTTCGAATCCTGGAGAAGGCATGGTTGTTTGCAAATGTATAATGTCTATTCGGCATGGGGCTACTCTAAATATGCGGCGAACTGAATGTCCTCTCGAGATGTTGCTGAGACCCTCGGATTCGTCCCCCTCTGGTGCTCTCCTTTGGGGGCGGAACTGAGCGAAGTCGTACTGTTACCTGTATGGTGTTCAAGACTTTTGTCAACGACAGGCGCAATCGTGCTCTCCTTGCCACGATGAATTTTGTGGGCGTGTTTTATTGTCAGACAAGTTAGATAAGTAGAACAACAGCAACAAATGTCCTATATGTTCGAAGAAAACGTTTGGCTCTATTGCTTAGTTAAAATAATGCTTTCTTGAAAGTTTGACCTTTTTTAGATTAAATCATACTTAGACTTTTTTAGACTAATTCATGATTAAATATGATAAAAAAAATAAATCATCTACTACGTTGGATCATTATATGGAATTCATGACAAAATTTCCTGTTATGTATGATACTTATTCATCATTTTATATGTTAAGTGTGATGAATTAAACGCAAATATTCTCAAAAAGCTGTAAGAATTCAGTGTTAAATAAAATAATACCGATTTGAAATGCGGATCTTTTAGCTTAAGTTAGAATGCATGACTTTAAAAGCTTTGCTACTCATAAAAAATGATGATGATGCAGGTTGAAGAAAGTATGAGTTGCGAAAAGAAGACAAACTTTCATTTCCATAGCTGAACAATGATTCTAGGAGTAATTTAGACCTCGCTTTGGGTTTTCCTTCGCAGATCTGGCTATAATTAGAATTTAAAGCATGCATTACAGTGTAGATATTCTTCTCTAAAAGCAATTCGACTTCGAGTTCGAAATGAAGGCTATGGCAAATTTGAATGTAGTAGTTGTTATGAGGCTTTGCTGCAATGATGGTAACATGTATAGAATCCGCGTGATGGTTAGTGATTGAAGGATGTGTATGCGAAAATCCAAGATAATTTTGTAAAGCTTTTCAGTGTTAACAGTTTGTTTCTGTAGACTTTATGCTATAAAAATATATCATCATGAATTATAAGACTTAATTCATAGTTAGTAGAACTTACAACAGAGAAACCGGCATACACGTAGTCTGTATATACTTTTGGGGAAAAGGAGTTAGACTGTGACATAAACATATTTTAAAAGCAAGAAAAATGTTACATATAAGCAGAAATATACTGCTCAAACAATAAAGAGATTTGGATATAAACTGCTGATAAGGAAATATTTTGGTGATTGATATAGGGTGCTTAGGTATGGTAAGATATGGGAAAAGAAAAAGAAGCAAAGAACAAGGATTAATTAAATTTTACTTAAAATATTTTCCGGTAAGCACAAAATGGCTACTTTGTGCATATTATGCAAAAAAATAAAAAACAGTGTGATTTCTCGGATATAAATGAGTTTCAATAACGAGTATGGTTTACCCTGACCAAAAGCAATGTCCCACGCGTGCGAGGGAATGGAATCAACGAGATTATCAATAATGAGGGACTTGGGTATTTTCTTCCACTCCTGTAAATGGTCTTTCAAACTGCTGAATTGTTTCTGGAGGTGATAAGCGCCTAGCAACGAGAGTGTCCCAAACATATCTATTGGATTCATATATGGGGTACATGCTGGTTAGTTCATTCGAATTATTCGTTCGTCAAAAAGGAAACTGTCCACTAACTGAGCACGATGTGACCTGGCGTTATCATCCATGAGAATGAATGCATCCCCGATTGCTGCAGCATAAAGACCCACAACAAGTCTGAGGATCTCATCCCTATATCGCTGAGCCATTAGTGCCTCATTCCTGATAATGCGCAGATCGGTGGGCCATTGATAGAAATGCCGGCCCAGACCATCTTTCTTCCTCCAAATCGGATACTTTCATGCACAAATGCAGGAGTATTCCGAGTACCAGCTTCTCTCCAGATGATAATCTTCCTATTGTCGCTAAAGTGGAACTCGAGAAGAAGAGCATGTTCCTCTACTCATCTTGTCCTCATTTGAGATGCTTCTGTGCCTACCTTCTGTGGGAGCACGTTGGTCCAGTGTCACAAAAACACAAACCGTATGTCTGTGAGCATAGGAACCCATATGGCAGAGTCGGTTTCGAACAGTTTGAATCGAAATTCTGGTACCAGTAGTCTTCAGAAGATGCTGTTAAAGGAAAGTGACACTCATAACGCGGTTTCTTGCAGTCATTTGCGTTAAATACCGATCCTCATTTTGTGTTGTTGCAGATGCAAGACCTTGTCCCGATCTTCGATGAACATCTTCAGTTTCTAAAAATCGATTCCATTGTCTGGAAGTGACACTTTGGGAAGTTTCCTAGAGTGTCATTTCTAACGCTTCGGCTACAACGGATTGCGTTTGACACCCCTCTAAACGAAAGATGGCCCGATTCAGTTAAGTCATCTTGCTGATACATCGCATTCATTGTTACAAAACATTCAACGCATGTCAATTGTTTTTAGTTTCCCTTTAGTCTGCAGATCGCTTTTCACTCCTTATCTAAAAGGCACATTTTGCAACGTCACAGAAAAAATTTGCATATTCCCAACTTCGTAAACATTACAAATAAACGTTCTAGTATAGAATTCCTTTTAGTTAAAACTTTCGTGCACAGTTTACAGCGATAAAGAGTACCACTGCCAGCTGCAAAACTGTACGCAATATTGAGCAATCATTTTCCTAATGCAGTGAATAGTTACAGGTAGAAATCGATCTTGAGATGGCATTTTTTTCCCTACTTCCTAGCAGGAAATTTCAAAATCTTTAAGGAGACAAAGACTCTCTGTCTTTAGAAGACAGAGTTTATCTAAAGAGAGGACAAGAACTGTCTATCTTAGAACAAACAGTATAGATACTTCTATTATATAATCATTTTACCTGCTTCCAGTTAGCTGCAGCTCTATATTTTAAAGATGTTTTCAAATGAAACTCTAAGGCTATAAAAATTTTATTTTGATATCATGAACACTCAAGCTAAACTCTGAAACTTTGTAAAATTATTTGCATTCAGAAACAAATTGATCAAATGGGATTATAAAATGACAGTTAGGTTTTCTTTACGTACTCCCTGAAAAATAAATTATTCTGGTTACTTTGTAAAATATCATCGTTTTTTATGCATATTAAGACTATTTTAAACAGTAATATAATACTATTGACTTTATTCTGACAGTTATTCTAACGTACTTTCCTCGGAAAAAATTAGAAAAATAAAAAATAATAATATAAGAAGCTCTGAAAACTTTCAGATTTACATTACGCCCAAAGGGACCTTTTTTTTTAACGTTTTGTGTGTTATCTTTATTTATTAAATATCATGTTCTTCGCATCTAAACCATAAAATTCAATTCAGCAACAATATCATAAATATTTAAAAAGAGCATATCTTTAGAATTTCCAAAACACAGTCCCGAGCGCTGGAGATACTTTTTTTTCCGTACAGTGTTGTCATTGCTCGCTTTGAAATCGTTGAGTTTACTAATCAAAAATTGGTTAAGGTTTTACAAAACATGAAACAGATAATAAAACAAATTTCAAGTTTGGGCTTCCAGATGCCCATATTCGAGTGCAGGACGACGTCATTCAAAATTTGATGTCTCAAGGTACCGTCGTTTTTTCACAATGCGCGAAATATTCATACATTCATGCAGATTCACCATTATTTAATTTCTTTAAGCATGAATATAATGCAGGGCTCTAATATTTGGTGGCAACAATTTTAAAAGTGAACCGACATTTCAACGCAAAGTGCCAAAATGAAATGAATAGTCCTTCTGCGTAAATTGCCCTTTTGGACTAATAAATAAAACAAACAAACAATATACATCTTACTGTGCACTGAGGGAAGAAAATTTTTAAATACCAACATAGATATTAAGGACTGTAAGGGATGTCCTGTTGAATATATCAGCACCATAGCACAAACCAGTTATACTCTTATTTTTTATATATTGCTCCCTTCCAAATTATTAATGACTTAAATTTACCCCAATATCAATCAGTCTAACATAGCACATATGACTTAAATTTACCCCAATATCAACCAGTCTAACATCGCACATATGGCTTAAATTTACCCCAATATCAACCAGTCTAACATAGCACATATAAAAGGTTCATTTCAAGATATTTGAAATTTTCATTACGTTACTAATTTTACTGCAATAAGCCGAAGTGTTAAAAAAAGTGAGCACACGCAGAACTCAGAACAACATTAAAAGAGTTTTAATAATTCATTTGTATTCTCTTTCTGTTTTCTTGACATGTAGGATATTTTGCAGGAAACTAGATAACATTATTTTCTCTTGAAATGTGTCTTAATTTAAATACGGGTCTTTTCTGTAGTGGGCTAAAGAGGCGTTAGCCCAGAAGGGCTTTTAGTCTCGAAACGACATTTTGCGTCGAATCACTATAAACGGTTGCATCACTTTTCAGTTTGTTGCCAACAAGTATTATCGACCTGTATTATATTTAAAGAAATTAAATAATGAAGAATATGCATGAATTCATGTATGTTTCTCGCATTGTGAAAAAACAACAACGATACCTAGACCCACCAAACTTTGAATAACGTAGTTCTCCACCCGAACATGGGCTCCTGAAGCTCGATTCTTGAATTTCGAATTTGTTTTAATTTGCTTTATCATCTACTTCATATTTTTTTTAAATTTGACGAGCTGTTGTTTAAGAAACTCAATGATTTCAAAGGGAGCAGTGGCAACACTGTACGAAAAAAAAAAAAAATAAATAAAAAAATAAAAAAAAAAATAAAAAATAAATAAAAATAAAAATAAAAAAACATTTTTATCTTCAGCGCGCGAAACTATGTATCCGAAATTCTAAAGATATGCTGTTTTTAAGCGTTTTTAGCTCAAATGCTCTCGAAATGCATATGTATGTGTAAATCAGAAAAACGCCCTGTGGACGTAATATAAAATTTGAAAGCTTTCAGATTTTTTTCCATCTCTTTTGGCGTTCTACCTGTTACAGTAGTAATGGCATATTTTCTTGTGATCAGTAAGTTTTGGCCGGAACAGCAATATTTATATAATATTATAGTTAGAACTACAATTATATTCGGAATTAGGAAATATTTAGGAACACTATCATGCTATTTTATACTTGATAACATTTTAGTCTTCTGTTTAAACAGACCCAAGGTTCGACCTCTATTAAAGGCAATAATATTTACAGCAACATAGAACTTCATGAAAATAAAGTATTTTTTTGTAGAAAACTTATTATATATTGGTCTGTTTGCAATGTTCATTTTTAGTCCAATGACAAACCAAAATTAATCTAAACTTTACATTAATATATAATACGCTACAAGAAATTCGAAATAAAATTGCAATGAATTCAAACTGCAATAATATTATGAGTATATTAAGGATATTTAAACTTCCTTGATGCTCTGGCAATCAGTCTTCCATTAAATACATGAATAATACAACAACAAGAAGCAAATTTTTGAAACCAAGTAACGACAGCCAACTCTTTGTAAGGGGAACTTACTGAGTCCAGATATATTGTACAAGTAGATATAAAAGAAACTGTATAATTTTAGATAATACATTCACATCTTTTACAGTTCAAACTTAGGTCAAATTAGCAGAACTCTTCATTTTATCTGCCTTGCTAAGTTCAGCACCTGCATACATCTACTCAAGATATTCAGCTCGAAATAGATATAGAGCTTTGCAAACCGAATTAAAATGCATTATATTTTATAAGAAAAAAAAATTCCGTTCGCTGTTAAATGTTACGATATTTCCTTCACCCAACCGTGCTAAGCCGTGCCGAAGGGCAGGGGTTCGAATACTGGAGAAGACTGGAGAAGGCATGGATATTTGTAAATGCACAATGTCTGTGCGGCATGGAGGCACTCTTAAATATGTAGCGAGCCAAAAGACTTCTCGAGAGGTTGATGGTAGAAGAAGAGGGGTGGGAGACCCTCGGTCCCGTTCTCCCCCCTCGGGTGCTCTCCATCAAAATTGGGGGGGCGGAACTGAGCTAAATCGCACTGTCACCTGAAGGTGCTCAAGGCTGCTGCCAACGACAGGCGTAAACTTGCGCCCCTTGCCACGAGAAATTTCGTAGGCTTGGGCTGACTATAGTTCAAGCAAGTGAGTGTTGGCAACAACAACAACAACGTTATTTCGAAATGTTCAAAATTTTAGTGTCTGTCCGCGGAAATAATTCTTTTGTCATTCTGCCTTAAGCAAAAGACAGTCGAAAAAAAAATCATTCTTCTAATTCGAGTCTTTGGGATTTCCCGGATTTATTCTACTCAACACGAGAATTTTATTTTGTTTTTCTTGGGTAGTCGACTCACAAGTTGTTCATCATTTCTTCGAAGAAGCATATAAAAATCAGAAGTTATGCATTTGTTTCGTAAAGTTCTCACGTTGTAGTTAGCAGACTAACTTCTTCAGAAAAATGTAAAAGCTGTTGCTGGGCGCCATTGCAAAATCTGTTCGGAATAACTAATCTCCGTAACGCAGTTTTGCCTTTTGGTGACTTGTCACAGCATGTTGATGGATGATATTCTATTCAGAGTTATCAGCGTGAGAAGAAAAATAAATGTAAGGAAAATAATTGAGATTAGTTGCGTGGTGAATTTGTTATTAATCAAAAATCTTTTGTGAGAATGTCAAAAAGTTCTGAGGCACTTGTTTACCATAGCTGTGTTTATAAAGATAAAAACAATTCTTCAGAGAATGGCGAAAAATAAAATAAGAATTAGAAAGATATTGTTTCGGATTACATGTCTCACACAAGTAGCTACACGAAAAGTTTCGAGAAAATGCTTCCATAACCAAGTTAACAAAAACTTTAAATAGGAAAATAGATAAAGACCAAGTACAAACGCTGTATTTATTTACATTATTCCCCAAATTCGCGTCTCTCCTGCCTTATATCCTTTTATATCCTTTTACGACGTAAAGGAAGTACTGAAAACGCAAACAAATTTGGGTTTCATATTGCATTGGAAATATCCATTTTGACCGTTCCCAAATTCATTTGAACGATTTTTTTTGCGTGATGTTTGTACGTATGGATCGCATACTAAAGGACTCTTTTTTTTCCAAAACGGATTGCAAAGTGGATTTAAAATGGATTCAAATGGTTTTTTTTTTCCGTGACGTCTCTACGCAAGTCCGTACGTCCGTATGTATGTATCGAGCAAAACTCAAAAACGATTAGTCGTAGAACGTTGAAATTTTGTGTATGGGACTCTTCTAACATATAATTGTGCACTATTCTTTTCTATTGCAATCGGCACACACTACTAAACACACACACGCAGACACCAAATGTTGAATGATCTAAAATTCACTTAGTTCGAAAACAAGTTTTTCTAATACTTGCGCAATAACTGCAAAGTAAGATAATAATAATTTATTTACTAAAGAAATATTGATCATATTATCTCCTAATGTAAATTTAGTAGATTATGCTTCCAATGTAACTTGGAAGCGAAGCATATTCGACGCGTATTTCAGATGTTCAAGATTCGGGTCCTGGTAAAAGCATTGTACATTTTCCCCCTCTCCTGCCTTACAAATACCAAACGACTCTCCAAGTGGCGCCTGAATTAAAAGATGGTGGATGATAATTCGTCACCACCAGGATCAGGCGACTGGCTCCCCCGATTCTCAGTCACCCTTTAAAAGGGAGAATATATAAGGTATTTTCTCCCATTTTTCCGCATGCTTTCATGGTGTAATAGGAAGCATACTCGACGCGTATTTGAGAGGTTCAGGGTTCGATTCCTGGCGAGGGCAATGCACATTTTTTCACGTCTCCTGCTTCAACAACAACAAAAAAAAAAAAAAAAAAAAAAAAAAAAAAACCTAATGACTCTACAATTTGACTTCCGTAAGACAAAAATCGATCAGGATATTTAATTTCAAATTTTTATGTCATTTTAAATTTGTTTTGAGAAATCGGTTAATTAATTTACACTAATTCGAGGAAATAAGTTTAAATGAAATGCAGCAAAAATGTGTATAATTTAATAGGCCTTACAAGGAATTCATTTTGTGGCCATATTAGATTTTTTATGGTAACTGTATGCAAAATATGGATGGAGGATTCCATGCTTTGATTTATAATGTGGACATAAAAATTGCAGTATTGAAAGAAATAACTGTAACTAACTTCAGTGAAGTATGATAAAAAAGCACCGAAATTTGCACAGCTATTTACAAACTAATTTTAATCTGCAGGTTCTTTTTTTTTTAATTTCTTCTTTCAATTATGGTACACAGCGTATAATTTTCTCATCTCGATTATCGAAAGGTAAAATTAATGAAACTGGCGGGTGAGGATACGTAAGAAAATACGGTATATAAATTCTGTACTAATGCCAGAATCTGAGAATTTATAGCTTAAATTCGGATTACAATGAAACACGGATAAAAATAAACATTATGAATTCAAATTTATAACTTCCCATTATAGTAAAACTCCCTTAAAAAGGATGTAGTAACTGTTTCAAAGACAAGTGGTAGTGTAAAGAGAAAAAATTTAATTTGCAAACTGAACATTACTATGCCTTACCTTTAGAAAAAAAAAAAAAAAAAAAAAAAAAAAAAAATTAAATTTTAAGCAATTTGATTAAATTTAAGTAAATTTTTAATTTAAAACAAAAGTTCAAAAGTTAAATCGATTTATTTTCAATAGCAGTTATATGGGACGTCGATTGTAGGTAAGACATGAGAATATTTTTTTTACGAGAGGAGCATAACCTTTTCTTAATTTATTCTATTTTTCACCAGCAACAATCGATTGTAAGTCTGAAGTCAAAGGATTCACATTAGACCATTCCTTGACTTCAGATTTCGATTGCAATCAAAAATGCAGAATGATTAACTCTTAATATAAAAACTTAATTAAAAGCAAAATTACACCGAAAGGGGAGTTTTTTTTAACCTTTTTTGTGTTACTTTTATATTATTATTTTGTGTTATATCATGTTCTTCGCACTTAAACCGATAAAATTCATTTCACCAGCAATGTAACAACAGCATACCTTTAGAATTTCCGACAGACAGTCTCGTGCGCTGCAGACAAAAATATTCTTTGCGTACAGTGGTCCCATTGCTGATTTTGAAATCGCTGAATTTGTTAATCAAAAATTATTTAAAAGTTTTATGCAATATGAAATGGATTAATAAAACAAATTCAAAGTTCGGGCTTCGGGAGCTCATGTTCGGGTGGAGGATTACGTTATTCAAAATTTGATGGTTCTAGGTGTCGTCGTTTTTTCACAATGCAAGAAACATACATACATTCATGCAGATTCTTCCTTATTTAGTTTCTTGAAATATAATACATATTTGGAGGCAACAATTTAAAAATAATACGCCGTTTATAGTGAACAGACGCAAAATACCGTTTCGAGACTAATAGCCCTTCTGGGTTAAAGCTCCTTTGGGCTAAAAAATCAGTTTCAATGAAGAACCAAGAATGGCTTTAAGTGGAAATCAAATTAAATGTCGATATTCGATGGTTTTTCTAATAAAATTACTGTCGAACCTGATAAAATTCGTCAAATTTTTATCGTGAACAAAAATATCTGTAATGGAGCTCTTAAATAAACACTCAAAATGCTTTATACCGAACAATCTTAAAGATTTAGATTTTTTGAAAAAAATCATTTCATATAGCTCCAAATCATTTAAAGGAAATATACTATAATTCCAACTATTGCTATTTTAAACAACCAGCTGCTTATGTTCCTTTCAAAGATTCTAAAGCTGACATTTAATTCCGTTCTATTATTCTGAACTGCGGAAATATGAAATAGTTATAATCCAAATATTTATTCATCAATTTTTCTTCATTTTGTAATAATTTTATGCAGTAAAATATTTTCTTCGAAGGAAATTCCTTTGATGTGTTCATTGTTTCCAATTTTCGATCTCTGGCGAAACTGAATGTAGTTTACCATTCGAAGAAAGTATTTATAAATAAATGTTCATGAATTTCATGTTCATGAAATTAGTATCCATGTCTCCACGTGGCGTTAATTAACAAAAACACTGTATCATAACATTTTCTCCCTATCACTTCCGTTTGCTATTCTGAAGAGCACCTTTTAACCCTTTGAAGGCTAAAACGCCCGAGATAGCTTTTCATTCAAACAATCGCCCGAAACGGCTGAGATTGCAATGTTGATTTCTTCCCTCCCCCTAAGGTATGCAGTACCAGGTGCAGTTTTGCCAAATATATTGTATCAGTGTATTGCAGGCAGCTTGTTCTAAAAGGCTAATGAAAGCTTCTTTATTAGGAAGGAGGAAGGACGTCATTTGACATCTTCATACCTCTTTGTGCGTTAATGGACGGGGAGGGGATAAAACGCACGGGATGGGTAATGGACGGAACGGACATTTCGGTATTTTAAGCATACAGGTTAGCGAAGGCTTCAGTTTTCTAAGGGTTAAAACTAAAATTTTATATTCTGTGTCCTGAATTTCCGGGGACAAATCCTTTAGTTAGTAGATCTATCGTAACTTCTTAGCTTAAACCTGTTTCAAGAGTTCATCTGAAATATGAATACAAGATTAGATTGAAATTTCTTAATTTTTAAAATTTCATATTTTTCAGTTTTTTTCAATAACTTTGTGAGATTTTAATAGTAAATTCTTCTAGATTTTTAACTCGAATATGAAGTTCTTTTATTTTTCAGGTTTATCATTATAACCAGGAAAGTTTCTACCCAGAATCCAATTAGGACAATAAATGACTAAAGATTTAATTGAAGGAACACCAAAATTTCTGAAAACCAGACTTAAAGAATTTCACCTGTTTTACACAAAAATGAAGAATTAATCTCTAGGACTAAATTTTCTCGAAATAAAATTAACTTTTCTCTTCATAAGTTTCTTTTCGCAGACTGAAGGACACGGAAATCACTTTAAACCAGCGATGACTATTAATTAAAAGTAATAATTTGAAATCAGACTGTCTGAAAAAAAGTGTTCTCCATTTTGAGTTTACTGTATCAATAGTTCTGCATAGATTTTGGTAGCAAAAGACTTTACTTAAGAAGTAATTCAACATTTATAAATTTCATTGATCCATTAAGGTAATTTTTAAACCTAAATCTTTCAGTTCCGTTCCTAGAAATTTTAATAAAACATAATAAATTTATTTCAGCTGCACCATTTTTTTGGAAGTGCTTTTCTGTTTACCTTCTTTCCTATGATAATTTCTAAAATTTTTCTAAGCAAATAAACAAACAAAAAGACTTTAAATACATATATATATATATATCAGGAACTTCCATTTCAGAAAGCTGTTGTTTTTCCTTCTGTGATAAATCTTTAAAACAGTTTTCTTCTTACTACCTCTTATCATTTTTATATGAAAGAAAATTAATTCTTTCATATAAAAATGATAAGAGGAGAAGCGAAGAAGCTTTCTGCATAATACTAAGTGTTTTTAGTAAAAAGATAAATTTGAAATTTGCATTTAATAATCATTAAAAAGATTATGAACACAATTTTTAAAAGCAAATATGTACTACTTAAGAAGACACAAATGAAATTTAGTAAATTATTTAAATAATGAAAGTTCTTGAAACTTATTTTATTATTTCAAAAACTATATTTGAGTAATTTTTCAGAATTTTTACATTTCCCCTGAAATTTTGAAATCAAAGAAAAAGCCATTAATTTAACCTACTTTGTTTTTTCAGAGATGCATTAGATTACATTAGGTTTTAATTCTTGGAAACTTCTCGTAACATTCCTGTCAACATAGATTTACATGCATTTTTCTCAGCTGCTACCGAACTGTAAAATCGCTGAACATAAGTAACTCGACCCAGGTTCAAATCCTAGCGAATGGGCTAGCTGCATGGACGTTTCCATGGTTTCCGCATGTGTAATGGGGATACAAGCTAGTTACATTAAAGCCCTCCACAAAAGCATCCGTTCTCTTAGGCAGGTAATTTTCTTGTCCTTTCCCATTATAATCAAACAAATCAAACTATGCACAGGGCATGTGAAGACATTTTCAAAACTTCGCATTAAAATATAAATCTTATACAGTGGGACCTCGAGATACGAGTTTAATTCTTTCCAGCATTGAGCTCGTATAGTGAATTTCTCGTATCCAGAAACGAACTTCGTCACTGAAAATAACGTAAACACAGTTAATCCGTTCCGCACCCCAAAATATATCAACATACAAATCAATTTTCTAATAAATAACACTAGTAAATAATATAACCGTAGTTTACCTTTATGGTAGCTTCCGACACCGATCTTAATTGCTTCTCAGGAGCTTCTAGGAGTTTTGAACGGTGCTTGGAAGTAACGGCAACTCCTTTGCCTGCATCAAGTTTCTTAATTTTTTCCTTCTTCTTCAGAATAGTGCAGATCGTCGATGTCGAAAAGCCGTAACTCTTCGCCAATTCCGTCACTCTTACACCACGCTTGTTTATCTACGATTTCTTTCTTAATTTCAACGGCCATGGCTTCCTTATGTTTCTTTGCAGCACTATCTGAGGCACCAATTTTCTTGAGAGGCATCGTGAAATAATTATTTTTACGTTAATTGTAATAAACAATTCACTCACAAGCGCACAAGCACGTAGATCAAAGAACACTGTGTAATCTGACGAGGGGATTCCCCGAGTCGAGACGGATCGGGAAATGGCGCCACGCATACCAACAGCCTGGCTCATTGCTCGTTATTCGAGGCAATGCTCGTATTTAGAGACACATTTTTCGCTTATACTTTCCTCGTATCTCGAATTTCTCGTATATAGAAGCGCTCGTATCTCGAGGTTCCACTGTATTCGAAAAATGAAAAGTTCACTTCACGATAAATGGGAAGACTTGGCCTTTAGCAATGAATGAAAAGTTTAGCATATCTGTATTGCTAGTCTGTTAGTTCCTTTAAAATTATCTGTCCCTATCTACTTGCTAAAGGACGTCAGCTGGCGAACTAGATGTTCTTGAAGTTTCACTCATTCATCAAGATTATCTTTTGTTCTAGTCATGTATCTTTGAAGTTGTAGAGTGATTAGAATTTTTCGATGCGGGGAAACTAAAGAAATCCTCAATTCCCACACCGGTATTCGAACTCCGGATCTCCCGAATACGCCGCGAGAA
The DNA here is from genome assembly GCF_044657685.1 of Stegodyphus dumicola. Taxonomy (NCBI): domain Eukaryota; kingdom Metazoa; phylum Arthropoda; class Arachnida; order Araneae; family Eresidae; genus Stegodyphus; species Stegodyphus dumicola. The sequence continues at coordinate 27,062,430 of NC_140776.1, read as the reverse complement.
TGCTTTCACACCACGAAAGCATGCAAAAAAGAGAAAGAATTGGCGGTGGGAAAAAAAAAAACTTATATACTCTTCCCTTTAAAGGGCAACTGAAGATTAGGGGACTCAGTCGCTAAATCCTGGTAGTGAAGAATTGCCGTCCACCACTTTTAGTTTGGGTGCTGTTGTCGAACCATTAGAATTTTTCGATGTAAAACAAAATTGAACAAATCCTCAATGTCCTCTCCAGGATATCTCGAATACCGGTCCAATATGCTTACAGTTACACTATGCGGAAAAGAGTGAGAAAATACTTAAAAAGTTGTAGAGACATTAGATATTTTTTGGAAGCAGGCAAGATGAAAAATGAGCAAACGCCTTCGCCAAACGAACCGCTGACCTCTGGAACACCGGCTCAGCGTGCAGAACCACTACACCACGAAGGCACGTTAAGAAGGCGGGAGAAATACCTTATATACCTTTTAAAGGGCTACTGGTGATTTTAGGGGACCCATTCGCCAAATATGGGTGCGGAGAATCATCATCCACAACCCTTTTATTTCGGGCGCCACTGTAGAGACATTAGAATTACTATGTATTGACATTAGACACTGTAGAGACATTAGAATTACTATGTATTGACATTAGACACTGTAGAGACATTAGAATTACTATGTATTGACATTAGACACTGTAGAGACATTAGAATTACTATGTATTGACATTAGACACTGTAGAGACATTAGAATTACTATGTATTGACATTAGACACTGTAGAGACATTAGAATTACTATGTATTGACATTAGACACTGTAGAGACATTAGAATTACTATGTATTGACATTAGACACTGTAGAGACATTAGAATTACTATGTATTGACATTAGACACTGTAGAGACATTAGAATTACTATGTATTGACATTAGACACTGTAGAGACATTAGAATTACTATGTATTGACATTAGACACTGTAGAGACATTAGAATTACTAAGTATTGACATTAGACACTGTAGAAACATTAGAATTACTATGTATTGACATTAGACACTGTAGAGACATTAGAATTACTATGTATTGACATTAGACACTGTAGAGACATTAGAATTACTATGTATTGACATTAGACACTGTAGAGACATTAGAATTACTATGTATTGACATTAGACACTGTAGAGACATTAGAATTACTATGTATTGACATTAGACACTGTAGAGACATTAGAATTACTATGTATTGACATTAGACACTGTAGAGACATTAGAATTACTATGTATTGACATTAGACACTGTAGAAACATTAGAATTACTATGTATTGACATTAGACACTGTAGAGACATTAGAATTACTATGTATTGACATTAGACACTGTAGAGACATTAGAATTACTATGTATTGACATTAGACACTGTAGAAACATTAGAATTACTATGTATTGACATTAGACACTGTAGAGACATTAGAATTACTATGTATTGACATTAGACACTGTAGAGACATTAGAAACGAACCGCGGACCTCTGGAACACGGGCTCAGCCTGCAGAACCAGTACACCACGAAGGAACATTAAGAAGGCGGGGAAATACCTTATAATGTATTTAAGAAACATTTTCTTCAATTTTTCGTTTTGTTCTTAATTTTGAGAAAACGAAAAGTTTAACAAAATGTGTTTGAAATATTAAAACGTCATTCAAGAGTGTAGAATACAGCGATGTAAATTAATAACAGAATCTGCTTCATTTACAATCCTCTCAAGAGCTACTGCAGGATAAAGCGGTATTAAGGATAAACCGCCTTTGATTTAAATTCGTAGAATACTTGAAGATGTTGATTCCTGCGTACACGCTTGAACAATTGTCGAAAATGCATAGTTCGTACAAGAACATTTCTCATTCAAAGGGAAATATTTTCTAGTGACAGGTGTTCTCACGAACCCGGATCACATAAAACACATATAACCTCATAATTATCTGAAAATGCTGCTTGTAGACGAATTTTTAGGGTTCAGTGAATAATCATTTGTCAATATTAGCTGAGATATTTTGGCTACTGGTTCTCTGTAATAAATTAAGGAAAGCAAGTTTAGAGAGTTGACTCAGTGTGAAAGAAAAAAGAGGAAAATATCCTTAAACTTTCGCGATCATGTCCACCAAACGTTCTCTTGCATTGATAAAGTCAGAGCCGTTCCTAGCCTATTGGCTGCCTGCATATTTTCCTTCATAAGGTTGCCGCCCAAATTATAAAAAAAAAAATTTATTTCATACTTACTGATGATTTACATATGACGATACTGTATAAAAAGTACTTACATATGACAAGTACTTACAATGAATTTTAAATATTTAGGCGTGGTATCGCGAGAGCCGCCCGCCCGCTTACATTTACGCGCTGCATCCCCGCTCGAAACGGTGTCTTCCTTTTTTGTGCGATTCCTGTTTCCGCGGTTGTCAAAATCATTCCTGTTTCCGCGAAATCATCAATCTTTATTACCCCCTTCCCAAAGGGGTTACATTGTGGGGGGCCGAGTGGACTTGGCTTCTTCCGAAAGGTAGAAAAACAAACAAATTTTTAATTTAAAAAGAAGAATTTTTAAAAGAAACAATCGAAAAATATTTACGACCTCAGATCTTTGCATGAATGAAGATAATACTGTATTTAAAAGGAGAGAGAGAGATGTTCAAACTGTGTGATGATTTTGGCAATGTACTAAAATATTGTTTCCTAAAGTAAAAAACAATATTCTTCCAAAATTCTGCATTAAGGTGAGTTATAAAAAAATATTTCAGAATAAATATTCGTTCTAAAACGACGACTTCTTTGGTCTTAATTGCGCTTTTGCAGCTTTTAATTCTTTCATTTATGCAAATCCAATAAACTACATTTTCCTTATTTTTATTCTGAATTCGATGCTGATAACCTTTATAAAGGGCTATCCTTTTAGTTCCAATAATGTCTAAAACATTCATATTGATTAATACAAGATGTGAAAATAACTGCTAATATTGTAGCAGAATTACAAATGGAATGAAACTTAAGATTTCAAGAGGAGCCTAAACTAAGACATGTCTTCAGTCTAACGAAGACCAGGGATAAATAGAATATCTCTTTTAAGTCCTGACGAAGACTAACTTATTCACAAGAAACTGCCCGGTTCTTTTTAATGACTCATCATGACATCTCCTGATGAGCTGTGGGAGGGGTATTGTACTCTCGGATTTCGCGGGAACAGGAAGAATTTTGAAAAACGCGGAAAGAGGAATCGCAGAAACAGAACAAATTCGCTAGGAACTGGGCTGAATAAAGCGGAAGAACTGTTCGATACAAACAGGTTCGAATTAACCGTGCAGGAATTGTTCATTTCAGAAATTTGTATAAATGCAATAATTCAAATTTTATCTCCTCATTTTATCTCCTCAACAAAAGATTAAACAGGACTAAAACCTGACGGCGGACCTATCTGGATAGCAGAACAAGGGCACAAAGTCCTTTGAAGTGACCGGGCCAAACAATTTCGGTGTTCGGTAGTAATAGCATAGAGTAAATATGAATCCGATAAGATTTGTATTCTGTTTGTATTACACCTACTAATAAACAAACATTAATGTCTTGATCTGAGGATGTATGATATTGAAAGACGTGGACGGAACTTGCGTGATTAATGGTAATATAAACTCTCAAATATGCATAAATGATTTCAAACTGAAGCCTTTTGCATGTTATTTTTTCCAATATAATGAAACATTTAGATTTCAACAGATTCAGCTCCATGCTATAAGATATTTTCGCCCTCCTTTCAGCATGCCTACGTAGTGTAATTGTAAGCATACTCGACAGATCCAGGGTTCGAGTCCCGGCGAGAGCACTGCACATTTTGCAGGTCTCCTGTTTCAAAAACCGTAATGGATCTGCAAGTGACGCCCGAACTAGAAGGGGGGGGGGGAGGACGATAATTCGTCATCACCATGATTTGGCAATTAGGTGTCCTAATCCCCAGTCTCGTTTTAAAAGGGGGAGTTTATAAGTTATTTTCAGGGTTCGAGTCCTGGTGAGGGCATTGCACAATTTTTACGTCTCCTTCTTAAAAAAAAAAAAAAAAAAAAAAAAAAAAAAAAAAAAACTTACTTTACAGTTCCATATCGCTGTTGTTACCAAAATGTAGTTTCAAGATGATTACATTGCCAATCTAGAATGGCTTGGTAACAGCCTAGATCTTAACCACGCAAAAAAATTTATGGAACAGACTAAAAAATAATCAGGGAGAAAAAACTCAAAAATAAAATCCAATTAACAGAAGCAATAATTCAGTCTTAGTTTCAGATTATATCAGATGCAGAATTAAAAGCTTGGTTCACTGTTTGGGAAGAGCATTGTAAGACCATGATTAAGATTAAAGGTTATGCAACTAAATATTCACTGGCGTGGTGAGAATTTTTGTATAACTCTTATTCTTGGTGCATTTCAAATTTCTTCTTTACTATAAAAAATATTCTTCATAAATAATATTCCGTTATATTCGTCATTAAATTATCTATTTACTGATTTATAATTATGTAATATTACACCAAAAAACATGTTGTTATGAGCCATCAAACTTCAAAAATATACATTTCCAAAAATGTTGTCACAGTTTTTGCCAGAGTAGATTTCGCTATTCTTAACTATCAAGTAACTTTATTGTAAATGAAAATTGGCTGAAATATTGCATGAAAAAATGACTAACTATTCATGAAAGATTACATATATATATATATATTATTTTTTGCGTCTGAAAAGATAAATTAAATTGTACACACACAGGTCTTCTTTTATATTTCTCTCTTTTTTTTAGCACAAAGAATATTGTCTTACATTTCCAAATACATTTCCAAATACGCCGCTCAGACGGATAGTGGTTAGAAAGCCTACCGTGTACCGAAGGGCCTGGGTTTGAATCCCGGAGAAGGCAAGGTTGTAACTGCCCGTCCCTTCATAGAAGACAACAGAGGCCGCCTATTAGGTGCCTCCACAATAAAATGACCATCACTTATGGCCTAGTGGACCACTTCTGACCACCACTTCTGGCCACTTCTAGTCTAGTGGCCAACGCTGAATAGGCAAGCCATTAGATAAAAAAAAATTCCGAATACAGAAAAGAATTATTCGACATCGGTATTAGTTATGGGCGCTGACCAACTTTCTCAAACGTTTTTGAAATGAGAACTACTTTTATAATTTAGAATGATCTGGGGACCACTTTCTTCTTCCCCTTTGACAGAAATGTTTTAGTACATGTTATTACCTATGTACTTATATATTTAAAATACTATTGATTAAAATTCATTTAATTTTGTGTTAAGTATTAAATTAATAAAGTAAAACTTATGTCCATTTTTAGTAATTCAAAGCTAGTACAGTTTGGATAATCTTTATCTTATCAACTAAAAATTAAATAAATTTCTGCCGGTGCTTGAATCGCTATTGTATGTTGCGATTTATATTGATGAACTTAGAATATAGGTCGAAGTTCCGTTAGTAAAAAGTACGATAGTACAAAAAGTTCAAAATTAGCGCCAAGTGCTGCTTAATTTTAAATGAATTTAAAAAGTCGAGATGATAATCCGACTAAACAGTAAGAATATCTGGATCCTACGTAGGTCTCTGTTTCCGAAATACATCATAATAGAAAGGTACTTAACAATAATTATTAAGTGAACAAAAAAATTTTAGGTACTAAGAAGTTGAAGGACATGAATGGTAAACAAGTAGTATCAAGACATAGGTTGATCTCTTTTGTTCAGAGCTTCAAAACAGGAGTTTAAGTCTGAAATCGGCACATATCATCAAGTTAATTTCAGTACTTTGCTTTTATTCGATAAACGATGAAAATCCTTTATCATACACATACGCAGAAGCCAACTGAATTATCATTTTCAAAGAATCATTGTATAATTCACTATGGTTTGTGTTCACTGGTAATGAAGTTCAGGAATTAACCATACCTTCTGTAAGGAATTTCATTTTGAGTCCTGTGACATTCGCGACCTCAATTCTACACTGGTCGACATTGAAAATGCAACACCAAAAAGGAGTGGTCAGAAATTTATGCAAATTTTAGAGTAGACGCACGTCACTGAGTTATGCGAATGATGTGAAATGCACAGCTCTCCGACGCACGTGAAGTAGGATATAAGGGAAGGAACGTGCAGAATGGGCAATATTCGTGTCGTTATTTCTGCCAGACGAATTATCGAGAATACGTGTAATAGTTTTGTCCCGGAGAATACGTGTAATAGGAGAGAATGCCAGACCGCCGTCAACGAAGCCACTTCCAGCAGATAGAGGATTTTACGAGGAGTATGGTGATCGGACTGAGAAGGGCGGGTTGGACCTTACGTCAAATAGCAGCTGATACCCACATGGATGCGAGCACGGTGCATCGACTATGGCGAACATGGTTGGAACAAGGAAATGTGGGAAGAAGGAGGGGTGCAGGAGTAGCCAGGGTGACGTCAGCACGCGTGGATCGACACATCCGCCGACAAGCTGTGGCGGTCCGGCAGGTCACTTGTACCGCGATTCTGCAGCATGCGCAAGATACCCTGGATGTTCCCGTGTCGACCAGAACCATTTCCCGTCGATTCGTTGAACGTGGCCTACACTCACGGTGTCCATTAAGAAGACTGCCATTAACCCCACAGCATAGACGCCAACGTTTAGAATGCAGCCGGACTGGAGCGATGTGGATGACAGAATGGCAAAACGCTGTGTTCTCAGATGAGTCACGCTTCTGTTTATCCAGTGACAGTTGCCGCATACGTGTGTGGCGTGGCGTAGACGTGGAGACAGACCTAATCCGGCAGTAACTGTGGAACGCTACACCGCGCGACAACGTGGCGTAATGGTTTGGGACGCTATTGCCTACGATTCCAGGTCACCTCTAGTTCGTATTCAGGGCACTATGACGGCCCAACGATACTTGGATAATGTACTGCGGCCGGTGGCAATCCCAACCTTAAGGGGCTGCCTAATGCAATTTTTCAGCAGGATAACGCCCAACCACACAGTGCTCGCATCTGACAACATGCTCTTATTGTAAGGTATACAGATGCTTCCCTGGCCACCGTACTCTCCTGACCTGTCACCAATCGAACATGTGTGGGATGTGATTGAACACCGTTTGCAGACTCTGCCTCTGCCTCGTTCAGATGACGAACTGTGGCAAATGGTTGAAAATGAATGGAGAGCCATCCCTCAGGACACCATCCGCACTCTTATTGACTCTATATACCTAGACGTATTTCTTCGTGCATCGCTGTCCGCGGTGGTTCTACAACCCTCGTGAGGCTGCTCTTTGGCCAACTTTAGATAAGGGTGGACGTGGTGCTGTACTGATTAATCTTTATGGCAAAGGGACAGTGCCCACGTCCACCGTCACTTATCACTTATCCTATAGAGCCGACGCCGTTCTAGCTCTGTATTCTCACTATCATTTTGAAATAAAGATCACTTATTGCTGCTTGCTGGCTCTGTCTTTTTCCAAATTTCACCCCTTTCTGATCACTCCTTCTTGGTGTTGCATTTTCAATGTCGAGCAGTGTATATTCTCTTTCATTCAATGACATATTATTAGTTTCAATATCGCAATGGAAAGGATCGCGAGCAGATGAAAATTAGTTATTAAAATAATATGGAAATTAAGTTTTAAATTGTGGCTTTTGAGTGTCGACATACAAACATATGATATCGCTTAATTCTTTTCCATTAAAACGATATCATCTTCTATTGAAAAAGATTCTAAGGCTGAGAAAGTTGAAATATTTTTCTGTTTCACGCAGTTGACCCACAAATTAAGTTTCCTCTTAGACCCTTTTATTTTCGACGGGAAGCAATTATAAACTGCAGCCTACGGCAAATTACAAAGTTGAACCGTTTATGAGGAATTAAAAGCTGTTCAGCTCAGTACTTTTATTACCATCTGGTAAGAAAGAAAAAAAAAAAAAAAAAAAAATCTCAACAATTCTAAAGTCTGTAGTTATGATCATAAAGACATTGTAGAGTCATTAGGATTTTTTAAAGAAGCAGACGTGAAAAATGTGCCTTGCCTTCACCGGGACTCGAACCCTGGGCCTCTCGAATGCGCGTAGAGTATACTTCCAATTACACAACGAAAGCATGCGGAAAGAAAGGAAACAATAACTTATATACTCCCTTTTTTTAAAGGCAACTACTAACACCAATCGCCAAATCCTGGTGGTGACGAATTATCGTCCGTACCTTTTAATTCGGGCGTCACAAAAGTGGCATTTCTGATAACTGGGTCCTCACAGAAGTGGCATTTCTGATACCAATAGAAATAAATCTAATTTTAAGTTCCGTTTACAAACTCAGGGCATAGTCATGAGAGATGATCTAAAATAATTCGATTCAACAGTAGCATATGACCACGCCGAACAAATGGAAGTGCAGAAATTGTTAGAACGTTTCGGACGCCAGTTTAAGCTATTTCTTGGAAATGCAGAAATAAAACTCATTCTCTGATCCGAGTGATCCATGGAAATTAAGGTTTAATATTTGCAATTGGTTACTTGAATTCATTTCCAGAAGTGTCCAAAACAATCTTAAAAGAATCGCAACACTTAGCGTTCAAATTCCTCAGCTATGTGTCAATAGATCACCTGAATAGGGCACTTACATCATCCGAACTTGCATCATTTCATGTTGAAATTGGCACCAGTTATAGAAAAAGGCTTGATATAACTGTTACAAAGTTGTATCAAGACACTAGGTACCCAAGATTAGCTAGAAGATTGTGTTACGAAATGTACAGGCGCGGTAAGATGGCTTCCCCGCAAAGCAGTTTTATGGTTGCTGGCAAGGAAGGCAGGTTTGTTACATTTGGCGAGAAATCGTCCATTTGGCGACAAAATTGGCGATATACCATGGACAGATGGAGAACCTTCTGGAACGAGTTCTTTCCGGTTTAGCCCAGAATGTTCTCGAACACCAGCCAAACGCTATATAAACCCTGCTGGTACGCGGAGAGTTAGTTAGTATCGAGTTGGTGTCTCGTCTAGCGAGTCAATCCCTGCGGAGCCGGGCAGTGAGTGCCGAGTGGGTCATCGGGTGCACCGAAAGTGTCTCGTAGTGTATCGCGGTTAGTGCATCGTCGAGAGAGCGTGTTGAGCTCCGGGTACGTCTGAACCGAAGAGTCGGAAGCTGTGCTCTGTGTGTCGTCGAGTGCATGGCGAGTTGTAGCGTGGAGAGTCTCGAGAGTACGTGGAGTTTCGAGAAAGACCAAGCAGAGTCGGGAGCTGTACTCTGGTGCTTTGCCGTGAAGCTGTCTCCACCGTGATAGCCTGATAACCTGGAGGCTGTGTCGCTGATCGTGTCAGCGTGTTTATAGTAGTTCATCGAGACTGTAAAAACGTGTTTTGGAACTGCCTTGACAATACTGGCCAATAAAGTGTGTTCGATACTTCATCAAGTAGTATTGTCATTATTCACTCCAAATCCTCACGAACCCCGTACGAACGTGAAGGAAGAAAATAACGTAACAACTGGTGTCAGAAGAAAAACGCAACAATTGGTTTACCCAAGATTGCTTGTAAAGTTAGGTGTCATCGCATGTTCATTGCATTGTTGGAATTAAAACCCTAATTTGCAATTGCAGATAATATCCAACGTACAGTACATCTTTATTTTTAGTCTAAAATTTGCGATGTCAGAAGCAGTGTTTATTCTTCCCAAAATACTCGTTAAGAGTATTATTTCAGGATCTGGAATTTAAGTCATCCATATTTTCGCAAGGTCTTTCGAAATTTTTAATCCTGGAAGAATTTTTCCTTTCATTGGGTCTCATTTTGTTCGAAAGTGCAGAATAATTTTAAAGTGAATAACCTTTTCTGGTGTAAGTATTTGTTCGAGTTTTTTAATTTGGAGTGTCTATTGGAGGTCTTTCCTTGATTACCCGATACTCATTCGAAAAAGGATTCACCACAGTTCTAATATATTCCGAAATTTATCAATAACGTGAAACTACAGAGTATCTTAATAGTTAGTTGTATACATTCCGACGGTGTCTGCCAAAAACATCGCGGACTAAAACGTCGCGGAGAAAACAACGCAAGGCGAAAACGTCGTGGAACAAAACATCTTTAGAGAAAATAAAGCAAAGAGAAAATATCGCAGTTATAAAATATCGTGGTACAAAATATCGTCGTCGAAAATAAAGCGGTTCAAAAATTTCGCAGTTTAAAAACGTCGTCGTCGAAAATACCATAGTAAAAAATAAAGTACCTGTAAATTATTGCATGCCGATAACATGATAGACATGTGTATTTTAGGCTTTAATAATTGTAAAAGGATTCTCGCATAATGATTTCTGTGCGCAAATTGGAAAAAAGGAGAATTTTTACTTTCATATTTTTTGTTAATTAATAAATATTTGATGAAAATGTAAAATGGAAACTTAGAAAATTAATGCAGCTTATAGCACTTCATAGAATTTTAAACTGACATAGAACAAAGATCATTACTAAATTACTTTTTTTAATAAAGTTTTACTGGTAATTTTTCATGAAATGTATAATCTAAAAAAGAATATAAAAAGGAAGATAAGTAACTGCATGACTTTGCTAAGTTAATTATGAGCTAAGTTAAAAAAATTGCATAGTTAATTATGAGATCATTTTCTTCGCTTTTGTTATTCTGATACTCTTATGGTGAATATTATTTCTTTTTTTTTTTTTTTTTTAAATTTCTTGTTCTGTTTTTTTTTTTTTTTTTTTTTTTTTTTTTTTTTTTTAAATTTATTAGTTAATAAAAAATTATCCTTCTTTCCATCTTGCGCTCACAAATCATTATGCGAATATCCATTTGCAATTATTTTAAAGCCTGAAAAACGCATGCCTGCGATGTTATCGTCATGCTATGATTTGCAGTTACTTTAGTTTTTATCATGATATTTTCGACGACGATGTTTTTAAACTGCGAAGTTTTTGAACCGCTTTATTTTCAACGACGATATTTTGTACCACGACGTTTTAGAACTGCGATGTTTTCTCTTTGCTTTATTTTATCCCACGATGTTTCTGCCTTGCGTTGTTTTCGTCCGCGAGTTTTTGCTACAATGGTTTCGGCTATAACCCATTCTGACAGATATCGCGAGTAAGACTAACGAGTAATTTATATAGAAAAATCACAAGTAACTTATAAAAATTAACCTTTACCTCGGCAATGTTTTAGGTTAGGTTAGAGTAACTGATTAAGGCAAGTTATCTGCCTAAACAATAGATGACGTCGAGGAGGACTTTAAAGGGAAATTTTTTTTGTGTTTATGTTACACATGAGAAAAATCTTAAAAATGGCCACGCAGATAATTTAATGCCCAGGATGTGAACCATGGGCGACTTAATGCGTTTAGAGGTCTTATTTACTTAGCCACTGGTGGTTTTCTTCACTTCTTAACATTTTCAGTGAGAGCTAGACTAACTAAATTTGATATTCACGTGACCAATAATATTTGACTCAACTGTAGCAAAATCTCAGAAAAACTACTTTTATTACGTTGTTATAATTAATTGATTTGTAAGCCCGTATCGTAAATTGCTTTTGAGATTTCAAATTTCGGTTCTTGGGTTTTAAATAAATAAAAATAAAATAGTGAAAGAAACATAAAAAATAAAAAGTATATAATAATTTAATGAATTTGTGCCATTTCATTAAAATATTGAATATTTCTAATTAGACATCTCGTGATTTTAAAACCTGTTTATCCAAATGAATCACATTAAAAAGATGAAAACAAATTCTTAAGAATTACGTTTCTAGCTTTTAAATCACTCCGTTTAATATTCAGTAAACTCTCAGATTGAAGTTGAAAGTACCTTAGGCTTTATCAAATGGCAACACGCTAGCGCGTGGAATATAAAAGCATTTTATTCCCGGCGTGGGCACTGCATTGCTTTCATAGAGCTGAGTTCGTTAATTAAAACTAAAACAAAAAAAAAAAAAAAAAAAAAAAAAAATCTGAAATGTTTCAGATTTTAAATTACGTCCAAAGGGGCGTTTTTTAACATTTTGTGTGTTACCTTTCTTTATTAAATATCATGTTCCTCGCACTTAAACCATAAGATCCAGTGCAACAGCAATATCGCAAAATAGTTTTAAAACGAGCATATCTTTAGAATTTCCGATACAGAGACTCACGCGCTGGAGATAAAAATGTTTTTTCTGCACAGCGTTGCCATTGCTCGCTTTGAAATCCTTGAGTTTGTTAATCAAAAATTCGTCAAAGTTTTAAAAAATAGGAAATCGATCATAAAACAAATTTCAAATTTCAAATTGGGTCTTCCACATGCTCATATTCGTTGGAGGATTACGTTATTCAAAATTCGATGACTCTATGTACCGTTGTTTTATCACAATACGAGAAATATACATACATTTATGCAGATTTTTCATTATTTAATTTCTTCAAATATAATGCAGGACTCTAACATTTTGTGGCAACAGTTTGAAAAGTGAACCGACATTTATGAGTCCGACGCAAAATGCCAAAACGAAACTAATAGTCCTTCGGGATTCAAATCCCTTTGGACTAATAAATAATCTGAAAGCCTTCAGATTTTATATTACGCCCAAAGGGGCGTTTTTTTACGTTTTGTTTGTTACCTTTATTTATTAAATATCATGTTCTTCGCACTTAAACCATCAAATTCAGTTCAACAGCAATATTACAAAATATTGAAAAGACCATAAAATTTCCGATACACAGACTCGCGCGCTGGAGATAAAAATGTCTTTTTTTTTCCCCTGACACTCTTGCCGTTGCTCGTTTTGAAATCGTTGTGTTTCTTAAGTAAAAATTCATAAACGCTTTACAAAATACGAAATAGATAATAAAACCAATTCCAAATTTGTACTCCCAGATGCTATATTCGGGTGGAGACGTACGTTATTAAAATTTGATGGATCTAGGTGACTTTGTTTAATCACAATGCGAGAAAAATACATACATTTATCCATATGCTTCATTATTTCATTTCTTTAAATATAATACAGGGCTTTAATATTTGGTGGCAACAATTTAAAAAGGGATTCGTCGTTTAGAGTGAATCAACGTAAAATGCCAAAACGAAATTAATAGCCCTTCTGGGCTAAGGCCCTTTGGGCTAAATATATATGTATATATATATATATATAAAAAAAAAAAAAAAAAAAAAAAAAAAAAAAAAGAAAAGAAAAGAAAGAGACGCGGAAGGAGAGAAACGTCTGCCTAAGAAACGCCGTGTTGACAATATTTCTTTCGATACTCAGCAAAATTTCTTAATGTTTGTACATAATTCGTGGAATCGCCTGCAGCAACACTGTTTATCGAGGAAAACTATCATAACAAGCATGGTTAGTGCTGTTTTTACATCGAAAACTGTTCATTCGGTTAAATCTTTTTTTGTTCTTGTCTTTTATTATTATTAGTTTTTTTTTATTTATTTACATGAGACAACTTTACGAAGCTTAACAGGAAAAAAACTGCTGCAAAATTGATTCGTCATTTTTCATGCCATGTAAAGTCTGAGACTAAATAAGGTTATACTAAATCAAAATATGGTGTTGCATGACACTGAATGCTATTTCTGAATGTTATTCACTTATTTATTTCTTTTTCATTTTATGATTCTGAGATTTTTTTATTCCCTTTTCAACCGGGGGAAACTATAGTACAAATTCATCATTTTCGTAGACTGTCATTACCAAGTTGATCATGCATGACAGTGATGCAGCAAGCATTTACCAATGTAGTTCTTTACAAAATCAGTTGAAGCATGATCTATAGACTGAAACGGACAGCTTTCTTGGTTTTCTTCGTTCGATATGTTTTCCTTTTGATTTTTCTTTCCCCCCTTCGAAGCGTTAAACAAGTTGTTTCCCCCTCCTCCTCCTTTTAGTTGGGAGGCAATTTTCTTCGTTTTCTGCGAATGAGTCATTGTTTTGTTTCAGGTCGGCTCACACGGTAAATTGCAAGGCGTTACGCAAAACGAATCAGCCACTTTAACTTTTGTTTCGACGTTTTTATTGGAGTTTTTTTCCGGATAATCTTGTTGAAAACGGCAGCTTCTAGCCTCTACATTCGCACGATCATTTCTCTAAAAACAAAAAAGCAAGTTGTTGTTGAACATGCCCGAAGTGAGAAGAATGATATTTTTCATAGTTTCGGGGAATTTAGAGGGTACATTTAGTAGCTTTCTGATTATAAAGATATCGTTTCACAACTGGATTGTTCACAGTTACAAAAACGCCGCATTACAAAATTAAGTAAATTGCTGATTTTTTATGCGTGTTTGGGGTAAAATTCGAAACTTGCATGTGCATTTTTAGACAAATTTCTGTAATTTTTAGACAAATTTCTGTAATTTTTAGACAAATTTCTGTGATTATTTTGCAACATATCAATAAACTAACTAATACCCGCTCGCTTTTCTGGGTACACTATGTATTCGAATGTGAACCTAAACTTCTTATACGGACGAAATGTCTAATTTAAAATTGATAATTAATGTAAATTTTTTTAATTTAAAGTCGGGAAATATAGTGCCTGTCAGTGAATCTGTCATACACAGATTTCTCTATCGCCCATGAGGTACTGTGTATTGGGATGCGTCCCCATTATTTAACGTGGCGGGATCACCAGTAGGCCTACACCACGAAAAATTGCCAACATAAAACTAAGTTATATATATATATAACTGTTACCATAAGTTTTATGAAAATAAATGTTATTATCATTGTTATCAACTTTTTTAATCAATTATAATTATTTGTCCTTGATTTTTTATGAATGGCAATTTTTGTAAATAATAATAACATTTATTTTCATGAAACTTATAACAGTTAAATACAAATGTTATTATTAATCTTATCATTTAAATGTTGTTTGTATTCATTGGATAGATTACCAGTTTAATAACTCTAAAGGAAAATGCATTCATTGGCAACATTTTATTTCATATCTAGTTTTGGTTACAATAAAACCAATAAAAGAAAATCCTGAACTTGGCTTTGAAAACCAAATGTATGAGAAACTTCTATAGTATAACAAAATTTCATTTTGGACAGGATTTACGTAAAATCCGTTCTTAGTGCGCGTCTACATTGTGAAATCGGTAACTATGCAAAATTTCAAGTCAATCGGATGCATAGTTTCGGAGATCTCGTGATGAGTCGGTGGTATTTCGCTTATATATAGAGAGAGGGAGAGAAAGATTACTGTATATTCCGGAGTATAACGTTCACTTTTAACACCAAAATGTGATCGAAACTTATGGATGCGCATTATAAGCCGGATATAAAAATGATAGATTAAAAATATGGAAAAAGTCAGCCTACAAAAGTTATATTTTTACGCGTTCTTATGCTGTTATTTTTAAAATAAATGTCATACCTTTTAAACTTGAAAGCTTTTCATTATCGGATAACATGAAAAATTCGTCATGTTCCATTATATTCTAAGGTTTATTTTAAGTTTTTAACAGTTATCTTTAGTTAAAGCTACCTTCATATCTCCCCTAATTTCAGTATACAATTTCCCAGCAGAATGTGTTTTTAGAATCGCGGTTAATGCAAAATGAGAAAGAGCGGTATTTAAGTCGAAGTTCCACCGACTTCGTTAGAGAGCCAGAGATTCTGACTAGCGCGCATTTGCCTTGTGGCTACACTCTCTCTACTCAGATTTTTGATACTCAGATTTTTGATAGCTTCGGCTATATCTTTTTAGTTAAGTTTCATTTCTTAGTACTCTAGCCCCTTCGCGCCGACTGTCACGTCTACGTGCCAGCAACGAACACACTCACCTCCCGGCCGACACGCAGGCGTGCCAGAGCATTTTCCCGTTCACTACCGACTGTCACGTATTTGTGTCAGTGTCCTGGAACGTTGTAATAACTATAATTTCTGCCACAAGATGGCACTGTATGTCCATATGGTTTCAGATACATGTACATTAGACCTTCTACTCGAAATGAGAGAAGCATGACTCACATACACGTGTTTTTGATTATATAAACAAAAGGGGAAATAAATGTTTCCGAATGGCGTGATTTATGACATCTCTTTAAATCGCACTTTATTCGCACGTGGTAGTTGTTTATTTAAGTAGATTTTATTTGTATTTCGGTTTGCAGTTCAGTTTTTAGAAAATAATTAGATCTTGTTAGAGTGAATTCTTTCTGTTTTTACCGTTACAATGTCGAAGCGTCGAAAACGTTTAACAGAGCATGAAATAGCAGAAATGATGCAAAATATTTCAGATATTGATTCTGAAATTCAGATATTCTGATATTGATTCTGAAAGATTAACTGAAAGACACTTTCCAAAATTTTGTTCAGAAGAGACTGATAAGAAAGTGAGACGACGATGCTTCGTTTGTTCACATTCCCGGAAAAATCCTCCAAAACGGCAAATGAGTTATTACGAGTGCAAGGAATGTAACTTAGGACTGTTTGTAGATCCCTGTTTTCAAATTTTTCATACGAAAAGAGAATTTTAAGTAATATATTTAGTTTTCAGATGTATAATGTTAAAAGTCATAAAATGGCGAGTAATGAAAATAAAATGTGTAAAATATGCATTTAAACAAGAAATAAGGTAATTAAAGTATATAGTATAAAAATATCTATAAAGCATAAGCCGTTTAAATACTCTATAGAGCATTATTAAACAATGCGTTGATACTTCGGAAATTTCATGGATTCAGGATTAGTAGCAAAAAAGCCCCCGGCCCTGGACAGACGCTCGCGTAAGACACTGCCGGCCTCCGCGATAAGCGCGCGTTTGCGCTACCCGGCTCGAAGGGGCTAGAGTTCAAGCCCAAGTGGAGGCTTTTCTGTACGCTCTAAGAAAAGTGCCGACTGTGAAATTCTTATTTTGAGGAATAAAGGGTAATTAACTCTTCTTGATTTACGTCTCTGTTTCTGAACTAAAGCGATTATTCGCTTACCAGTTCATGAGGTTACTACACAATTAGCTGTTATATGTTAAGGTTGAAACCCCACATTTTGCACCCGAACTAAAAGGTGGTGAATGATATCATTGCTCAGTATTGCGAGCGTATTCTCAGTATTTCCTTTTAAATGCGCTTTGCATTGCTTTGTGTTTAACGTTCTTAGCAGTTTGAAGTGTAACTACTGACTGCACCCTGTGATACTGAGAAGAGCTGTACGAGTACTTTTGTGGAAAGTTCCAGAACTGTAAAGTGTTCCTTTGGGTAAAATAAATTTTATGAAGCTGACATCAGTTCTATGAGCATTCAATCCATTAGGAACCCGTGCTCACGCAACAATAATATTACCCTTACTTCCTTTCATAAGAAATACAGCTTGTTCTAACGAGAAGCTGATAAAAGACAAACATACAGACAATTATACTTAAAAAAACCTAGATCTAAACTGATTCATATAGAACATTTAGATGGCTCACATGAATGAATGAAAATAATTTAATAAGACATGATTTGGGTATTTCTGGGAGTACGTTTTCTAGGATTTGTCTTTTCAGAAAACCAATTAGTCATAATCGCGGTGTGAAACTTTCTCTTTTGGCAAATTTTTCTAAAAAACATCCCATCTTTCAACAGATGATATTTATAGTGGGATCCCTTTTTGAAGAGATTAAACAACTTCATGCCTGTTCTTACATTTTCATTCTTAATTGTAATATGCGCTTACAATCTTAATAAAAGTCTCAAAGGTTTTAAAAAAAGGTTTGCTTAATGAATGAGCTTTTTTTAAAAATTAGCTTTAAAAATTAGTTTATTTCTTATAAATTTCCTATAAAATAAGAGTTTCTCGTCTTCAGAAATTAATTTTTTTTTTTTTTTTTTTTTTTTTTGTTTTCTACCTGACAGCTGATAACGATAAATTTCTTTCTCGATTTCGACTGGAGTATTATGATGTCTCGGCCAACTGTGCTTAGTTTTCCAGTCAGACGTTGTGAATAACAACAATGTTGTTACACTCTGGTCATCCAACACTTCAGTCTACAGTCAATCCAACACTCCAGTCAAACGTTGTGGACAACAATCTTGTTATCCACAACGTCTGACTGAAGTGTGTTCAATAACAATAATGTTGAGGATAACAACATTCTGTTATTATTTACAGCGTTGTGCACAACATTCTGTTGTTATTCGTAACGTTGTGTACAACACTCAGTTGGAGGACACTCCTGCTTTACTTTGCCTATTTTTATACAATAAAATTGCATGAGGAATTATACATATTTCCTATAGCATAATTCTAGAGCTTTGTGTTCTGGCTTTGTGTACTTACGTGTATGTGAAGCCTTGTATTCGACATAAAAATTGGAAAATTAGTTATACTTAAAATTTATTCGAATGGATAACATATTGCTATATTAAAATGTGTTCCTCCCTTTTATTTAATAACTAAGTATGGGGGAATCTAGTGCGCTAAGCGAATAACCGCTTAGGTTCAGTAACAGAAGCGTAACACGCAAGAAGGATTAATTACCTTTTATTGCTCAAAATAAGGATTAACAGATGCCTTCTTTCTCAGGACGTACAACAAAGCCTCCGCTTGAGCTTGAACTCAAAATTTTAAGAAATAAGAACTTAACTAATGACTAACTAAAGAAATTTAGCCGAAGCTAACACAATTTTAAGTAGTTTGCCCTAAATATCGAATTAGGTAGCGAAGCTACCAAGAGCCCGTAATACGGGCGAGCGTAGTAGCAGCTTAGAGAGACGTGGCCAAAAGGCAGACGCGCGCTAGTCAGAAACAACTTCTATCTCTCGAAAGAGTGGAACTTCGACTTAAATACTACTCCTTCTCAGTTGCATGAAATGCGATTCTAAAAACTTCATTCTGGTAAGGAATTTGCAAGTTGAAATTAGGAGAAATACGAAAAGAGCTTTAACTTAAAAATAACTCTTATTAACTTAAGATAAACCTTACAAATTTTTTAAGCATACATATTTATTTAAATTTAGAAGTTTCCTACATTAAAGTCTTATTCAATGATTGCAAATTTTATATTTAGGACTACAAAAGTATTGTTTTCGAAACACCAGACACAGGATTTTAATCCAGATTCTCTGTTTACGGCAGCAAAATGGCAAATACAGATAAATCATAAAAAAATATTTCCATAGTACAGCAGCCATTCTGTAAACAAATTGATAAATATTTTGTGAGACATCTGCAATCATTTTGCAATACATTTCTCAGCTGATGGTAGAAAATTAACTTGACTTTGTAAGATTTTATATTTATTAACTCATTATGTAATTATTTCTTTTCTTTAGTGTCATAAGAGTCACTACTTTCAGCGGGTCCATCCAAGATGCAGTTAGTTAATGTGCATAAGAACAATGTTCTGAAGTTAAGAGAGAGCTTCTGGCAACGACTACAGATCGTCTCCGAAATATTTTCGTATAGCATCTAGTTTTACTTGAATCGGCTTTAGAACTAGCTTGCAGAATTTCGAGAACTTGACTCATAAATACAGTAAGAATCTTGTCTTACGACTTTAATTACTTAAGTTTACCTTAACTTTTGCTTTCTGTTAAACCCTCAAGAAGTTGTGATTTGTTCTGTAACAGCACGAACTGCGTAATTTTGTTAAACAGAAGTTCTAATAAAAGGTTTATTTCAACACTTCTTTAGATTTAGATGTCGTTTCTCCGGATGACCCTCTACTATGTGCATGAAGCAGAATTTAGCACTGAAGTACAGTCGTGGACAAAATTTAAAGAATTTTTGCGTTATATCGCATTCCTGAAAGTTAATGAACAGATTTTAAGTAATCTGGTATGAATATACTGTTACGAAATGTCCAGGCGCTGTGCGATTCCCCCCAAAGCAGGCTTAGGGCTGCCAGAAAATGGCAAGTAAAAGCAGGGTTACCATATTTGACGAGAAATCGTTCATTTAGCGACAAAATTGGAGATATGCCAGAGACGGATGAAGAACCTTCTGGCCCGAATTCTTACTGGTTTAGCCTAGAATGTTCTCGAACGCAAGCCAAAAGCTATATAAACCCTGCTGGTACGCGGGAACGACCGAGCAGAGTCGGGAGCTGTACTCTGGTGCTTTGCCGTGAAGCAGTCTTCACCGTTATATCTCGATAGCCTGAAGGCTGTGTTGCTGATTGTTTCAGAGTGTTTATAGTAGTTCTTCGACGACTGAAACGTGTTATTGGAGCTGTCTGGAATAATACTAGCTAATAAACTGTGTTTCCATACTTCATCAAGTGCTGTTGTCGTTATTCTCTCCAAATCCCCGAACCCTTAACGATTTGAAGAGAAAAACGTAACAACACATTTAAACAGAGAAAAAGACGACTTGTCAAAAGTCATTTCATGTACGCATGATTATCAGTAAAGCTCAGTGTAATAGTAGTGCAGGGATGTCCAAAATCTAAGGTGTAATGTCGAACTGAAAATGACTCAATATGTTATCCCCTGTCACATCCAGACGGATGTTCAGTATGATGGCCTATTGGATAGAACGCAACTGAGTCCTTGTGGGAGTCCAACTCACTTTGTAGCAAGGCAGCTTTTAGCACCGCGAAGTTTATTGGAAAGGAATGGCGAGATGAAATCGCGCTCCTAGTAGCATTCCAGACATGCCCTATAGTGCTTAAGTCAGGAGATATGACTGGCCAATCCATGTGGCTAATATCCTCACATTTCAATTAATCCTGGACCAGCTGAGTCCTATGCGGAAGAGTGTTGTCATCCATTAACAGGAACCCAGAACAAACTGCACCCTTGAAAAGTCGAACAAAATAGGCTCTAAGACATATTTTCTATAACTCACAGCAGTCAAACAGCCTTTGTCAAACAAGTACTGGGTTATACGGCCATCCATTATAATGTCTGCCCAAACCATTACCTCCCCCATAATGATCCTTTTCCCTGATGAGAGATGGATGGCAACGTGTTCCAAATTCTTTCCAGATACAGGTATTTTGAGAATCAGTGTCCAGGTTGAATCTCGACTCATTTGTAGAAAACACGGTGCTCCACTGAAGTCTGGTCGAAGGAGCATGTTGTCTGCACCATGCTAAACGCACTTTCTTGTGTGCTACTGAGCGGAACGCAAATGTGAACGCGGGTTTTCTAATATACAGCAATACTTCATAAAATTTTCGGGCAACTGTAGGACAGTACACAGCTCATCAGAGAGCTATAAAGCTATAGAAGTTCTGTGTCACCGCTCTGAAGTTCCCAAATAAAAATCCACATTCGTCATTGTAAATCGTGGTCGAACTTATCCAGGTCTTCTCGGTTTGGATCCCGTGTCCTGAAACTGTTTCCGCAAATTGCAGACGACACGGGGCGTTACACGGACAATTGCACTTGTCATTATCCTGCCTCCAGTTTATTTGATAGCTTTGAAGAAATGTTAGGTTATTTCGAAGCAGGAGATGTGAAAAATGAGCAATGCTCTTGCCGGGACTCGAACCACGGACCTCTTGAATACGCGCCGAGCGTATTGACCATTACACCACGAAGGCATGCTAAGACGGCGGAAGAAATACCTTATATAGTTCCCTCTTTAAAGGGCGACTGGAGATTAGGGGAAACAACTGGCAAATTCTGGTGGTGGAGAATCCTCACCCACCACCTTTTTTAGTTCGGGTGCCACTGTAGAGACATTAAGTTATTTCGATGCAGGAAAGATGAAAAAGGAGCAATGCCCTCGGGACTTGAACCTCGGACCTCTCCCTGAGTGTGCTACCGTTACGCCACGAAGACATGCTAAGACGGCAGGAGAATCTCCTTATAGTTTGTATAATTTACCCAGCTCTTGCGAGAAACACGATGAAGGAGTACGAGTACACCATATTGCTGAAAAATTCCTCATACGATTATATACCCTCCACATTCCATGTCTGCAGACATGCACGGGTAAGCTTGCTATTTGACTTGAAATATTTGAGTAATTCTTGGACGGCATAACAGTAGCTATGATTCAATACGTTTCGTAATAGGCATAATTTGCAAATTCTCATTGTTTCGCTCAAAAGTGTATTTATATCCCATCCGAATTTTAAGTCTGGTTACTTACTTACTTAGGGAAACTGGCTGGTATACACTTTACACGTAGGTAGGTAGGTAGGTGACGGAAGACGGGGACGCCTGGTGGCTACCAGAGATAAACAGGCATGTGTCCCTCGCCTTCCACTATCCAATGGCAACAACTCCCTGTGGCCTCAAGAGTTCACACCGGGAGCTTATTAAGGGTGCAGGAGTTTACATGGCCAAACAGGAGCGACTTATTAACATTGCTTGACTAATTACTTAATTACAAGTATGAGACTTGTGAGACGGATTTACAGGTGAGGAGCTCAGAGCTAGGTACTAAATGTATGAAAACACAAAAACATGAAAATGTACAGAAAACACACACGCAGAGGGGGAAAAAGGGGGGAGAGGGATACACTTGATTAACACTGAAGACTTATGACAGATAAAACACACTTAAAAAATAATAATACACATATACCACATGTCAGATACATATTTGGCCTCATTGATCACCTATACTGTACATTGTGGGGTGTGTTTACAGTCGAGGGGCCATAAGATGGGAATAACATGTGATTGCTGGACATTCATATGGGGGACACGTAGAGGTCCGGCGAATATATATTTGTGGAGCGCATAGGTTGCTGAGTATATGAGCATGCCGAGCACGGTGACATGTTAGCAGCACAGGGTGATGTTCATGTTGACTTCTGTTAGTGGCGGACGTTGTGGTATTATGCAGCGTCGCATATATCTTGGCCCATAGCGGCGAGCTGGTCAATGACCTTACAGATTTTATTGATTGCAGGTTTGTTTTTAATAATGAACCGTTGAAAGGCGTCTGTAGGAGGAGTGGGATGCTTAATGTGGTTGTCTGCTGTGAGTGGGCAAGAGTAGATATAGTGGTCTGGTGATCCAAGTTGGCCGCACACGCAAGCATCTGTAGTGGAGATGTTGTGCCTATAATAATACGCTGGATAGGGGCCATGTCCCGTTATGAACCGGGTGAGTTGGGGTATAGCTATGAGGCGTGATAGAGAGACTTTGGGTAGGAGATTGTAGGTCCTTCGTCCGGTGTCACACGCGTTCCATTCCTCTTACCATATTTTGAGTAGGTCTTCTTTGAGAAGCCTCTTTAGATGCGATGGTGGTGCACGGATACGGATTTGCTGAACTTCAGAACTGATGGCGGCTTCTTTGGCTAGGGTGTCTGCTGCCTCGTTTCCAGCTAGACCAGCATGCGCCTTAACCCAGGTGAGGTGAATGCGTTGCTGGTGGTTTACAGAGAGTAGCTTATTTTTCGGATATAATTGGGATATAATTCGGATTTCGGATATAATTGGGGAGGTGTGGCTTAAGTTTTGAATTGCCAGGAGTGAAGATTGGCTGTCTGTACAGATGCATGCTTGGTGGTAGCCGTTACTTAGTATGTCGTTGGTGGCGTTGAGGATGGCCAAGGCTTCTGCCTGGAACACACTATTGAAGTGCCGCAGTGCTGCCTTCCAACTGGTATGTTCATCATTTTGGTGGTAGCAAATGTACGCGCTACCAACTCCGTCTTCAGTCTTGGATCCATCGGTGTAGTAGACGTACGTAGCGTTGGGAATACTAGAATTGCTAGTGTTGTCTATGGTGATGCGGAAGTTTCTTCCTTGAATGCCCGGGTGTGAGCGTTGGGTGGGGCGAGGGTTTTCATATAAGGTCGGACTGTGGGTTGTATCGTGGAAAGTGGCGTCTTTGCGTAGTTGCAGGACTCTGGTTATTGTAGCTTCTTGCTCGGCTCTAAGATATAGTGGCGGTATGCCTGCAAGGATGATGGCCGCAGAGGTGGCTGTGGTGCGAAAACCTTTGCACATCATTAGTGCGAAAGATCTTTGGATGGTCTGTAGTTGTTTACGTTTCCGGCTTTGCATCGGCTTCGCCCATATTGCCGCAGCGTACAGGACTATGGGTTCAATCACTGTCGTGTACAAAATCTTGTTAATATATGGGTTTCGTCCCCAATTTATACCTTGAAATTGACGGGCCTTGCGTGCAATGGCTTGTGTCTTAATTTTGAGTTGCTGTAGATGTGGGATCCATGTAAGGCCTTTGTCCCATATTAAGCCTAAATACTTGAGCTCTTTGACGATTTTTGGATTTTTCTGTTGGAGTTAATACATGGATTTCTGCTTGGGTTGGTGTCTGGCTTGGAAATGATACACTTTACACGTAGGATAAACCACGAAAACGCCGAGAAGGAAAGCTTAATCGAAATGTAACAATGCAGTTGTCATTCCCGATAATAGACCGTCGGCCGCCCTTTTGCAAATTAAAATTGGCCGCCCATGTGCTGCGCACTATATTGCCCCCCCTCCTAGGATCGGCCCTGCAAGTTTTTATAAATAACAAATACATGCGAAATGCAATTAAGGGGTCTAAACACTAATAGTAAAAACAAACCCAAAAACTAAAAAACAATCAGTAAAATAAAATGTAAATAAATTAATGTAACCCAAACTATGACAACATTAACATCTTGTTGACAGAAAATTAGGATGTCAAAAAAAGGTATCCAATTTAACGACTCATACGATTATTCTGGGCGAACATTATTGAATTTTATGAAGAAAGGTATTTGACATGAAAATGTTTGGCCAGACGATATGCCATTTTTTTGTTATAATTTTTGTTTTGTTACACGTACATAGATATCGAAATATTTTATTTCAGAGAATTTTGTGATTTCCTAATTTTATTTTTTTAAAATTTCAACATAACTAAAATAAACATTTAGAGCACATATCGAGTTCAGTATATATTATCACTAAAGAGAAATTACTCTTGGATTTAACGAATTCAAAAGCAAATATTCGAATTAAGCAAAATAAATGACAGTTTTATGAAAAAAAAAATACACAGGAAAAGGTGAAACCATAACAAGATACATCACTGTCATATTTCGATATTCATACGTAGGCATGTGAGGAAAAAATACTGCGTGTATACCCCGTTGCCATCTTGATTTAAAAAAATGGTAAAGCGATAAATAAGACAAGGATGACGGAAAAAGCGAACTTTTATGTCCAAATGGAACAAGAAGAGTTTGATTGATGTTAAGGAAAGTAACCTTTTGCAAACACAACCACATCTGGTTATTTCGAAAGCATATACTCGAATACGTGCACGAAAAGGGAAAAATGATTTATGTCAAGCACATCTATAACCAACTCTGTCATCAGTGTAGTGATTATTGCACCTGCTATACAACTACGCAAAGAAAAATAACAAGCAAACAAACAAACAAAAATTGTTGCCAGCTTAGGATTTCTCTCCTTGTTGCTACATGCATACAACTAGGAATACAGAATTTACTCTGAAGTCCTTCTCAAGTCCCTTTTTGGTAGCACGGTTTGTTAATGGGAAAATGTTATGAATCTGTTATGAATTTTTGTATATATGTAAATAATTTTAGTGAAACTATGTTTAAAATTGTAGTATCTTTTCTATAACGTAACATGAAAGTCTGATGAGTCGAAGCTTTGCCGGAAAAATAACACTACAGGGGCAAGTCTATTTAACATTAACACTGAAGCAAATGGCTATCTCGATAAATCAATCACTATTTAAATTATAACAATATTAAAAATATCAGTAAATCAGTCAGTGTGTAAATTAATCAATAGTTATCGAGTCTAGCGACGATTTTATCGACTCATTTTTGTCGCCAAATTTGGCGATATAGCAACAAAACTCGCCAGACTTGGCGAGCACTTGGAGACATTTCGGTTCGATCTCTGTAAAACTTTGAGTTGTAATTCAGGGTTTCTTAAACTGTGGGTCGAGACCCCCAAGGGGGTCGAAGGGACCTGCAGCAGAGGATCCCAAAAAATGTTAGCAGTTTTGATATTTCTTTGACTTATTATAATAATTTTACAATTACCAAATATTTTTACACAATGTATCTGAAAATAGATAAAGACAATACAGACAAAGAAAAAAAACGAAAACGTTTCGATAATACAAAAGATCATTTCCCTTGCTTTGCACGGGACGCTGTCATTTCGTCTGTTACTTATTTAAAATTTTCACATTGTTCTATGTCTTAGAATCAGAAATTAAATTTAATGACCTAAAACTGCAGTAGTATATTACAGTACAAGTAAAAAAATTGACTGTTTCACTCACGCGTGTTTTAAATTTGCGCAATACTTATGGGGTCCCACAAAATTTTTGTAAATATTGTGGGGTCCTGGGGGTCACGAAAAACCTCAGTGATAAAAAGGGGTCGCGAGTGTAAAAAGTTTTAGAAACCCTGCTGTAGTTGATCCCTATATGTAACTATAACCGCATCCGGCCCTTGTATGTAACACTTTTAAACCATATATGCCTTCCAATAATTTCGAGAAGTTGAAGTTCCTAGAGATTTCTTTTAATAAGGGAGAAAAACTATATAAGATCGGGGAGATATACAAAGGAGAGAAATGTAAAGGGAAAAACTTATATAAGACTTGTGAGAGCAGCAGTTTTTCAAAAAAAAATTTTTTTTTTTTTTCGTTTTGCCGAAATCAACCGAAGAATAATAGAAATCAACAAAAACCGTTTTACGAATCGAAAAATAAATAAATAAATAAATAAATAAAATAAATAAATAATCGAGTCGAATACTGATTGATCATTAAATAAACAGGAGTCAATTTCTTCAGAATTCTACAGGAATGATTGGCACAACTTTGGCCAAATTTCATGGACCGTTGGTTATCAGGTATCACGTCGACGGGATAACACGTTAAGTACTCTTTATAATTTGTGTAGGTCATGGTGATAAGAAAAGAGGAGTATGAGATCCTTGAATTCCATTTCTCAGCATGCTTTCTGTGAAAACTTTGGTAGTGGTTGGAAGGTAGCATCTGTACAGACCTTAATCTAGTACATACCAATTTACTAGTACATAATCTAGTACATACCAATGCAATACTTTTTTTAAACCCGTTTAAAGTGTAATTTTAATTTATTTGGAATTGTTCTGTTTGTAATCTCTGCATATAATAAAAGAAAGAGTCTGTGTGTCTTTCGTTCACGCTGCGCGTAAGCTAATAGACCCAGGGCTACGAAATTTAGCATATAGGTACATCTAGGCAAGACCCAGCGCAAGTTGAAGCTATTTTTTCAAAATTTGAATCGGATTTTTTTTTATTTAATCTTTTCGATTTTATCGCATCATTTTGAATAGTTTCATTCTTTTAGAAATGTGGTTTTGGCAACAGTTTTTCATTCAATTGTATACTGGACTGCTGACTTGAAAATCAGCTCTGTTGCCACTTGAAAAAATGAGGGCGATAATTCTGTGCAGTTTTTAAATTTAATGTTTCTCTTGGATACTGGACGTTTGTTGAGAGAAGGCAACGGGAAGTGGGTTAATTTATTTATTAGGATAATTAATATTTATATTAAAGAATATAGCTTATTTTATTGTAATGTTGTTATATGTAATACATTTTTTTTTTTTAAATTTCTTTTCTTTTCTTTTTTTTTTTTTTTCATGAAGTTGTTCTGCACAGTAAAATTCTGCGCAGTTTTTAAGTTTAACGTTTGGTGTTCCCTTCAGGCATTTTCCCGGTACATTTAAAAGCCAGACGAAGGCTAACAGCGTAGCTGCTAGTTAATGATAAATGATGAATGAATTAATATCCTCTCAAAATGTAATTATGTTCCATTTATGATCTGCTTTTGCTGCTGTTAAATAAAGGGTAAGCTTTGTGTGATATACGGTGAGGATTTTTACAACATGATGCGCGCTCAGACATGTTCGTGGTTCAGCATCTAAGCCACTAACGAATTGTGGGAATTTTTAAAATTAGATATTATAAAATTTGTTGTACTTCCTCGTACGTAGTAAAGAAAGTAATAATGCAATTGCGAAAAATTTCGGATATCATATTTCAACGAAAATATCCAGTGTGACAGTTGCTGAATTCATTTGAACAATGTTTTTGCATGACATCTGTATGTACGAATAAAATAAAGGACTCTTTTTCCCAAAACGGATTGTAAAATGGATTCAGAAGAGAATTTTTTCGTGACGTCTATACGTACGTGCGTATTTATCTCGCATAACTCAAAAATGAGTAACCTTAATACTTTGAAATTTTGTAAATGGGACTGCTATAGCATACAGTTGCGCATCTCCCTTTTTGGCTCCCTTTCCCAAAAGTATATAAGTATATATATATGTGTGTATATATACTCATTCTGTTACTCGGATCGGTGCGCTCAGTTTTATTTTTCTTGTAAATTGTGCATTTTTTGCTTAAAAGTGATTGAATTATGTTATTCTTATCTTCCGGTTAAGGTTTTTATGCCTTTAGTTAATCTGCATGCAATAGTTGTAGAATTATCACAAGTTAAAAGTTGTTAAGTGCTACTAAGCCTAAAGAAGCCGTCATTTATTTACATTTGAAATTCTGTAGTAGAATAGTGAATTAAATCAATTTGTGCAGTAATTTCAGTGTCTTTTTGCCGGATTGGACGAAAAGTAAACATTTACTGCTAAGCAAAATACTACTCCCTTGCATACAAAATATGTGCTCACATATAAAATCGCACGAAAATACCTGAAAATTATGATCTAAAATGCAATATACAAATAAATAAAGACAACACAAAACATTATAACAAAACAAAAAAATAACAAGATAATAAAATGCGTTCAGATATTTACAACAGTTGCAGATTTCTACTGCTGTATTACGAGCTATTCCGCAACATTTCTGCAATTCACTTTATGACTAATGGCACCTAACTTTAGACAATGTTCTCAAAAAGACTTAGGATTACGCAAATAATAAGCCTCGGTCTGCAATAAATCTGTCGTAGAGTTTCGAAAAGCAAATAAATTAAAACATTTGTGGGTTTGGTGGAACAAATTAAACATCTACATCGCAGACTAAATATTGATTCTTTCCGCTGATTTAAGATGTAGACAAAAAGAGGTCTACGGGCATCATTCATCGGGTCGATAAATAAACCCGTGCTCGCAAATGTTTATAGAGGGAATCTTTTACAACGTCTTTGTTTATAGTAGCATTTCGAAAAAAGTGTTAGAGGTTATCTAAGTGGTAATGTGTGGGCGTAAAATTAGCGCCCCTGTGGAGCGGTTTAACATTTTCGAATGCCACTCAAAAATGAGGATGTAGCTCAATGAAGCAGTAGCAGCAGGATGCTGTGCCCATCTCTTTGTTGTTGTTAATGCTCAGTTGTCTGACCTATAGTCAGCTATAGTCAGCCACGAAATTCCTCTTGGCAAGGAGTGCAAGATTGCAAGATACGCCTACTCCTGACAACAGCCTTGAGCACCATACAGGTGACAGTGCGATTTAGCTCAATTCCGCCGCCAATGTTGATAAAGAGCACGAGCACCCCGTGGTGGGTTCGAGTCGGAGGGTCTCCCACCTCTCTTCCCCTACCAGCAACCTCTCGAGAGGACATTCGGCTCGTCGCCTATTTAGAGTGTTCCCATGCCGCACGGACACTATACATTTACAAACATCTATGCCTTCTGCGTCGGCACGGCAGTCAGCGACGCTAGCCACTATACTGGTTGGGCGGCGCTCATCTCATTTGCATGTACAGTCTCGCTTGGTTCTTTCATTTAAATTCGGTAACATTTTAGCTGGTACTTTAAATTTTGATAGACAGTCTTGTTCATAATTCAAGAAATTCGCTATTACGTATATGTATGCTTCAGCTGCTTCGAAAGAAAAAATACAATGCTACCTTTTACATCTAAAATGAAAGTTTGTGCAAAGTTATCTATAAGTAGAGTTATTTAAAAGTCCGAGATAGGTATCTCGAGGGCTGTGTCCGGCATTGAAAATTGTTTGGACGTAAATATGGAAGCATGCGTGTTAGGGTATTTACGACAGTTGTGTGCATGGTACCGCCGTTTTGTAATAAAGCAGTCTTTAAGCGAATGAAAGAGAAAACAACGGTTAAAACTATACTTACTAATTTCCGATGCTTACTCATGACAATTACCGGTTCTCCATGTGTATACTTGAAAAGACTGCTACTTAATTTTTACTTCTTTGTAGAAAACAAAGGAAGTATTATAATTGCGAAAATTTTCGGGCATCGTATTTCAACGGAAATGTCTATTTTGACCGTTCCCGAATCCATTTGGATGAGTGTGGTTTTTATTATTATTATTTTTTTTATTTATTTTATTTTTATTTTATTATTATTATTATCATTATTATTTTATTTTTCGTGACATATGTGCATACACATAAAATACAGGATTTTTTTTTCCCCAAAAAACGGACTAAAATGAATTTAAAATAGATTCAAAAGGGACTTTTTCCCGACGTCTGTGTCCTGACGTGTGCATGTATGTATCTCATGTAACTCAAAAACGATTGGTCATAGAACGTTAAAATTTTGTATATGGAACTGTTATAACAAGTTACATGTTAATCAAAATCGTAAAAACAACCTTGTATTTAGCGTAGGTATAATGAAACAATCGATTTCGAGGGCAGGCTAAAGGTCCCTCCTCATCAGGAGAAAGAAATACCTAGAAAGAAGAAAATAAAGGAGAAGGAGTCATAGAAACACGTGGTCCTTATCAGCACTGCACGTGGTTAAAACTGGATTTTTAATCAGAGGTTGCACTGGCCGCTTACTTTTACTGAGCCAGGCTATCTGATTAAGCATAAAGGACAAGAAAAATTAGCGAAGTTAAAATAGAGATGATTTTAGCCCCACTGTGTACCGTAAACCC
This sequence comes from Stegodyphus dumicola, assembly GCF_044657685.1. Lineage (NCBI taxonomy): Eukaryota > Metazoa > Arthropoda > Arachnida > Araneae > Eresidae > Stegodyphus > Stegodyphus dumicola. The sequence goes on along the minus strand of NC_140776.1, from coordinate 27,031,658 downwards.
TTTGCAGTTTCTTTACCACCCCATGCCAAGTCATGCCACCCTGTTAAGCAAAAAATGGCTTCTTTTTACTATTATGTATTCCGCGCGCTTAAAGTTTGTTCCTCTGAATCTTTGCTTACCAACGAACTTAATTATTTGAGAGCAGTTGCGATTGACCGTGGATTTTCTCCCGTGATTATTGATAAAGCTGTTAAAAAATTTTCAGATTCCCATCAAAGAAGACATTCCACTGTTAGAAATAATATTAATGACCTTGTCGTGCTGCCATTTTATCCTTCTGTTAGCTATAAAATTGCACGGATTCTCCAGAAATTCAATTTTCAAGTCGGTTTCTCCCCTATTAATAAAATTCACCCTTCGATTCTAAAAGATTGTGTTTCTGTCTTGAATTCTTGCGGAATTTATAGTATATCGTGTCTGTGTGGTTTAAGATATATTTATTGGCCAAACAAAAAGAGCGTTGAAGTTTCGTATCAAGGAACATGAATCTTATGTCAGAAAAGGCGAAATTAACAAGTCTTCAATAGCGTATCATAGTTGGACATTTAACCATAATTTTGACTTTGGGTCTGCAAAAATTATCCAAAAGGCTTCTTCCATAGGTGAATGGGATTTTCTTGAGGCTTTTCACATTCACAAAGATTTAGCAGGTTTAGTTAATGATTTGAAGTCCAATCCAGTCCTTCCTAATGCCTTTAAAATTCTACTATCTTAATTCAGTTATTTTTGCCGATAGATGGCGTTACCTCCTCGCGTTTGGTACTAACAGAGGGTATAAAAATCCGTTCAGTGGTTGCTTTCCATTATTTGAAGTTCAGATTTTGAGCGTGAAGGCATTTGCCCTCGCTCCCTATTTTAACTTCGCTAATTTTTCTTGTCCTTTATGCTTGATCAGATAGCCTGGCTCAGTAAAAGTAGGCGGCCAGTGCAACTCTGATTAAAAATCCAGTTTTAACCACGTGTAGTGCTGATAAGGACCACGTGTTTCTATGACTCCTTCTCCTTTATTTTCTTCTTTCTAGGTATTTCTTTCCCCTGATGAGGAAGGACCTTTAGCTGCCCTCGAAATCGATTGAGTGTTTCATTATACCTACGCTAAATACAAGGTTGTTTTTACGATTTTGATTGTCACATTAGCGTGTTTCTCTTCTAGTCTAAGTTACATGTTGTTATAACAAGTTGTGCACCTCCTTTTTTTATTCTGCCCACCAGCGGCCGAGCGGTAAAGACGCTGAACACTGGTAGTTCGGTCTGAGGTTCGAATCCCGCGAACGGGCTGTCTACATGGGCGTTTTCGTGGTTTTCCTCATGCGTAACGTGTATACGAGCCAGAAAATACCCTTAGAAAGTCAAAGTCCTCTACGAAGGCATTCCTCCCCTTAGGTAGATAGCCCTCGAGGCTTTGCTATAATCACAGACACACACCCTATTTCCCTTTTTGGTAAACCCCATTCAAAAGCTTGCTCTAATTTCCAACAACCTTATTCGGCAGACATTTTTACTTCCATTACTCTCCCAGTGGTCAGGAAGTGATAGGTATATTTGCACATCCCCCCCTTTTTTTTTTTTTATCTTTCCCTGGTCGGTTTTTAATTTAATTTGGCCTCTTCTTGTAATTTTAGCTGTTCTAGGAAGGTTTTACTTGAGTGTTTTCTATGAAATAATTTTTAAGCTTTTCTATATCACATCATTTTTTAAGCTTTTTAATGAAGCTTCATTTGTTCTCGCCATATTTGTTAAGAGAATTTTAGAACATTGTAAAAGATTATTTTTAATTAAATACTTCGTTTATTCTATACAGCTCTCTTAAAGTAATTTCGTTAACTCTCGGGATGTTTAAACCTAACGAGAGTTAAAATTTTGTTTTCCGAATTTTAATTTAAAAAAATCTTCGGAGCTCTCCAGAGCTTCTTTTGCATCTTTTTAAAACTTTTTGTTTAAACTGGAGCATTCTCTGCAGCTTTTTCTTATGAGTTTTTCTGATTATTTTGACTCGGAAAACAGCTAATTTAACACGCTTTCGTGCCGCCCTTATTTTAGGCTTTAATACTGACCACATAAAGAAAATAATTTCTTTTAAAAAATGTTGCTTGTATTGTTCAGAGTTTAATCTCGTTGTATATGAATGTAAGACGCTAGAAAACGAGATAAATACTGTACCAGAACTTAAAAAGGACTTACAAATTGTTCGTCCTACACGCAGGCTTCCTAAAATCATAATATATGATATACCAAAAGATTTGACTAAGGAAGAATTCAAGGAAGCTATTTTAGCCCAAAACGAAGGCATCGATGGTTGTATTGTTCAGAGTTTAATCTCGTTGTATATGAATGTAAGACGCTAGAAAACGAGATAAATACTGTACCAGAACTTAAAAAGGACTTACAAATTGTTCGTCCTACACGCAGGCTTCCTAAAATCATAATATATGATATACCAAAAGATTTGACTAAGGAAGAATTCAAGGAAGCTATTTTAGCCCAAAACGAAGGCATCGATGGTGATGGCCTACAAGTTAAATTTCCTATCAAGCATAAGAACGGAAATCACTGGGTTTGTGAAACCTCACCGGAGGTTTTCAAACACTTAACGAAACTACGCAAACTGTGCGTTAATTGGGAACGTTTCAATTTAAGAGAATACATCAGACCAACGCAGTGTTTTAAATGCTGCCAATACCGACATATTTCTAAACAATGCCAAACAAAAGAGGCATGTGGACATTGTGAAGAAGTGGGACATTCCCACAAAAATTGTGACAATAATTATCAAAGATGCATTAATTGTGCAGAAAGAAATGCGAATAGCGATAAGCACCTTGACGAGCAGCACTCTAGTTTTTCAAAAGACTGTCCTAGCCGACAGCTAAAAATTGAAGATCTTCGAAGGAAAATTAATTATGGCTAGTGAACGTACTCAAAACATAAAAGCGTTGCAAATTAATTTAGCGAGATCACATGTCGCAACAGCACAACTTAAGACTTGTATCTTTGAATACGACTTAATATTTATTCAAGAACCATACTGTATTAATGACAAGCCATCTGGCTTTCTGACTCAAACTAGAGTCATTTTTTCTCCAAATGAACACCCCAAAACAGCCACAGTGGTGGTTAATCCACGACTTACGGTTCTGAATACTTACGCTTCCTGTACTTTAAATGTTATTACTTTAAAGATTGAACACAGGACAATAACTATTTTTAACTGTTATAGTCAACCTATAACGGACTTAACAGATTTAATTACTCTGTTAAACTTAGCTGAACGTTTCTTTGATGATCAACATGATCTTCTTCTCCTTGGCGACTTAAATGCGAAAAGTGAGCTCTGGGGCTCGCCCTTCGAGGATCCCAGAGCACGCACACTTAGAGAATTCCTAACAATGCATAGACTGGTTGTTGAAAACGATCCGGGTGGTCCCCCTACCTACAACTGCACAAGGGGAAAGCTGGATTGATATTACAGCTTCCAGATCAATCTCTTCCACGTCTTTCATTCATAATTGGAAAGTTATGGACTGTATCACTTTAAGTGATCATTGTTATATCTATTTTGAAATTACGTTTCAACATTCTAGCCCAATACAAAGAGTCAAATATAAACTTACACAAATGGACTGGCTCTTACTCAAGGCAAAAATTGGTCATTTTTTTGGTTCAATGGAATCTTACTTGCCTAGAGATACAGTTGATCTTAATCAACTTATAATTAAGTGGACTCAGAAAATACAGGAATACTGTGACTTGGCAACCCACGCCAAGGGAAAATATGTTAAAACTCAACACAAAGGTGTCCCTTGGTGGACTCCGGAACTCTCAATATTACGAAAAAGAATCCTCGCTTTGAGAAAGCGTTATCAAAAATGTACTCATGATTACGAACTAAGGGCACACTATAAGCAAGTCTATAAAAAAGACCTCGCTCTCTATAAAAGAAGGCTTATGCAAGCCAAAAGAACAACCTGGAAAAGATATCTGGAGCGTTTAAGTCCTAGTTCACCCTTCGGGGTACACTATGACATTGCTAAGGCGAATATGCAATCCCCTCTACAATTAAAAGCGTTACTCAGACCAGATAAAACTAAGACTTCCACAATAGAAGAAACTATACGTTTCCTAATGGATTACCACTTTCCTAAAGATATAATCAGCGAAGATACGGAGTTTCATACGACAATCCGTGATAATTAATCCGAATCCATATAATTCGATAGACGATGTTCCGTTTACGATACCAGAAGTGGAAAATGCTATCAAATCCCTCAATCCAGGAAAAGCACCTGGAATAGACAATCTTCCTAAAGAAATTATAGCTGAAGTTTTCTATGCTAATCCACAACTACAAGTAGCATTACTCAATGAACTCTTCCGCCGAGGAATATTTCCCGACTGCTGGAAGACAGCGAAATTGGTATTATTCTCAAAAGAAGGAAAAAACGGTGAGCTTCCTGATGCTTACCGCCCTATTTGCCTGCTCAACGCATGGAGCAAAGTCTATGATAAATTAATCACTAACAGACTGACTTATTTCTTAGTCTCGAATTTCAAACTGAGTGAACAACAATATGGCTTCACGGCGGGAAAATGCTCCGCGGATGCCATCAAAGACATAGTCTCACAAATAGAAGCAAACCGACGTAATAATAATTACACCAATGTTATCTCTTTAGATATCAAAAGTGCATTCAATAATATCTGGTGGCCGTTCCTACTACAGGAACTCCGCAATCTGGGATGTCCTCTCAATAAAGTTATTGAAAGTTTATTGGCTAATAGACACATAACCTATGAAATAAATAATATTCAATATTCCATAAAACAAGAAAAGGGATGTGTACAAGGATCCAACTCTGGACCATTATTCTGGAACATAGTAATGAATACAGCTTTAAAACTCGAATTTGAAGATGGAATCCACATCCAAGCTTATGCGGACGACGTTTTACTCCTAGTAACAGGATCTACGCATATGCAAATTCAAACCAAGGCCAAGTTGGCGCTTCAAAAACTTTCAGAATGGGCACTCAAGTGCAAACTTCAATTCTCACTCGAAAAGTCAAAGTCTACGTTTATAGCAATCAAGAAACGTGGTGCAGCCTATTCAGCACCGACAATAAAGATGAATGATCATACCATTAAGAGACAAAAATCTATTCAATATCTTGGAATAGTCATAGATGAATGCCTTACCTGGCTACCTCATCTATATTATATTAAATCTAAAGTATGTAAAATAATAAACAATCTTCTCAGACTACCTGGGTTGCCCAAACCAGTTTTGAAAGAACTTTATAAACGTGCAATAGAGCGTACCATAGTATATGCATGTCCAGCCTGGTGGTACCCACCCACGGTGAAAATGCGAAACAAAACAAACTCTATACAACGCATAGCACTTCTTGCAATGACCAAAAGCTATAGGACTGCCCCTACCGCAGCTCTTCAAGTGATCGCTGGAATTATGCCGCTTGATCTTAAATTGGATATGGAAAGCATCATCCAACGTACCAAACGAGGATGGACTGTAAATATGAGGACTTAGAACTTCCACGAGATCAGATTGAATTCCCAGTACATAAATGGCATTCTCATCCAGCTCATATTCAAGTCTTCGGATGGGACAACAAGCCTCCAATCAATAAAGGTTTAGAAATCTATACGGATGGTTCAAAGAGTGAAGATGGTACTGGAGCTGGCTTCTGTTCCTTCATAAATGGAGTTTGTCATGATCAATTTATGTTTAAACTGGATAAGACTAGTACCGTGTATCAAGCCGAAACTCTGGCATTAAAGTCGGCATTACTATGGTTAAAATCACACCACAGTCCTGCGCATATATATTCGGATAGTCAGGCTGTTTTAAAGTCTATCCATAAATACAATATCTATAATCAGAACATCATAGCCATAAAGAAATTACTGGCTTTTACAAAAGCAAAGCTTCATTGGATAAGAGGGCACCAAGGCACAGCCGGCAATGAAAAAGCCGACGAGCTAGCCAAACAAGGGATTTACTCGAACACGTACCTAGACTGCAAGATCACTATGAGTCATATCATCAGGATGACAAAGATGAAAACTCTCAATCTATGGCAAAGACAACGGAACGATGAAGAAACAGGACGACATACGTTCACACTTCTACCGAATGTTTCGGAGAAACGCCATTTCAGTGATTTTTTCCTAAATCAAGTCATCACTAATCACGAGCCTTTCCGATTTACATTAACAGATTCAAACTAAAGGAATCCACATGCAAGTGTCAATGTGGTAGTGAATCTGAATCCGCAGATGCACTTCATATGATTATAGAATGTTCCTGTGTATCAACAAAACGTAGAGAAATTTTGAAACAAAATATAACTCAAGAAACTCTAAAACAACTAATAAAGAACGACAAGGGACGATCTTTGTTATCAAGCTTTATGGAATACATATACCATAATGAATCAGATCTGTACTTGTAAATTGATTCGTACTATGTAATATTATTGTACTTATATTGGAATACTCATACCATAATGAATCAGATTTGTACTTGTAAATTGTATCGTACTATGTAATATTTTTGTACTTTTATTCGCCATATTATATTAATCATTTAATTATTGTAATACTTAATATTGATTATTTACTTTGTTCTTCTTATCATTCTATGTTGCATTTTACATCTCAATTTATGTTCAAAAAATAATTCAATTATTTGTATATATAAAAATATGCTATGTAATGTATTTTTTTTCAATAAAGACGTTGGCGAGGCCAACACATCTCCTAGTCAGAAGACTTCAAAATTCTAACTAGGTCTTTCAAAAATTTTAATTGGCATTATTTGATCTTTGAGCTCTTGCTCCAAAATTGAAAAATTCCTTAGCCTATTGGCTCTGGTGATACTTCTGCTTAAGAAGTGCGGACCAGACAATCTATTTTCATGTTGTATATGAATGTAATTAGTCCGTTTGGCCATTTTTAGGCCTTTAAAACGTTTTAGTTTTTCAGGTTTTTGCATAAAATTTTTTTGCGGTATTATATTTTTATTTTTATTTTGTGTTTCTACTTATGTATTTTATTTTTGTAGTTAAGGGATTGCGAATGCATGTAGGGAAAATGTCTGAACATTTGAAAGTCACTGAAAGTTGATTTAAATTTTGTTTCGAGAATAACGGTTTAGAATCTCAAATGATTCAGAGGAATGAAACATGTATTCGTAACTCATTAACGAACTTGGTTTAAAGCTTTAAAGCATCAAACACTTTTCCCTTGACAAATTCTGTTTGAAGCATTGAACTGAGAAGATTAATACTTCAATTTTTAGTGTTTTATTTCGTATTACTTTCAGTATTGTATAAATATTTGTAGTTTAATTTTACTTGTACTCCTTTTAGGCTTCGATTTTCTTCGAGAAAGAAATGGTTAGAGCCTTCATAAGGAACTAATTGTAAACTTTCATTTAAGCTTCAACTTTTCCTATTCTTTTAATAATTTTATACATACATATATATAGAGAGAGATATAGATAGATATATATACGATAATTTCCTTTATTTTCTTTTGGTTTATATACTAATACATTTTTCTTTTGATTTTTATACTAAGAGGCACCCAAACCTGGCTAGTATTTAAGCCGCTTTACACAGTTAAACGCTTCTACCCCTAGAAGCCATCCAAGGAGCTACAACCCCCTGTCAACCCAGGGGAAGAACTTTTATTTCACACAGTCTGGATTTAAGCACACAAAGTCAATAGTGGACGGCAGCGCATCCACCTTAAATCGAAGAGAACAAAGTTAGATCATCCCCCAGTGTTGGCCAAGGAGAGTCAAACTCTCAAGGACCAACCTTCGATATCCGACTATGTATGTAAAGTCCCTATCACGTATGCTTCCGCTGCGCGGGCTGAACATCACAAGGGACATTTCTCAGAACCCGCACATTTCCAGGAAACCTACGTAGCTAGGTTACTATTTTCACTTACTTAACAGACTTGAACGTCAAACTGTAAACGATCATCGCTCAGATTGGGATCGCGTGATCCTTCAGAAGCAGAACTTTCGTCTGATTGGTTGATCTCTACCTGAGACAGAGCTGCAGACGGAACATTTTCGGCGAAGTTTCAAAATACCCCGCGTAGCCGGGACATCGTTTCCTTAGCTAGGCGAGACTTCGCTTCCAGCGGAGCTTTTTATTCTAGGAATTCTCCCGTTTAAACCAATGTTACCAGAATCTCGTTTCTCAGAAAAGTTCCATCTGACGGAGATCGTCGCTAGATGTGATAACCCCTTAACGTCCCCACAACCAAGGGGCAGACAAGACAGTACCATATGATATATGCTGAGCTTGAATCTACCACCGAGTAAACGATAGTTCTAGTCATTGTGAAGACTGTTAACTTTACCCCAGAAGTCGAGTCTGTTTAAGTACTGACCTAGCCAGAACGCCGGGAGTTGCCCCCAATCGACCCCCAGGGAGAATATGCTAATATAGTAAACGCTTGCCGAACTCGAAAATTAGATCATTAATACACTGCGCGTACGACCAAATCGCGTTCCGCAAAATTAACTTTCTATGGAAAAAAACGGATTAGGTGTAGTTCAGATTAAGAAAGTATGTACAATTTATATAAATTAAATGTCATTGTAATTAAAAGAGAAACGTGAAACAACTGAAAGGTTTTCTATTTCTGCGTAATAAGTAGGTACTCTGCAAAAAAAAGCGAGCGGGCAGTTCTGTATTTCCCGTTTTACTAGACCGATTGACGAAATTCAAATTGTGTTTTTCATGTCTCCAAAGCGCGACTTGAGATATATATTAGATTTATATATAGCATCACTCAAAAATAGATATTTAGACACAAGATCAGACAATTCGAAAATTTATCTTGGCGTATTTTTTTCAGTTTGCGCCTAAAGTAATTTACTTGGCGAACTTCTAAATTTATAGCAACCTATTTTCCTTTTCTTTTTTTCATTGTAGACGAGCGGGAAAAAAGTCATAGATCATACTTTTAAATAATTTTAACAAAGTGCGTAAACAACATTTGGCGTTATTATCGCTCAAAAAGAAAAGATGCTTCAAAACGCTCCAATATGTAAATTCTTGTATAGCTTAGAAAATTTTGAATAAAAAAACTCGAATTTTTCGCAGGTGTGCCTAGAAATAAATCTACTTTAAGAAGATGTAAAAAATTTTATGGATTATAATACAAGCAGTTTTTTGAAAAATTTGTAAAAAATATTTTAAAATACAAATTTAAAAAATAAATTATATTTGGATTAAGTGTAAATTTCGAATTCTGTAAGAAGACATCAAGTAAATTTGATAAAAAACAGATATTAATAAATATATATCAAATTCAATTAATATTGAGAGCTAATTTTTTAGAAGTTGCTCATGCGATTTTTACAAAACGTGGCAGTTTGGTATAATTTGGGTCGTAGAATCGAAATATCGAAAAAAAATTGGCATGTCATATTAGAAAAAGTCCGAGTTTGTGCCAAAATACCTATATTAGAACAACGTTATATATAAATCTAATATATACCCTAAGTCGCGCTTTCGAGACATGAAAAACGTAAGTTGAATTTCGTCTATTGGCCCAGTAGAACGGGAGATATAGAACTGTCCTTTCCCCCCCCCGCAGTGTACGTGATGCAATTATTTTTTAAACAATTGCTTATTTTTGCTTGCGACAATATCTGACGCAACTCATTAAACGTTTCGTAGTAAAAATGCAAAGTTTTTCAAACCTTCTCATAAAGTATCCTCTTCTGTTTTCATTTGGTCAATCTTCATTACAAAATCAGACAATTCCTATACCTTTTTAAGCAATTAGTTTAACTTCTAAGTAGCTCAAACGTTATCCATCTTCTTCACTATCGTTACATTCACCATTTACTGGTGTGATTAATTAATGCACAAGATCATCCAGTTCTTCATTTTCTATTTCCAGATCATCATTCTCTTTAATTCTTTGATTCTGCTCTTTCCATATCTGAAATTCCTTCGCCACCTCTTGCTTTTGCAATTGTACGATATTCTTGGCCTCACGTTCAACTGATAGAAATATTTTAAAATTTTTTGACAGTTTCTGGCCGGAGCTGATTTCAACCAGCATTCATTGTTGATGAATTTATTTGTTCCCGTTTGAGTTTAATAATTTCTATGCAGTATCTCATGTTGAATTGCATCCAAAATGCCATATAGTGTCTCGTGCTTTCCTTCGTCCAGTGCTTTATCATTTGCAAAGATATAAACATGCCTGACATAAAAGGCTTTGAATGGTTTCCTGACTTTTTGATTTATTAGACTAAGGATGTGGTGTTTCGTGGAAGGAATGAAGTCTCCACAATCTGAATGCGATGTTATGAGAGCTTCAACTTGCTGTCCTGGACAATTATTGAGGATTAGGATTTGGGTGTAAAAGTTGAAATTGTACTGCTTTAAATAGTACTACCTTACTTGTTTAAAGAATTATTTTCAAGCCACTCATGAAAAAATGCTTTTGTTATCCAAGCTTTGCTATCCCACTTCCACACAACGGCGAAACCTTAAAAGTTTTTCTTTGCAATGCATGAGGTGTTTTTTAGATCGATAAATGAGCAAAGCTTGTGCTTGAAGTCGCCTGATGCATTTCAACAAAAAATCAAAGTGAATTATCCTTAAAAGCTTTAAAACTTAGGCAACTTTTGTGTCTTTGTGAAAATAGGCTCGTCCTATCCGCATAACTTGTTGCCGAACGTAATCCTTATATTCAATGAACTTCGAAAATTAAGGTTTGAATTTCTCTGCTGCTTCTTTAACTGCAAAGCCAGCTTCTCCCTGAAGCTTTGCATTATGGAAATTAAAACGAAGCTTAAAGTTCTCGAGCTAACCGTTGCTTGCTTGAAAATCAGTTTTTCTGGAGATCGGCCATATTAACGAATCTAAAACTTTATTTCAAACAGCAGTACCATTCATTACTGAGCCGTTTACGTTTACTTGATTCTCAGTATAAGATATTAATATTTTTTCCACTTTTTCCAGTTACAGAACGAAGACACAAAAAGAATATTTGCTCTTCAGCCACATGCTCAAAGATTAACACAGAACACAGATGAACAGTAAACGCTTGAAGAGTATACGTCGAAAGAGTATGCGCTTGAAGTTTTGTAAGGAGTATGTTGTTATTGTAATATCGTCAACGCTCTGCAGCGTACCGCGTATAACTGAAATTCTCGCTTTGGACAAATTAAATGGAGACAAGTAAGATAGCGCATATACGGAAAATCGTATTTCCTAAGTTCATCTTCGACAAGAGTATGCAGAACATTCTTCTTACGAATCTCACTAAGATGTAACCTAATCTTAATGAAATTCCTGCAATTCAAATTTCAGCTGGAGCACCTTGACTATAATTTTCTCCTTTTCCAATCATCAGATTTAAAAATAGCAGGAAGTAAATACTGTTTTATCCTAAAGTTATCATGCGATTTTCAAGCATTTCCAAGTCAACTGCGTCGACTCTACCCCAATAAAAATAACAGTTTGAGTAAAATCATCCACAGTTTTTTTCACTCCATTTCTAAGACACTTGGATAGGATAATCATATCCAATAAGTAGTCCGTTGTGACACCATAAGGGTGAATTTATTTTTAGAACAGGATAGTTAAGCATTGATGAGTGCCGGAAACAAGAACTATTGATCTCATAGAGTTAACCTCTGACAGTTTAGCATCAGCACAGATGTTAATACAATGCTTCTCCAACAGATGTTTAATTTACAAACATGTGTTTGAACCATCTTTGATTACGTTTGCATCTCGCAACTCTTTGCAGAAAAAAGATTTTCGTCTACCATGCTTCCCAAATCGAATAAAAATCCGGCGAAAACTTATTTTTGAAATCACGTCAATAATAAAGTCAGAAAAAATTTAGTTTTTCAGTTCATTATTAAAAATTTCTTCATACTGAGATGATATGTCTATTTATTATAGTATCCAAGACCCTTCATATTTAAACTACAATTTTCTCTCAACACTTTTTATTCATTCAGTTATTAATTTTTAAAATACTAGCATATTCCCCGTTGAAAAAGTCATCCGTCGCAAAATTTTCTCCTTTTCTGCCGTGTGCTTTTGTGGTGTTACAGGAAAGTACGACCAGCTAGCAGTCGGAATGTCCGGAAATCGCGTCCCGTGGAAGACATTGCCCAATTTTCCTCTTTCTTGCTTCGAAATAAATATAATATCTGTACATAATTTCGACAGCAGTAACTTTTCAACTAGTGTAGATAATGTGTTTGCTTTCTCGAGATTTTTCTTCTAGATAAAATGAATGTTATTTTCTTTTGTTTTTGTTTTTTGAGAAGCATAAGAAATGTATTAATATTAAAAATTAAATTAAAGCTAATAATTAAATTTGATTAATTAATAAAGCTAATCATAAAATTTAAAATAAAAATAAAATTGATTTTTTTAGGAAAAGGTATTAAAATAATAAAATATTTCCTACTACATGCTATAATTTTATTTATAATTATATATTTTAATTCTTATTTATAGTTAGATGTATGTTCGGTTGTTAGTATAAATGCATGTATAGGTTTATATGAACAGCTACAAATCTTTTCATTGAACCTCTTTCTAGAAAATATAAGTATTTAAACTGCTAAGAATTCTTTATATTTATTAAAAGTTCTAAATTACATGTTTGTAAACGAATGTCACGTTCATGTAATTTTCCTGTTGATGCTGTTTGTAATAACCTCCTCATTTTTATAAATTTTACTTCCAAATCTTTGAAATCATCGCGATTTAATTTCGGCATGAGGGCTTAGAGTTTTTAATAGCTAAGGCTGTGACGAGTGATTTGGCTAATGAAATGTTATTGTTATTTTTAATTTAGTAAATATTTCTTTTTTTTTTAACAGCATTGCTATGTCTGTTTTTTTAACAGCATTGCTTTATGTCTAGTGTTCCTCCCAGGTAACTCAACTACTATTTCCCCCTCCCCCCCAAAAAAACTGAAAGCTTTCAGATTTCACATTACGCCCGAAGGGGTGCTTTTTTTTTTTAATATTTTTTTAAAAATATTTTGTGGTTAACTTTATTTATTAAATCTTATGTTCTTCGCACTTAAACCATAAAATTCAGTTCAACTCCTTTTGCTTCATTAATTTATACAGCATAAAATACTATAAAGCGCTAGCCTTTCTGCTTAATATCCATTTATTTTTCTTTCTCAGACACTTTTCAATTGGGAAAAGCTGTAAATCTTTAAGAGATTCTCCCTTTTCGACTAAAATTTCTTCCTCGGTCATGGTTTTTAGCTTTCACAGAATATAATAGAAATATATAAAATTTATATTCCACCTTTTTTTTCTGAAATTTTTAATAATTTTCCTAGAATTTCGATTATTCCCGCTAGAGTACTCAGTGTCGCTAGCCGCAAAATTGCAAAAGCCGATAAGGATTTGGCGCTAAACAAAAATAAGGATAAATTGATATCATTATGGACTTTATAACTCTTCTGGTAAACATATAACCAGTCTTCTAATTCTTTTCGATTTTCGTGGTTTACGCTTTCGTGGTTTTCTCCATGTGCAACGTATATACGAACCAGTATCCCTTAGAAAGTCATCCACGAAGGCATTCCTTCCCTTAGGCATATAGCCCTCGAGTGCTTTGCCATCATCAAATAAACCAAAACCAACCAACCCCCCTTTGTATTGCAATCAGCAGAACAGCCCTTAACCGGCATAAAAGTCCTTGCCTGGCCTGTATTTTCTCAGATTGTGGTCGTAGTCATGTGCTTCCGAAATTAAATTTTCTACGAAAAAAGAAATCTAACTTTTAATGTCATCTCCTGATTCTTGTACTTATATTCGGTAAAGTTTTATACTCGTTATAAAAAAAATTAAATTAGAAAAAGTTTGACTCCCCCAAAAATTGACCAGGATATTTAATTTCAAAATTGTGCAATTTTTGATGTCACTTTTAATTCGTCTTGAGAAATCAGTTAATTAAGTTAGAATAATTCGAGGAAAGAAGTTTAAATGAAATGCAGCAAAAAAATGTATGTAATTTAACAGGCCGTACAAGGAAGTCATATTATGTTCCACATCCGACATTTTTAGTCCAAAGGGATTTGAACCCCGAAGGACTATTAGTTTCGTTTTGGCATTTTGCGTCGGACTCTTAAATGTCGGTTCACTTTTCAAACTGTTGCGACAAAATGTTAGAGTCCTGCATTATATTTGAAGAAATTAAATAATGAAAAATCTGCATAAATGTATGTATATTTCTCATATTGTGATAAAATACAAATTTGGAATTGGTTTTATTATCTATTTCGTATTTTGTAAAGCGTTTATGAATTTTTACTTAAGAAACACAACGATTTCAAAACGAGCAACGGCAAGAGTGTCAGGGGAAAAAAAAAAGACATTTTTATCTCCAGCGCGCGAGTCTGTGTATCGGAAATTTTATGGTCTTTTCAATATTTTGTAATATTGCTGTTGAACTGAATTTGATGGTTTAAGTGCGAAGAACATGATATTTAATAAATAAAGGTAACAAACAAAACGTAAAAAAACGCCCCTTTGGGCGTAATATAAAATCTGAAGGCTTTCAGATTATTTATTAGTCCAAAGGGATTTGAATCCCGAAGGACTATTAGTTTCGTTTTGGCATTTTGCGTCGGACTCATAAATGTCGGTTCACTTTTCAAACTGTTGCCACAAAATGTTAGAGTCCTGCATTATATTTGAAGAAATTAAATAATGAAAAATCTGCATAAATGTATGTATATTTCTCGTATTGTGATAAAACAACGGTACATAGAGTCATCGAATTTTGAATAACGTAATCCTCCAACGAATATGAGCATGTGGAAGACCCAATTTGAAATTTGAAATTTGTTTTATGATCGATTTCCTATTTTTTAAAACTTTGACGAATTTTTGATTAACAAACTCAAGGATTTCAAAGCGAGCAATGGCAACGTTGTGCAGAAAAAACATTTTTATCTCCAGCGCGTGAGTCTCTGTATCGGAAATTCTAAAGATATGCTCGTTTTAAAACTATTTTGCGATATTGCTGTTGCACTGGATCTTATGGTTTAAGTGCGAGGAACATGATATTTAATAAAGAAAGGTAACACACAAAATGTTAAAAAACGCCCCTTTGGACGTAATTTAAAATCTGAAACATTTCAGATTTTTTTTTTTATTTTTAAATGAGGATCTCAGAATCTTAAAATTAGGATCCTTTAATAGTGGTGTAGAAATCTTAACTTAGCTCCGATAGACTGAATTTACATTTTAAGCCTTTATTAGTATCTTCAACAGCAATGCACATCCTAATGTTCACATAGCCTTAGAAAATGTATTAATAATTCAAGAGCTTGCAAAAAATAATTAACCAAGCAAAAAAAAAAAAAAAAAAAAAAAAAAAAAAAAAAAAAAAAAAACTTTTTTGCCACCTGTTACTTAACTCTTTTCATCGCCTTCTCCTTATTGGTAGAAATTAAACTACACCCTTCTTGTTAGCAGAAACAAGCTAAATAAAGCTATTATCTTCTTAATGGTCATAAGACTTTAAACAGCACATAATTATTATGTATTGCAGTAGAATATTAAATAACGAAAAATAATGCACTTAAGAGTTTTATGATCAAAATAACATAATTTGCTAAATATTTTATTGACGTTACATAATAATTATCAGTTGTTTAAAATTTGAAGACCATTAAAAAGATAATTAAGCAATCACAGCCTATTATTTCATTTTACATCATACTAATGAATACACGTTACAGGTCACGCGCCTAATCAAACCGTTTACTTTCTAAATGATAAACGATTCAGCACGCTAGCAGAGGCCTAGGAAAACGCTTTAAAACCACGAAAGCGGATGTCGAAATTTGAAAATCTCTTTTTAAGAACCAGTTTTGACGCTTTTCCTCTAATAAACTTCTAATAGGTAGCATAAACGCGTCAGCACAACAGCGATTAGATAGAACAAATTGCTGCACCTCAACGGACTGCGATCATGTTATTAAATAATAAATGCAGTTGTGCCAAATACGATTGCCAGAGGGGAGTCAGTCCGAAGTATCCCTATTTTAAGGGATACAATCTCCGTTTCTGCCCATTTTTTCATCCCGTAAAAGTTTCCTCATGGCTGACGACGTACCTCTGTACTGCTTAAAAATTGATGGGTTCCTGGTCATTGAAAGATTCCCTCAGTGCTCTACGAGAAATTTCGTGACCAAGAGTCACTCTCCCACTTTGCTCGTTGGAACATTTTTATACCCTTAGAACCTCCCTTCTTCCCTCTTAATATTACCCGGAATCGGATATCTGTCTATAAGGTTCACACGGAGACTGTGAATTGGTTTTTGAAATTCCCTTGTTGGTTGTTTGCACGATGTGGGTGAGAGGGAAATTTGAAAGGTAATCTGAGAACGAGCAGAAGAAGAATTTTTTTTCTTTGTAATGTGATTTACGTTCTTAAGTTGTCGACAAAAAGGCAAATAGCCATTTCCGGTAGTCGTGATAAACGTGCCTCCAACTTCTAATCTGTTTATTGAAATAGGAAAAACGATGGTGTTATCCGGAAAGTATTCATAAATATTTTTCATGTTGATGGAATAGTTCAACATTTACATTCTTGAGTAGATCTCTGAATGCTCTTCGCGTAGCTTAAGCATAGTATTTGGGGGTCTGATAACGATATATATTTGAATAAAAATGACATTAAACCGGAATTTCTTATGTCAGCAGAAACGCATGCAGTGCACTTAAAAATACCAGTGCTTTGAAATGCGGGTGCTAAGAGCACGGTTGCAATGCGCACCATTTTAGCATATCATATTAAACGTACTTTATGGTTTGAGCAGGGAACTTTGCTAAAAGTACTAGTGTTGTACATTGAAATGTACGTCTTTGGTTTATTAAATTACGGCAAAGCCTCGAGGGCTGTCTGCCTAAGGGGAGGGATGCCTTCGCAGAAGACTTTCTAGGGGTAACTGGCTCGTATACCCGTTACACGAAACCACGAAAATCGGGGAAAACCACGAAAACGCCAACGCAGCCAACCCGTTCACGATATTCGAACCTCGGACGGAACTGCCAGTGTTTAGCGATTTTACCGCTCGGCCGCTGGTGGGCCGGAAATGTACGTCTTAACATAGTTGTAGCAGACACCACTTTACCTCTTCGTGTAGAGCGAACTTTAGAGCACCTTCTGGGAATGTTTCGAGAAGTACCGATGTTGTACGTTGAAATATACATGCTAAGAACATGGTTGTAGCAGGCATCCCTTTAGCACGTCGTGTATACACAACGTGAACGTTCCATAGAACATATTTTGTAGAATGTGTTGCGAAAGTTTTGAAAAGTACCATTGTTGTGAGTATGTGCGTTCTAAGGATGTAGTTGTTATATGCACAGCTTTAGTCGTCTAGAACGTACTTTGTGGCAGCGTTTCGAAAGGTACCAATGTTGTGCGTCGAAATGTACGTACTAAAAACATGGTTGAAACACGCCCGACTTTAACATATCGTGTAGAATGAACTTTAATGCACATGCTGGAAACATTCTGGAAGGTACCAAAGTTATACGCTTAGATCTACTTTCTAAGAACACGTGTATCATGCACCACTTAAGTACATCTTTTAGAACTTTCTAAATGCACGAAATTCTCTTATTTATTTACGAGTCAAATTTTATTTATTTGCCTGGTGTATTATTTATTAAATGTTGGCATTTATAGGGTTGTTGTTATAGTGAGTTTATATCACTTGTCTGATGTTAACATCATAGTAATTTACTGTGTAAAATGTATTAAACATGCAAATGAAAATTTGTATGCATAACGCCAGGTTGCATTTTTGTACCACGGAGCTTAAATATTTAATAAATTTTAAATTAATTATCGTTATGCAATGTATAGAAATCTGCCTAAGTAGAGAAATGCCTTCGCGGATTAAAAACGATTAATAAAAAAAGAATACGTTAATAAAAAAAAGAAACGATTAATAAAAAAAGAATACGTTAATAAAAAAAAGAAACGATTAATAAAAAAAGAATACGTTAATAAAAAAAAGAAACGATTAATAAAAAAAGAATACGTTCATTGTTCTTACTGACTGTTTCTGTTTAAATTTAATTAAAATTGCTCAGCACTCATGTGTCATTTATTTTAACTCTAAACTAAGCATTTAAAAACTTTTACAAACACTATTCTCGAGAAAACAGCTTTATTAATCAGTTTTAATATGCTGTGTGTAGTGAAAAACAGCAAAATTTGATCCCATTGATAAGAGTGACATTTGTGTTTCCGTTAAAATCGCTGCAGTAATCGAAAGAAGCGCCCACCAACGGCCGAGAAGTAAAGTCGCTGAACACCGGTAGTTCGGTCCGAGATTCGAATCCCGCGAACGGGCTGGCTGTATGGCGTTTTCATGGCTTTCCCCGTGTATGACGTGTATACGAGCCAGTTTTCCTTAGCAAGACTTCCGCGAAGGCATCTCTCTACTTAGGCAGATAGCCCTCGAAGCTTTGCCGTAATCATATAAACCAAACCAAACTAATTCCTCTATAATTAAAGCTCGGTTACATAATTAAAATAAACTAATTTATGGAAAGAAAGCTTTTCGTTGTTGATTTATTGAATATTACTGACATTTTTAATGTTTATTTTCTCATGTTCGCATGATTTAAAGCTCCTTCGCAGTCATTCAGTCAAACTTCGAATGCTAACGAATGCTATATAAAAACAAAAAAACTCGCCATGCACTCAAGTATCACAGAGTATCGCACTGGAAGATATTTTAAACAGATTACATATTTTAAAGCCCGAATTTGGATAACTAAAGATTTTTACTTAGTGTGTTGCCTTTATAATTTAGCATATGTACACAGAGCTGGAATTTAAAAATTAAACACGCGCTAAGGACATCCGGATGGGATTACCACGAAAAGGTTTTGGGAAATTATGGAAGGAGGCCACTACAAAAAATTCTCATTGCTTGTTTTACCATGGAATGTATTGTGTAGCTAAACCAAGATCGAAAGAGATGTAATTTGGAAAAAAAAAAAAAAAAAAAAAAAAAAAAACTGGTATTATTGTAAACATATTATGTGGTGACCAAAATCTTTTAGTGCTTATGGTCTCTAAATGTCTTAATCCGGCTTTTCATATAGTACATAAAATTATATAATACATAAAAGGTATTTTTTCTCATATTTTCCCGTTCCCTTAACAAATTTCATCCCCTAGTTTTTTTTTTCCGTATACGAATCAAAAACTTCTGATGTACAGTAATAACATAAATGTAAGCGAAAGAGAAAATTGCATGGTGTAAGTAAAAAGAAATACGGTTGAGACTAATAACTTCTCTGAAATACAAAATTTGGCATTGAAAATAATGCGTCTTTTTATATGTGCTATAATTTTCATTTAGGCTTTCCCTCAGAAATGAGATACATCGCGTTCTTTTCGGTTTTCATGAAGTAAAATTAGTAAAATATAACTGTATATAATAAATCGCTCTAAATTGTGTCATTTCAGAATTAATCCTTTTCACATGATACTTATATGACAATAATGACGCAGGCACTTACATAACGCTTCAGCCAATAATAATTTCAAATCTGGAAACCGAAATTTAAAATTAACCAATGAGAATAAATCTGAACTGAAATCAACTTATTCTGCATCAAATTTGGCCCACCAGCGGCCGAGCGGTAAAGTCGCTGAACGCTGGTAGTTTGGTCCGAGGTTCGAATCCCGCGAACGGGCTGGCTGCATGGGCGTTTTCGTGGTTTTCCCCATGTGTAACGTGTATACGAGCCAGTTTCCCTTAGAAAGTCCTCCACGAAGGCATCCCTCCCCTTAGGCAGATAGCCCTCGTGTGCTTTGCCATAATTAAATACACACACACACACACTGCATCAAATTTTCGTCTTGGACACGTTGCATTCTCGTTCTCGTTTACGTGCTTGTCAAGTCCCCATTTGCTGCTATTTCCTCCAACTGCCGTTTACTACTTTTTCCAGCAATAAAATGAATTGTTATAAAGATGTAGAGAACGAGTATATGTGATCAAGAACGGGCGTGCAGATTGCGCACATTACGCTACGAAATCATTATTAATTATGCCCTTAAATCGGTCACAACTGCATCTTCTTCTTTATGCATCTTCATGTCTTTACACATCCACTTTATTTCAAAGATTTAACAGAATATCCATTCAGATTTTTACGTAAGGTGACTCCAAAATATTTGACTGTTTTTTGAAAAGAAACAGCGTGCCATACTTTGTCACAACTCTGAATTTTGTTGTGGTTTGTTTGATATGTCAAGTACCACTTCTTAAACAAATTATTCAATTCGAAACGGCAAAGACATCATTACCCTTAAAGCATCGCCTGAAGAATTCACTATATACAGTCTCAAATTTGGGTTTTTAATTAAATAATGGTGCGAAGACGTATTTTGTACACTTTGTTTTTGAAGTATCTTAAAAGAAATACTCAGATAAGGTTCAGTCAGACAACCGAGCTGGGCAGTTAATATGCCTAACTTGACATCAGCAAAACAGCCTCTGATGGATATGCATGAGAATAATAGAATATATTATACTTTATCTGCTAGCTATATTATACTTTATCTGCTGAAAAACATCATTCACGGTGATGGACATCAAAGGCATTGCGACGGAACATTTCGAGTATGTATTTACAGTAATTTCTTCACCTGCCTTCTTTTAAGATATACGGCAGAATGATGGCAAATTCCACGCCACAGAAATCGCTTACTGTACGTTTTCCTCGACGCTGTGGAGAAAAAATTTATGCGTTTTAGTGGATACTTTTGGAGCCCAATATAAATTACTTTTTTATTCATACTAATAATTATACTGCGTCAATGCGGTTTTCTATAGCTTAACATTCTTAATATTCCACCTCAACTAAACTCCTGATTACATTGACCATGGTGGCCTACCGTAGCAATAAAATTAAAGCGTGTGTTCATTAGCGTTTGTAAACAATCAGTTTTTTTGTGCCACTCGTTTTCTTATTGGAAATAGCGTTTCATAAAATAATTTCTTAGCCCTAAGGGGTAATTTGCCAAGAATGGCTATTAATTGCCTTTTGGCATTTTGCGTTGGTTCACTATAAACGGCGTTTCACTTTTCAAACTGTTGCCACCAAACATTAGAGCCTTGTATTGTATTTAAAGAAATTAAATAATGAAGAATCTGCATGAATGTATTTATGTTTCTAGCACTGTGAATAAACACCTACAGACATCAAATTTTGAATAACGTAGTGTTCCACTAGAATATGAGCATCTGGAAGTCTGAATTTGGAATTCGTTTTATTATTTATCTCGTATTTTGTAACACTTTAACGTATTTTTGATTAACAAACTCAAAGATTCCAAAGAAAGCAATGGCAATATTGTGGGGAAATAAAACATTTCTACCGCTAGCGCGCGAGACTGTATCGGAAATTCTAAAGATATGCTCTTTTTTGATATTGCTGTTGAATTGAATTTTGTTTTTTAAGTGCGAAGAACATGACATTTAATAAATAAAGGTAACACACAAAACGTTAAACAAACGCCCCTTCTGGCGTAATATAAAATCTGAAAACTTTCGGATTTAAAAAAAAAGAAAAAATTAATTTACAGTTAATTTACTAATCCTGCCTATTTTACTAAACAAATTTGTTGCTAAGAAATCATGAAATTATCTGGATCAGGAGAAAAAAAAAAAAAGTTCTACTAAGTTTTTTTTTTTTTTTTTTCCCTTTTGTTCTTCGCATCTGATACAATAATATGATGATGACCTTTCGGTTTTCAGGAGTTTTGAGAGAAGGGGGAGCAATCTGCAGTAATCTTTTCTATTTATTCCATCTGTCTGTAAATGTCTGGCAAAATAACAATTTTCTTTCAAGTGATTGGCATCACGTGTTACCTTTTGCATACGAACAACAAGTGACGTCAATCATTTGTAGTAATTTGATTGGTCGATTGCTTTTAAAATGACTATAGCAGTTTTATGATTGACCACAAAATATAGCTACGCTCATTTTCATGTAAATCATTTATTCACAATTAGTTTGCGCAACCACAATTGTTTCTTTAAGCACATTTTTTGCAGTATATAGAGCCGCTCTCCTATATATTCTCATTTGGTAACAAAGAAAGAAGAATCTGAGTACTTTTTTTAAAATTTGTTTAGTGCGCGCTTTCATTGCTCCAAAGAAGGCCGACTCGATAGCTAGAGCAACAGGTGCGATCGCACTTAACGGGTAAAAATTTTAGAATTTAGGAAGTTACGTGTTGGCAGAGCAGTAGGAATTACAGCGATTGTACCGAGCGGCAAAATACCTGGCTTCGGTCTTAACTCAAAATGAAAATGTTTAATACGATCAAGGCTTTTATGTGTTTTCAATTGCAGAGTGTTATATTTAAGAAATTAGCAAGTTATATGTATATTCTAGTTTAGTTACTTTTGTTAAGCTTCATACAAATTTTAAAAAATTAAATTAAATTAAATTAAAAAAATCTGAAAGGTTCCAAATTTTAAATTACGTTCAAAGGGGCGGTTTTTTTTTTTAATTATTATTTTTTTAGCGTTTTGTGTGCTACCTTTATTTATTAAATATCATGTTCTATGTACTGAAAACATAAAATTCATTTCAACAGCAGAATCCCAAAACAATTTTAAAATGGGCATATCTTCAGAAATTCCGATACAGAGTCTCGCGCGCTGAAGATAAAAGCGTTTTTTTGTTTTTTTGTACAGTGTTCCTATTGCTCGCTTTGAAATCGTTTAGTTCGTTAATTAAAAATATTCATTCGTTAATTAAAAATATTCAGTTAATTAAATATATTCAGTTCGTTAATTAAAAATATTCAGTGTTACAAAATACGAAATGGATAATAAAACAAATTTCAAATTGAAATCAGGACTTCCAAATGCCCATGTTCTATGGAAGATTACGTTGTTCAAATTTTGATGGCTCTAGGTACCGTTGTTTTATCTACAATGCGAGAAACACACATTCATGCAGATTCTTTATTATTTAATTTCTTTAAATTTAATGCAGGGTGATAATATTTGCTGGTAACAATTTGAAAAGTGATTCGCCGTTTATAGGTTTCAACGCAAAGTGCCAAAACGAAATTAATAGTCCTTCAGGGCAAATAGCACCTTTGGATTAAAAAAAAAAAAAAAAAAAGCCAACATCAGATGGACGTTATATTCTTGCATAGTGATAGATGCGGTAAACGTATATGAATTTTTTCGTTGCAACTTCCCTCTATACAGACAAACACAAAACAAACAAAAAAAAAAAAAAAAAAAAAAAAAAAAAAAAAAAAAAAAGGTGAAAAATTTGATCTTAAAATAAAAAAGAAAATCAAAGGCGTGCTTTTTAACGTTTTGTGTGTTACCTTTATTTATTAAATATCATGTTCTTTGCACTTAGACCATAAAATTCAATTTAACAGAATTAAGATTTTTTTTTTTTTTTTTTTTCCCTCGTACAGTGTTGCCATTGCTCGCTTTGAAATCGCTGAATTTCTTAATCAAAAACTCATAAATGCTTGACAAAATCTGAAATAGATAATAAAACAAATTTCAAATGTCAAATTTCGACTTCCAGATGCCCATATTAGGGTGGAGACGTACGTTATTCAAAATTTGATGGCTCTAGGTACCATTGTTTTATTACAATGCGAGAAACATACGTACATTTACGCAGATTCTTCATTATTTAATTACTTTAAATATAATACAGAGGTCTAAAATTTGGTGGAAAAATTTTAAGTGATTCGCCGTTTATAGTGAATCAACGCAAAATGCCAAAACGAAATTATTAGCCCTTCTGGGCAAATTTCCTTTTGGGCTAAAAATCAAATTTCCTATTATGCCCAAAAGGGCGTTTTTTTAACGTTTTGTTTCTTACTGTTATTTATTAAGTACCATGCTCATAGCACTTAAACTACGTAAAATTCAAATCGACAGCAATATCACAAAATATTTAAAAACAGCCTATCTTTAGAATTTCCGATACACAGCCTCGCGCGCTGGAGATAGAATTTTTTTTCCATACAGTTTTGCCATTGCTCGCTTTGAAATCGCTGCATTTGTTAATCAAAAATTCGTGAAAGTTTTACAAAATTTGAAATAGATAATAAAACAAATTCAAAATTCGGAATTCCGAGTCAACATGTTTGGTTGGAGTTCTTCAAAATTCGATGGCTCTAGGTACCGTTGTTTCTCACAATGCAAGAAACAGTCATGCATTCATGCAGATTCTTCATTATTTGCTTTCTTTAAATATAATACATGCAGATAATGTTTGGTGGCAACAGTTTGAAAAGTGAATCAAGGCAGAAAGTGAAACGACGCAAAATGCCGTTTTGAGAAAAGATGAAAGAAAGAAAATTTCTTTCTCAAAGACTTGTATTTTTAGTTAAGGAAATTTCCTATTTACAGTTTTAAAAAATAAAACTGAAAAACTGATAAAAAAGATAAGTAAGTTTACGCGCACCTTTTTTTTCCTTAATGCGGCGATTAGCTCCAAAATATTTTGCTATTATATTGACTTTTAAAAGAGTAAAGATATTCTAAGAAAACATCGCTTAAATGTAGGGAAATAAAGCTGCAACTGTTGCCAACGAACGTCACAAAACGTGCTCTTATTCCCTGCGCGTTAAATGAAAGCAGCATTTATCCTCTGCAGCTGAAGTCAAAGTTCCTGAGAGAGTTTCGTTCCCCGCACGCTCGGCTGCTGCGTCTGTTTTCTTGGGTTTGCGTCACAGAAACGTTTTATTGGTTGTCAAGTTAACTCCGCCTTCCACTCGCTCCATCCAATGAACAAGAAATCCCTCTGCCCTGGTAGGCGGAGTTTCATTGACAAAGTTGACAGCTCTCGTTTATCAAGTGGGAGCGCAGCGCTGCTTTTTTCGTTTTGTTTTATTTTGTTTCATTTTTTTTTCTCCCGGAGGTTTTGTTGCGACGCCGATTTTCTTTTTCAGAAAAGGAGGGAAGTCTGTGCAAGTGCCTTCTATTCTGTTTTGATGTGCGTTAGGGGAGAAATTTCGGCATCTTTATTTTGGCTTTGTCAGCCCAATAAAAACGAGGTATTTAATGCTGCGAATTTCTTCTTCCGCAAGATGCGATAACGGAAGACGTGCGTCAGTTGACAAGCTTGGCACAGAATCGAATTTTTACATCAGGGTTTAAGTCAGTAATGTTCAACCAGTTCTCTATAAGCAACAGGCATGAAGTAGAAACTTTTATGAATACTGAATTTACATTATCACAAAATAGCTCACAGAAAAGAGGGGCGAAAATATCGCATAAACGTAGGTTTCGATTGAAAATAACTACATTCAAATTTCCCATATTAAAAAGCATTTTTGTAAAGACATATATTATTAATTAAGACACAATAACACGCCGAATAAATACTGATTCAGAAGTCAAACAATAATAATAATAATAAAAAAAAAATTGTGAATTAACGCTGATTTTTATTGTTTGACTTCTGAATCAACATATATTATTATTAGTCCAAAGGAGCTTTGTCCGTGAAGGACAATTGTTTTCGTTTTGCGATGAAAAATTTAAAAGGCTGTATCACTTTTCAAATTGTTGCCACCAAATACTATTGTCCTGTATTATATTTGAAGAAATTGCATAAATGGATGTATGTTTCTTGCATGGTGATAAAACAACGGTACCTAGAGCCATCCGGAACTGTGTATCGGAAATTCTAAAGATTAGCTCATTTTAGAACATAGACTCATTTAAAAATTATTTTGCGACATTGCCATTGAACTGAATTTTATGGTTTAAGTGCAAAGAACATGATATTTAATATATAAAGGTAACACACAAAACGTTAAAAAAACGCCCCTTTGGACTTAATTTAAAATCTGAAACCTTTCAGATTTTATGTTTTGTTATTGTTGTTTTTTTAATTTTGGTAAATTGTGCATTTTTTGATTTGAAAGTTTTAATTACTTTGTTCTTAAGTTCCAGTTAAGGATTTTGTGCCTTTAGTTAATCTACATGCAATAGTTATAGATTTATCAACAATTTAAAACTTTAAGTTGCGGTAAGCCTAGCGAGGCGCCATTTGTTTTGTATTTGAAACTCCTTGGAAAGATTTGGAAGATCTGTACAACGAGTTTCCATTTCTGTAAGCTTATTTTTGGGGTGTAGGAATTTTTCCTTGTAGACCACTCAATTAGTTGCTGAACAATCTTTCGTTGTGAACTTTCTCTGATATTTGACCGGAATCTGGACACGGTCTTTTCCTCGTCAGTTGTTGATCTCTTATTCCCCTTTTATCCATGTCGATGTTCTGCCGATCCTATCTGTTTCCATTTCTGTCCTGAAATCGCTGACTGTGGCTCCTGGGAACTGGATTCTGAGTGCATCGTTATAAAACCTAGGTACCTAGAGCCATCCCATTTTGAATGACGTAATCCTATTATATGGCCATCTGAAGCCCAAATTTGAAATTTGGAATTTGTTTTATTATCGATTTCATATTTTGTAAAACTTTAACGAATTTTTTGTTAACAAACTCAACGATTTAAAAGTGAGCAATGGCAACACACTGCGGGGGGGGGCTTTTTATCTCGAGCGCGCGGAACTGTGTATCGGAAATTCTAATGATATGCTCATTTTAAAATTTTCTTGCGACATTGCTGTTGAACTGAATTTTATGGTTTAAGTGCGAAAAACATGATATTAACTAAATAAAGGTAACACACAAAACGTTAAAAAATGCCCCTTTGGACGTAATTTAAAATCTAAAACCTTTCAGATGGTTTTTAAATTTATTTTTTTTTTTTTAATTTCCTTTTTTTTTTTTTTTTACCTTACGAAAAATTTATAAATACAAAGCAGTTCAAAACCTAATCCAATTATGCGCTAATAGCTGCAACAACTGGTGGTAATATTGTAAAATAAAAATAAAACTTTTAAGCCCATTAAAATTTAGACCCGGAACAAACCATTAGGAATGATATCGAGAAGCACAGTGACTAATTGCATGAAAAAGCGCAAAAACAGTGTATACCAAACGTGAAAACTGTAAAAGAAAAAATCTGATGTGGATATACCACACGACTTCCTTGTACGGCCTATTAAATTATACACATTTTTTTTTTTTTTTTTTTTTTTTTTTGCTGCATTTTATTTAAGCCTCGAATTTAATTGGAGATTTATTTCTCATTCAATTAATTCAATTCTCACTTCTCGGTAAGGCAAAAATACATAAGAACTTCATAAAATACATAACATCTTCATAAAAAGTTGAATAATATAGAAAAACATAAAACCTCAAATACAGGTAAAACAATTAAAAAAACAGCTTTTACAATTAAAATTAGAGTTTGTACGAAAAAATAAGCAATTCGGCAAGCGGACAAGAAGGCAGATTTTTCGCTACACAAAACTGAAAGTTTAATTTTGATCACAATTGCCAAAAAGACACTGAAGTTGCAGAAACTGACTTAATTCACCATTCTGCTAAGTTTGAAATATATATGGCTGCTCGTTTAGGCTCAGCCGCACTTAAACAACTTTTAAATTGTTGATAATTTTGCTACTACTATATGCAGATTTACTAAAGGCATAAAAACCTTAACCAAAGCCTTATTCATTCCTTTTTAAAGCAAAAAATGCACAATTTACCAACATATAAGACTACAAAAACTGAGCTTACCGAGCCGAGTAACAGAGAGGGTATATAATGTATTTACACTTTTATGCTGTCGATTATAACCAAAAAGGGAGGTGCACAACTACATGTTATAGCAGTCGCACTCTACCTATGAATCCATTTTAAATTCGTTTTACAATTAGTTTTAGGAAAAAGAGAGTCAATTGCATTCGATAGCTGTGAAAATGAATATTTTCGTTGAAATATGATACCCGAAATTTTTCGCGATTTCAATACTTGCTTTTTACTTCGTACAAGGAAGTAAAAAGAGGTATTTACATCCTTCGCGACATCGTCATTAGGGACTGGTGTAACAAAAAAAGTAAATGAATCAGCCTGTTTCTTAACTGGTGAAATTTAAAAGGATTTAAGAAATGTATTAATTAGAATTTAATACTTTAATTAACCATAACTTTTTTATGAATTACATATAAAATATATGTGATTTTATTATGATTAAAGGTATGTATGTATTAAATGCGATTCGATACCGACTTTTACTAAAATTCTGTCATTTTTTAATGGAAAATCATGCTACTGATTACTTTTGCTTCACTGCGTAAATGTATTGCAAATTATATACTATACATATAAAAACATTTTACATGATTTTCAGTATGTATTGCAGTGTACTCTCGATTATCCGGTTTTCGGATTATCCGTGCATGGCAGTGTCTACCCACGTACACTCAATGCTAAACCCGAGAGTATGTAAAAAATAAATATCTGTAATTAATAATGAAATAATAGAAAATCTGCATGAATGTATGTATGGTTCTCGCATTTGATAAAACTATGGGACCTAGAGCTATCAAATTTTGAATAACGTACGTCTAGACCCGAATATGGGCATCTGGAAGCCTTAATTTGGAATTTGATTTATTACCTATTTCATATTTTGTAAAACTTTAACGAATTTTTGATTAACAAACTCAACAATTTGAAAGCAAGCAGTGACGACAGTGTGCGGGGAAAAAAACATTTTCATCTCCAGCTAGCGAGAGAGTTAATCAGAATTTCTAAGTTATGCTATTTTTAAATATTTTATGATTTTGCTGTTGAATCGAATTTTATTTGATGTATGGACAAAGAATGTAATATTTAATAATTAAACACATAAAACGTTAATAATAAAAAGAAAAAAGTTTTGTAAAGGAATCTTAATAAAACATTGATATGATGAACTGAGAAAAGATTTGGAGGAGGGGGGGGAAGAAGAAGAATAAGAAAAAAATAAAAGAAAACGAAAAATGTTATGGCAACACTTAACGCGTGCATAGGGAATTCTAATCGTACACTGCTATACTGCTTTTAAATTTTTTGTTTTTTTACTGTTTAATTTTATAAGGTTGAATTGTATATGGCGTAAGTCCGAAGAAAATTATGCTTAATAATAAAGCTAAAAAGACAAAAAGAATGAGTTAGCAGGAGTGAGTGTAACAATGCGAACTGAGGGAGAGTGTAAAAAACCTTAACAAACCCTTTTGGGCAACCTTTAAAATCTGAAACCTCTCAGTTTTTTTTTTTTTTTTTTTTAAACCTTTATTTGTGACCGTCATGATTATATTACTTGTTATAAATATTAGCACTTCTTCGACGTGATAAAAAGTTTTTTAAATGGGAATTTTGAAGTTCAAATTATTCTAAACATATTCAAAAAATAAAGAAATGTGAATAATGAGAGAATGAATGTTACACTGTGGAAAACTAGGCGATTTTGTATCAAGTAAATAAATATGGCGATAGAAATATGTCTAATTAATTACAGTAATATTATAATAGCAAATAAAAATTATCGGTTGTCTGTTTTCATAAATTATATTTATTTTAAATTATATCAGTTAAATAAGATATTAAAAAATTTAAAAGATTAATAATTTTCTTTGTCATTCTTCAATTACGAATAATTTTTAAACCGATATAATTTGAAAGATAAATTTAAAATCTGATGTCTCGTGCAGTAACAGTATGCTCCCAATAACAAACTGTCAATTCGAATTTTGATGGACTATTTTTGAGAATGTGAATGAATCGTTTACTTTTCAGTTCATGAAACGCAATCAATCAAAATTAGCTTTCAAAAAATGCATTCAGCAGCCGAAGAAAGGGTGAATAACCTCTGTGATTCGACGAATGCTTCTTATTTTCGTTTTTCTTATAAAACACAACTCAGCGAGAGAAAGAATAATTTAGTAAATTCCGCTCATTGAAACTGTTTTCGGCTACTTCAGTCTAAGTATATTTCAGTTAAAGCATGTGCAGCATTTAGAATAATTTACTCTAATCTCCTGTGATTGACTTTACTTAATTGATTATTTGAGAGTTTTTAGTCCAAAGGGGCAATTTTCGCAAAAGAACTATTCATTTCTATAATTAAGACACAATAACACGCCGAATAATATCATAACACGCCATGTTGTTTGACTCCTGAATTAACTATTCATTTCGTTTTGGCATTTTGCGTTGGTTCACTATAAATGTCGGTTCACTTTCCAAATAGTTGTCACCAAATATTACAGCCCTGTATTATATTTAAAGACATTAAATATTAAAGAATCTGCATAAATGTATGTATATTTCTCTCATTGTGAAAAAACAACGGTACATAGAGCCATCGAATTTTGAATGACGTAATCTTACTGCGAATATGGGCATGTGGAAGCGCAAATTTGAAATTTGTAATTTGTTTTGTTATCGATTTCATATTTTGTAAAACTTTAACGAATTTTTGAGTAACAAACTCAACGATTTGAAAGCGAGCAATGGCAACAGTCTACGGGAAAAAAAAAAAAAAAAAAAAAAAAAAAAAGCATTTTTATTTCCAGCGCGCGAAACTGGGTATCGGAAATTCTAAAGATAGACTCATTTTAAAATTATTTTGCGACAGACATTGCTATTGAACTGAAATTTATTGTTTAAGTACGAAGAACATGCTATTTAATAAATAAAGGTACTACACAAAACGTTAAAAAAACGTCCCTTTGGACTTAATTTAAAATCTGAAACCTTTCAGATTAAATTTTTTTTTTCTTTTTTTTACAATAGAAATGTTTTCAACGGAACCAGGGTCGTAGCTAGGGTTTTCAGCGCCCAGGGACAACTGAAGATTTAGCGCCCCCTACTGCTTGCCAAGGATGGAAAACATTTAATTCTAAAATGTTGTAACATCAGTTTGGCGCCCCTTGGATTCTGCGCCCGGGGACAGATGCCCCCCTTGCCCCTCTCTAGCTACGCCCCTGAACGGAACCAATCCAAATCTTGTTTTTTTTTTTTGGGCCTACCAGCGGCCGAGCGGTAAAGTCGCTGAACACTGGTAGTTGGGTCCGAGGTTCGAATCCCGCGAACGGGCTGGCTGCATGGGCGTTTTCGTGGTTTTCCCCATGTGTAACGTGTATACGAGCCAGTTTCCCTTAGAAAGTCCTCCACGAAGGCATCCCTCCCCTTAGGCAGATAGCCCTAGTGTGCTTTGCCATAATTAAATACACCAACACCAAATCTTTTTGCCGTTTAGTCAGTTTCTGTTATTCGTTCTGATGTTATAACCAAGCTATCAGCGTGATCTGACAAATGCTTCCATTCCGAGAAACTTTAGATCTATAATTTATATTCTGTGTCTCCTCGCACTAGGAACAGCAAAGGAAAAGAAAATTCTGAATATTCCAAATTCGTGCTTCCAGATGCCCGTATTCGGGCGGAAGAATTCGAAAAGAAGTTTTTGCAAGTCAGCACTGCGAATTAGAATTTTATTTTACAACTATTCGTTTTTTTAACGCTCAATTTTTAATAAATAAAATTTCCCCCAATTACGTATAAGGAGAACACAAGATTATCTCGGTCACCGCCTTCGATGTTGCGAGAACAAACGCAATAAATCTTCAAAAGCTTAAGAACTGCAGTTTGTTGAAAGAATGGATTAAAACAGGGAAATAGAACTTCTTTGTATCACAAAAGTAATGGTAGATTGAAAAGCTGATAGCAGTGCAATTAAGGCATTCAGTTCTGAATCTTGAAACATAAAAAAATTACAATGATTTTAAAATGCTTGTTAACAATAAAGAAGCTAAAAGCCTAATAACTATACCTAAAATTAAACAAACAGTTTTATCCTTATTGTTACGAATTTTGTACACAGATAGATGATTTTAATGCAATTTCATGTGAAATTGTAGTTTATTGTGTAAAGTAACATTAAAAATCTAGAGAGAAAGCTATGCTGCAAAAGTAAGAATACAAGGGCAAGTCCATTTAACATTGAGTAAATGGGCACAGTAATTTGGCGAGATATCGCCACGCTGCAACGGCTTTGGCGACTAATTTTTGTCGCCAAATCTAGCGACATTTTGGTCTAGTCCCTATATCACCGTAATAGGTACTGTAATTGAATAAATGTAGTTAACCACTATGTTAGCTGTAATCGTAATTCAACCCTAATATTGCCTTCCAGGTTTTTTGAGAAGCAGAAAGTGCTAGAAATATCTTGGCGGCTGGGTGCATCTGCAGACCGGAGAGAGCATCTGCTCATAGTTGTTACTGTTGAGAATTGTTAGTTCAACGTGAGTTTGGAGTGTAACTTTCTCTTCAGATGCGCTTTTCATTGCGTTGTGTTTAACGTTCTTAGTAGTTTAAAATGTAACTACTGATTACACTCTGTGAAACTGTGAACTCCTGTGCGCGTATTTCTGTGGAAAACTCCAGAACTCTGAAATGTTTGTTT
The DNA here is from genome assembly GCF_044657685.1 of Stegodyphus dumicola. Classification (NCBI taxonomy): domain Eukaryota; kingdom Metazoa; phylum Arthropoda; class Arachnida; order Araneae; family Eresidae; genus Stegodyphus; species Stegodyphus dumicola. Next base: position 26,999,199 of record NC_140776.1, on the reverse strand, counting down.
TGATGCAATAAATTTTATCAACCAATCAGCGGACCTGTGTACATTCACTCTATTGCGAAGCAACAATATTTTTGCTGAGGCATCTTTTACGATGTTAGAAATGATTTCCGAGTATAATTTTGACAAATAATTGGCAATAATTAAATGTTTTATAATTTCGATGCATGATTTTTAGCTTATAGTTCATAATGGTAATAACAGGTTTAGTGGTTCATACCATAAAGATTTTCAGGCAATTTTAAGGAGATGCTACATTTCAGCAAATTATATTCACTTAAGAATCAATTTCTTCCAATTTTCCATAATATAAATAAAATTTTTGTTTACAAACCCAATAAAAAGTTTCAAAATTTGAACCCATGTTTGTAATTATCGAAGTGCATATACAATACTTTTGTTTCGGAAAGCTTTGCTTTAATTTTGAAAACAGCGAACGATTATTTATAATGCTCATATCCAAGAAAGAGCTAGGAGAAAGAAGGCGTTGGAGGAAAATCTGTCAAACGGCAACAACGTGAAATGAAACGAGCTTAGCAAACGAGAGGGACCAAGAGAAAGAGGAGCAATTGCCGATAAACAACCCCGGCACAGAGTGTTAATAGCGCCTTCAGTGTCTTGTGTCGCAGATAGCTCCTTTCCTGTGCAGATAAGCATCTCTTGGCTCGAGCAAAGTTGGCTAGGAAACACTGCGGGGGGACTACCTGCAATCTTCAGTAACTTAACTGAACACTAGTTTCTTCTCGGATTAATTTAAATGCTTTAAGCAAGTAAAATTAATCTATAGTTTCTAAAACAAACATCAATTGAAGAAATAAATTAAATAACAGCAAGAATTTTTACGATTTTTTTTTTCCCGTCTAAACGGAACTGTTTATATTCGTTCTAATGAAGGAATCAGAGAGCACAGAAAACCCATCTACAACAATACCATTTTTTCCAATATCGGGTGTATCGGTACAGCGGTGACAAACTTTCAGGAGAGATAGAGTACACCTAGACGATGGGAAATCACATTGCAATGCATGGTCGGAAATGCTTTCCTGGGGCGGAACAACATGTTTATTATTCGGAGTAATACAAAAACAAAGAAAAAAAGAGACAATGATCGTCATCAAAGTAGGTGTTCGAAATTACTATCCGGGCCGTGATGCAGGAACCGTGCGTCATGCATCTTCCATGCGCCGGGGAATGAGGCATGCATCACGGTCCGGGATCGTAATTTCAAATACCTTCTTTAATGACGATCGTTGTTTGTTTTTGTTCTTATTTGTAGGTTTCTGCTGTACAACCTAATAAACATGCTTCGTCTCACTTTTTGTGTCCTTCCTTTTTTGCGTTTTGTGTCATCAGTATCGCGCCAGGAAGCCGTTTCCGACCATGCATTGCTATGAGCATTCCCATACTCTAGGTATACTCTATCTCTCCTGAAAGTTTGTCACCGCTCTACTGATACACTCTGTATATATATACTTGTATATTTAGATATAGATAGATAGACATATGATATAGAAAAAGCATATATGTAGAGAGAGAGCGTTCCTCTTTTTTCTCAGTTATCCAAATTCCTGTCTTTTTCTGTATTTCTGCTTGCTCTGAACGAAAAGCACCCTGCAGAGAAAATTACGATTAATCGAAAATAAACTATCTCCAACTTTTAATTCAAAATACGTACAGTAATAGTACAATTAATAGCTTTCTATATATCCTTTCCTTCTATGTAAATATGACAAGCAAAATAATATTCTCTCAAGAATCATTAGCCCCAAGGGGCAATTTGCCCAGATGGGTTGCTAATTTCGCTTTGGCATTTTGCGTCGTCCACTATAAAATGGCGTTTCACTTTTCAAACTGTTGCCACCAAATATTGGAGCCCTGCATCATATTCAAAGAAATTAAATAATGAAGAACCTGCATGAATGTATGGATGTTTCTCTCTTGTGAAAAAACAATGGTTCCTAGAGACATCGAACTTCGAATAACGTAGTCCTGCACTGGAGTATGGGTATCTGGAAGCCCAAATTTTGAATTTGCTTTATTATCTATTTCATATTTTGTAAAACTTTAACGGATTTTTGATTAACAATCTCAACGATTTCAGAATGAGCAATGGCAACACTGTACGAAAAAAAAAATATTTTTATCTCCAACACGCTAGACTATATATCGAAAATTGTAAAGATATGCTGTTTTTAAATATTTTGCGATATTGCTGTTGAAGAGAATTTTATGGTTCAAGTGCGAAGAACATGATATTTAATAAATAAAAATAACAAACAAAACGTCAAAAAAGTGCCCCGAGCAAATCTGAAATCATTCATATTTTTTCCCCCTTCATGCAGGAAAATAAATTACAACGCATAACATCTTGCTCGAATATGAAGTTCTAAAGTAAGAGAATAGTTTGAATTTCTGAAAACTACAGCAATCTGCTTTTGTCATAGTTGATTAATTAGCATCATTAGTTTATATGCTAGCTTAGGAGTAATATCGAAAGCTTATCTATCGTTTGTTACAGAAACATGATAATGAGCGATGAGAATTTTAGAGAGGAAATTATGGATAAGTTTAAAAGAAGATATTTTTTAAATTAGGGTATTTAATGAAAACCTTGACAAGGACACCAGGAAACAAAATTTGAATTTTTGCATCAATTGAATGAGAAAAAATGGCCGCCTTTCATGATCGGATTTTTAATTCCAAGCTGACTTTCAAGAAAATTGGATCATATATTCATCTTTCACAGTCCGATAGACTGGTCCAACTAACTCAGATTTCTTTGATTCCGGTTTACTCTTCCATTAATGTCATGTCACCAGCATAAAATTTGTAATAATAGAATTTTCGTATAAAATGTTATCTAATTTTCTATAGAGAAATGTATGAGGATATATCAACCGGACGACATACTTTATGTTGTAGTGCAAACAAAGTGAAAAAGTTTTTGGACAACTCAGCGTGTTTTTGAGCAAAGCGTGTAAAGAAGTTTCGGTTTTGAGTAACGCGCGTTTCGTTACAAATATTTCCCTATTATGCTACAACTTTCTTCCTTACTAACTTTCTCTCCTTCTGATTCTGCTGTTCTCTGCAATCAAAATGGTTGCAAGAAGTTCAACATTTTTACACACTTCAAATAATCTCAAACAATCGGATGGCCTGTCTCACTGTTACAGATACAAAAAACGGCGTTTTGCTGACATATCCAGGAATGTAAAGAGCAAGTGATGTGTAAGAATGCTACTCCAAAACTTCGATAAATGCTATTCCAAAAAGTTCATAATTAGACCAAAGGGACAATTTGCCCAGAAGGGCTATTAATTTCGTTTTGGCATTTTACGTTGATTCACTATAAACGGCAAATCACTTTTTAAATTGTTGCCACCGAATATTAGAGCCCTGTATTATATTAAAAGAAATTAAATAATGAAGAATCTGCGTAAATGTACGTATGTTTCTCGCATTGTGGTAAAACAACGGTACCTAGAACCATCAAATTTTGAATAACGTACGTTTTATCACGAATATGGGCATTTGGAAAGCTAAATTTAGAATTTGTTTTATTATCTATTTCATATTTTGTAATGCATTTATGGGTTTTTTATTAAGAAACTCAACGATTTCAGAGCAAGCAATGGCAACACTGTACAGGGAAAAAAAACATTTTTATCTCCAAGAGAGACTGTGTATTAGAAATTCTGAAGATATGCTCTTTTATATATTTTGTGATATTGCTGTTGAATTGAATTTTATAGTTCAAGTGCGAAGAACATGATATTTAGTAAATACAAAACGTTAAAAAAACGCCCATTTGCCGTAATATAACATCTAAAATCTTGCATATTATTATTATTATTAGTAGTAGTAGTAGTAGTAGTAGTAGTAGTAGTAGTAGCATTTTTAACATATCAAATAGAACTTGGCGAATCTTTTGAATGTAAGAGCATGACTGCGAGATGAAATTTCGTTGTGCGACTTAAGTTTTTGTTTGTTATTGCATTTTGTTTGCGTTTGCAGTCACTTGGATATAATTTTGAACAACAAAATACAAAATATCAAACTATTTTATATAACAATCAAGTTAATTTAAATGATTTATTTGTTTCGAAAGTTATATTGCGTGAAATAGACTGTAAAGCAATTAGCATCTTGAAAGAGAGCATGTTAAACGAAAACAGATTATTCAAGACAGAAGTATGAAATTATGTTAGAATATGCAATGTAATATCTGATTCAGTTCGTATGTCACGTGTAGGTATACATTAATATGTATGCATATATAAAAATAACTCAATTACAACACTATTCCAAATTTATTAGAAATTTAAAAAAATAGAAAATTTTTCAAAATTAGAAAAAATTTAGAAAAATTTTCATTAGAAATTAGGAAAAAGTTTTAAAATTAAAAATTTAAATTAGAGTAGAAATTACACAAAAATTTAATTAGAAAAATTTTAAATTAGGGAAAAAATTGGAAAAATTTATTAGAAACTAGAAAAATTTTCATAATTTCCATGCATAAGAACCGCGAAATAATATTTCACTTTACTTATTATTTACTAAAATAAATGCTGCAAAATTTGTGATTGTCATTTTCAATAAAATCTAAATAAACGTTTTACACATATAAATGCAAACAAAAAAATAAAATGAAATAAATGTATTTAATATCTGTTACAGATATGTTACTGAATTTTTTTCATATGCTTATAATGAAATGAAAAAATCTGATGTGCACGCTTCATGACTTCCTTGTACGGAATATTAAATTATACACAATTTTTCTGCATTTCATTTAAACATATTGAACTAACAGTTGAAGAATTTTGAATTAAATCTACTTTGTGGATAGCGCATAAACCACAATAGAGTAAATGCACTCTTTAAACATTTCCGGTACGCTACCTTTTAAAGTTGGAGTTTTGATTTAAAAAAAAAAAAAAAAAAAAAAAAAAAAAAGTAGGCAGTCTAATTAGGCCTAGAGGAGTACACAAGTAAAATTTTGTGAAGATAGCACTTATCGTTTTAATTCTGTGGGTGAGCCAAAGTGGGCACACTAATTGAACAGAGCTTCGAAAAGAATGCTGAAACGAGCATTGTTGTCAATGAACTGACCGATGAGATGCGGAGAAACAAAGAATACAGACTCCCAGTTCTTCTAGTTTCTCGAGATTATTGTTTCAAACAATTCCTTTTATACACTAAAAAAAAAAAAAAAAAAAAAAAAAAAAAAAAAAATCTGGAAGATTTCTTTGAAAAATGAGGGTCTTAAAAAACTAAACATGGCTAAAATATATGAACTGGTTTGTGTTGAGCTGCCATCTACTATAAATAAAGAAGGTTCAGAGTAACCTATAAATCCTTTTCCATTTAATTTTTCTGTGCGTGCAGAAGGAAAATTTTAGGTGTGTCCAGATCGGACACACTGTGCCGCAAAGGTTTAAAGTTCACTATATTTTATTTAACATAGCGACACTTCGGCGCTAGATTCATTTAACAGCGTTACATCTCATTCATTTTATAACTTAGAGTGCACAAAATTTATATCATCTGAAGAATTACCACATGTTCAATTCAAATACTATAATAAACCTAAAACGATGTATAAAAGAAGTTAAACAAATTGAAGGTTAATAAGTAACCAAACTTCGTTTTTTCTAACGACATTTCACAGCCATGGGGAAGCGTTGATAAGACAGCAGATTGTTTATAATCCTAATGCAATTAATATGTGTAATTTTCTCAATTTCGCATGGTTATGAATTTGTACCGAAATACATGATCAGTTAATATGATTCAAGAAACCAAACGCTTAAAAATTCATAATTTTCGATCATACATCAAACTTAGCTAGTTTGCTAAGAAAGAAAGTTGAAATCTTACGCACCTCAATGGAACTCTATTTTTCAAAATTTCATTTGTGACTGATCCCCTAGATAACATCTCCGCATCCCAGAGCATCCTTAGTTTTGGATGAGTAAGTTTTGGCTCGCTGCTTCCCTAAACTATCAGGTACATCCCCTTCGCTTCTATTTTCCCTTTTTAACTTTATCGTTTGAAAAAATAAAAAATCTTTTCGCTTAATAAACTTCGTGTACAGTTCCCCCTCTGCCGCTGTCGTATATTTAACCCGCAGAAAAGAGCGGCTGGCTCTACAGAGATAACGCGCTCATAGTCTTTAAGTGTTTCGCGCCATAGATTTCGATCTCATTTTGTTCTTCCCTCGTTTATTGTAAATCTAGTTTTGGCGGCTGTACAACGATGGTTTTGTCGTCAACTAGAGCAGCTGGGAGTTGGCTCATTAAGCAGTTTGCACGAAATGTGCCAACAAGATCTTGTTTACATCCTGCGGCCAGATATTTGAAATCAAAATTTTGCTTTCTGTGAATGAACTGCGAAAAAAAATGTCAAGTATTCCAACCGTTTCTCCAGTGTACAACTGATGATGTTCGATTAAAAATATTATTTAAGTAGTGCTTCATTTCACTTTTAGTGTGGTTTCTTCTGACACCTGAAGAGCTTTGTTAGTTGATGCATTTATCTATTAAATACCTCATGGGAAACCTCTTTAAAGTTTTTATTGTTTTCAGTTCACCGTTTATAATCCTGATACGATTTAAAATATTACCACTAAAGGGAAATATTTACAACAAGAATCTTACGTAAGCGATCCAGGAAAATAAATACACAATAATATTCTGAATAATTTAGCTGTTCCTTTTTAGGCAATTGCACAAGATCGCATGCAGCATTAACCTGCGTTGAAATTAAAAAAAAAAAAAAAGTGTAGCAAATGTTTCACATTTTGTACAAGATTTATAAGGTATTTCTCCCGCCTTCTTAGCATGCCTTCGTGGGATAATATTCAGCATACTCGGCGCGTACTCTAGAGGTCCGAGGTTCGAGTCCTGGCGAGGGCCTTGCTCACTTTTCACGTTTCCAGTATCAAAATAACATAATGTCTCTACAGTTTTATACGTAAGATTTTATCTTGTATAGCTTTTAATAATATAGTTCTAGGGACTATAGCTACTGATTTTTCAATTCGTACGCCTTTCGTAGCTGCTTAACAGAAAGCTGTTTGAGGTGTTAAATTGAAATCGGCATACCAAAATCAAATTGTATTTCTTTTCAACTATCAGGTACCTCTTATACCTATATCTATCTATCTATATATATAAAAAAGAATGTCTGTTTGTTCGCGATTAACTCAGTCACTACTATAGCTATAGTCACCATACTTTCTGCAATTCTTTCGTGAGTCCTGGGAAAGGTCGACGTCCACTAAAAAAAAAAAAAAAAAAAAAAAAAGATCTGATGTATACACCACATGATTTCCTTGTACGGAATATTAAATTATACGCATTTTTTTCTTGCATTTCGTTTAAACTTATTGGATTGAATTAAATCTACTTCGCCGACAGCGCATCAACCACAATAGAATAAATGCATTCTTTAAAATTCACTGTATTTATTTATAGCGACACCGGCGCTAGGTTCACTTAACAGTATTATATTTCGTTCATATTATCAGGTTCAATGTTCCTTCTAACCTTCTTCGGGAACATACAAGGACCTGACTCGGAACAGAGAGCTTACTAAAGCTATGTTCACTAATTGTGGTAAGTAGACAGGATACAGACGAAGGGTATACAAAACCCTTTATTTTTCTCTATATACAATAACTTCCGTACTTCGGAATACACTGACCCTCCACTCGGGGTCTAACGTAAAAAAGTATAAAAATAAAACTAAACTCTAATTTAACTTTAGAATAATACACGTGGAAGATTGGCCTTATAATAACAGGAAGCGTGTGTAGCACAGAGACTGTGAACACTACAATACGTTTAATTTATCAAGAGGATTAAAACCTCTGGCCTGGAAGGCGAACAGCAACTGCGTAACTTCTAAGGTAAGCGGCCTGCGTTGACTTACTGCTTCCTCTCCTTCTTGCTTGGCAAAAAGCCACAACTTAAGTACTTGGCGTTCGCCAGACAAACTTTGCATAAAAACCTTCACGCTTATAATTCTGGCCGGAAGTAGAAAATAAGAAGTGATAGTAAAGATTTAAAATAAAATAAACGTTAGTAAAACTTAAGATCCTTACATACTTCCCGCCAGATTTAATTAGTTTAAAACTGAGGTCTAAAACGACCTTGTTGAAAACTTTTAGCTCTAGAATCTAACGCGAGGCCAACCTTTTACAACCATAACTTAACTGAAACTAGAAAATTTAAAAGAAAGAAATTTGTTACAATAGCAGCTCCCAGGATATACAACAATCTTTTTTTCATCTGTACTGCATCTAAACAGGAGCTTTATTCAATTCTGGTTCCTTCCAGAGATCTGGAAGGAAAACTAGTTTAATGAAATGTTACACAATGACATTGCAAATAACATATAGAATATACTTCTCTTAACATTCTTATTTCATTCATGACTATTTTAATTATCTCTCCCCGTGCTCTCTGACATGTGTTGTAAAAGAACACCAAACACGAATGTGTTTCTGTCTACGTGTGCCACACTTCCTCCTACAATCAAAACACTAACGTGTTAAAATTCAACATAACGAGACCTCTTAACACACCCTACTTTCAACTCTAAACCCTGAGGTACTATTCTAAAAGTGGCTAACTCTAAAGTGTAGCGTCAGAGAGCCTAACTACATCATTCAACCTTTACCACATATTCGCCATGATTTAATCTTTACAGTCACACGAATAACAAATTTTTAACATTACTTTCACTTTTACCATATCACGGTATTTCTTAACATTTAAAATAACAGTTCACATGTATATAAGAACATATCAACATGCCGTTAATTTTACACATTTGAAAACATACATTAGTAGTACATTGTTAACTTCTATTCTTTTCAAAGCAAGTGCCAATTCTTTCTACATTGAAATAATACTACATTTCAAAAAGTCTTTCAGACTAAAACTTCTTTCTTGCTAGAATGTTTTAAATAAAATTTATACAATGACTTTTTACAATATTTAAGTCTTTACACAACGCTATTATACATCAACTTTAGTTTTACGCACGAGTAATTGAAAAACATAATAAGAAAATCGGTCACAACTCATTTCTCGCCCTTTTGGCGATAAAGGTAGACCTCGCATGAGGTAAAACTTCTTGAAATCTGCCACTTGCAGTAAGAATGAAAGATTAACTTAAGTTTGCAAAGTAACATAAAATTTTACTTATCTTTGTAATATTCGGACATCCTTTTCTGGGCCCAGTCTTTAAAGGTACTGCAGATAGTAGCTTGGTTTATCATCCTTCTTGTACGGGTTCGCCCTTCAGTGCTTTCCTCTGGAAGCTTCCTTTTCTCACCAGTGCGGCCACCCTTGAATACTTTCCTTTTCTCCTCTGCTTGTGGTCTTTGCCGTTTGATGGCAGCTGGTCTTGGCGGAACCGGGAAACTTCTGTCGTGATCCTGCTTGGACCTCGTTGTTGGCCGTTCAAATTTTTCTTGTACTTTTTCCTCCGCCGCTGATGGCCCTTCCGCAGTTCGGCGACTTTTGCTGCGGAGAGTTCTGTCGGATGAGTAGATCTTCCGTTTTAAAGCCGGGTTATAGTTGCCATCATTTCTCCTGGTCCTCTTCACATACGTCGTCCTTCTCCCTTCTTCATTCTGGGGGTGTTCGTGAACTCTGTTTTCTGGACGGTGGAACGGCTTCTTTTTCTTGTTACCTTCCATTTTTCTGCGGGGCAATTTTCTTTTCACTTGCTTCTGTCTCTCATTGGCTTGACCTTGTACTTGTCGTTTTTTCACCTCTGGAACTTGTACCTGCGGTGTCTGCCGTGCCGGATCCTGCAAAAGATCTGAAAAGATTTGCATTTTATTACGATCGAAGTAGGGCTTGATTTGATCAATGTTTGCGGAACAGGTTTCACCATTTCTGGCTTTTAACACTACAACAGCGTGAGTTATTTTTTCTATAACATATGGTCCTTCAAATCGTGGAAAAAATTTAGCAGTTTTATCTTCTGGTGCTGAAGAAAGTGAATGCTTAATTTTTAAAACTTCATCCCCTACTTTATAAGTTACTCCCCGTCGTTTCAAATCATAATATAATTTCTGTTTTCTTTGTGCTACTTCCGTATTCTTTTTTGCTTCTTTTATTAGTTTTTCTATATCACCCATTTTAAATTCTGGGGCTCTTTGTTGCACATAAAATAGTTTATCTAACGGTGTTATAATCTTTCTGCCTAGAAATAACTCAGCAGGAGTTTTTCCCGTTGTATCATGTTTTGCGGTCCTAAGGGCGAAAGCAAATTCATTGACATAGTTATCCCAGCTTTTATGAAAATTTTTAACATAACTACGGATAATTTTCACTATATTTCTGTTGACCCGTTCCGCTATATTTGATTGCGGCCGATACGGGACCATTTTTAAATGACGTATGCCCAGTTTTTGGCACATGTCTTCAAATATATTACTTACAAATTGAGGACCATTATCCGATATAACTTACAAATTGAGGACCATTATCCGTATTTTAAAATATATTTATTTAAAATAGAATCGGTAACCAATTTCGCGGAGGCTCGTTTTAAGGGAACAATTTCGGTCCATTTACTAAAATGATCAACCATAACAAGGAGATAGCGACTTTTATTTAACTGACTTTTTGGGAAAGGGCCCAATAAATCGATGCCAATTATTTCATTTGGAAATTCGGATTTAATACTATTTAGAAACCCGGCCGGGCGGAAATTAATATAATTAACGGCTTGACATGTTGGGCAGGACTGGACATACGCCCTTGTTAACTTTTGCAGTTCAGGAAAGTAGACTGCCTCGCGTACGCGTTGGATAGTTTTTCGAATACCAGCATGAGAAGCTAAAGGGCTGTCATGGAGCTCATGCAGGATATTTAATCTAAAACTAGCTGGGATAACAGGTCGAAATTCGTTGTTGGAATTCGTAGTTTTTGTATAGAATAATAGACCATCTATTAGTTCGTAATGGGCCGCCCTATTTCTTATCGCCACAATAACTTGGTGGCTAAAATTTTAAGGATCCTTCAAATACTCATAAATACTTCCAAACTCAGGATCCTTACCCAGTTCTGTTATTACAGTTTCTCGGGAATTTATTGTACACGCTGTAAGCATTGCAACTTTTACGGTATTACCCTGTTCGTCTAATTTAATTCGTGATAGGGTATCTGCTACGATATTTTCCTTTCCGGGGGTATGCTTGATTACCAGATTATATTCTTGCAGCTTGAGTGCCCATCTTATTAACCTTGGGGATAAATTTTTCCCTGAGTACAATCTAGTTACCGCCGCATGATCAGAGTATACTGTTATCGGCGCCTTTCCAAAATAGACTCGGAACTTTTGCACTGCTAACAGAACTGCAAGTGCCTCTCTCTCGGTCGCGGAATAGTTTCTTTGTGTTTGATTTAAAGTTCGGCTAAAAAATGCCACGGGCTGCTGATTTTGCGAAAGTACCGCTCCTACCGCATAATCCGAAGCATCCGCTGAAATTTCTAAATTTTCATCCTTTTCAGGAAATTTTAACACAGGGGCTTGCGTTAATGCTTGTTTTAATTTTTCGAAAGCACTATTGGCTTCGGCCGTCCACGAGAATCTTGCCTTTTTCCATTTTAATTTTAACAATGGCTCAGCGATAGCCGCAAAATCTTTTATAAAGGACCTATAATATGAACAAAGTCCTAGAAAAGAAGAGAGCTTCTTTGCCGTGTTTGGAGTCGGATACTTTTGTACAGCGATTATTTTTGATTCATCTGTCTCGATCCCTTTTTGAGATATTTTGTAACCTAAATATTTTAATTCAGGGGCTGCAAATTTTCACTTTTCGACATTAACTTTTAGACCGGCCTCATTTAATAAAGAAAACACCTGTCTTAAATCCTGTACATGTTGGTCTAGATTATCACTAGTAATAATGATATCGTCTAAATAGATAAATGTGGACTTTCCAAGAACAGGTCTTAACACAATGTCCATGCATCGCTGAAATGTTGCTGGGGCCCCTGAAAGGCCAAACGGCATACGCAAAAATGCATAAGTGCCAGACTTGGTTATAAAAGCAGTCTTAGGCACGTCCTCAGGCCTCACCCCTATTAGAAAATAACCAGTCGTTAAGTCTAAAGTCGTCATAAATTTGGTTGATTTTATGTTCCTTAAAATTTCTTCTATGATCGGCAACGGATATACCGGATATTTCGTTATGGAATTTAATTTACGGTAATCAATAGCGAATCTCCACCTTTTTGGATGCTCCAAAGGATAATCATTATTTTTCTTACATAAAACCACCGGGCTAGCATAACTACTTGAGATGGGCGTTATGATCTTTTTACGTAGCATATCGGTAATATGCCATTCTATAATTTTTTCCTTATTCTTATCATACCGGTATGGTTTTTGACGAACTGGTAATGCATCTCCGGTGTCAATACTATGGTTAGTAACCTGAGTAAATCCTGGAATATCACTAAATAACGAAGCAAATTCACTTACCACTTGTCGAATTCTATCTTGCTCGTCATTAGGCAGGTGGTCAAGATTTAACCTTGGCGGTTCAACCTTTTCTACACGCACTGGTTTCATTGTCAGCTTAAGGGACGCTTCATTAAAATCCAGTGTAGCTTGTGCGCCTGAAAGAAAGTCTATTCCTAAGATCAAATGTGATTGCAAATTCTTTACTATAAAAAACATCACCTTTACTTGTTCGTCCTTGATACGGATATACAAACGTACTTTACCTACGCACTTACATTGTTCTCCTTGCGCCGCTAATACTGTCGTATTATCCGCATTATATATGCGGTATTTGCGAAAATACTTTCTAAAAAAGACTTCTGCCACACAGGAACACTGCGCGCCGGTATCCAGAAGTGCGGTGGCCGGGATATTATTCACCAAGACTTCAATCTTCGGAAGAGTCAAATTTTTCACCATTACTGTATTTAACTTGTAGGAAGAGGGGTTTTCGTGGCCTTCAGATTTCCGCACCCTCTCGTCAGCAGAAATCCGTTTTAGTTTAAATTATTTTTCCTTTTCGTGCTTTCCTTCTTTTTTCCCTGGCCTTGAGATTTTTTTCCTGGGTTGCTATTGAACTGTCGACGTTCGCCGGCTGTTTTTGAATGCTCGGGTTTCCTTGCCCACTGATTCGCTTTTTCTCCGTAGCCGTATGCTTGAGTTTGCTGTAGTCTTGGCGTACCAAATTGGTTTCGCTGTTGATATTGGCGTCTTCTTTCGACGTCCGCCGTTCTTCTACTTTCAAACTGGATTGCTAGCTCAAATAACTTTTCCAGTGTAGTCGGATTTCTTAATTCAATAAAGTCTTGCACTTGGGGTAGTAACCTCGGCAAAATCACTTGAATTATTTCAGGATCCGGACGGTTTCCATACAAGAGCTTGAAAACGTGAATTTTTCTTAAAATAAAGCTCGAGAGGTTTTCGATTCTTTGTTGATATATACTAAAAAGTTCCGTTTCTAATTTCGCCCGATCCCTTACAACAGGGAAGGCTTTTAGTAGGGCAGTCTTGAAATTTTCGTAAGTATAGGTGGGACTTCCTGCTTGACCCAAGAGACTTCTGCCGATACATTTGAACCAGTTAAGCGCTTGGCCCCTCAAAGCGCTGGTAGCTAAGGTAACTTTTTGAAACTCGTGCACGGGGTAGAGCATGAAGTGGTCATGCAATTTTTCCAAAAAACTGGTTACCGGTGAGTTTCCATTAAACGTTGCTTCTGGTTTCATCGAAGCGCGCATGGTCTGGACGATGTAACCGAATCCTTCCAGGGCGGCAGCTGGCATTTCTGGATTCTGAGCCGTTTCTGCAGGCAGCACAGGTTCTTCTTGAAACTCGGCCATGGTTATTCTTCTTCGTTGGGCGCCACTATCAGGTTCAATGTTCCTTCTAACCTTCTTCGGGAACATACAAGGACCTGACTCGGAACAGAGAGCTTACTAAAGCTATGTTCACTAATTGTGGTAAGTAGACAGGATACAGACGAAGGGTATACAAAACCCTTTATTTTTCTCTATATACAATAACTTCCGTACTTCGGAATACACTGACCCTCCACTCGGGGTCTAACGTAAAAAAGTATAAAAATAAAACTAAACTCTAATTTAACTTTAGAATAATACACGTGGAAGATTGGCCTTATAATAACAGGAAGCGTATGTAGCACAGAGACTTTGAACACTACAATACGTTTAATTTATCAAGAGGATTAAAACCTCTGGCCTGGAAGGCGAACAGCAACTGCGTAACTTCTAAGGTAAGCGGCCTGCGTTGACTTACTGCTTCCTCTCCTTCTTGCTTGGCAAAAAGCCACAACTTAAGTACTTGGCGTTCGCCAGACAAACTTTGCATAAAAACCTTCACGCTTATAATTCTGGCCGGAAGTAGAAAATAAGAAGTGATAGTAAAGATTTAAAATAAAATAAACGTTAGTAAAACTTAAGATCCTTACAATATTATAACTCAGAATGCACAAAATTTATATCATTTAAAGAATTATCTAATCGTTGCCACATGTTCTGTTTAATAACTTTATTCTGTTAATTATAATAACTCTAGAACGATGTATAAAAGAAATTAAGCAAACAAAACAAAAAAGAAACAGTTTTCACAGACGATTGAGTACTTCTCATTCAATTAATTCAGTTCTCACTTCGCGAGAAGGCAAAAATGCATAAAAACTCAAAATATCTGTATTAAAAATTACGAAGTAAATCTTAAACACTTATTTCCTCGAAAAAATTCCAGAAAGGATTAAGCATGATTTAACTGGCAATAATAAATGAAGGCGTTATCTTTGTTGTTGCGAAGCTACGTTTCTATAGATTGGCAACAAATCCATTACTCTGCTCTTTCAAATGTAAACAAGCAATGGCCGCCATCAAAAACATTATTAGGCTTAGCGGCACTTAAACAACTTTAAAATTGTTGATAATTCTAAAAATATTGCATACAGATTTACTAAAGGCATAAAAATCTTAACCGGAAGATAAGAACAACATAATTCAATCATTTTTAATGCAAATAATGTACAATTTACAAACATATAAGAATAAAGAAACTGAGATCACTGAGCCGGGTAACAGAGTGGATATATATATATAAATATATTTATATACGTTTGGTGCGGCCGATTGCAACCAAAATACGAGGTGCACATCTACATGTTATAGCAGTCCTGTATACAAAATTTCAACGTTCCGAGGCTACTCGTTTTTAGTTATGCGAGATACGTACGTACGTACGCACGTACGTACATACGTTCGTACAGACGTCACAAAAAATTCTCTTCAGAATTAATTTTAAAGCAGTTTTATAATTTTTCTGAAGGAAATGAGTCTTTTATTCTGTCCTTACGTACAGATATCACGCAAAAACATCGTTAAATTGCATTCGATAGCGGTCAAAATGGATATTTTCGTTAAAATATGCTGCCTGAAACTTTTCGCGATTACAATAGTTTCTTTTTACTTCGTACAAGGAAGTAAAAAAGAGCTAAAATCAGAGATATTAATAAAAAACTTTGAAAACGCTAGTTTTTGCCCTCATTTTTCAGAGTGGCATCAGTCTCACACGCTGGAAATAAAAATCTGCTTCATTTCGAGAAGTGAAGCAGCAGACTGCTCGCTTTCAAATCGTAGAGTTTGTTAATAAAAAATTACTCAGGTTTTCTTCTTTATATATATAGATATATAGATTTGAAATATGTGGTGGTGCGAGCGGATAAACTTATTGAATAAGGTGGAAATAGTTTTGAATTTTATGAACTTATACTTCACTTTTATTTTGTTATGCACGAGATTATGAAATGCATAGCAGTACGGATCTCGAGATCTCTAACGTATTTAAAACCCTATTGTTCCATTTCGTATAATAAACAATATTTTCAAACATTAAATTCCTCTCTCTGGTTTTCCTTCTGCTTTAAAATTATTTCATCCAAATATTTTTCTGTTAATTGAACAAATTTTGCGAAATTCATGAATAAGAGCATTTAAAAATTTTACTAGTGATAATGGCGGAGGTCTCAAATCAACTGAACTACACATACGACTTTGATGCGGATTGTATGTCCAGAGACAAAAATCCTACCTGCTCTACTATTATCGGTAATCATGATGAAAAGTGCAATTCAAAATACACAAGTTCTTCCAGAAGTAAACACAAAGAATCAAATGTTTCAAAACTGGGAGAAAAACGTCCATACCATGTAAGAAATGACGACACACAGCAAAACATCGAGTATGACAGAAGGTCGAACAGTTATCTAGACACGGTAGAGGCTTCAGATTTAACAGTTTTAGAAGGCCCTTCCTGTCCTGATGTTGAAAGAAATCAAGATAATGATGTAGAACAAACGGTTTTGAAGAAACAGGTGGACAACATCATGCGTGAGTTATACCAATATAAAAGTCAAAACCAGATACTAAAACGAGAGCTTTTGAAAGCCCGAAAGGTAATATTAAGAGAAATTGGTGGCAATTCGTCAAGTTTCGAGACTTTGATAAGAAAGGCTAATGAAGAAGGTTGGATGGGCAGACAAGAAAGTATTTATTTGCTAAAAAGAAATATCCATGCTCTTAACAAGCTGATTGAGCAATTAGGAGGAAAACGCTCACCAAATCCAAGCATGACAAAGAGGAAAATAATGTCTCCGGACGATATTTCGGAGGATATGAGAATTCAACAAAGTCTTTGTTTCGAGAGAGACGATGTTATACGAAATGCGGAACGTGAAAGACAGGTTCTACTAGAAGAGCGGGAAAGACTCAGAAAAAAATTGGAGGATTTAGAAGATAAGTATGCTGTTAAATTTTGTCCTTACCAGAAAGTTCAATGATATAGCCATATTCTGAATAAAAAGTAACCTAACTGATGTAAATAATTTTGGAAAACATTCAGAGGAATACATTATTTGGCGTATCACATTTCGAATATGAAAAGTTAGTTTTAAACATATTTCAATATGATATGAAGTGTACGTATTGGCTAATCTTTAGAATATGGTAACAGGTAGTTTGGCGACATTTTGGTAAGGCGATAAAGGTTACTAGCTAGGACTTAAGCAATAATCTGAGAAGTACACAGTTCGAATCAGAGATTATTTTGTCTCAGAGAAATGAGAGATCATTAGACATGTAATGTGACATTTTCCGGAAAATTCCAATCGGGATTTTAATAATAAGCACTTAGAAACAATTCCGCTGCTAAAGTGCAGAATCGTCCACTTATTTGTTTGGCGCTTTTTACAAGCATAAGAAGAATTGGCTTTTTATCAATTTTCTTTGACTTTTTAAGTGAAAATAGGTCGATGTGTACATGGAAAAAGTGGAGAGTGTGTGCAATGCCATATTTGCGCAATTTTGGGATGTTTTTTAAAGTGAAAATAGGTCGATGTGTACATGGATACCGTGTATATGAAATTCTTAAAAACGCGGCCAAGCAGTGGACGATTCTACACTTTCTCCCAATTTCGCACCTAATCTGCGTCATGATTAAGCACTTTTGTTCCATAAAAGTTCTAGCATAAGCGCAATTTGGCTAGCAGATTGTTGGAAAAATGTTGAGTAAAAAAAAAACCTTTGCTAATGTGAAACCAAAATGGCTTAAAGAAAAAAAAGAAAAAGAAAAAAAAAAAAAAAACTAGCAGGTTTGCTGTAGCAGTGTTGGTCACCAAAGTTTCGCCAAAAAATAGCCAAGTTACCATAATGTAAAGATTCACCTACATATTCACTAAAATACAGCCTTGTCTCGGAATAATTTTCTCTCACAAAATGCAGTAATTTTTTCGGTGCTACTTTGGTAGACGGTTGTACGGATTTTGGCGATATTCTTTTGGCGAACGATACGACTTAAGGTAAACCCATTGCCGGACAAGTTATTTATGGTAACCGATACTTTGTTGTCATTTTATTTAAAAAATAATGCGTTTTATTATGCATCAATTTCGTGTTTTAAATATTATTTATGGCTTCTAAATATTAAAAATCAATTTAATTTTACATTTTTATTTGAAATAAAAATCTTGTTCTTTATGATATTTTGTATAATTTATGTTGTGGATGATGTAATCAATGAAGTCACCTTGCTTTAATTGGTTTTGATATCTATAAATTTAATCTAATGTTTTAAACATTATTTATGGCTGTTAAATATTAAAATACAATTTAATTTTGCATTTTTTAAAGGATTTTGTTATGTATGATTATTTAAGAGAAATTGGTGATTATTTAAATAATTTTAATTCTAGGCTTGATGTAATCAGCTCCCTGATTGGTTACAGAATATTTGTGCATTACCGCGCCATTTTAAAATTTTATATTCATCTCTTCGAATTCCTTAGATTTCATAGGAAACGGATATGTCTCTTTCAAAGATTAATGTTGTTATTGGTAAGTACCAAGAATTATTGGTATCGGAATAAAAAAAATTGTCCTTTGAGACCTTATTTTGGCCAACCTAGCTTTCCTAACCAAAGATTTATTTATAAATTGCTACAACGGCCAGAGGAAATTTATTTTAAATTTTTGGAGGAAACCTCACTAATTGCTTCTTCAATGAAGTACGAGAAATGTGGATCACAGATGAAGATCGTTAGAAGAGCCGATTCTGAGGACGGCCGTATATGATATTGTGGTCACGGTGGAAGAAATAACCGCTGTAACGTTAAAAAAGTATTTGACATTCCTCTTTTTTTACCGGCAATAAACTGATTGCTGTCCTTTTAGCTCTAGTGTACGAAGCGTTCTTATTTACTTATTTTAATGTATTTGAGTTTAAGTAATATTTTAATTCTTTTAAACGTTGGTATGATGGTTTTTAATTCGATATTCAATTTACGTAATATTTTAATCCAATTAAACGTCGGCGCAATGTTTTTATAGTGGTGTTTTTATTCTATTTCTTTGCTATATAAAAGTAATAATTTAACCTTACTTTAGTATTTTATACTCGTAGTAAATGTATTTATTTACATTAGCCTGCCATGTAAAAAAAAAAAAAAAAAAAATTATTTTTAACGATATTTATTTTTTTTTAAGTTTCGAATACTATGCGCAAAATATGTAAAAACAGTGTTTTTCAAGATGGCTGACGATTGTAAAAACCGCGCCAACAATTGCGCCAAAGTAGATCGCCAACAATCCGTGCAACAGTCTACCAAAGTAGCACCATTTTTTCCAGTTACAATGAAATGCATAATTCCAAAAGTACGGTAGCCTCAAATGTCAGGAATTTTAAAAGAACAAACATTTTTTTTCCATCGCAACTTGTTAATTCACAAGTACATTTTTCATCTAAGGTGATTTGCGATTTTGAAACGTACCACTTAGTTGATTTGTAAAATATTAAATAATGCTGATTGCATTATAATGTAATAATGGTATCACAAATTCCAATGTCGTATTTAGATAAGTTCACTGAATTTTCAAATTTCTTTCAAATATTTATATTAAAAAAATCAAATTCATATAAGCGTCAAAAAATCTATATATACTGCTGGCCACTGAAATTGATACACCAGGAAGGAAAGCAAACAGCAGAAACTTATTTAGGTACATTATTATTTAGGTATTACTGGGCGTATTATCGCAGCCACCTTAGCAGAAGTAGCCAAACTCTGTAACCATGTCCATAACAGTTCTTTAAATAACCTTCTCCACTGTTAGTTGCAATTCGAAAATTCACCGAATCATGTTATTTTTTGCAAAAATCGTCAAACTGAGCCAAGATGGTTGCGCTGATACGTAATTACTCTTATTTATTATATAGTGTAATAGGAGAAAGACATGATTAAATGTGCAGGTAGTTTGGAGTACACAGCAGACAGAATTCAGTACACAGAGGTGCCACCTCTAGCAATAACAACGGCTGTAATCCGGCTAGATATCGATCTGAAATGAGCTTCGATAACAGACATGGGTACTTCATTCCATGCGACTTCAACAATATGATAGAGTTCAATAATCATAGTGGCTGGCGAGTGGTGGCATGCTAGTCTCTCGGCAAACCAATACTAGATGTTCTCAATGAATGGGAAATCGAGAGAATATGCTGACCAGGCCAACGTTTGAATACTCTCTGTATCGAGGAAATTCAAGACAGCAGGGGCAACGTACAGTCGTGCATTATCTTGTTGAAAGATGGCGTCACGTAAGCCTTGAAGATGGAGTACAGCAACCGGCCTTAACACATCAGAAATGCAATGGTGGCTATCAACATTACCGGCTGTACAAAGAGATGACCTGAATGGGTACCCAGTGTACCCCATTCCAGCGCGACTGGTGCTGGGACCTTATTACGATGACAAATGCAAGTTGGCAACATTAGTTCTCCTCGGTGCCTCCACATACGGATACATCTATCATGATGCTTCAAGAATCACAATTCTTCTGATTTTATATTACGTCCAACGCGGAGTTTCTTTTTTTCACTTACACACACATAAACGTTTCGAGAGTATTTGGACTAATGTCTATTTGGGCTAAGAGTATTTAAAAGAGTATATCTTTGGAATTTCGGATAGACAGTCTCGCACGCCGGAGATTAAAAATGTTTTTTTTTTAATTCATTGCTCGCTTTGATAATGTTGAGTTTTTTAATCGAAAATTCGTTAATGTTTCACAAAACAGAAAATCGACAATAAAACAAATTCCGTTTCGAGACTAATAGTTCCGCTGGGCTAATAAAAGAATATAAATAAACTATATGCAAATACTCTGAATGTAGTATTACGTCCCAATAATAACGAGCTTTAATTTGAAGAAAATAGACAAAAGGCTGCATTGAGTACTCAGTGTCCTGTATTTCTTAGTCTTATATCAAATGAGTTTTATCATACTGATCTCTATCTCAAGATCTAAAGATCTTAATTACAATACTGAGACTAAATCTGAACCTTTTTAAGTAACTTTTAATAATTTAAATTTTTTTAAAAAAATTTAATTATTTTGCAACTTTCTTTTGCTAATGATATCACAATCGTGTTGAACATTTGAATGTTTCGAACTTAAAGCTTTACTTATTTCTTTTCCTTATCAGAAATAAATCCTTGAAGACGCAAATTATTGAAGTTAAGGAAGATATTAACAGTGCAAATGCGAAGTCAGCTCAAGTCTTGGATATCCTTCCAGACAAGGATCAGTCAATACACAGTGCCTTACGAGAAATGGAAATAAAAATGAAATCCTGCCTCCAGAAGAAAGCAGAACTGAGAAGAATTTCGGAAGACTTAGAAAAACAATCACGTCACTACGAGGACCAGATCTGTCAGATGAAACTGAAGATACATCACGAAAATAAAATGCTTTCGAAAGCGGAAGTAAAGCTAGAGTCGATGAGAGCCAAAGAAAATAAATTATGCGACACATCTGACGAAATTCAGACTCAGAAAAAAACAACTCTGCGCCATTTCAGAGAAGAACTATCTAAGTTAGAGGAAGCATACTTAAAGAAATTAAAATCATTAGAGAAGGTTGCTTCAAAGATATCCAAGAATAAAGAATGGCTTTTAAGCCTTCAAAATAAAAATAAGTTGATAACTGGTGTTTATACGAAATTACAAATTACCCCCATTGACTCTTTGGAAGATGTATCTGGTAATGTGAGTGAAGAACACGTGAACATAACCGATACAAAGCCTTACGTAACCGAACTTGACGATCATGAGCACCAATCAACGAAAGCAGGCACTGAAACAAATGAGGATTTATTGATTGAAGAACTGGAAACAAAATCGTCCAGTCTTGCTTCTTCTTTCGATGCAGTCGAACAAAGAAACTGGCAGAAGTCAAACTTTTTCTATGACATTATTGATAAAATGGAAGAAATGTTGAAGAAACTTCTGTGTGACCAATACATCCTCTGGAAGTTATCCGTACGTTCAAAAATACTCAATGAACGTGCTCGAGCTCTACAACGAGCTCAAGCTCAGCCTCTAACTTCGAAAAAAAATAAAAAGATCAACAGATCAGAAATGAACACCGTTGAGCAAATTGAAAATTCGAAAATTTTATGGAATGTATTAAAACTAGAAACTAAACTTTTAACAGCTTTAATTAAATGCGCCATTTCAAGCTCTGCGCAAGATTTTGAGATATATGGCGGTCGTATGTACGAAAGTAAAGGTATTTTCTTAATAACGTGCTCTGACATTTTAAATAAACAATAAAAATAGCATCGTTAATTTGACAGCATTTGTTTTATTGTGCAGAAGTTTTTACATATTCTTTAACATAAATGGGTTTTTAATTTAGTTAAATTAATTAAAATTTTGAGCTGCTCAGGTTTTTCTGAATACTGTTGCGTTGTGTTCGTGGATTTGGAGTACTTGATGATAACACACTTTCTGAAAAATCCAAACACAATTTATTTGCTAATATTATACAGGAGAGCTTCAGAGACACGTTTACAGTCATTGAAAAACTACCATAAACACACTGAAACAATCAGAAACACAGCCTTCAAGCTACAACGGCGAAGACAGCTTCACGGCAAAACACTAAAGTACCGCTCCCGTCTCGGTTCAGTTGTTCTCAAACTATGTAATCTCTAAGCTAAAAACACTATTACTGAACGCAACACATTACTTTCTGCTTCCAGGTTTCACTATAGCCGGACTTAACTTGAGAAAAAAATCAAGTTTTCTGCCGGCAATCAACAGTTGTGTTGCTTGAAGCGATGCAGAGATTAGAGTAAATGATCTGGTCCCGTAGGTAGGATGGTACTTGGGAGAAGGAGTGACACCTTGTCACGTGAGACGAAGCCAGATATCTGGTTGGTTGCAGACTTAAGTGTGTAAATATTTCATTTAAACAACATACAAAAAATAAAAGTACAAAAATTCATAATAAATATTTTCCTATGAGTCTTCAGGTGATATGAAAAAACTATTTACAAGTTTCCATAGCCAATTCTCTCCAAAAATCATAAGGGTTCCTAATGTAAAATCAGATATTTTATTGATCTTTGAATGCATATTGTAGTCAGTTCTTAATTTATGCGGAATGCAGGATAGCTAGGCTAGAATATTTTTAATATCTGATGTTGCGTGTCTGATTTTTCGTATCAAAATTCCTGTTGCAAAAGCATTGTTGGGATGAGTTCTGCTACCAGTTTGGTTTAAACAGAATCATGTATTATGAGACTCAACTGCAAAAGCTTCTGTAAAGGTTCATTATCTTATGCCTTTTTCAATAAGAAAAGCTGTCACTTCGAAAATATGAACAAAAAAATAAAATATGAACAAACAAACAAATATGAACGTCGGTGACAAATATGAACATCGTTTCCAGAAAGAAAATGTAAAATATCGCTAAAAAAGCCCTGTATATAACAGCTATTGTGTGAAATGTATTATTCAGTAACTAAAAGAAAATGTAATATCGCTAAAAAAGCCCTGTATATACAACAGCTATTGTGTGAAATGTATTATTCAGTAACTAAAAGAAAATGTAATATCGCTAAAAAAGCCCTGTATATACAACAGCTATTGTGTGAAATGTATTATTCAGTAACTAAAAGAAAATGTAATATCGCTAAAAAAGCCCTGTATATACAACAGCTATTGTGTGAAATGTATTATTCAGTAACTAAAAGAAAATGTAATATCGCTAAAAAAGCCCTGTATATACAACAGCTATTGTGTGAAATGTATTATTCAGTAACTAACAGAAAATGTAATATCGCTAAAAAAGCCCTGTATATACAACAGCTATTGTGTGAAATGTATTATTCAGTAACTAAAAGGAGAATTTCTAATCAACAACTGCCGAAAAACCTATGGGTTATAATTATTTTAAATTCCCACTTTTATGATTTAGATCTTTACGATAACTTCTCCTTTTCGTTTTCTCTCCCAGAATAGTTTGAGAGTATTTAAATAGAGGCTTTTGGATTTTAAGACAGAGCGTGTTTTTACCTCTCGAGACCACGCTACTAGGATTTACCATCTCTAATGAGATTGTAATTTTTTTCGGCTTTGCGTTGCTGCCGATATTTAATTGTTACGCCAGAAAGAAGTTTTGAGCCAACACAGAATTTAAAATCAATTGTATTGTCTTTGACTAATAGGCTTAATTTTAAGTTTGAATAAGTTTTACTGGTACGAGTGGTGTTAGTTTTGTTAAGCACTAGAAATGCGTTTATGTTCAGGTTTTGATTTAATAAAAAGGTTGTTTTTAATCTTTCAGTAGTATTTTACATCTTCTGATTCGTTATATCAGGAATGATATCAGAGAAAAAAACAAGATCATTGGTTCGTCTCAGCCCTACTAAAAACGACAGGCTTCGACGAGAGACAGTGTAGAAAGCTAAAATCTCTTGGCACTGGTCGTGAAGTTATGTCTTTTGTACTGTCAACTGGAACGAATTATTGCGTCTGCAATGTCTCCGACCATGTCGTGTGACACATCGTAAAAGCTTGAAAACAGTTACTTGCGGGAACCGCACGATTTTCTCATCTCTGTGTGGTCCGCTGCATGCACTTTGTTATCTGCAAACGTATAATGCCAGTCATGCTTAAAGTTATAAGCTTCTATGTAAAATCCACAATTTCCCTCCCCCTCCAGTCTTTTCTTTTAGTCACTCAGGATGAGATAAAACAGTCAGATGTGAAAAGGTAAGAGAAGAAAACTAAAAATACAAACTAAATCTTTTTCTATAATGCTTTGCTTTAGGTGTCCGTCGGAAACATCACTGCAAAAACATCGCGGAGGAGACAACGCAAGGCGAAAACGTCGTGGCACAAAACATCATGGGAGAAAATATAGCAAAGAGAATATATCGCAATTCTAAAACATCGTAGTACAAAATATCCTCTTCGAAAATAAAGCAGTTCAAAAACTTCCCAGTTTAGAAACATCGTCGAAAGTATCGTGATAAAAAATAAAGTACCTACAAATCATCGCATGACAACATCACAGACATGCGTTTTTCAAGCTTTAATAATTGTAAATGGATACTCGCATAATGATTTGTGCGCTCAAGATGGAAAGAAAGATAATTTTTACTTTCATACTTTTTATTAACTAATACATATTTGCTGAAAATGTAAAATGGAAACTTGAGCATAGTTTCCCTTTTACATTTTCAGCAAATATGCATTAGTTAAAAATAGAAAATTAATTCAATTTATTGCACTTAATAGAATTTTAGCCTGACATAGCTAACTAACAAGGGTCATTAAAAAATTATTTTTTAATAAAGTTTTACTGGTAATTTTTCACGAAAAGTATCATCTAAAAAAGATTAGAAAAAGGAAGATAAGTAACTGCATGTCCTTATCTATAAAAAATTGCTAATTATTAGATTATTTTCTTTGCTTTTGTTAATCTGATACTCTTATAGTGAAAATTATTTCTTTTTTGTTTAAATTTCTTGTTTGTTTTTAGTCCAAAGGGGCTTTGCCCCTGAAGGACTATGGTTTTCGTTTTGCGATTTTGCGTTGAATCACTATAAATGTCCGTTTCACTTTTCAAACTGTTGCCACCAAATGTTAGAATCCTGCATGACATCTGAAGAAATTAAATAATGAAAAATCTGCATGAATGTATGTATATTTCTCGCATTATGATAAAATAACGGTACATATAGCCATCGAATTTTGAATGACGTAATCCTCCTACGAATATGGGCATTGTAACGTCAGTACACCCGTGTCGGGTAAAAGAAAGACAGGTTGTCTTTTAAATTATTTATTTGATAAACTAAAATAGATTTCTTGATTAAAACATAAAAATAAACTGATCATTACAGCCCTAAATCATACAATATCCGCTAACGCAGATTGGACGCAAAAAAGCGTCCTTTTTACTGTAGTTACAGCATAAAAAAACTATTGTTCTACAGAAACCACTGGCGTGGTTTAGAAAGAAAAAGATGCGTCCTGTCCCCTCAAAATCACATGAAGAACTCTTACACAAAGATTTCACTCGTTTTGTTATCTGCGAAGAGAAACATAATTAGTTCCTTGTGTCCAGAAACTGCTAGGGGGTTTTTCTGCAGTCCTGGTTTTCGCAGGTATGGTCCATTCGTCCTCGAACCAAACAGGAAGTTATAATTCCGCAGCTATGCCCGCGGGGGGGGGGTTCAAGTAGCTGTATCGTCACAACCCCTTTTCTCCCCGGGGGCCGGGGGTTTCCAGAACTCCAATTCAGGATAGCTACCACAGCAAGTTTTCAAGGTAAACTAATTAGCAGTTATTAGCATTAATACATTTTACAACAACACTGGGCTAAGTACCAAGGATAAACATAACAAGAACTATATTGAGGCCAGTAAAAAAAACATATAATCAACATAATACTGAAAAATAAACTTAATTATACACATACAAATAAAGAACGTATAATTTTCTGAAAAATGTAATATACAATATACAGTCCTAAGTTTAATATTAATTATATATCTAGCCAGGCTGAAAAGGGAAACCTTGCAGATTTTTTTACTTTCCGTTTGTGATAATCTCTCAATGGTAAATTTACACTACTAGGTGTCTTGGGCAATTCTCCTACGGAATTTCTAGGCATTCGCAAACCTCCCGAGTCTGGTTGGTACGAAACGTCATTTAGCTTATCTACAGTTTCTTGTTCGTGCCAAACTGAAAAGGTAATTCTTAACTTGTACACCTTTCCCAAAGAGTTACTATGATCGTTTAACGCGACTAAGTCACAAGATGGCTGTACAACGTCACTTTTCCTTCGTAGGTCCGCTATAAAAGAATATTTTATTGTAGGCAGTGATAGTTCATTCACTTTCGTTTCAGGCAGAAAGAAATTGTTTTTCTCTATCCTTTGTGTTTGAGACAAGACTTTACCCCTTTCTATAATGAGGGGAGAAACTTCGCTTGAGGGTTCGAGTTCCCCGCGTTCAGACTCCAGTGGACAACTTTTTCCCATTTCATTCTTTGATTGACTCGGAGCTCGAATACCCGTTTTACCCTGAAAGAAAAGTTTATCGTGTTGATCTAAGGCTAATTTTTCGGCGGTTCTGCTTCCTAACAGATAATGTTCCAATTCATTTCGAGTGACCGCTGCTTTTGTTGTTACTTGGCCAAAAGTTCCTGCTATTGTAACGTTTGCTAAGGGTACACAAATTGGGGCCTCATCAAACGGGTGTTTTACCCAAACAGTCTCGCCCGTCAGCATCGAAGGAGTGAGATATTTCTTGCAAATTACGCCAATGCATGACCCGGTATCTCTCAAAACTGGCAGATCAAAACCGTTCACTTTAGCCATCGTTAGATACGGGGCTAAACAATCTTCTTCAATCTCCTGGACTCTATTTACAATAAACGGAGTTTTGAGATCCCTTTTAATTTCCGGACATTGAGGCCTTAAGTGTTGGGTTGAACCACAATAATAACACTTAATTGGTCTTCTCATATCAAATTGACGCTCATCCTGATTCCGGAGATGTTCCTTTCTGTCAGAGGCATATCTATCTTCCCCTCCAGACTGGTGATACTTTTTCGGATCCCTCGAATTTAAATTATTTATATTTCCCCTTTGTGACTCCGAACTATGAACAGGAGAGATCTTCTTCCGGGGTTCACGCACATTTTCATATTCTTTCAGCATTTCCGCTAATTTCTCTGGAGTCGTTATCTTCGACCATTCGTCAATAAAATGTTGCCGCACTTCGGCATTTACACGACGCTTCATTTGGTCCGTTATCATGAGCTCCTTTAAAAGTTCAAAATCCGTAACTTCCAAACCTGCAATCCATTCTTCAAAATAATTCCTTAATTCAAAGGCAAAATCTCTCCAAGTGGTTTGGGGGTGTTTCCGAGATTGCACGAATTTGATGCGAAATTTTTTTGGACTAAGTTTGAACCTTTTAAGCAGTATCCCTTTTATATAAGCGTAATCATAAGCCTGCTGTTCTGGTTCTCGCATAATCAGCTGAACTATGTCAGTTGGCAAATTGTCAATAAAACCGAAACCCATTCTGATTGGTGAAGCTTCGCACGCTTTGCTTGGCGCTCAAACATGACTAGATACAAACTGATATCGTTCTCTTCAGGATCAAATTTTGGCATCATTTTTTTTAGATCGTATCGGCTTTTTTTTAGTTCATTTTCTTCATTCCCACCATTTCCAGAGTCATATCCGTTAGCGGCTAGTAAACGTAACTTGGATAATTCAAATTCCATTTCTTCTCTTCTAATTCTATCCTGCTTTTCTTCTTCTTCTCTCCTAATTCTTTCTTGCCTTTCTTCTTCTTCTCTCCTAATTCTTTCTTGCCTTTCTTCTTCTTCTCTCCTAATTCTTTCTTGCCTCTCTTCTTCTTCCTTCCTAATTCTCTCCTGCTACTTTTTTTCCTCTCTCAAGCCTCGTTGAAGTGATATTTTCGAACAGGCCTTTCACTAGTTCCTCCTCATAGGATTCATTTCCCATAATCAGCTGTCTTAAATCCAATATCCTAAGTTCAGGGCTAACTTTTTCCCCTAACTCTTCAGCCAAGGATTTAAGATCCTCT
Source organism: Stegodyphus dumicola (assembly GCF_044657685.1). NCBI lineage: Eukaryota > Metazoa > Arthropoda > Arachnida > Araneae > Eresidae > Stegodyphus > Stegodyphus dumicola. The sequence goes on along the minus strand of NC_140776.1, from coordinate 26,970,699 downwards.
TTCCTAACTTTTGCTAAGAATGACATGATATAACCAAAATTATGATCCTAACAATTTTAGCTCCCTCACACTACAGATACATACAACTGATTTAAACAGATATCATTTTCACAAGAGAGAGTAAAAATTAACTTTTATAATTTTTTTCGCAACCTATTTTACAGATGTTAGACAAAACAAGACAGTTTACACTATAATATGCACATTATGCATTCAAAAATAAAAACAAAAATTGTCTACTTGAGGACGTATGAAACTACAAATAATATTATCCTCTGAAAAGCTTTAAATTCAGTTGCGTAAAACACACTTGCTTATGATAATACAATATACTTTCCTCAAAATTTGGGATATGTTAAAATATGCATTCAGAAATACAATAAATTACACAATACCTATCCATATGCTAGTAATTAACATTAATATGACAACAGTTAAAAGGAAAGATACTGGGGGTTTTATCATTCCCCTTTTACTCCTTCAATAGAAAATGTTCTTACACAAATTCTCAGTTCTTACACAAATAAAAGTTTGACACACCTTAACTGAAATTCTAATATTTATAACATTCAAAACGTCTTAGAAATGATATGTCAGAATGCCACCTAACATTAAAACTTCAAGTTACAGTAATTCTGCTCCTTTACACAATCCCATATATAAGTTTAATTTAAGCACAACACATTAACATTTCAGATATTAAAAAAATCTATTAACACAGGTTTAAATTCTAAATTTTATACTTTCTTATTGTAACATAAAACCCAAAAAGCACATTTCTTTAAGCTTTACAGGAACAAGTTGACTTAAAACAGTTATGTGAACTTACATACTGATTTACAGAAATAAATTAAATTACTTTATTGCCTCAATATAAAAATCCAAGGTACTTACCCGTCTGGATTGGAGAGTTGAAATGGTTGCGATGCAAAACCGGATGCCGTCACAACTTCGCTTCTCACAATTTAAGATTTTATGGACACTGATGATCCAGGCACCTATAACGCACACATACAAGATCTGATGATCTAAATTTTCTCGATCACAAGGGTGATCACCCACATATCCCTTTTTCAATACTCTACACATCACAATGATCTGATGATCTTCGGACAATGATTGTCCCACACGCTCACTGCGGTAAATTTTCTCGAACACAAAGATGATCACACAAGTAACACCTTTATCACCGCGCTTAAAGATGACCTTATTTCAGGAGACTGTCGTTCCTCTTTTTCTGGACTGATGTCCGTAACTTCTTCGTGGATTCTATTCCCCACTTCGAAGAGCTGTAAATCACTTTTCGAACGGATGTTCGTAAATTCGTGCTGCACTTCAGAGCCTGGCGGTCTGTACTATCTGCAAACACTTGATGATGTTCGGACAATGGCTGTCCTACAAACTCGAGATGAATTTCTGACTCGGACGGTCTGCAATCTCTGCATGGATTTTCTTATCTCCCCGCTTCGGAGAGCTGTAATCACTTTTTCGAACTGATGTTCGTAACTTTTCGTGTTGCACTTCAGAACCTGACGGTCTGTAATATCTGTAAAACACTGTTGATATCCGGACAATGACTGTCCCACAATCTTGAGATGAAATTTTAGAGCCTGACGGTCTGTAATTTCTGCATGGATTTTCTCTGAACCGCTGCCACCATTTATTATAGCTGTAACGTCAGTACACCCGTGTCGGGTAAACGAAAGACAGGTTGTCTTTTAAATTATTTATTTGATAAACTAAAATAGATTTCTTGATTAAAACATAAAAATAAACTGATCATTACAGCCCTAAATCATACAATATCCGCTAACGCAGATTGGACGCAAAAAAAACGTCCTTTTTACTGTAGTTACAGCATAAAAAAACTATTGTTCTACAGAAACCACTGGCGTGGTTTAGAACGTAAAAGATGCGTCCTGTCGCCTCAAAATCACATAAAGAACTCTTACACAAAGATTTCACTCGTTTTGTTATCTGCGAAGAGAAACATAATTAGTTCCTTGTGTCCAGAAACTGCTAGGGGGTTTTTCTGCAGTCCTGGTTTTCGCAGGTATGGTCCATTCGTCCGCGAACCAAACAGGAAGTTATAATTCAGCAGCTATGCCCGCGGGGGAGGGTGCTAGTAGCTGTATCGTCATAGCATGTGGAAGACTAAATTTGAAATGTGGAATTTTTTCTATTATCGATTTCATATTTGTCAAACTTTAACGAATTTTTGATTAACAAATTTCAGGATTTCAAAGCGAGCAATGGCAACACTCTACGGGGTAAAAAAAACTTTTTATCCCCAGCGCGCGGAACTGTGTATCGAAATTCTAAAGATATGCTCATTTTAAAATTATTTTGCGACATTGCTCTTGAACTGAATTTTATGATTTAGTGCAAAGAACATGATGTTTAATAAATAAAAGTAACACACAAAACGTTAAAAAAAACACCCCTTTGGGCATAATTAAAATCTGAAACTCGCAGATTTTTTCTTTGTAAATTTATTAGTTAATAAAAAATATGAAAGTAAAATTATCCTTCTTTCCATCTTGCACTCACAAATCATTATGCGAATATCCATTTACAATTATTAAATCTTGAAAAACACATGTCTGCGATGTTATCGTTATGCAATGATTTGTATAGAATATAAAGTAATTACTTTTTACCGCGATATTTTTGACGACGGTGTTTTTAAACTGCGAAGTTTTTGAAACGCTTTATTTTCGACGATATTTTGTACCACGATGTTTTAGAGCTGCGATGTTTTCGTTTAGCTTTCTTTTCTTCCACAATGTTTTGTACCACGACGTTTTCGCCTTGCGTTGTTTTCCCCGTAATGCTTTCGTTCGTGATGTTTTCGGCTGTAGCCTTTGCTTTATGATTTGAACCGAAAAGTTGAACAAAACTGGTATGACGAACCTTGCAACAAGTAACAGATTGTGTTTCGATGAAGCTCTGAATTTATTGACTCAGTCTCAAAGGAGCTGCAAAAGGATGTCTAGTGCTAAATAATTCATGTTCTTTTGAGGCCAAGCTCTCCAAAAATGTGCGGTTGGCTGCAGAACATCAGTAAATAAACCTTATCCCCCCCCCCAGTGTTGGGCACTAGCCATTATAGCTGTTGGCAGCTACTAAGGCCGGAGGCGGTGGTCACTGTATTATGGAGGCAACTATAAGTGCGTCTCCATTGTCTTCTGTGAAGGAGATCCTTCGTTACGGCAGTCAGTATCGCTAACCACTTCCCCGTCTGGACGCGTTAGTCACTTTATTATGGAGACACCTAATAGGTGGGGCCACCGTTGCCTCCTATGAAGGAACAGACAATTTACATCCGTGCTTTCTCTAGGATTCAAATCCAGAGTAAGTTCGGAATCCGGCAGTCAGGGTCAGTAATCCTTTTCTCGCCTGAGCGGCGGAAACAAAACATTTATGACGATAGAAATAACATACTTCTCAATTATATTTTCTCGGTACGTTGAAAGATTTTTTTTGGCTGCCTAACTGCCTTTATTCCTTCTTTTAACGGAAAACTATTTATTTTAATTTGAAACTTAACCTTTAAATAACGCTTTAAAAGAATGTTTCACATGGAAGGAGTTACCACTAGGCAAAACAGAACCACTGAAGCGTTAATATAAACCACAGCTTTGACCCACTAAAATATTTAACGAATCATTAGGTTCTTAATTAGTACACTTATTCGCATTTGGTGTGATAATGAAGAGCTACATATATACTGGAGTGATTTTCTTTAGCTTTCTCCATGTTAGTCAATGATTGAAACAGAAATACGTTTGCGTAAATAAGGAAATATACTGAAAGCAGGATAAGCAACTTTTGGGACTTGCAGCTTTAAGTCTTACTGAGTGGAAAATAATGTAGTAATTCAAATATGCTTAATTTGAATTACTTTTGCTACTCTGGGGTTTTGTTTAACCCTATTAGAAAACCCTGTTTAATGAGTGACGGTGAAATTCAAGTTAAACAATAAACAAAGAATATGAAAAATGAGGTGATTCACATTTAATCGAGAAAAAATTATTGTCTCGTCACTAATATTGATAGTTAGATAATTAATGACAACTTTTCTTAAACGTTCATCGGTTTCCATTAATTCTAATAGTTTTTCGATGGAAATGAATCTCTTTTTATAGCTACAAAAAGATCATTTACTTTTCCTGTCTCTAATTATTTTATTTACCATATGAAGTTCATTCATTTCACTATAGCGTTTTGTATAATTTTTAAACTTTTAGTCAAATTTTCTAGGGGAAGAAGTGATATCAAAAGAAACTAAATGCCCTATTCAATAAACACATGTGTGAGTGTAGTCGCACTTTGAAAATTCAGCATCCAAAGTTCATAGCAGCCGCATGAGTCTTCCAAAAAGAATTTCCGATGCCATCAGCACCTAAGGAAAGACATGTACAAAACAACCGTCGGTGTCACATCCCGGAGAAGTTACTGGCGTTACGACACGGTTTAAACCTAATTCATGCACCCCTTTGACTTCCCGAAGTGTAGTAGCACGAGTGAAGAAAAGTCAGTCATCCATCTTCTAGTTTAGAATCTCAAAAAAGATCTTCTCCTGTCTCACCATTATCATACGCGAGGAGAGGAAAAACTGTCCACCAAAATAACACGGCGTTCCCTCAGACCATGAAGCTTGCCAGAGTTGCAACTGAATTTAGAATGACGCAGCAGAGGTTTACGTATGCTAAACTCGCCGTACTTGTCGTTAATTCAGTTTTTGTTTTGTAACAAAATATACATGGGTTTGATTTTTCAATGTGATTTCCTGACATTCGAAAAACTGTGCTAAATTCTTTAGTTGCTTCCAGAACTAATGTTTCTCAAATATGTTACGAACAACAATGCGAAAAAGCAACAGAAACTTTAAGAAATTTCAGTTACTAATATTTAAAGTGCATTATAAGAAGCTTGTTGAAGTTGAAATAATAGGAGACTATTTTTACTTATTCTGAAATGATTTATCTATACTATTAAAATTTGTGCGCGTCTGTCTGTTTGTTTGTGACATGGTTTTTGTTTGCGTCCTTCGAAACATCGGAAAGTTGAATTTCGAGATTGGAAACCCCGGATTCCAAAAATTCGTGGCAAGCCATTTCGATCACTTTTACCATCGTACAATTTTGATCAGGCGACAGATTTATTTAAAACTCTGAAAACGCTATTTTTTACAGTACTGCTCAGTAGTAGTTTTTACAGCAGAGATTTACTGCTCACTGTCAAATCGTACAGTTTGTTAATAAAAAATTTCTTCCAGGTAAGGAGGTGGGTATATATATATATGTAATGTTTTCAGTTATTCCATCACATAGTGGACGAATGGTGAGGCTATTCCATTACACGTTCTGGCAGATGGTTTGCAAGGATCTTAAGTTTTACTAACGTTTATTTTATTTTAAATCTTTACTATCACTTCTTATTTTCTACTTCCGGCCAGAATTAAAAGCTTTAACTTATTTAGGCAAATTTGTCTGGCGAACGCCAAGTACTTAAGTTGTGGCTTTTTGCCACGCGAGAGGGAGGAAAGAGTTAGTAGAAGCAGGCCGCTTGCCTTAGCAGTTTTACTCGGTTGCTGGTTGCCTTCCAGGCCAGAGGTTTAATCCTCTTAATAATTTTAAACGTATCGTAGTGTTAACAGTTCTCTGTACTACATACGGCTTCCTGTTAATATACGGCCAATCTTCCACGTAGGTCCTTGTTTATTATTCCAAAGTTAAGTTAGAGTTTAGTTAATATTTTTATATTCTTACGTTCAGACCACAAGTGGTTGGTCTCTGTATTCCGAAGTACGGAAATCATTGTAAAGAGTGAAAAATAAAGGGTTTCGTATACCCTTCCTGTGTATCTTGTCTACTTCCCACATTTATTGAACATAGCTTTATTAAGCTCCCTGTTCCGAGTCAGGTTCGTGAATGTTCCCCAAGCAAGTAAGGCGGAACACTGAACCTGATAGTGGCGCTCGACGAACAAGAATAACCATGGCCGAGTTTCAAGAAGAACCTGTGCTGCCTGCAGAAGCGGCTCAGAATCCAGAAATGCCAGCTGCCGCCCTGGAAGGATTTGGTTACATCGTCCAGACCATGCGCGCTTCGATGAAACCAGAAGCAACATTTAATGGAAACTCACCGGTACCCAGTTTTTTGGAAAAACTAGATGACCACTTCATGATGTATCCCGTGCACGAGTTCCAAAAAGTAACCTTAGCTACCAGCGCTTTGAGGGGCCAAGCGCTTAATTGGTCAAATGCATAGGCAGAAGTCTCTAGGGTCAAGCGGGAAGTCCCACCTATACTTACGAAAATTTCAAGACTGCCTTAGTAAAAGCCTTCCCTGTCGTAAGGGATCGTGCGAAATTAGAAGCGGAACTTTTACGCATATACCAGAAACCATTTGAAAATCTCTCAAGCTTTATTTTAAGAAAAATTCACGTCTTCAAACTCTTGTATGGAAACCGTCCGGATCCTGAGATACTTCAAGTGATTTTGTCGAGGTTACTTCCCCAAGTACAAGACTTTATTGAATTAAGGAATCCGACTACACTGGAAAAGTTATTTGAGCTAGCAATCCAGGTTGAAAGTAGAAGAAGTAGAAGAACGGCGGACATTGAAAGAAGACGCCAATATCAACAACGAAACCAATTTGGTAAGCCAAGACCACAGCAAAGTCAAGCACACGGCTACGGAAGCAAAGCGAATCAGTGGGCAAGGAAACCCGAGCATCCAAAAACAGCCGGCGAACGTCGACAGTTCAATAGCAATCCAGGAAAAAAGTCTCAAGGCCAGTGGAAAAAGAAGGAAAGCATGGAAAAAAAAAAAAGATTTAAACTAAAACGGATTTCTGCTGACGGGAGGGTGCGGAAATCCGAAGGCCAAGAAAACCCCTCTTCCTTCAAGTTAAATACAGTAATGGTGAAAACTTTGACTCTTCCGAAGATTGAAGTGTTGGTGAATAACATACCAGCCACCGCATTCCTGGATACAGGCGCGCAGTGTTCCTGTGTGGCAGAAGATTTTTTTAGGAAGTATTTTCGTAAATATCGCATATATAATTCGGATAATACGACAGTGTTAGCTGCGCAAGGAGAAAGATACAAGTGCATAGGTAAATTACCGCTATACGTTCGTATCAAGGACGAACAAGTAAAGGTTATGTTTTTTATAGTAAAGAATCTGCAAGCACATATTATCTTAGGGATAGATTTTCTTTCAGAGGCAGAAGCAACGCTGGATTTTAGTGAAGCGTCCCTTAAGCTGACGATGAAACCAGTTCGAGAAGAAAAAACGGAACCGCCAATGTTATACCTTGACCACCTGCCTAAGGAAGAGCAACAAAGAATCCGACCAGTGGTAAGTGAATTTGCTTCGTTATTTAGTGATATTCCAGGATTTACTCAAGTTACTAACCATAGTATTGACACCGGAAATTCAATGCCAGTTCGCCACAAAGCATACCGGTATGATAAGAATAAATAAAAAATTATAGAATGGCACATTAGCGATATGCTACGTAAAAAGATCATAACGCCCATCTCAAGTAGTTATGATAGCTCGGTGGTTTTATGTAAGAAAAACAATGACTATCCATTAACACATCCAAAAAGGTGGCGTTTCGCGATTGACTATCGTAAATTAAACTCCATAACTAAATATCCGGTATATCCGTTACCTATTATTGAAGAAATTCTAAGGAACATAACGTCTACCAAATATATGACGACTTTAGACTTAACGACTGGTTATTTTCAAATAGGGGTTAGACCGGAGGACGTGCCTAAGACTGCTTTTATAACCAAGTCTGGCACTTATGCATTCCTGCGTATGCCGTTTGGCCTTTCAGGGGCACCGGCAACATTTCAGCGATGTATGGACATTGTGCTAAGGCCGGTTCTTGGAAAGTCCACATTTATCTACTTAGACGATATCATTATTACTAGTGGTAATCTGGACCAACATGTACAGGATTTAAGACAGGTGTTTTCATTATTAAATGAGGCCGGTCTAAAAGTTAATGTCGAAAAGTGCAAATTTGCAGCCCCTGAATTAAAATACTTAGGTTACAAAATATCTCAGAAAGGAATCGAGACAGACGAATCAAAAATAATCGCTGTATAAAAGTATCCGACTCCAAACACGGCGAAGTAGCTCTCTTCTTTTCTAGGACTTTGTTCATATTATAGGTCCTTTATAAAAGATTTTGCGGCTATCGCTGAGCCATTGTTAAAATTAAAATGGAAAAAGGCAAGATTCTCGTGGACGGCCGAAGCCAATAGTGCTTTCGAAAAATTAAAACAAGCATTAACGCAAGCCCCTGTGTTGAAATTTCCTGAAAAGGATGAGAATTTAGAAATTTCAGTGGATGCTTCAGATTATGCGGTAGGAGCGGTACTTTCGCAAAATCAGCAGCCCGTGGCATTTTTTAGTCGAACTTTAAATCAAACACAAAGAAATTATTCCGCGACTGAGAGAGAGGCACTTGCAGTTCTGTTAGCAGTGCAAAAGTTCCGAGTCTATTTTGGAAGAGTGCCAATAACAGTGTATTCTAATCATGCGGCGGTAACTAGATTGTACTCAGGGAAAAACTTATCCCCAAGGTTAATAAGATGGGCACTCAAGCTACAAGAATATAATCTGGTAATCAAGCATACCCCCGGAAAGGAAAATATCGTAGCAGATGCCCTATCCAGAATAAAAATAGATGAAGAAGGTAGTACTGTAAAGGTGGCAATGCTTACAGCATGTACAATAAATTTCCGAGAAACTGTAATAATCGAACTGGGTAAGGATCCTGAGTTTGGAAACATTTATGAGTATTTAAAGGATCCTGAAAATTTTAGCCACCAAGATATTGTGGCGATAAGAAATAGTGCGGACCATTACGAACTAATAGATGGTCTATTATTTTATACAAAAACTACAAATTCCAACAACGAATTTCGACCTGTTATCCCAGCTAGTCTTAGATTAAATATCCTGCAGGAGTTACATGACAGCCCATTAGCTTCTCATGCTGGTATTCGAAAAACTATCCAACGCGTACGCGAGGCAGTCTATTTTCCTGAACTGCAAAAGTTAACAAGGGCGTATGTCCAGTCCTGCCCAACATGTCAAGCAGTTAATTATATTAATTTCCGCCCGGCCGGGTTTCTAAATAGTATTAAATCCGAATTTCCAAATGAAATAATTGGCATCGATTTATTGGGCCCTTTCCCAAAAAGTCAGTTAAATAAAAGTCGCTATCTCCTTGTTATGGTTGATCATTTTAGTAAGTGGACCGAAATTGTTCCCTTAAAACGAGCCTCCGCGAAATTAGTTACTGATTCTATTTTAAATAAATATATTTTAAAATACGGGGCGCCCCTAAAAGTTATATCGGATAATGGTCCTCAATTTGTAAGTAATATATTTGAAGACATGTGCCAAAAACTGGGCATACGTCATTTAAAAATGGTCCCGTATCGGCCGCAATCAAATATAGCGGAACGGGTCAATAGAAATATAGTGAAAATTATCCGTAGTTATGTTAAAAATTTTCATAAAAGCTGGGATAACTATGTCAATGAATTTGCTTTCGCCCTTAGGACCGCAAAACATGATACAACGGGCAAAACTCCTGCTGAGTTATTTTTAGGCAGAAAGATTATAACGCCGTTAGATAAATTATTTTATGTTCAACAAAGAGCCCCAGAATCTAAAATGGGTGATTCCACCGACCACAAAAGAGAGCGCACGACCACCCCCAGAATGAAGAAGGGAGAAGTACGACGAATGCAAAGAGAGCCAGGAGAAATAACGGCAACTATAACCCGACTCCCAAACGGAAGATCTACTAATCGGACAGGACTCTACGCAGCAAATGTCGCCGGATTGCGGAAAGACCACCACCGGCGGAGGAAAAGATACAAGGGAAATTTGAACGGCCAGCAACGAGGTCCAAGCAGGAACGAGAGAGAAGTGTCCCGGTTCCGCCAAGACCAGAGGCCATCAAACGGCCAAGACCACAGGCAGAGGCGAAAAAGAAGGTATTCAAGGGTGACCGAACTGGAGGGAAAAGAAAGCTCCTAGAGGAAGAACTGAAGGGCGAGCCCGCACAAGAAGGAGGATAAATCAAACACGAATCTTAGCTACCTTCCAGGACTGGGCAGAGAAAAGAATGTCCGAATATCACAAAGATAAGTAAAATTTTATGTTACTTTGCAAACTTAAGTTAATCTTTCATTCTTCCTGCAAGTGGCAGATTTCAGAATTATAATATAACTATAAACATTAATTCTTCCTCTCTATTCTAAAATCGTAATAACTTATCTGCATTGCGTCATTCAGATTAATCATGCGATCTTACGTAACCGTTAATACCAGATGCCTCTTGACAACCAATCACCGAATTGTAAAGCAAAACTTTTCTCTTCGCGTGCTTCCATCTTGCATAACTACGCACTTCAGCTTTTGCTCTGTGCTGTGCTAAGATGTAATTTCACTGGCTTGCTTTCTATCTCAACAATATCAAAAATGTAAATCTTCTGTGGAAAGGCACGACTAGAGTGCCAAGTGATTGTGGCCACAAATATCAGCTGGAAATAAAAATGGAATTAAAACTGCCTCGACTGCCAAGTTCTTTAAATACTACGCAATCAAAATTCTTCTTCAATATGGGTCTAATCACGCATCTACAGTGTTCCGTCATTTCCTTTTGCTTTTATTATGACATATATATATATATACATATACACGTACGTCTGCACTGTAAAAGGCACTATAAAAGGGTGATGCACAACTAGATGTTATAGCAATCCCGTACACAAAATTTCAGCGTTCTACAGTAATAAGCTGTAGGAGGGCTCGTTCAATCCATTTGTTAAATTTGCATCTAATTTTCAAGTGCCCCCTTTTTTATTTTTTATTTTTATTTATTTATTTATTTATTTATTTTTTTGTCTAGTTTGTTCAAAGGAAAATACATGCTATTCACTGAACTTCGCACGTTAGTCTGCATAACCTTAAAACCCGATGAACAGTATATTTCTGTAACAAGGAGAGCTTTCTGACTGCACAATCTATTTTACATTTAGTGAGCTTGTATACTTCTGCAATATTTCATATAATTATTCACTTAAAAATATGAATTTCATATATATTATTCATGATTGTACACTGTATAAAGCTTATATGGACATTTTTAATGCTATTTTAGAATCTAAACTTGATTCACGTTTACATAATCGTTTTTGATTTATGCAAGATGCATACATATACATACCTACATTAATGAGAAAAGAAATAGTTAACGAGAGAAGAAGAAATTACGCTAGTACTAAAAGTAATAAATTAGCGCTAAGTGCTGCTAAATTTGAATTGAAGTTTAAAAGTATTGTAGATCCAACTCATCAGCTAGAAGACATGAAATTTACCAAGCAAATATATACATGAACTACATAAAAACAAAATAAGATACTAAGACATTGACCTGAATGAAGTAATTCACAAAGAAGAAGGCAATTCTGCAAAAATTAATTTCCCTTGTTTGGAGCTTCATAACAGAACTTGTCGAAGGAAAAGTATTTTGAAGCTCCATTCTTGGTCGATTAATAAGAGAGCCAAGACAAATTTCGTTCAGACTTATTCACTGAGACTTGGAAGAGCAATACTTGATCAATTAGTCAATTGATTAGTAGAATTAGAAGTCTCACTGAATTGCCTCTTTTCTTTATTTTCTTAGCTTTCTAACACAAAAATGAAAACAGAAATATTTTACATTTTTACAAAAACACGTTATAAAAATTTTGCTTTCAAAATATACAAATAGAAAACCTGCGAACTATGAAAAAGTTTCACTAAGAAAAAGGCAAATAGGAAAAATTCAAAATAGCCACTGTTAAAGACAGATGTCACGAAAACATCCCTTTTGAATCCGCTTTAAATCCACTTTGCAATCCATTTTGTAATCCATTTCGCAGAAATCCAATGCCCTTTATTCTGCCCGTATGTACAGACGTCAGGCAAAAAAATCGCCCAAGTGGTTTCAGGAACTGTCAGAATGGATATTTCTGATGAAATATGATACCCGAAATCTTTCGCGATTACAGTACTTCCTTTACTTCGTATAAGGAAGTAAAAACGTAGAGTTCACATCTTCGTTATGAGGAAAATTACAATTCGATCAGAATGTGCAACAGGACTTCGACATCAGTGGAAAAATTTATATCAAATAGCATTCGAAAGATTAGGCTCATTTTTGCGAGGGGTGGAGGGGATATCGAAATCCAAGGAAAGACTGAAAGAAAATAAAGTTTATTGGTTTTGCCTTCTTTTGCAGGGAAACAAATGTGTAAAAAGATCATGAATAAGACTTCTGGTCGCAAAACTTGCTTTTAGTGGTCGACGTCTTGTTTTCAGATTAGGACAGCGACATATACGTTACAAGTTTTCACATGTGAGCAACTTTATCTAAAATGGTCTTCACAAAAGCAACCTTCTTAAAGTACAGAGCCCTCAGAAATTATCTACTTAATATAACTGTTGCCACTATAGCAGAGCATAGTCACAGTCAATGTGAAGATTTTTTAAGATTTTGGACAGTAATAATATTAAATTAAGAGCTGAAATACTATTTCTCACTTTTATTATTGAAAATACTTTTTTTTGCAATAATAGAATAGAATTAGTGCATAGAATAGTTTTAGAATTAGTGCACAGAAGATTTTAATATTTATGTTACTTCTATTAAATGGCATTTGCATGCTATTATTTTTTAGTAATGATTATAGTGAATATATATAATACATAATAATAACATTATTCCAACGGCAATGAGAAAAATTATGGGTTTAATTTAATTAAAATATGTTATGTCATTTAATTATTTAGTTTTTATTCTAATAAACAACTTCGGAAACGAACTCCTTTTTATTATTTAAGCTCTCAATTTCTCACAATATTTCAAGTTTTCATAAGTAACTAAATAAATTACCAAAGTAAGCCAGAAAAAACTTGACGTGGGACCACATAACTTCCTTGTATGGCCTATTAAATTTTATAAAATTTTTGCTTGCATTTCATTTAAGCTTATTTCCTGGAATTTCATTAGATATATTTCTCATTCAACCAATTCATTCTCACTTCGCGGCAAGGAAAAAATACATAAAAACTCAAAATATCTTTATTAAAAATAGTGAAATATAGATAAACATAAAACATCACATACAGTTAAAAAGAGTTTTAAAAAATGTACAATTAAAACTAGAGTTTCTACGAAAAAACAAGCAATTCGGCCAACGGGCAGAAAGACAGATTTTTAAGTGCGCAGAACTGAAAGTTTACTTTTGGTCCCATTCGGCAAAAAGACACTGAAGTTGGTGCAACAACTGAGTTAATTCCCTATTCTACTAAGAGTTTCAATTATAAACAAATGGTGGCTTCCTTAAGCTTAGTAGCACTGATATAAATTTTAAATTATTGATAATTCTACAACTACTGAATGTAAATTAATTAAATGCATAAGAACCTTCACCAGAACATAAGAAGAACATAATTCAATCATTTTCAAAACAAAAAGTGCACAATTTACCATCATATAAGAATAAAAAAACTGAGTTCACCGAGCCGAGCAACAGAAGTGGATATATATATACATGTAATTTATTTTCTTGTAGATTATTTAATATATCATCTCCTTTTGAAAAAAGTCGTTAGAATTCTATTGAAATGAATTTACTCATTAGCACATTTAAAATGGAAATATTAAAAAGGTATAGTTAAAAGTGGAAATGCAAACAACAAACTAAGTAATTATCGTCATTGAGCGGAAATTAGTTGATTTTTTAAGGGTAATAAATTAACTTCTGATCAATTAGCAATAATTAATAAATGCAAAAGTCTTCCATCTTTTTTTCAAGCAAGAATCATGACTAAAAAAGCTTTTTAGTAAGCTAAGGTTATTCAAACTGCTAATTAAAAATAAGTAAGAAATTGGCGGTTCTGTCTAGCTTTTAAATTCAATCTTTAAAATCGGAATATATAATTTGTATAAGAGTGAGTTTCGTTTTCTTGCTTGAGAAAACTGCTCCCGAAACTTTCACCTTTGATCATATTAACACAATGCAAACTTTGTAAAAACAATTAAACAAGGAAGACCAGGTGTACAAAAATATATTCTCGTGAGACAATATATCTATATTTTTACTTCACTTCCTACAAGGAACTAAAAAATCTTTACTCTTTAACTTTTAAGATGGCATTTCTGATTAATCTTGAATCAATAACTCTTTAAATTTAGAATTCATATTAAAATTAAGTTGTCCTAATTGTAAGATGTTTTAAAAATTATAACAAAAAAGACGATATTCGTGAAATTATTAAAAGTATTTCCTAACTAACAATTTAGATTGTATTTCCTTATTTTTTCAACAAAAACTTTTCATATCTTCTTATAAACAACTTAATTTTTGTCAAAGTTTAAAACAAATTTTTTACATAGAATTTCAACAATAATGTACTAAAACAGCTTTATACCGAAGACAGATCATTATTTTCAAGCACCTTATTGAATTCGAAATTTTACATCAAAATCCTCAATTAAGAATGTACTCAAAACAAGCATCGACGAAAGAGAAAAACAGAGACATGCCAAAGGAAATACTTTAAAACAAAGAAGCACTCGTCTGTGCAGCGTACAGGTAATAAAAATAAACACATGTATCTTTTTACGCTGTTGTTTACTTCATATTTTGCCATTCAACACAATGCTCAGACTAGCTCATAACTCCGAACTAAATTTTCCTAGATTCACTTTATTAAGGAACTTCCTAAAAGTATCTTCAGAGTTGTTTTAGTTTGACAGAAGCTTTTTAAAATTTTGAACTAAGCCAGATAATAATCTAATGTCTCGCATCACAAAAACGTAAAATTTTTATCCCTTAGATGTGAAGTTTTCTACCCAGTAACGAAGAAATATGCTCGGCGGAACAAGCAACAAATCTAAATGGGTTTCCAAAGACGGAGAGTGAGAGAAGCTATAACAATTATTAGAAAAAGGGACTCGAGGAGGAAAGATAAACCCCATAAATCTAAGAACAACAGCAGGAGACGGAATTAGCGAGACGGTTTTGTACAGCCCCAATTTTCCGTCCCGTGCAGCTAATTGACATTTTGATGGGTGAGACGCTAACGAGAAAACGCTCGCCGAAAAGAAAAGCGAGGTTCTTTCTTGGTTGCTGGACATTGCGACTCTTCTAGGGTTGCAATCTGGATGACAGACTGCTTGGCAGGACGCTTGGCAGTTTCTGGATGCAGTTAAAATATGGATGAGCCAAACAACAATTCTTTTCAAGAACTGGCTCGCAATCATCAAAACTCTTTAGCTTAGCTCTTTGCGTAAACGAATGAAATTTTGTTAACAGTTTATCTCGAGGAAAGTTGATGAACACGAATGCTGAGCAATAACTTCTTCTTCTTCTTCATTTAACAGTTTGTTCTCCTTCAGAATTCATTCAGAATCTCCCGAGTTATCATTCTCAAGGAGTCGAATTTATTCAGGTTACACATGAAAAAAGAATAATGACAAATAATTCATAACGATTTTTTAATGATTCATAACAAAGTGAATGTGAATTGTTCTTGAAGTGGTTTATTAGCTCAGAAGGGCTATTAATTTCGTTTTGGCATTTTGTAACCAAAAACGGTGCTTGACTTTTCAGATTGTTGCCACCAAAATTTATCGCCCTGTATTATATTTGAAGAAATTAAATAATGAAGAATCTGCATGAATGTAGTATGTATGTTTCTCGCACTGTGATGAAACAACGGTAGTTAGAGCCATCAAATTTTGAATAATGTACGTCTCCACGCGAATACGGGCATCTGGAAGCAAAAATTTAGAATTTGGTTTATGATCTATTTCATATTTTGTACAACATTGAGTTTCTGATTAAGAAACTCATCGATTTCAAAGCGAGTAATGGCAACACTGTACGGGGAGGGGGAATTATCTCCAGCGCGCGAGATTGTGCATCGGAAATTCTATAGATATGCTCTTTTTAAATTATTTTTCGATATTGTTGAATTGAATTTTATGGTTAAAGTGCGAAGAACATGATATTTAATAAATAGAGGTAATACACAAAAAGTTAAAAATAAAAGTCCTTTTTGGGCGTAATATAAAATCTGAAAACTTTTTTTTTTTTTTTTGATAAAGTTTTTTATTCAGTTAATGAATTTTCGAAACGTGTCACTTGTAGGAGGATGAAATATTCACTGATACTTTTCCGTTAAAGAGACATTAGCGTGGAACACACACACACACCTAATTGTGTCTCTTTATTTGAAAAAAATCTATTTTTTGCTATTCATAACAGTGTAAAAGAAATTGATAATTGCTTATAAATTTCTAATATTCAACTTCTTTGACACAGTAAATTGCCGAAAAGGCAATGTATACATGCACTGAATAAGCTAGATCTTGTCTTTTTCCTTGTTGCCTTAAACAACTCTCCGCTTAAATGTACGTTAAGAGGTTACATCTACTTGGGTGTTTCTAGAGTAAACTTTCAATTAAAAATAGGATGATTCCAATTCACAATTTTGCGAAAGAGCATTTTCTACATTCAAAATTATGAAACCGAACTGAAAAACTGACTTGTGTTCCTTAAATATGATTTGCGTGTTATTCTTTTAACATCAAGCTAAAAAAATGCTGCATCGAATACAAAAAACACAGATTTTCTGTAAAGAAATTTTCTAATTTCTCTTGTGAGTGCTATCGGGGGGGGGAGTTAAGTCGATAGCCTGTCCAACTAGCAATTGGAAGATCAGTGGCTCGAATCCCTCTGAGAACACAAATGAAAAAAATTCCCCATATAAGAAAGCCTAGGGGCGTATCCGCTCAAATAATCGAAATGAAATTTTGGATATTGTTATTTGACGATGTGCTGCAGATTGTGATGATTTAAAACAATTAGAGCTCTCACAGTTACGGTTATAGGGATAAAGTTTTGAAAATTTCAAATGGCAACACCTACTTTTTTCCTGCGCAATTCGATCAGCGTATAAGGTATTTTCTGTCTCATTTCTGCATGCCTTCGTGGTGTAATGGTTAGCAAACTCGGCGCGTATTCGAGAGGTCCAGGTTCGAGTTCCGGAGAGGGCATTGCTCATTTTTCACCTCTCCAACATCAAAATAACCTAATGACGCTAAAAGCATAATGAAAAAACATAAATGGCCTTACGATAAAAATTGTCGGAGTGAAACATTTGCGAGGAAGAGGATTGTAAACGACAAATGACAACACAAGAGAGGAAAACCAGAAATCAGTTTTATTGGAATTACAAAGTTTAAAACGTGCTCACCTTCTCAGAATATAACGCACTGCATGCAGGACACATCTAATGTTATAATACGATATTGCGTTCGTCATTGACAACATTGACAAACGTAACATCTCAAGCGTAATCTGTGTAACTTCACGTTTTATGGCATTGTTCAATTCTGACAAATCTTGTGAATTTGTGTACACCTTTCGTATAACCCCAGAACCAGAAATCCATTGGAGCAAGGTCGGGGGGATAGCGGTGGCTACGAAACTGCAAAGTTATGAGAGATAACTCTATTTTCAAATGCTGTACACGTTGAAGACTTGTAATAAAAACAAAAGTTGTTTTTTTTTCTCCCTCCCGCCTTTTGGATTATCATTGGATCTTTACTATGTTCTTCTTTGCAAATATTTTACACCTGCAATTTTCGTCTTACGTGTATCATTCCAACGCCATTTATGGTTTTTCAAGGCGCTGATCAATTTGTACAGGGAAAAGGTGGGCGTTGTTTTTCGAAAATTTCATCACCATCTCGAGCACACACCTTCAAATAACAATTTCTGAAATTTCTTTTCAATTGGCTGAGCGGATAGTCGCTAGGTGTTCATATATCGGGGAAGTTTTTTTATGACCACCTTGTATATATGTTTTCAATGGCGCTCGAACTAAATTGTGGTGTTCGATGATTCGCCAGTCCTCGCCGGGATTGACGAATCATCGTTATGGCTCTGAATCGCATGCAAAATTTTGTGAATTTTTTTGGTTAACTGCTTTCTGATAGTGATGTTTGCATCAGCATTTACTTTTTTGCAATTTCATTCGAAATGTTTTGTTTTCGTCTTGAATTTTAGATTACTATTTCCTATTATATTATTACTTCCTATTATCATGCGTTATTAAATTTTATTCGCAATTTTTTACATTTTACACTTTCTATTTTTGCCTTTACATATTGTCCCGTTTATTTTCTCTGAAGCCAGTTGTTACGTTATTTTCTTCCTTCACGTTCGTACGGGGTTCGTGTGGATTTGGAGTGAATAACGACGACAGCACTTGATGGAATATCGAAACGCGCTTTATTTACCAATATTAATCAGGACAGCTCCAAAATACTTTTACAGTCGTCGAAGATCTACTATAAACAATCAGCGACACAGTCTTCACACTGTCAGGCAATAACGGTGGAGACAACTTCACTGCGAAGCACCAGAGTACAGCTCCCGACTCTGCTCGGTCGTTCTCGGAACTCCACGTACTCTCGAGACTCTCCACGCTACAACTCGCGATGCACTCGACGACACACAGAGCACAGTTCCCGACTCTTCGGTTTAGTCGTTCCCGGAGCTCAACACACTCTCTCGACGATGCACTAACCGCGATACACTAAAAGACTCTTCGATGCACTCGATGACCCACTCGGCACTCGCTGGCCGGCTGTCAACTCGATCGTCTCCGCACGGACTAACTAGATGAGACGCACTAACTGTCTCGCACTTGACAAGATACACACTAACTGACTGCGGGCAAGCAGGGTTTATATAGCTTTCGGCTTGTGTTCGAGAACATTCTGGGCTAAACCGGTAAGAATTCGTTCCAGAAGGTTCTCCAACCGTCCATGGTATACCGCCAATTTTGTTGTCAAATGTCGCCAAACGGGAAATTTCCCGCCAAATGTGCTTTTACTTGCCATTTTATGGCAACCCTAAAACTGCTTTGCGGGGAAGCTATCTTACCGTACCTGTACATTTCGTAACATTATTTTTACAATTGTTAAACTTGTTTTGGGTAAAGAAAACTCACGCTATTAAATATTTCCTTTTGGTTTGAACAAGCAGATGCATTTATTAAAGACAGATATTACACGTACAATTATTGAAATTTGAAATGTGAAGGAATTATTTTCACTCTACTTTTCCGAGTCAGGTGGGATGTGCCTGACAGATTTATGAAGGAGTTATGTGCGCGTGAATTACTCTTTTATCATTGATTATGGTTCAGATTTAATTATTAGATGTGATAATTTTTGTAGTTAAATGCTCTTGAGATTATAGCTCTGACAGTTATGATATTTAGTTTTAGAGTCATTAGGCTATTTTTTGAAGGCAGGAGACATGAAAAATATGCAATGGCCTCGCCAGGACTCCAAGCTGGACATTTCGCATACACACCGAGTGTGTTGCCTTTACACCATTAAGATGTGCTGGAAGAAGGGAGAAAATGCCTTATAAGCTACAGTATGCTATGAAACAACTATGCCATTAAGCCATGGTGAACACATTTCGCATAGCGATTACTTACTAAATGAAAAGATTGCTCTCATTCCTGTCTTAAGTTAGCTCCAAACAAGCGACGAATCGCCAAACACAAAACACAAACTTCATTCTGAATTTCTATACAAATGGCTTAAAAATAAAGTAAAGAAGAAAAGAAAGAGGACATACGCACGCGCATTAAGGGCATGACGTCATCTTCAGCTAATCTGCAGCAATTGAATTATTTATATAGCGACAGTGGGCGTTAGCGGACTCCTACCCATCTTCCCCTTTGAAAATCCATCTTAATTTCGCCTTTTCCTCATCTGCTCCTTCTTATTTATTAATACTTTGATTACTTACTCGATCTTGCAGGAATTTAACACAATTTCCTGATTTTCTTTTAAGCAAGCATTTCCTATGCTGTTCGGAGCAGTTCAGTCTGCAATTCTCGTTTTGCAATTTAAGCCTTTTGCATCCATTCTTCCTAGGAAGTGCTATATTTAGAGAATAATTTATTAAGATTAGAAAAGCATAACGACTCCATTATACTAAAATGGCAAAGAGAGGATTACTATTTTTTTCTTTAATTAATTGCGTTTATTAAATCGATGTTTCTGTAACTTCCTGCTTTGAAAGAACTTCTGAAAAACGGCTGAAAGAAAACCAGCGTTAACGTACAAGTTATAATCATAGAAGAATACAACTTTAGAGAGTACGCATATGACACTGCCATTGTTAATAAATTACTCTTTATAATAAGGCATAGTTATAAAATTTTATTATTGTTAATATTTTGTTGGGAAATGCCCAGCTGCAGTAAAATATTTTCTCCGCAAAGTGGATTTAGGGTTGCCAGAAAATGACAAAGAAAGGCAGGGTGCCATATTTGGAGTGGTGGCATACATATTTGGCATATATTAGCCCATTTGGTGACATTTGGCACCAAAATTGGCGATATGCTATTCACGGAGCAAGAACATTCTAGAATGAATCCTTACCGGTCTTCCCGAGAATGTTCTCAAAGGCGGGTCAAAAGGTATAATTACCCTGCCTGTCGCAGTTTATCGTGAAGTGAATCTTTAGTATGTTGAGTTCAGCGGTAGTGTTTTGAGTTCGGAGATTAGCTTCAGAGCGGCCGAACCGACTCGAGAACTGTACTTTAGTGCTTTGTCGTAAAGCTGTGGTCATCGTTGAAGCCTGAAGGCTGTGTTGCTGATTGTTTCAACGTGTTTATCGTAGTTCTTAGACAACTGTAAAACTGTCTTTGGAACTCTCCCGTGTAATATTGATGAATAAATTCTGTTTTGATTCTTCAAGTGTTTACATCAATCACTCCAAATCCTGCAGAACACAACAATATTTCCAGATTTGTTCTGTTGTACGTTTCCACATGTGTTCTCTTTGTAGAATTTATCTAAATAAACGCTTTAGGTCCATTCAATCTCTGCTGCAGAACGTCAGGCGATATACGGAAAAACACTGCAAAATGCGCTATTCCAGTTCAACAAAAGACTTACCTTTGTTTTAGAGGTAAATGCTCTTACTAAAGAAAACAATCACATGCAAGAACACTGGCAAAAGCAAGATGAACATTTTACGGAGGTACCATATTCAGTCCAACAGTCGTAGACATGTTGGTTAAAACAAAAGGAGAGCTTCATAAGATTACCCTTTTATGCAGATCAACTACTTTCCGAAAAAGCAGAAACCTTCAGTAGAACGCACGGCATAAAACTGTGCGCAACTTAATGAAAATCAGTTTCTGATTTGGAAAAAGCAACCTTCGTAATTGAGGCATCCTTATGCACAGGGCACCGGGGCACCCTTATACACAACAAGTAAAAGTTTGAACTACGTAGAGTTACATATAGTTATCCACAAGAAATTTTTTCATAAATTATTTTTTTCTTGTGCATTCAAAAAATGAGTGACATCAATTTCGAACAAGTCAAGCTGTAAGACTTTGATTCAGGCTTGAGTATAAGACGATAAAAACTTTTGGAAAGCCCCCGCAAAGGCTTTGGAGGCAATGTTTTGTCAATCGTCCAGGTTTTCAGGTGGTTTAAGGCATTCTCAGAAGAAAAGGAATCGATTGAAACTGAACATTGCAGGGAAAGGCCCACAGCTGCAAAGGCCTGACAAAATGTTGCCAGAATCCGGGAATTTATACTTTCTGATCACCGCTTCATAGGCATAATGATTGAAGAAGAGCTGAATTTAAGTCATACCACTATTCATCAGATTTTGTCAAACGAATTAGGAATGAGAAAAGTCTGTGTGAAAATTGTTCTAAAAACCCTTTCACGGGAACAAAAGAACAACAGAAGGGATGTCTCTTCTGTTGTTCTTTTGTGACAGAAGGAACAAGTGATTTTGATCTAAATCAAAATTCACCTGCATTTTCTGGAATGTGTCACTATTGGTGAGGAAGCTTGGATGCTCGTGTACGACCCAGAAAGTGTGCCAGAGCCAGATATGGCACACACTTCAAATTCACCATCACCAAAAAGGCAAAGAATGAACAAGTCGATAATCATGCTGATTTGTTTATTCAAAGAATAGGGAATCATCCGTAAAGAATTTGTGCCAGCAAGCACACGGTAAGGCGTTGAAAGACTTCGGAGGAGGGTCATGCGTGTGAGACCAAGAGTGAAGACCAAATGGGTGCTGCATCACGACAATGCTCCTTGTTACACTGCTTTTTCAATTAATGAGTTTTGGCTAGGTAAAGCATACCTCTGGTTCTTCAGCCCTTTATATCTTTTTACTCCGACTTGAATCCATGTGCCACCTCAAAGGAAGTCATTTTGGAACACTAGAAAACATTAAAACGGCCGTAACCGGGCAGTTGAAAGCAGTTCCAGCATCCGAAATCCACCACTGCTATGAAGAGTGGGAAAATCGCCTCCAGTGCTGTGTGGCTTCGTAGGGTTATTACTTTGAAGCAGACAGTGTGAGATCGTATTTGAACTCAATAAAAATTATTAAAAAAATCAGTCTCATTACTTACACCACATATATTAGTAGTAACAGTAGTAATTATATCACAATTACTACTGTATATAGTACACAATTATCACAATTAATTTTGATTGCAGAATATTTTCTGTAGATATTCTTCTGTAGACATATTTATATTTTAATCCATTAGCTTATGCTTTTCATAAGATTCTTCAGCTCTTTTTAAAAAATACAACTAACAGATTTCAAAAGTATGGGTGGAGGAAACTTCTAATCTTTGCACTATATGACTTTATTTTAAGCAGACCTTAACACAAACTAATAACATTCGAAATGTTAGCAATGTATGGTACGGTTAAGAGTGGGTATTTGTATTTCCTTAAAGCGAAAAACTTTAGAAAAAGAGTTAAATTTACTAATTACTTCATATTTTTTAAATAAGTCGTAAATTGCTCTTCATAAATCTGGAAAGAATTCATAAAAAATAAAAAGTATACTAGAGCTTGTGTAGTTATTGTAAAAAAAATTGTTAAAGTTACTAAAATCTCATGGAAAATGGGATGCCATGGATTATTTAAATAGCAACAATATGTGCGATGGTAACATCTGGATATAAGATTTTCGGGATACCAGTCGGCGGCCGACCACATTTTTACATCTGGATACTAGTAAAATTCGGGGTACGAGCCCGAACGAGAGGTGCACGGTATCGCTTCATTATTTATCTTGTACTAGACACACCTATATAATCTTTCTTGCATTCTTCACGCGTTATTTATTTTGCCATTATTATTAAGATATATTTATAATTATTATTAAGGTATCTTTGTAACAACGGATCCTAATAAAGTGAGTAATGTCAAAAAGCGGATGATGTCTCTAGAATTAACCTTCTCCCTGATTCGCGGGAGTTATGTCGGGATGAAAAAAACCATCACGCAGTGGTTCGCCAGAGTATATTCGGTGTCCTTAAACGCTTACCATATGATCAGCACAAGCACAAAAAGTAAATACCTCCACTTTTCACTGTAAAGCAAATAAGCGTATTTTTCTCCGCCCCCCTTTTCCAATCAAAGCGCAGGCTAGTTACGTAAGAAGTTAACCACAGGAATTTTCCCCTTCAGGGAATTCTCATAAAGAACAAAACTGCCCGTCACTTCTCCGGAGGATAGTGTCATGTGTGTATAGACTAAAAAGGAAACTATTTTTTGTTTCGTTCCATTTGTACCAACCCCAGGTGGAAATGCGATGCTTTAGACCACACCAAACCAATACCGCAGAGTATTGGTTTATCACAATAGGGTACATGATTTAACTACTTTGCATAGAGGAGGCATGCATTGTCATGCGGGGAAACTAACTACACTTTGAACCGGACGACAAAATTCTTCAGACCATTTTTTCTTATGATTTCTTACACTGAAAAACGAAATTCATTTCATTGAGCTACAATTTAGCTAAAGCATAAAATCACTGATAAACATGAGTCAGCAAGATGCGCGTGTAATCGACTAGACCAAGTAGTATGAGCGTAATACATGTACAGTATTTAAGCACAAAAAGCAGTAATGGTTATAGTGCCAACCAAGGATAGCACAACATCGAAACAGCAGGCTTCTGTAAATGAAAAGATGAAGAAGCTGATGTTACTGAAGAAGTAGCTCATAGGAGATAATGTAACCTGTAGAGACGTTAAGTTATTTTGAAGCAGGAGATGTGAAAAATGAGCAATGCTCTCGCCGGGACTCGAACCTCTCGAATAAGCGCCGAGTGTGCTGACCACTATACCACAATTCATGCTATAAAGATGGGAGAAATACCTTATAGACCGAGGGATCATCTGCAAGAAGGCACGGGTTACATACTTCGATCTGTTGGGGACAACTCTAAGCTAATGAAGCAGTGAATCTTAAGAAACATTCAAGGTAAGTCAAACCTAGTTTTAAACTTTTAAAACTCGAACTGGAATTCAGTTCGTCGTCAGGCATAGGTGAAACAGCGAGCTTAGACTTGAAGGCAGCTGAGGAGTTCCTCAAAACATTTGCAGAACTGATAGAAGCGAAGAGTACATCCTCCAGTATTTTATTTCTTCACATTGCCTTTTATAGATTTCTATCATGTTTTATTACATTTTCATCAGTTTTCATTAAAATACAATGCATTTATTCTTAAAAACATAATCACAAAAACTTTGAGGTGGTTATTTGGGGAGCAGGAACAGGTTAATGGTATTTCAATGTGCTTCAACAGCAAAATTGCTTCAGGATGCAGGCAGAAAGCTTACGAGCTGAATCACAGAACGTTTCATCTACTTGTTAAAATGGTATATCAGAAGATAAAAATTTGAATGCCATTTTCTAAGAGCTATATGCAGAAAGCAGAAGAAGTATTCAAAATAAGGTTGCAAATTTATTGTAATTTCTCTCTGTTAATCAATTTAGCTGATAAAAGAACTTTAAATTTTTATTCAGAAATATGTAAGAGAGATAGATATAAAGCTAAATATCTCATCGAAAACTATTAGCCCCTATTTAATATGTAAAATTTCATACTCAACTATATCATAACCGCCAATAAAATTACTTTTCGATGTTCTTTGTATACAATCACTTAATGAATAAAATCACTTAAAATAGTCAAAATTATAATGTAATACATGAATGAGCACGCACGCTAAAGATATCTTTTCAGTTTCGTTCAGACATTCAAATCGTTGAGTTTGCTACTCAAAAGTTCGTTAAAGTTTTGCAAAATATGAAAGCGGTAATAAAACAAATTGGAAATGTGGGATTTCAGATGCCCATATTCGAATGGAGGACCGCGTTATTCAAAATTTGATGTCTCTAGGTACCGTTGTGTTTTCACACTGCTAGAAACATCCGTACATTCATGCAGATGCTTAATTATTTAATTTCTTCAAATATAATGCAGGGATCTAACATTTGGTAACAACAATATTAAAAGTGAACCGACATATATAGTGAACTAACGCAAAATGCCAAAACGAAATTAATAGCTCTTATGGGTAAATTGTTTCTTTGGTTTAAAAATAGAGGAATAATTAGCTAGAACATTTAGCTTCTCAAATTTCTAAATTTGTGACTCGCACCCTAGCTCGTAGCCTAGGGTCCGACCTGCGCAAGCTACTCTAGAGAAAGAGGGCGAAAGCGAGAAATAAAAGCTTTGGATTAAAGTAATGTAACAATGAGAAATAAGAAAAACAATATGCATATATAGTTATTAACAATTAGCTAATATTTATAAATTAACTAACAGTTATAAATGAGCATTCATAAATATATGACAAAAAAACTTCGATCTCTTCGCGACCCCATTCTCATGTAAGGCATTCAACAGTTGATGTGATTAAAGAATGATGTGAAGCGAATGATGATCAGAAGAGTCTTGTCCGTAGATTTATACAGCTCAGCATGTAAGTGAAAAACAGTCTCTTGATTTCTTGTAAAAAGAAGGTAAACACTGCCTTAGAAAATGCTTCAATTTTTTCAGTGGGAAATTTGGTTCTACACAGTATATTTTGAAATATTAATAACAGCAATTTTTTTCTCTTAAGTCGAAATTTGAAAACATTAGTTCTTACTGCAGGAAATTCCTGACTTTTAAGTTTTTATGTGGAAAAAGTTTTAATTCCAAACTATAAATAAAGCTATAAATTTCGGTTGAATTGAAAAGTTAAAGCTGTAAAAATCACTTTCGTGCTGATTTCACCGGCTAAAAAAGAAATAAAAGGAAAGCGTAATTAAAAAATATTAGTATCAGGTTATGTTACACTACGTTAGGATACTTAAAATGTAGGAAGTTTCTCCTGTTGAGTTTCACCATCATATTCGCTTCTATTCTGCAGATATTGTTCCTAACGCCACCTATTGAGCAAACGATTAAGTACAAGATTTCAATTCCCAAAATGATTTCCTCCCTCATTTTCTACTTTTTTTTATTTTCTTTATTTCAAAAAGCAGATTTAGAGGATTAAAGTAAGTACAGTAAATTGCGATTGCTTTTTTTTTTTTTTTTTTTTTTTTATCAAATAGCAACAATCGCAGTCGCAGTTTGTGCCACATACCTGCATAAAATTTAAATACAAAATAAAATAAACTTAAATTAAAAAAATCAAAAAGAGTATTTCCGTTTTAAGGACCGTAAAAAAATCGCCAAACTACTGTTGATGACAGTGCTGCCAAAAATAATTGCAGCAACCCTACCGCAAGAAAGGAAGAATAATAGCAAATAACTATTTCATATAATGTTTTTTTATTATTGTAATTTATATAAAAAAAGGGCTAAACATAACTGAATGGAACCAAAAGAGTAAATAACTATTTCAGATCATTATTATAATTTATATAAAAAAGGCTAAACATAACTGAATGGATTTCTCCATCGCTGTTTCGCTACCGAGTTATCGCTAAAGCATAATTTCATCTCCTTGGTTGTTCAAACATAATTTTCTATAATGAATCATGCCTTTTCTTTGAAAAAGTTCTTTTGCAGACTTTTCGTCATGGGCCTGATGGACAGCCTTCTTTTTTGATATCGTATTGTTAAATCCATACGATATCAAAAAAGGATTTAAAAGTTAAATTAGTATTTCAATGGCGTCCGTCTTAAGAAATATAGAACTATCTAAACTTACACAATCTGAAATCAGCGTATTCGCTAGATTTGGCGCGCTGTTAAATGGGCGCGTTTGCTATATTTGGCGCTTTTGCGCATACATTTTCGCTGCAATTTTTTACGGTCATCAAAAGGGAATAGTACCAAAGTACTTTATTCTTACACTTTTACATCATGATTCGACACACCAATAAAATAATTTGGCATATATTTCGGGAGGAGGAAAACCGTAGAACGTTATTTATTATTATTATTATTATTATTATTATTTTAAAATTACATTGGGATGTAAACGGCAGAAGCCCTTCAGAGTCTTCTCCATGTAAATACGATCCAATTTTTCTTAGAAAATCCTTCGTTTAGGCTTTCTTAATTCTATCTTTCTCCTCACAAAGCAGTAGTCTTCGCCAATTCCCCTCAGTCCAACGGTAGAAAGGATCTTCTTTTGGGGTTCTGGAACCGCCAGTCTCGTGATTTTATAGCCCCCGTGGCCGAGTCTGCCTGGGTACAGATCTTAGCCAGTAGTTTCGCAGAGTTCTCTGCGTCGATCCCTCGGGGGGGGGGGCAGGGACCTTCGAAAAGGGAAACCGAGCGAACTACCAATATTTCGTTGCTTTAATCATTCGGATAGTAGATTTCTAAAAAAGGTCATCAGAAAACTTTTGCGTTGTGTAAGTTATTTGTTCGAGACAGCGCTAACTTAAAATTAAAATAGAATTTTTTTTTTTTTCCCCTCATCCAGGCTGTCCTCAGCTGCATTTAAATTCTAGCTAGCTCCCACGCAGACTCAAGCAATCGCTAGGGGAAAAGGACAATCGTCCTCAATTATGAGCGTTGTCTGCAGACTGGAAGTCAGTTTAGCATCCGGGTTTATTCCTCGCGTGGATCAGTGTCACGTGAGGTGGCGATCCATCAAAGTGGCGAGTGAGTGACCGATTAACTGCTTCTTGTCGGCCGCCTGGAAAACATGAAAATGGCGGGTATTTTGCGGAATGAAGATGAAGAGGACAGCAATTTTCGCGGCTCGGACAACAACAGATGTTGCTTTATACGCTATTAGTGAGGCCACGCAAATAACAGTTCCAGTTAGCGGCCTTTTTCCCCAACGAAAGAGCGTCAGTTACGCATTTGGACCAATGATTCGCATTCAGAGTTCTTCTTTATTACGTCGTTTACTAGGTGGAGTGGTTAAAAACCTGCTTAAGCAGAGAGAGTAGAGGTTAGAATGCCAATTTTGGAGCAATAAAATTGTAGCTATGAATCTTATAAATATATATACAAGATTGTAAACCCATAGTTTTCCAGCACTATATTTCTAATTTAATTTTAACTGTGTTTTTGAAAAAAAAAATTGAAAGCTTTCATATTTTATATTACGCCCAAAAGGGTGGTTTTTTTTTTTATTAAATTCTTACTATTAGCTCACACTCTTCCTAAATCTTGTTCAAATTTTCAATCTTTAATAAAATACTTTTTATTCATCCACTCAAGTTCAAGTACATTTTTTTAAACTTGTAGTGGATGATACTTGATGTTAATAGTTTTTTTCACATAAATTTTAAATAGTTTTTTTTGTATTTTTATTTTATTTTATTATTTATTTATTTATTTATTTTTTGTATTTTAATTTTTTTTTTTTCCCCCGAAGTAGGAATTGACTTTAAAAAAAATTGTTTTTGTGCAACTTGTTCATTTACATATACGTACACGTTTCAAGAGCCTTTGGACTAACGCCCCTTTGAGCTAAAAATATTTAAAGAAGCTTATCTTTAGAATTTCCGATCGACAGTCTTGCGGGCTGGAGATAAAAATATTTTATTTCGTACAGTGTGCTGCCACTGCTCGCTTCGAAATCCCTGAGTTTCTTAATCAAAAATTCGTTAAGTTTACGAACTATGAAAAGGATAATAAAACAAATTCAAAATTGAAGATTCGGGTTTCTAGATGCCCATACTCGGGGGGAGGACTAAGTTATTCAAAATTGGATGGCTTCAGGTAACGTCGTTTTTCCGCAATGCGAGAAACATCCATACATTCATGCAGATTCTTCATTATTTAATTTCTTTAAATACAATACACATCTATAATATTTGGAGGCAACAATTTGAAAAGTAATTCAACCGTTTATAGTAATTCGACGCAAGATGCCGTTTCGAAAATAAAAGCCCTTCTGAGCTAAAAATTTAACAATTAATTTGTATTTGCAAATTTACCTAAAGAGAATTCCACATGAAAAGGCAGCATAATAATGTCAAATAGAAGGGTATTTAGGAGAAATCGGCAGAAGCACATATACTTTCATTTCTATAATTTCTAACCTTTGGTAGGCAACAGAAGTCTCCCTCTTCGTCAACTGTAACCTGTAATTGCAAATGTATATGATTTCTTTTAAGCGATTTACACGAAAATAAAAAAAGTTTTAAGTGACAATGCTGCCCAGGTTGCACCACAGGGAATTATACCCTCGAGAAAGGGATGCTCCGACCCAATTTAGATGGATGACGGATCATAGAGTCTCCTACTCTTCATCATCAGCCGCCCAGACGGAAAAGTTATTAGTGAATCTGACTACCATAACGAAGGAGCCAGGTTCGATCATACCCACAGAGCACAAAAGCATCCTTGGGATATCCTGAGGATGTTGCTCACGGGATATGCGCACATCCTCAGGACATCCTGGAATATCCTCCGAACCTCCTAAACTTATATCCAGGGACATAGCGACTTAAATAAGACATCCTCAGGATGTTAAATTACGATGTCCTCAGGACATCTGAGAATCAACATACTCAGGACATTCTAAGTATGTTCTGTGATATTGCGACTTAAATGGGACATCCTATAAACTGCTAAACCCCGCCATCGGGAGAAAACAAGTTTTTAAGAGTATTTGATGCAAAATATGTTCAAAAATAACATTGTTGTCGAAAAGGAGTTTACATTTTTTATGGAAACGGACATGACTATGAATTATCCGAAATAGCTCCGCGCCGTTTAATTCGGATAAAGTGAGTTAGTTCTTCTGCATTCTGTTTAGAAAAGCATTCTGTTTCCGTACCATTCTCCATATTATCTTCATGCGTTCAGCTGTAACATGATTGATGCCTTTAGTCTCTCTTTTAATAAGAACGAGGTTGAAGGTTTAACTAAAACAAAGTCGTTAAAGAAAATTACACTTTAAACGTTGTGTATCTTACAAGCTTTCAACCACAGAAAAAACCTCAGACGAAAATCAAACCTCTGTCTTTCTTTCGACACTACGCCATGGGAAGAAAAAGTTATTAGCAAACTTGCTTCGAGACTTTTAGTGTAGCTGTTTGTTTATATTCTTGATTTATGCGCAGTGCAGTTTATCTCTTCCGAGAGGCAAATGATTTTTTTCCCCTTGGTGTAATGATTTGTTTTCTTTGGAAAGCATTGGTTAGCGTAGAATAGAACGTGTTTTGTCTAGTAATAGCAATCGCTTAGGAGCACATTTTCTTCCGTAAATGTATTCTCATTAATAAATAATGGGCTTTGTATAAGAAAGATATCATGAGATTAGTCATGAGTTTAATACTTCAAGCTTGAAGTTAACTAGCGGAAATTTGAAATGTAGCATAAATGGTATATGTGTGTGAATTACACGTTTATGTTGAACTACATATTTTTAATTTTTTGCTTCAACACTACTTATCTTGATTCACTATTAGTGAAACTCTCAGCCATTTAATTAATTTCAAACACACTGAAAATTACAAGGAGATTGATACAGAAATGCTTTCCAAAGAATTCACTTAGGTATTTTCTCCCTCTTTCTACCATACCTTCGTGGTGTAACGGAACCACACTCGTAGCATATATTCGAGAAGTCCAGATTCGAGTCCGGACAAGGGCATTGCACACTTTTTCTGTCTCCTGCTTAAAAATAAAAATAAAATAAATAAATAAATAAATAAAATTAAATAAAT
Organism: Stegodyphus dumicola; assembly: GCF_044657685.1. Taxonomy (NCBI): domain Eukaryota; kingdom Metazoa; phylum Arthropoda; class Arachnida; order Araneae; family Eresidae; genus Stegodyphus; species Stegodyphus dumicola. Next base: position 26,939,575 of record NC_140776.1, on the reverse strand, counting down.
AAAATAAAATAAAATAAAATAAAATAAGCTGAAAGCTTTTTGAATTTACATTATGCCCAAAAGGCCGTTTTTTATTAAATATATTTTCTATATTTATTTATTAAATATAATGTTCTTCGCATTTAAACCACATAAAATTCAATTCAACAGTAATATCACAAAATATTCAGGAACAACAAAACAACATATCCTTAGAATTTCTGACAGACGGTCATAAAAGGATAAAAATGTTTTTTGTTTTTTTTCTGTACAGTGTTGCCATTGCTCGCTTTGAAATCGTTGAGTTTGTTAATCAAAAATTCTTTATAAAGTTTTACAGAATTTGAAACAGATAATAAAACAAATTCGAAATTCAAAATTCAGGTTTCCAAGTGTTCAGTTGGAGAACTACGTTATTCAAAATTTGATGGTACCGTTGATTTTTCACAGTGCGAAAAACATTCATGCATTCATGCAGATTCTTCATTATTTAGCTTTTTTAAACATAATGATAATATTTGGTGGCAACACTTTGAAAAGTGAATCAACGTAGAAAATGAAATGACACAAAATTCTGTTTTGAAACTAATAGCCGTTTAAGTCTAACGCTCCTTTGGGTTCAAAAAAATCCTAATGACTCTGCACACTAAACCTACATTCCACAGAACTATTCTATACACTAAACCTACTACCTTTTTTCACTGTATAAATTTAACATGAGTATTATGATGAGTTATTTCCGAGCATGGTCAAAATAACTTTGCTTCAATTTTCACTATGTAATGCCAATTTTTTAATAGTCTTTTATTTATGATTAAAATTTTTTGTTGTATTTATATTTATTACATATTTTTTATATTTATATACAGTAAACTCTGCCGACCGCAGACTTTCTGAACGCGATTTTGCGTATGTGCGTTATTTTAAATATCTCCATTTAATTTGTAGAATGTGAAAATTTCAGTTTTACGCGGTACACTAGACAGCATCGGGTGCCTTGCTGTAGTCCTCTTTAGTGAAGTCAAACTTTGCTTAAAGCAGCAAAAGTTCAAGGTCTCCTAATTTTCAACGACGCTTCAAGGCACAGTGTTGAAGCCCTCATAACATTACGTGCAAATGTAGAGATTTTATTACTTTCGGGGAACACCACTTACTTAATACAACCAATGGATTAAGGAATCATAAAAACATTCAGAACTTCTGATGTCAAGCAGGTTTACATCTTTGCAAATAGAGTACCGTGGAGCCTCGAGATACGAGCACCTCTGTGTATGAGAAATTCGAGATACGAGGGAAGTATGAGCGAAATATTTGTCTCTAAATACGAGCAATGACTCGTGTAAAGAGCAACGAGGCAGACTGTTGGTATGCGTGGCGCGTTTCCCGATCGGACTCGACTCGGGGAATCTCCTCGTCAGATCAAGCAGTGTTGTTTGATCTACGTTTGTGCGCTTGTGTTAATTGTTTTGCACATTTAAAATGAAAATAATTATTTCGTGATGCCTTCCAAGAAGATTGTTGGCTCAGATAGTGTTGCAAAAAAAAAAAAAAAAAAAAACGAGAAAAGCCATGGCCGTTGAAAGTAAAAAGGAATCGTAGATATACGTGGTGTAAATGTGACGTAATTGGCGAAGGCTCACGGCCGTTCGATATCGACGATCTGCACTATTCTGTAAAGTAGGAAAAAACTAAGAAACTTCATGTGGCCAAAGGAGTTGCCGTTACTTCCAAGCACCGTCCCAAACTCCTAGAAGCTGTTGTTGGTATGGATTAACGAGAAGCAATTAAAAGGCGGCTCGGTGTCGGAAGCTATCATTTGCACTAAGGCTAAGAATCTGTACTTAGACCTTCTCCGAAAAACACCAGGTATTATTTACCAGTGTTATTTTTTACGAAAATTGATTTATATGTTGATATTTTTGGGGATGCGGAACGGATTAACTGGATTTCCATTATTTTCAATGGCGAAGTTTGTTTCTAGATACGAGAAATTCACTATACAAGCTCAATGATGGAACAAATTAAACTGGTATCTCGAGGTTCCACTGTACTAGACGAAGCAAAGCACGACACACTAATGACATTTTGGAAAACCAATTCAAAGTAAGACACAACATAGAAGTGATTAAACTGGCATGGTAACAAGTGACTTCAATTAAATGAATGCTTGCGGGCATCAGCTCTGTCCAGAAGTTGTTAACAGTTATTAAAGGATTTCTATCCACTGGAAATAAAGGCACGGAAATCGTACAAATGGCAAAAGCAATAGGCGGCGAAGGATTTTCAAGTATGGAAGAAGGAGAAAACGCACCAATATATAAATTCACGTATATGGTCGGGAATTTTGAATAAAAAACTGTAATTTTTTGCAAGTACGTTTAGAAATACGTCTACTTTAAGAAGATGGTAAAAATTTTATAGATTAAGATTCAAAAATGTTTTTGAAAAATTTATAAAAATTATTTAAAAATACAAATTTTAAAAATAAATCATAAAAAATGGGTTAATTTTATTTGGAATGAACCTAAATTTCGAAATGTGAAAGGAAGAATAAAAAACATTTCATAAAAAGAGATATAAATAAATATATACGAAATTCAATTAACATTGAGGAGCTAATGTTTTAAAAACTACTCTTGCGATTTTTACAAAATTTGGTAGTTTGGCATAATTTGAGTTGTAAAATCGAAATATAGAAAAACAATTGATATGTTATTTCAGAAAAAGTCCGATTTTGTGTCAAAATACTTATATTAGAACAATGCTATATATAAATCTAATACATATCCTAAGTCACGCTTTCGACACATGAGACTCGCAAGTTGAATTTCGTCAACCAGGCCAGTAGAAAGGGAGATATACGTAGAACTGTCTCCCCTTTTTTTTGCGCATACGCATAAACAGATGCCACGAAAAAAACTCTTCTGAATCCATTTTAAATCAGTTTTATAATTTCTTGGAGGAAAAAGAATCCTTTATTCTGTCCATACGTACAGATGTCACGTCAAAACATCGCTAAATTGCATTCGATAGCGGTTAAAATGGATACTTTTGTTGAAATATGGTACCTGGGATTTTTAGGGATTACAATACTTCTTTACTTCGTACAAGGGAGTAAAAAGGCAGAGAAACTACTTGTTTTGTAATGGAGAACTGACCCAAATGAAAAAAATCTGATGTGTACATCACATGACTTCCTTGTAAGGAATATTAAATTATACGCAATTTGTGCTGCATTTCATTTAAACTTATCTCCTCAAATTATTTTAGAGATAGATTTCTCATTCAAATAATTCAGTTCTCACTTCCAGGTAAGGCAAAAATACGTAAAAACTCAAACTATCTTCATTAAAAATTGAAAGATATAGAAAAACATAAAGCACCAAATATAGTTAAATCAATTAAAAAATTAATTTTTTTACAATTAAAATAAGTTCCTACGCAAAAACAAGCAATTCGGCCAGCAGGCAAGAGGGCAGATTTTTCGGTGCACAAAACTAAAAGTTTCGTTTTGGTCCCATTCGGCAAAAAGACATTAAAGTTGCAGAAAAAATCAAGTATTCTGCTAAATTTCAAATGTAAGCAAATATGGCTGCTTTGGTAAAAAAAAAAAAAAAAAAAAAACGCTTAGCCGCACTTAAACAACTATTAAGTTCTTAGTAATTCTACAACTATTGCATGAAGACAAAACAACATAACTGAATCTTTTTAAAGCAAAAAATGCCGAACTTACCAACATATAAGAATAAAAAACTGAAATACGAAATCGATAATAAAACAAATTTCAAATTCAAATTAGGGCTTCCACATGCTCATATTCGGGTGGAAACGTACGTTATTCAAAATTTGATGAGTACCGTTGTTTTATCACAATGTGAGAAGCATACATTTATGTAGATTCTTCATTATTTAATTTCTTTAAATATAATACAGGGCTCTAATATTTGGCGGCAACAACTTGAAAAGCGAACCGACATTTATGGTGAACCAACGCAAAATGCCAAAACGAAATGAATAGTCCTTCTGGATTTGGACTAACAAATTTGAAATTCAAAATTTGAGCTGGGTGGAGGATTACGTTATTCAAAATTTGATGACTCTAGGTACTTTCGTTTTTCCACATTGCGAGGAACATACATACATACATGTAGATTCTTTTGAAATAAATGAAATTAAATAATGAAATTTCATTATTTAATTTCATTTAATGTAATAAAGGACGGTAATAGTTGATATGAATAATTTGGAAAGTCATACGCCATTTATAGTGAACCACCGCTTTCTGGACTAACCTAAAGTAACTACTAACCCCGACTAAACCCGTCTAACAAAAAACAAACAAACAAAAAAAGAACCTACTTCTCTGTTTTGAAAGTGTTTTTGTTGCATTGAAACATAACTCACGTTCTTTTGCTATAAATTATGACATTAACCAAAGTATCATTTCAAGAGTTAGTATCACTTACACTGCCATCTACATTCTTAACGATTGATTAAATGACAAATTGCTTTTATGACGGTATATGGCAGTCCATGACTCAATCGCATAATTTATCATTATTGGCATCTTAATGCACGATGAGAGGTTAAATCATATCACCAAAATATTGAACAATTCAATGCTGCTATTACAAAACACATCCCGTACCCACTTGCTGAAATGACATAATTACTATTATCACTGCATGCAACAGCTAATGGTTCAATCAAGAATATTATTATTAATAACTCTAATCTTCCATACAACTAGTTTTAGTACAACAAATAATAATATACGAATCGGTCACGAAAGTGGCTATTAGATTCATCAGAATATGTAATGAACGGTTATCAGTATGTTATTCTCAAAATTTATTTTAGGAAATTTGTGATAATTTTTATCTTACAACAGAGTTACTAAATAATTATTGTTCTTGCCTCGAAAGGAAATTATGAAAGAAAAATTGCTAGAAATAATAACTTGTTATGAAAGTAACATAAAATTTACTTATCTGCCTTCGAAAAACATTTACATACTCATGAGAATAAAAAGAAAAAAATTATAAATGTGTTAGGTAAATTAGAAAGCGTTCTACGAATTTGAAAATAACATGATGATAGTTTCTTGTCAACCTTGATAGCAGAGTACACAAATAAATTATTTTTATAGTGAAAAAATATTTTATTAAAAACTTTCTTCCCTTTGTATGTTACTATGTTTATTTATGTATTATTTTATTCCGTTTGTATTTTATGTAAATTTTAATGTTAACAAAGCATAACTGTCTGGTGTTTGCGCATTTTGAATTTTGCCTATTATTTTCTAGGTTTTTATCCAGCAAGAAGTGTTTGTAAACGAGATTTTCTCACTGTCTACGCAATTAGTTGAGTATGGAATTTCTGCATTTGGAAGTTGTGAATAAGTAACTTTTAGATATACAGGATGTCCCGTAAATGTTGCGACAAACTTCTGGGGGTGATAGTATACATCATAAGGATTAAGAATTGCATAGGAAGCCATGCCCAGAAACGTCATTGTACGCCGCCAGGGGTTGCTCTACAAGAGAGTGCTAGTGGGAAGTGGGGATTGCCTCATTCGAGCGGTAGGTACCATACGAGGAGCATGGGACGCTACACGAACCGGGAGCTTGCAGACATGCACTTAATGTATGGAACAGCTGAGGGTAATGGACGAACCGTTGCACGCATTTATCGAGAACGCTTCTCCGACAGACATCAACAATACCACAGTTAGTTTGCACGTCTTCAAAATTTGTGCAACTACGGGTCATTAAGAAGTGGACTCATTTTGAACTGGATGTTCGTAGCCATTTGAACAGCCCATTCCCGCATCAATGGATTGGGCGTGGTGGACCGGTTCCCTGGCCACCACGCTCACCGAATTTATCGAGCCTTGATTTATTTTTGTGGGAAGTCATCAAAAGTGTCGTGTACCACGATCCTGTTGTTTCTGAATGGATCTCGTGGCAAGACTCGTCTGGGAAGTTGATACAATCAAAGAAACTCCCGGTGTGTTTGAACATGTCCGGCAATAAATGATCTTTCGGTATCAGGGGCATGTTTGGCGTCTGATGGTGCAAACTTCGAGCATCTGTTGTAACCTTCAAGCTGTCGTACACCATTTGCATTCCATGTCCAATAAATGTTTCAAATTAATCGCTCTTATTTCTTTTCCCGTCTTCTACCTCTGCTATTACTTACCCTTGACATTTCCAGGCATGAGTTCCTATGCAATTCTTAATCCTTATAATGTGCCCTACCTTCCCCAGAAGTTTGTCGCAACATTTACGGGACACCCTGCATTTATAAAAATATTGAATGTCGTAGACAAAAAATATATTTGTAATGAGTAGTGTTGAATTTAGTAATTTATAAACTAAAAGTAATTTGTATGGAGTGGAGAGTGCAAATATTGTGATAAGGAAAAAAAGGAAGTAATAATAGAATGTCTTCACCAATGTAGCATATAACAGAATTAGAATCAGAACAGTATTTATTTGCAAAGAGATAGAATTTTTTCTATTTACATGAATATTTAGAATTGTTACGCATCCAGTAAATACTTCCAAATTTGGTTTAAGTACACTGCTGGCCATTAAAACTGCAGCACCATGAAGAAAATCAAATACAAAAAAGATATTTATTGCATTTAAAACAGTATGGCATGAAGACACAATGATTAAAGTTGTAAGCATTTTGGAGATTTACAGGAGTGCGAAATTAGTAGAAACAAGTGCCACCCCTAGCAGCTAAAACGGCCCTTACCCCGTTAGGCATGGTGTTAAACTGGACTTGGATGACAGAAACGGGCAACTCATTCCATGCTGCTTCAAGTCTATGCCACGCTTCATCCACCGTATTAGCTGATGAGTTGTGGACCAGTCTCTCAGCAACCCATGACCAGATGTTTCCAATAGATGACAGATCTGGAGACCGTGTAGGCCAGGCAGCAATCGAATACCCTGTATAGGGTGGAAGCTCAAAATACGACGTGAAACATGTTGTCTTGCATTATCTTGTTGGAACGTGGCGTTTGGGGATTTGGGAAACAGTTTCGTAGCATCAGTTACGCGCATGTACAAAAAGTAATGAAACGGAAATTTAGGTTTGAGTTCCTATAACTGAGAATAAAGTTGGGAAGTATTTCAAACCTTAGATATCCCCGTAAAAACCCATATAAAGAAACCCGCACAGCTGTACGGGTACCATTTATAGGCACTCATGCAAAACTTCAGTCGAATTTTTTCTTACCAGAAAACAGCCAAATAGCTTTGGGAGTTAAATGTCCCATATTTAAACAAAAGCAATTCAAGACTCCAGAATATTGTTCATGGAGACGGACGGGATTCCACACATATCCTACTGGATCCGAATAAAACATCGTCAAACTTATATTCGGAGAACAAGCTGGCTATTTCAGGAATTGGATAGCCTCATTTTAAGAAAGTAATCCATTAACTGCGCTGTGATATGATGTGCATTATCAAACATGAGTGTAAACGTCGAATTCTGGCATCTCGGCTGTTTTCTTTGACTATTTCAATCAAAAATGTCAAGATGAATGAACCTGTTCAACATGACGCCACCTTTACTTTGACAATACTGGCACGAGTCTTGACTCTTTCCATGATGTCATTAAAATTTTACACAGCTTTACCTCACCTCAGGACCATTTACACATCTCAGGGATTTACTGAATCAACTCATGAATTGAATCTGACTCATCATTGACCCCACTAATTCAGAGTTCAGTTTTAATTTTCCTCAGTATAGTATGTTTTTTTTAAATCTTAGATGAAGCACAGACATTTAGATATCCCGCACAGGAACCATATCTACCTACGTTAAAAAAAACGATTTCGGCGAAAAAATTCGATTTCTTTTTTAATTGCCCAATTTGAAAGATCAGTTTTGTAGGATTTCGAAAATGGTTCATTTTTACTTTTGTGACAATTAAAAGAGAAAATATAGCCAATTAACTGCACCGGAAGTGAAAGCAGAAAGACCGGAAGTGCCATTTAAAAGGCTCAACTTAAAGGTAAACTATGGTGTTATCCGTGGGTTTTTTTACCTGTTTGTTTGTAAATTGTGCTAAAACATTTCATTTTAATTCTTGGTATCTTGGATTACTTCCTGTGTTTGAACATTTAAGTATATCAATTGAACAAGTAATGATTAAAAATTACTTATAATTGATAACGAAAGAATAAAGAACTCGAAACGTCATTCGTCACTCATTTCGAAAATAGCCAGAAAAAAATTAAAATCAAATAGGAAATCAAAACTACTTAAGTATAAAAGATATGGAGGGTGTGATGTGCAAATGTGGAGAATTTTAAGTGTGTAAATACAACAGAACTGTTTTTCTGTTAATATGAAATCTTTAAATGCGTTTTCTGGAAAACTAATTTTTCTAGTGTTTTTACATACAAGAAATGTAATTACTCAAAATGTTCTAAAGGTATCTCTATTAAATTTCACTATAGCATTTTCTATATTATTTAATAGGTTTAAGCTACAATCTAAGTTCTATTTATTAATTTGATTGTTTTATAAGCATTTCTGTATAAAACGATAAGAAATATTTTACAAAAAACTGTTTTTTTTCATGTAATTACACATATTTTTGTAAATTTTAGAAATATAAATATTTTAGTTCATAACACAGATGAGTTTTGTAGTAGTATACAATATAAATAAAATTGAAATATATGCTGTGAGAAAAATATACGACACGTAAGTGTTAAATTCTCCTAAAAATTTGCATAAAATTGCATATATTTCAAAAATGCATGAAAATATTCCTAAAATTTTACCTATTTGCATGATTTGATATCATATTTTGACTAAATAAACATATATTTAATCAGAATTCTATGTTTTTAAAAAAAGTGCTCTGAACATAGGCAGATACCTTAAACCTTGTAATAATCAAAATTAGCACATTTGTACCATATCAAATTTCTGATCTACATTAACGTCAGTTCTCTGTAGGAGGGGAAAAAATAGTGTGAGGCATTTCTACCAAATAATCTTTGGTATTTGCGCATCTGAAGTAATGATTTATTAGATTTGCACACCTGAAGTATTAGTACAATATATTCTTTGATGAGACTGTTCACCCGAACTTTCTCATTTGCGGGAAGCAATGTATGCTTTCACTTTACAGGCCTCGCCGTATTAGCTCTGATGTAATATGGGATAGTTATATGCATTAATTCCTGTATTCAATGTATTCCTGTATTGTATGTAGTATGATTCAATATTTCTTCTTTTTACACCTAATGACATGTCAAAAGTTCAGAGTAGAAAATTTACAGTGATTAGTTAAGCGTCATTTCTGCTTTTCTGCTCAAATTAACTGTTTACTTATTTTATTTTAAAAAATCATGCTTAAGTTTTAGTTAACTCTATATTTATGGGATAAAAGTGAGAAAGAAATCCAAATAAAAATATTTATTCTTTTCTGTTATTAAAACGTCTTATTAAACTTCGTTTATATAAATTTTGATGTTTTATGCAAAAATTGACGTTATGGAGTAGTTCGGATTTCATTACTAATCATTACCTATAGAACGAGAAATGCAAGAAACGTTGCAACAACTGGGAAATGTTTCATACGGAAATGAACTTCAAGGTGAAATATGGATTTAAAGATGCCTGAGTTAAATTTCTTAGTAAGCTTATTTGTCATTTAGCTGAAAACCAAAGAATAAATGCGATTCATTTTTCTAACACATAAATATTATTGAACTCATAAGTTTATTATATACGTCGTTTTACCATTTAATATTCAACTACTTAAATTTTTATGATATTTACGCAAATATGATCACTCATTCCTTACTTACACTAGTTATACATAATGTTTTGATTCATGTTTCTTAATGAAAATGCTCTTTTTATAAACAGTGTTTTCCTTCTGCTAGAAACATTCACCTCGAAATCATTTTCTCTTTATAAAGTCTCCCTTTAGAATATGCAACTAAACTAGGCATCAAAATTAAGGTTAATAAATGTAAATTATTTTGCTTACTTTTAAATGATCATAGTTTTAAATGACCAGTTTTCATATATAAATTGAAATATCTTGCCATTTTCATTGATGTCCATTTTACATATAGGAATATTATTGTATATTTAGAACGATGCTGTCTTGCTATGATAAAATTTACTATTTTTTAAAAAATAAAATAGCAATAAAATTCACTCGACCTTGTTTACAAAAGCATTGAACAATATATAACCGAAATGTGAGGAAGACTGGTAGAAGCATGAGAGGGCTTTAACTTACGAATTCATCCCCATACTAAAGTATAACAGCCTCAGTTTTCCTTTCTTTCAAACCTCGAAGCTCAAGAATACCATATCCAGTTTAACATAGCTCAAATTTTGATATTTTCCCCTTATCTAATCGTCTGTTTTTCCTCTCCCTCCTGGGAAAAAGTGCATTAAAAAAACCTCCAAATATTATTTTTATTTCCTTGTACGAAGTAAAAGAAATATATATTGAAAAATATATCTTTTCTTATACATAAAGAAATATATCATGAAATGTTTTGTAACGCAAAAAATTTCGGGTATCATATTTCAACAAAAAGATACATTTTGACCGTTCCTAACTACATTTGGACTTTTTTTTGGGGGGGGTGACGTTTGTACGTACTGGCAGAATAAAGGACTATTTTTTTTTCCAAAACGGATTGCAAAAATGATTTAAAATGCATTGAAAAATGGATTTTTTAGTGATTTGTCTTTACGTAGGCATGTATGCATGTACCTCGCATATCTTAAAAAAGATTAATTGTAGAATGCTGAAATTTTGTATATGGGAACCGCTATAACATTTATATCTGCAATTCCCTTTTTGTTGCAATCGAAAGAACTAAACCTATATACATGTACATACCCACCCCCATACGGGGCTTAAAAGTCCTTACCCGAACTTTATTTTAGCAATCGTTGATCGTAATTATATACTTCCAATTACAGAAGTGTTTAAATGACGAATATTTATGTTTTGAAAATGTCAGATTAAAAAAATAATAAATTAATTTTCAACAAATAACGAAATCTAACTTTTAATGCAGTCTCCCGGTTTCTATACTTTATATTTGGAAAGGTTCTATACTCATTAAGAAAAAATAAAATTATAAGTTTGACTCCCGTACGACAAAAATTGATAGGGATATTTAATTTGAATATTTGGAATTTTTGATGTCATTTTCAACTTGCCACGAGAGACCGTTTAATTAAGTTAGATTAATTCGAGGAAATAAGTTTATTTAAGTGCAGCAAAAATTTTTGTGTATAATTGGCTAATCTTTAGAATATGGTAACAGGTAGTTTGGCGACATTTTGGTAAGGCGATAAAGGTTACTAGCTAGGACTTTAGCAATAATCTGAGGAGTACACAGTTTGAATCACAGATTATTTTGTCTCAGAGAAATGAGAGATCATGAGACATGTAATGTGACATTTTCCGGAATATTCCGATCGTGATTTTAGCTAATAAGCACTTAGAAACAATTTCGCTGCTAAAGTGCAGAATCGTCCACTTATTTGTTTGGCGCTTTTTACAAGAGTAAGAAGAATTGGATTTTTGTCAATTTTCTTTGACTTTTTAAGTGAAAATAGGTCGATGTGTACATAGATAAAGTCGAGAGTGTGCGCAATGCCATTTTTGTGCAATTCTGGGATGATTTTTAAGTGAAAATAGGTCGACGTGTACATGGATACCGTGTATGTGCAATTCTTAAAACGCGGCAAGCAGTTTGCGATTCTGCACTTTCTTCTAATTTCGCACCTAATCTTCGTCATGATTAAGCATTTTTGTTCCATAAAGGTTCTAGTATAAGCGTAATTCGGCTAGCAGATTGTTGGAAAAAATGTTGAGTAAAAAAAAAAAAAAAAAAAAAAAAATGCTTTTTACTTCGTGAAAACAAAATGGCGTCCGAAACAAAACTAGCAGGTTGCTGTAGCAGGGTTGGTCGCCAAATTTTTGCCAAAAAATCGCCAAGTTACTTAATGTAAAGATTCACCGTATAATTTTATGGGCAGTACAAGGAAACGTAGATAGCCACATCAGATTTTTTAATTTTATTTTTCAATAACTGGACTTTTACATAATAATAAAGAATGTGTAAAAGATTAAATTCTTGCCAGCAGTTAATACAAATAACTTTATGCGTATTTACTAAATAAAATACTCAACTCACTCGCGAAATATATTCCGCTTTTAGCGCCATTCTTTGCAGAACAAAACGAAAATTTTTATTTCTTGAATACACATCGCTGCTCCCTGGAGGTCTTTCATCATGCTGCGCCAGTTCGAGAAATCCCATTCATGTCAGAATGCTACTCATAAATAAGGAATTCAGACCTGAGGTCGACTTGCAGGGAAAGCTAACATTAATCAAGGGGGCAACTCCAGAGATTGTTCTCTGAGCTTTTACGTAATTAAGCAATTCTACTTAAGAATAATTCTACGAATTTTCTACGGGCATTGCAAAGACTTGAGAGAAACATGAGCTTATTTTTTTTCCCCTATGCTTAAGCTGCGCAGAAACTAATGTTAATAACATTCCAGAAGAATAGAATGACACGTGAATGCAATGTTACACCACAGGGATTGCTAATTGCATTCTTGTGCGTGAGCGATGTGAATTAAGAGGCCTAGGAATCCTCAGATGAGAGAAGTTAAGAACCTGGAGATGGTATATAAAGGATTTATGTTATGGACATTTATAGATATATATTGATATACGGCTATTGCGAAAGTAAAACTCATGAATTTTGATTAACTGCAATTAACCTTATCTTTTAGCCCTCATTCAGTTAAAAGGCTTTTTCCTTGAAGAAGTATAAATTCAAAGATAAATATTTATTGCTTTTCAAAGATGCGCTTTCTAAGTCTGAGGATTTAGTTTGATGTAAAGGAGATACAAGCATCCGTTTCTTCATATCCTTACCTTTAATAATTTGAGCAAGAATTTAAAGAATTTTTGCAAGAATTGCTCAGTATTTTAAATTGCAGTTGAATCAAGAATAATCCACCAGATGAATTATCCACCAGAATTATCCACCAGATGAATTATGATTTAAGAATTATCCACCAGATGAGCGGTCTGAGACCAAAACAAAATTTATAAGTTTTATGTACGTATAAAAACATTTCAGTATGAATTAAATCAGTTAGTTATTGCTTTCCAAGCAAAAGCCAGTTAGTAAATAATTTTTTTGTTGCCAAATTAGGAAACAAAAACTTTTGTCACTTCATGTTATAAGGTATTTCTTCCGCCTTCTTAGCATTCCTTCGTGGTGTAGTGGTCAGCACGCTCGGCGCGTATTCGAGAGGTCCGTGGTTCGAGTCCCGGCGAGGACATTGCTCACTTTTCATGTCTCCTACTTCAAAATAATCCTAATGACTCTTAAGTGGCACCCGAACTAAAAGGGTGGTGGATGATGATTCTCCACCACCAGGATTTGGTGACTGGGTCCTCTAATCCCCAGTCGCCCTTTAAAAAGGGAAGTATATAAGGTATTTCTCCAGCCTTCTTAGCATGCCTTCGCTGTGTAGTCGTCAACACGCTCGGCGCATATTCGAGAGGTCCGTGGTTCGAGTCTCGGGGAGGGCAATGCTTACTTTTTTATCTCTCCTGCTTTCAAAAATTACGTAATGTCTCTACAAGGTTAATGCGTATCATGTTACAATTTAAATTTAATGTAATACGACAACTTTTTTTCAATATCAAATGAAAGAATTAACGCGGCAATAATACATCATGCGAATTATCCTAATCTGAAACAAAAAAGTTCACAACAGCAGGTATTTATTTAAAATGTTGACATTAGCGAAACATTTTCTACATATACTGACGTCACATGCAATCGCGCGCTTTCTTCAACGTCAGAATACCTCACCTTATATAATAATAATAATAATATGTTTAATGTTTGGCAATGCTATTTTTTTCGCATTTTGTAAAACTCACAAATTTTTTATTAACAAACTCTACGATTTGAAAGAGAGCAATGGCAACACTTTTCGAAATAAAGCACTCCAGCGTGCCAGACTGTTGTCACTCAGAAAAATGAGTCAAAATTAGCATATAAAAAATTAAGTAATTATTTCATTAGTTTAATTATTAAAATTAAGGTTTTCAGAGTTTTTAATTAATATCTCGGCTGATTAAAATCGTACGAAGATGGGAATCCGGGGGTATCTCTTTCGAAATTCAACTTTCCTCCTTGCCGGAGGAGATTATGCTACAGACAAACAAACAAATAGATAGACGCGCTCAGATTTTAATAGTATAGATATAGATGCTGCTGACATATTTATTTGACTTTATGTTGCTTAATTATTACGTAGTAATCAAAGTACGTGAACATCCTATTTGCATGTTGTAAGCTCAAAAGAACTTGTTTAATTACCTCCTAAAATGAATTATAAATCATGTTGCAGATATTCAGTATGGTTCTTTCCGATAATGGATCAGTAATAATAAACCAGTAGTTAAGACACAATAACACGCCGAACAAATACTAATTCAGAAGTCAAACAACAAAACAATTTATTCTGCCATCAATAAAATTTCGAGTTCCATACTCAAGGACCCCATTCTGGATATGAATTACTGGGGTATTTATAGGATTCCTTGCCAGTGTGGCTTAATTTACATTAGCCAAACTAAGACAGCCTTAAAATTTCGCGTCAAGAAACATGAGGCATATGTTAGAAAAAAGGAAACACAGAAGTCTTCTATTGCCCAACACTGTTGGTCCGAAAATCACACTTTCAATTTTTCTGCTGCCAAAATTATTGAAAAATCATCTTCCATTAGAGAACTGAATTTTCTTGAGGCATTTCACATTCAAAAAAATCTTTCTGTTCTAATTAACGATCCTAATTCCAATCCATCTTTGCCTTCGGCCTTTAAAGAAATTATGTTTTAGTTCTGGCTTCATCAACAGATGTCGCCACTAGCTTATTTTCTGTCCAGGCTTTCTTATCTTATCTAATCATTACATCCTATCTCGTTCATTTGCGCTTTTGCAGCTGATGGTGGTTCGGTAAAACCATCGAAACTAGTCCTGTAAAATTTGAAAATATAACGCTGATTTTTCTTGTTTGAATTAATCCAGTAATTATTTAATAGCTAACTGATTTAACCATCAAGTACAATTTTACAGCAGTAATAAGTTCTTTAGAATCATACGTACATATTCGTTTCGAATGGGTAGAGTCTAATTTTTGAAACACAACTAGTGTCCAATAAACAGGACACTCCTACTACATTAGGTAATTAATAAGAAAGTTTGGTTTAGTTGATCATGACAAAGCACACTTAAGCTACCTGCTTATCGACCTACCTGCCTAAGGGGAGGGATACTTTGGTGAAGGACTTTCTAAGGGAAACTGGCTCGTATACAAGTTACACATGGGGAAAACCACGAAAAGCCAAAGCAGCCAGCCTGTTCGCTTGGAAGTACTATAGTGTTTAGCGAATTAATCGCTCGGCCAATAATAAGAAGGAAACCACCTCAACGAGTTGACTTTTTGCTAAGCAACGAGTAAAAGTCACTCGTTGCTGTAATGAAATTAATTGCTTCGTTTAATAGTTGTTTAGCTTTGAATTAGTCTCCAAAATTTTACTTGCATACAATTGTCAAAATTTATAATGATATCTCTAGAGATTTTAAAGGCATGAGAATGTACATCCCCCCCCTCAAGTAGCCACAGGCAATGCTTTTCACTGAATTTTTTTCCCATGATGCCATACAAGAAAGATAAAAAGGTAAGCATGAATTTTGTACATTTCACTAAAAGTTATTGGTTGACTAAATTACTGTAACATACCTTATAAGTTATTTTTTCCCTCCTTCCAACATGCCTTCGTGGTGTAACGGTAGCACACTCGGCGCGTATTCGAAAGGGCCAGTGTTCGAGTCCCGCCGAAGCCACTGCACATTTTTCATGTCTCCTGCTTCCAAATAATCTAATAACTCTACAGGCGGAGCCCGAACTATAAGGTGGTGAACGATAATTCGTCAATTTGAGGATTTGTCCACTAGGTTCCCTAATTCTCAGTCGCCCTTTAAAACAGGGAGTATATAAGGTATTTTCTCCCTCCTTTGAGCATGCTTTCGCGGTGTAATTGGAAGCATACTCGACACTCATTCGAGAGGTCTAGGGTTCGAGTCCTGGCTTGCTTTCTGTCTACTTACGGCATATAGAATATCTTCTCAACATCAAATGATAGGAGTGCAGGTAGGATATAATTTAGTATTTTTTTTTCTCTGTTTCGATTGTTGCTGTTGTTCATATTAAGAGAGAGTACATAGTTTCATACTAAGAGAGATTTCAAAACAACTTTAATTAATTAAAAAAATTAAGTCTGAAGTTAAACTTAAGAACGCTAATTAATTCCAAATAATAAAATAATGGTCAATGGAATAAAAGCACATTGAAGACAGGATGCCAGGTCAAGGAAAAACGAAAATAGAGTGCTTACAGTTATGCAAATAATCTAATTTTTTTTTTTTTTGCGATAACGTATGCTGTAATGCCACTGCAATCTCGAATCGGCAGATCCAAATACAGACATAATACTTGCTCAATATTGCTTTTCACAAATTCTGCCAGAAGAAAAAACCAAATTATTACCTTACCTAAATTATGCAGAGAAGTTAAAAGTGCTGTTCATTTGGAAATTACGTAGACTAGCTTCAAATGGTTGATGAGAAATAGAAAGGTATCCATTACTCTCAAGAGACAATGACAATATACTAGACAGACTTCTAGAGACCTTAACAATCGGATTGAAAACAGCAGGATCATCGGCGTATGGATGTATCTAATGGTACCATTCGACAGGGCTAGCAATAGTAGAAACGTAACGGAGGCCATATACAGTTGACCGTCTCACAAAAGAATAGGCAAACCACCGAGACAGAAGACTGAAGAATCGTTCGTCAGACATGTACGGATTAAAGGCGACTCGATACACTATATGGGCAACCGAAGCAGTTCAGTGGGAGTGAAAACAATACGAGACGTCTCCAAAAAGAGAATCTACGATTTTAGCGTCTTTTAAATGTTCTGCCCTTAACATCGGGCATTAATTAAAATTAACCAGAACATCGGAGTCTCTGTTTCCAACAGAATAGCAATATGAACAACGCGGAACAGCTAGCCGTCATTTTCAAGGATGAGTAACTCTTAATTTCAGAGTCGAATCATTTGAAGTTCCTCAGGCCAGCGATACAATCCTGTCCTCTCTGTCGAACGACAGATGCCCCTAATAGCAAGCATTATGGTCTGGTTTATTTCGCAAAGTGTTGCCCCTGTTCGTTTTCAAATCGTAGAGTTTGCTAAATAAATATAATTAGCATTAATAATAAAATTAACATTTTCAAACATTAAACATATTATTTATATAAGGTCACATTCTGACGTTGAAGAAAGCACGCAATTGCATGTGACGTCATTTGTTTCGTTAATATCAGCATTTTAAATAAACAGCTGCTGACAGGATATGTTAAGCCACGTTAATTCTTTTACTGATATTGAGAAAGAGTTTTTATATTATATTATATTTAGATCGTGACGCCATACGTATACGTATTAACCTGAAGAGTCCAAAGTTTTTCTTTCCTGATTTAGCAATAAGGAAAAATACTCACGAATTGGTTATTGCTTGGAAAGAATGAACTGCTTTAATTCATATTGAAATTTGCTGTTCAGGGGTACATAGAACTTATAAATTTTACTTAGGCTTACTTAGGCTCTGGCGGCCTTGCCCGATAATATCATATAAAAAAAAAGGAAAAAAATATTAAAACGAATTTTGATTTTTTTTTTTTTTTTCCATTCCTTGCCAGCACACACTGTG
The DNA here is from genome assembly GCF_044657685.1 of Stegodyphus dumicola. Taxonomy (NCBI): domain Eukaryota; kingdom Metazoa; phylum Arthropoda; class Arachnida; order Araneae; family Eresidae; genus Stegodyphus; species Stegodyphus dumicola. The sequence goes on along the minus strand of NC_140776.1, from coordinate 26,921,699 downwards.
AGCGTTTTTAAGAACGTTAACAATTTCTGATGTTTTTATTGCATTTTATCTTCAAAATAAAGTATACATTTTCATAATAGTTTGCGATGAGTATGAGAGTACTTATAAGCGCGAATACATTTAGGAAAATAAAATTTTCAATATTCAGGATCTAATAAAATACATTTCCTTCATTATAGAAGACAAAAGTCAAGTATTAATGCATTTTTCCAATCGGTTAGAATATGTCAGAAAACCGTGATCCTCCCTCCGGTAGCGTGTACATGGGAGTGTCGGGAGGAGGCTGCAGCAGAGTGAGAAAAAGTAAGGTGGCATGCACCTGCCAAGCCCCACTGCGTCCACGATACCCCGTCACGAGAACTTCCTAAGTCACGCACAAGACGCGGAATTTCGCAGCACGAAGAGCTAGCTAGCTAGCTAGGTCTATTACAGCGTGTTGTTTCAAATCCTAAAGGGAGAGAAAAGTATTCTTTACTTTTTTTTTAAGCAGGAGTGTGGGTGTGCGTCTTGGTCACGTAAGTGTATTATATCATGCGTAAGGTTGGATCTTTTACCCACGGATCTTCAACAACTTCTGAATACATATATTATCAGATACTTGTAAGCATTTGCAAATATATGCTTTCACTTTTTAGGATATATAATAATCCTGTAATGATTTGATTACAATAATGATAGGTTATAGCACTTTCATTTCTTTGCTTTGTTGTTGTCGAACTTGAAAAGCATAATATTTCGGTAGCATTTCATTCAACTCTACAATAGAAGTAATTCTGCAAGAAACAAACGGTTGCGTGCTGTAGAAAGAAGGCAGTCATATTAAAACAACATGGCTACTGTAATTGTGTTTACATCAATGGCCATTATTAAGCTATTGAGATTATTATTATGGAGTGACAAGTCAGTGTTTTATGATGCACAATCTTTTTAGCAATGCATTGGAATAATACTGCTAAGAATATTCTTTCTTAATATAAGATTACATAGCGTGTAAACACAATTATCTGTTGTTAATTCAGACTTGAAGTTTGATTTTTTAAATATCAAGAGTTTAGTTCGGTCCATGATTCAAATCCCGGCGAAAGGGCTGGCTGAACGGGTTGGCTGCATTGCCTTCATAAAGTCGAAACTCTCCAGAAGTTCAAAACTGCATTTCCAACTGTCCTTGAGATCTTTTTGAAAGCAATCCTCCGTGGAGATAATGCATTCGTAGAGGCAGTCTCTCCTCAAGGATGTGTTGCAAGCCAAGATTCTACTAGCAGGGCTGGTTTAGAAGTCCCGCATCATCCACAGTTGCTGAGCCCCTATTTCAAGATGGGCCCTTCAGGATGTTTTTGCATTTAATAATTTTTCGTTCATTTACAGCAAATCTGCACAACAGATATCACAAATTACGTTGCGATTCTTCCCCCCTCTCCATTTTTTTTTTTTTTTCAAAAAGTTAGTGTGGGAAAGCATTACCAGTTGATCCATGATACATCGCTGGTGTCCCCTATACTTTTACCTGTACCTGTGGGAGAAATGAAAGGTGGATGGCAATGGACTTGGAATGAAAGGTGGATTGCACATCAGTAAATCTTAGAAACAATAAGTGTAATTTCTCATTAACTCTTTGAAAACCATAACGCACCAGACGGCCTTTCATTCTAACGATCACAACCGCCCAAAACGGCCATATTCCGATGTTGTTTTCTTCCCTCCCCTAAGGTATGCAGTAGCAGGTGCAGTTTCCCCAAATGCATTGTATCAGTTTATTGCGGACAGCTTGTTCTAAAAAGGATTTATTTGTGGTTTCTTATCTTTATTTGTGAGGAAGTAGAGAGGATGACATTTGAAATCTTCACTCTTCTTTGTGCGTTAATGGATGGGGAGGGTGGAAATTACTGTGACTCTCGAAAACCTTTTCGGGCGGTTCGGTATTTTAGTCATACAGGTTAGTGAAAACTTCGGTTTTCAAAGAGTTAAGACAGTATTTCAAATTCTCAAAATCAAAACTGTTAATCTTCAGGACTACGACAGCTTCGCTATAGGCTATTCTTTGTCGGCTAGACCTCAAGTAACAACTGCTATCTTTTCTTCTGGTTTGGAATACGTATCTAACAGACGGCAAATATCTGATCAAGCCTAACAACAATCTAATACCATTTAAGAAATATGCCATAAAGAACAGACACCTTAGGGCCAAAATCAGAGACGTTCTTATACATATCCAAAGATTCGGACTGGATATTTGTCATATCTAATGCTTATTCATCTCCATATGTTACTTTACCATTTTTGTCTATTTTATTTTATTTTATTTTATTTATATATTTTTATTTTTCATTATTTATTTTATTTTTTTATTTATTATTTTTTATTTTTTTATTTCATTTTAATGTTCCAACAGTTCCATTTATCTACGCAATGCTGATGGACGGGAGCTCCAAAGACTTGCTTATTACACCTTCCGCCTTAGAAAAGACATTTATTCTTACATTTATGCTTTTGGAAGCATCAGTTATTGAACTTTTCAAGGACAGCTTTTTCTCAATATGATTTGTGTACACTATTAATACCAGAGCTCATTTATCTCAGAAAGTCCTTCCAAGTGGTTGATGGCAAAAAAAGAGGGGCGGGAGAACCTCGGACCACCCCCCGGGGTGTTCTCCCTCAAAATTGGGGTGGAAAGTTTAACAGTTAGCTAGGTTCAGCAATACCTCAATTACCTGTGGTACTACGGAGGTGCTGGCCTAGCTTCTACCTGTACCTGTACCTGTCTTTGTCAGAGCAGGAAAGCGTTTGGGGTTACTGTTAATGGTGTAAATAAGGGTATGAAAAGTATGCCGACGCATGTAGACTCGATGCCTAAATGACCGTTCAGACTGAGGTTTAGCTCAGCTAACGAAATCAGTCCATGTATCGACTATGCTTGCAGTTCAGATTTTTCAACTTGCTGCCCTATGAGAAAAAATGTTTTTGGAGATGGGTCGGCTACGCCAGTTATCTCCGTTAGCTCATAAACACCAGTGGGAACGACCCTTTAAGGACGACTATACAACCAACCCGTTCGTCTGAAATCGAACCCACGTCGAACTATCAATATTCAACGACTTTATCCCTTGGCCGCTGTTTGGCAACAAAGCTTGAGTAAGACCAACCGCTGCTTTATTTCACGCAAAAGCCAAGACTAAAATTTTCACTCTTTTTAACCTCTGTTGATTTGAAAGTAAAAATAAATAAATAGGTAAATAAATAAATAAAAGAAGGGAGGAATAAATTTTGATTTCCAGCCGCCGAAATGGTACAGGCGAGCCGATTGAAATGCCGAAGGGCCTGGGTTCGAATATCGGAGAAGGCATGGATGTAAATTGTCTGTTCCCTCACAGGAGGTAACAGTGCCTCCCTAATAAAATGACCACCACTTTTGGCCTTAGTAGCGGTGAAAGCCTAAAAATGGCTGGTACCCAAAAAATGGCTAATTAAAAAAATAAAATAAAATAAAAAAGACTTCTAGTAAAACATTTCTGTGGTCCCCTTTCGCTTTGGAGCGATATAACGTGTTTATATTGCTATAAAATTTTTACATTTCTTTAATTATTAATCCAGCTCTCACATAAATCATCATTATTCTAAAAAAACGTTTTCACTTTATATTTTCTTTTTTAGAGTGTTGTAAATCATGAAGTACGCTAAGGGCTTAGAATTTTCTTTTTTTTTCTTTAATAACCAGTGGGGCATAGCTTGGGTCTAAGAATTCTAGTCACACCAATGGTTCTGCAATTTACAAGTTCTCGAAATATGTCGAAAACGAAATCCATTTCCATTGTTACCAAAAAATTAATAGGGAAAATCTTACAGTTTTAAACAAAAATTTACAGAGTTAGATTTTTATCCTCAAGCTTTCTCTCCTGTTCTGTTGCTTTTTCTTCATAATATTCATATTTTACTGCGTAATTTTCAGTATGCCACTAGTATAAACGGAATTATATTCGTTGGCATACGATATACAGTTTATCCTGTGTTCTCAGATTAGGTATCGCAAATATATAAAAGTTTTCCCTTAGACAGATTTTAAAGTGAATTAGTGCGTATGCTATATCTACGAACATATATTTTTATATGTAGAATATTTTTGCTAGAAACTGGACAGGAACACCGTGGGACAGGAAACTGGACTATATATGCCATTATTTACGTGACTAAATAAACAAATTTGTTCCTCATTAATTTCTACTCCACATAGTTTTTGTCCTCTTAGTGGCTTTGTCCAAAATAGATCATGTTCGTGTTATCAGTCAAAGCTTAAAGAAAATGTATAAAATGGACTTGTTGAAGACATCTGAATAGGAAAGTAAATTAAGTAAATACTCAAAAGAAATTCAAGATGACAGTACGATTGTAAATAAGCAATGTAATCAAACGGGAAATAAAATAGAAAAAAGTTCGGAAACCAACAAAAAAATTTTAGTTTTAAAGAACAAAGAAAGACAAAGCAATACAGCTTGTAAATGTAACAAGAGCTATTGGGGGAAAACATTCATCAAATGAATATGTAAATATGTAGAAACAGATGGATGAGAAGAAGAAAATTCAGATTTAGTCGTATGTAATATACGAAATATATTACATAATTGTTTACACTTTTTGTTTTCGAAATAAAATGGTTAGTGGCAATAAATTAGGTAATAATTTATAGAAACTTTCTCTAGGAAATACAATTTTGAAGAAGACCTGCATTGGGAGGGGGCCACAAATTCCAACCTGAAGGGCTCCGAAATTACTTAAACTTGCCCTGTCAGTTTAAGTAATTTCGGAAAAATAAGTAATTTTTAAGTAATTTAAAGGCTAGTAAATTACTTACTAGCCTTTAAAACTGCTTCAGCAGCTTGTATCAACATAAGTTCAAACCCCTGCAACGTTTTTTTGAGAGTTGTTGCATGGTAGAAATCGCGCAGAATTAAATCCGCACTTGCATGTTTGAGGACATAGTTACGATGATTCGTTTTCTTGCCAAAAAGTTACTAACCTTGTTTGAAAATTTTGGACAAGCATCGTCATTATGAAGCTTATTAATGGGCGAGGTTTACTAGAACAATCCACGAGCTCTTGACGCACTAGAACGGAATATACGCAACGCGATCACTAGCAAAGAATTTCAGTTTTAAAGAACGAAGAAGTAAACGAGACGGACTATAGCAAATAGCACTAAACATGATTTATAAGATCAAACTGTGCTTGGACGATGACGGTCAACATTTCCAGCAGTATTCTATAGAGACGGAGGAACCTACGCAAGTAGTCTTTCATTTAATTGCACAAAATTTGTTCTTCACGCGCTTAGACTTTAGTTTATCTTGGGTATATCCTGCAGTTCTCCATGAACTTGCTTTTGCTTCCTAGCACTAATTACTTGTGTACTAACTACTACTCCCAAATGAGCGATACATAATTCGCCAAGAAAGTCATCGCTTCTAACATTGGCGTAAAAATCGCTTTTTAGGAGGGGGGATCGCCGTATAAAATTTCCTGACTTTTCCAGATTTTGACTAAAATATTTAAATTCCCTGACTTTACCCTGACCTTTTTTTTAGTCAGTTTTCGAATTCTCTGGTTTTTTAAGTTTTCCAGATAGTGTGGCAACTCTGTAAAAATCTAGTTAGTAACTAATAACCAACAAGCATAATTGGAGAAATAATAATATTATAAATTAGTTCGATAATTGACCCAAGTTCGTCGTGACATATGATTAACGATGAAAAACAGATTCTAAAAATACTGCATCAGAAGTTTCTAAGTTTCAATCTATAATGAGTAAGAAAATAGGTACGGTGGAAAGATAAAAAGATTCTAAAAGGTTATAGAACTGAAAATGGTTTATATAATTCCCGATAAGAAATTTAAGAATGCAAACGTTTTAGCTGAAATGAAAGCATCTGAAACTGTATTACAAGTATGAGTATTAGCATTCATTAATCCTTGTAATTACAAGTTGTTGTTCATGTTCTCTTATAAAGCTTCTATTAGAAATGATTAAAAAATTCTTTGTATATTTATGGGCATTTTAGCATATATTTCAAACCCGCGCAGCAGTTACTATTAGTTACAGTCTATCAACTAAACTGTTGGTTTTGTTTAGGCTCAAATCCCCAGGCTGAATTTTGAACTGTTAATTGAAATATGACCTATAATATACAAATAATTTTTCTCAAATTACGTTAAGAATATGAACTAAGTACTTCATTTACAAAATTTCATTCGTATCTTCTTAATATAATATAGATCTGTTTTTAAAAAAACGACTCGTGTGTATAAGGTGTGTGTATTTAATTATGGCAAAGCAGACTAGGGCTATCTGCCTAAGGGGAGGGATGCCTTCGTGGAGGACTTTCTAAGGGAAACTGCTGGCTCGTATACAGGTTACACATGGGGAAAAACCCTAAAAAAAAAAAAAAAAAAACGTATTCTTAAATTTGGTAAACGCAGATTTAAAATTTTGTAACTAAAATTTTTTATTAAAATAATGTTTTTTTCTTCGTATTCTTAATTGAAGTGGTCGAGAGATACGCGAAATTTTTAGCATTCAAATTCGAGAGAATTTTAAATTCATCCAATCTTCATAACTGTCATCATTCTGACTATTCAGAAGGTACTTGACTCATCCCATAAGCTTCAATAAAGGTAGTGCCAGTGCCATCTTTAACGCATTCTGGCAGCTCCTTTAAACGCTAAAAGACCTTCACAAAGAACTAAAATTTACAAGCACGGTGCCTTTTATTAAAAAAGTGTAAAGAGTTGCCATTACCCATCTTGTACCAATAAAACTAATTTCTCACACCAATCAAAACCCTAGCAAGAATTATTTTACACCAGCTTAACAACTTCCTTAGTACTAAATCATACATCTGCTGCAATTCGATTTGAATCCTGTTAAATATACATTAAGGAGTTATCTCTCACACTTGCTTTCAAAAAGAGAAACAACATATACTCTTTTGTGATAGCTTCTGACAAACAGAGATTTTTAATTCATTATGATGGCTGCATACTATCTGTAATCTGATCGTCATAAGTTGCCCAAACACTAACATTGACCTCCTTGACCTAACATTGACAACTGTCTGCTCACACCACCCTGGTTAACAAACACATCAATTCATGTAACTGACCCCAGATCTCCATTGTGGTCTGTTACATGGCTCCAGCTCCAGCTTGGGGCTAATGCTGCGGAATCTCGTCTCCAACACAGCATTCGATCTCAACGCGGAAGATTTTCTGCCTGTAATCGCCGAAAGTGATTTTGAGTCAAGAATGCAAGATTGCTAAATTTCCATAGCGTAGGTTAGTGAAAACCAAGGTTTTCGTCAATGAAACTCAGGCCATATAATTGGCAGACACAAGGCACTTAGCTGAAACCCGCGCATTAAGCTGTAGTGAAAATAATGTCACAATGGCGTCCTAAGCATCTGCCTTGACAACTGGCTATCTCAGGTGCCCCCCTTCTGTCACCTCGCACGATTCAAAAACATCTGGGAAGCCAAACGTTTTGTAAGTGAAATGAAAGTTTTTTTAATAAAATATATTTTAAACAAATTTTAAATTTCATTTACTAAATATTTAACAAAACATACATAAAAATTATACCGCAAATGGAAAAAAGTCAAATTAACATTAATTTTCTATCTGAGATCTAAAGTTTGTAATCTGGTAAAATTTCTTTGGTTACATTTTGTTATTCAAATGTATTAAGGGGAGTTGGAACCCCAAAATCTTCAAAAAATTGTGATTTCGGATTTTTGCATTTTCAAATTCTCTACACTTTTATCTTTCTAGAAATAGCATTCTTTAATCTCTATGAAAATTAGAACTGTAAAAAATCTAGTTTTAATTTGTCATCTACTGCTTTGATCAATGAGGATTTTTACATAAAAACGCGTTTTTCTCCAAACGTGATTTTTTTATACTCGATGTATCTTTTCTCAGGAACTACTGCTCACAGGTATCTAAACTTTTTATGGCTTATTTATTAGGTTCCCTAATATTTACTGAAATGAGCTTTTTGTAATAAACTTAGAAAAAAAAATTTTTAATTTTTTTTGTGTGAGAAAAGTGCTAAATTTTACTATGCCTAACAAAATATCCTGTAATTTACTCTAAAATTCAAAATGTTTCAAAAGCTCATTTCAGTATAATCAGATAGGTATACTTTAATTACAGAAAATATTTCAAGCTTGTATCTACAGCAGATTTTGAGAAAAGGTACATCGAAAATGGCCAATTTAACATTGTCGGTATAGGGGTTTCTGATACCCCTTAAATTAACGTCTAAATATGAAATTTTCAGACTGACGGAGACATTTATTTTAAATAGTCCTAACATGCTTAATTAAAAATTAAATAACTTACTTTAAACTAAAAAGAAATATATTAAGTTTTCAAAGAAAATTTTCCAACTGAGACGAAATTTGAAAATAAATAATTATAGTTTAGTTTTATTCTCTTATTTATGAAATTTTTTTTCGAAGTATGCATAAAATTATATATGTTTGTATGTAAATAATTATAAGCTTAATGGCGTTTCGATTCTGATAAAGTTTACAGCTTTGGAAATAAATTTCTAGAAATTAACTTCATCACGAACTGTAGATGCTCATTAATCATTCAGATTATTTTCTTACAAATTTTCAGCAACGAAAAAGCTGTTCTCATATAAATGTATTCACAAACTACACAATTATTCATATCGCAAAAATTCGTAAATTCAAATTTTGAATACCATGATAGTCCTCCAGCCGAATATGAGCAACTGGAAGCCCGAATATGGAATTTATTTTATTGCATATTTCATATTTTGTAAAACTATAACGAATTTTTGGTTAACAAACTCAACGATTTCAAAGCAAGCAGTGGCAACACACTGTGCAGGATAAAATATTTATATCCTCGAGGCTATCTATCGGAAATTCTAAAGATATGCTATTTTTAAATATTTTTAGCCCAAAGGAACATAAGCCTAAACACTCTCGAAACGTGTATGTGTATGTAAATGAAAAAAAGGGCCAACGTGAAGAATCGTCCACTTATTTGACTGGCGTTTGTTTGGCGCTTTTTACAAGAGTAAGAAGAATTGGATTTTTGTCAATTTTCTTTGACTTTTCAAGTGAAAATAGGTCAATGTGTATATGGATAAAATCAAGGGAGTGCGCAATGCCATTTTTGTGCAATTCTGGGATTTTTTTTAAGTGAAAATAGGTCGATGTGTACATGGATACCGAGTATGTGAAATTCTTAAAAACGCGCCAAGCAGTGAGCGATTCTACACTTTCCCCCCCAAAAAAGTCCCTTTGGGCACAATATAAAATCCGAAAGCTTTCAGATTTTTTTATTAATCATTTAACATTTAATTTATGAAGTTTACGTTAGAATGAGAAATTCTGAAGTAGCGGACAGTGCGTGGGATGAATGCACTAACCAGTCTAGAGCGGATATTCGAAATTCGAAAGAAGACGCGTTTAACGGTTCTTCAATAAAAGGTGAGTGAATTTTTTAATTATTCTGCAAAAGCATTTTATTGGTTATAAATTCATATAAGCTCTAATGCTTATATGAATTTATTGCTCATTTCGTTTTATGTATTCTTATTTGATCATGTTTTGTTGATAGATTTTGATCAATGCATTACTAATGGTATAACATTACTGAAAAGCCATTAATTTCTCACGCAGTTGATAATGTTATGCATAAATAAGTATTTAAATATTTCAATATACCGTTGTATGGTTTAAATGAAAGACTGAGAGTTTTGTACTTTTTGAAGTAGATTTTGTTATTCTGTCAAAATATAGTTATGTGTTTTGATGCAAGTAGGCATTTTTTTTCTTTTAAATTTGTAAATACGTAACTATTGATCTCAGTTATATAGTCTAGCAAAGTATAGTTTTCTCCCTCAGGCAGTTTCCAATCATGTTAATATTTTTTACAAATAAAATTTCCATGAGTGCAATATTATATTAGTATTCAGTAATTTTGTTGCGGAATGTACACGCAATTTTGCAACACTAGGAGATATTCTCACGGAATTATTTGTGGTGCTGTTCTATTATCGGGATTGGATTATCGCCAAAATTTATCGCCCAAAGCTGATGATCTAGAGAAAAATTCGAAGCGTAAAAATAATCGCCAAAAGATTTAAATTACGATAAATAAAATACGATACAGTTAAGTTGCAGAAAAATCCAAGTGAAAAAAATAACAACAGATGATCCTTAAATTAGAAATTTTTAATGTAAATTAAATAACTTGCCAAAGAAAGCGAATAAATAAATAAATAAATAAATAATTTTACGGTTTTTCGTGCACTTTTTCTCAGACTGAATAATTCCTTGTTCCTGGAAAAATTGTATGGAAGTTTGGTTTGGTTTGGTTTGTGTAATTATGACAAAGCCTCGAGGGTTATCGGCCTAAGGGGAGGGATGCCTGCGTGGAGGACTTTCTAAGGAAAACTGGCTCGTATACACATTACACATGGGGAAAACCACGAAAACGACCATGCAGCCAGCTGTTCGCGAGATTCGGACCTCGGACCGAATTACCAGTGTTCAGCGATTTTACTACTCGGCCGTTGGTGGGCCAAATTGTATGGAAGATTAGTTGCATCTTTGGAATTTGCATTCGCATTTCCCAATTTGCATCCCATTGCATTCTCCCAATTTTGAAAAGACATTCTTTTACTTTTTGTTAAAAAATTTTAACATTGTAACGACGTTAGATGTAAAAAATTGGCGACTTCATATCAACCAATCTCTTCGCGAGTTTAGCAAAACATTTGTCGACCACCTTCGGTCCCAATAATAGAAGTACCTGATTTTTTTAAAAATTATTTTATAATAATTTAAAGAAAATTATTAAGAATTATTTTATAATAATTTTACAAAAACTATTAGATTAAAATTATTTTATAATTAATTTAGATTAATTTATTTCATAATTTTAATATTTAGGACTGAGCAAATATGACAAGAACTAACTATTAAAAAAGTGCATTATCGGACTAATTAACACTGCAAGCTTAGTGTGTTTATAGTTTTATTTAGTTTCTTTATAGTGTTGATTTGCAAATAAAATGCGTATAGTGAAGCTTAGTGTGTTTATACGTAGTTGTAGTGCTGAATTTAAAAATCAAATGCAACGCATCACTTGATTGGAAATTATATTCACACTCAAAATATTCTGAGTAGGCATCTAGCCTGTTCAAATGCATTTCCGCGTAAGCTGACTGCGAGAAGCTTTAATAAGGGCATTGAGTCCAGAATTAGAAAACTTTGAAATTTATATCTGAACTCTAATGTTATGAATTCCGAATTCAGTAGATTTACATGACAGCAGTCACAGATTTTATCAACGATGTCACTTTTATCAGTGTTACACTCAACTAAAAGTATATTTTAAGGTATTACTCTAACGTCTATGAGAAAATAAATTATTTGAAAGGAAGTAGTAAACATACAGAAACAAAGATTTCTTTCTTTTTTCAGGCACCATTTCAAAAGACAAACATAGTAAAATATAATAATTACCATATTATTCAGTAGATGGCAGCACCATCAAATAATGATTTATGAAAGTTGCACAGGTTTCCAACCGCGGTTTCGAAAATAATTTTAAAATTTACAGCATGGTATAAATTTTCAACTTATTGGACTGATCAAATAACATCATAGGAATGCTTTAAAATTAAAGCAGGTGTACAGGTACATCCAGACTGCCATTTACTGGTCAGCACTTAAATATTCGCTACGATATTTGTCTTCCTCTCGTACTCCATTTATAATTCACATAGCAGTACATTTTATTGGGAAGTTGCTCAAATTTATATTTTATTTATTTAAAGGTTACAATTAAACATTTTATAGATTTGAAAATAAGAAATAAAAGAAATATTAGGAAGATGATTTAAAAATAGATTTTTATATTTGAGACCATTACTTCTTCATTTCTTATTGGAGGATTAAATTGTTTTTATAAAAAAATATTTACATGTAATATCTTAACGAGATCTTCAGACTCGCACAGCCTTAAAAGGTTGGAGAAGGTTAAGTTCTTCTTTTATTCCTATAGTCCAGGACGCATTTTCATCTGTCTTCAGGATATGATTGCCTTGCTGTCCACCTGCACTGCATATGCATTTCAAGCGATCCCATTTGCCCACTTTGTGATTCTGGAGAAGAAATGAACAAGGACCACCTGCTCCGATGTGGGGCTCTTCGTGGTCTTACCGAAGAGTTGAGATACTGGGAGGCAAGAAACCCCCTTTAGGCAATGACTTCGATCTTTTTTGTTCTTAATTCTATTGTTTGTAATCTCTGTTTATAAGATTTTAGTTTTTTGTAACTTTTTGACCTAGCCACTGGAAATAAATTTAAAAAAGAAAAAAGAAAAGAAACCAGGAATTAAATTTGGAATATTCTTCCATCTCTCTCATAATTAATTACCGACGGCATAAATAGGGAGTAGGCTAAGAAAACGACACAAATTCTATTACGAAATATTCTTTTATGTGACTTGACAAAGATCAGTTTTATTTCTGCCAGAATCTCAGCTGATTTACTTCTTCATTCCAAAATGAGACCACTCTGGCCATTTACGCTGAAAACCTGATACTTGCTGTTTGTTATCCAGTTAATTCGCAATTCTTCTCTTTACAGGCTTTGAAAAGGACTGATACTTTAACAGATTAAATACAGCAATTACAATAAAAGTAAGGCATGGATGGGGTGCAAAGTATGCTGATTGTACAGATGCTGTAGAAAAGTAAAATGAAAAAAATATTAATAGGTTAATTCCATGCTTTCAACACAGGAATGGGCATGGATACAGCATAATTGCAGCTGTGATAACCACACTATGAAAGGCAAGGACTGTGAAAAACAGGAAGCTAAGAGTATTTGAAATTTTATATTTTCCATTATGTGTGCCACACACTTTATACTGATGCTTAGAAAAAGACATGGAGTCTTATCCAGAGTGCTGAATTTGAAAATCAAATGCAACATATCACATGATTCGAAATGACATTTACAACTGGAAATATTCTTAGTTGGCATCCATCTTCCTCAAATGGATCTCTGTGTACAGGTGAGTTAACTGCGAGGAGCTTTATATAAGAACATCGAGTTCACTAGAATTAAAATCCAGAATTTGAAAACTTAGAAAATTGCATCAGAACTCTTTACGTTACGGATACTGAATTTAACAAATTTACAAGACAGAAACCACAGTTTTTATTCTGTAAGGAATATGAATTCGTAAGTATCAGCGCCGTCCAGTTATATCAGTCATAGTCTCCTCCAATAGACACATAAAAATATTAAATTAAAAAGAACTATTTTATAATTACATATTCAGGTACTTTTCCGTTTCGCCGGCGCAAACCTAGCCGGTTTCTTTGAAACCAAAACTTTCCCTTTCTGCGGCGGAAATCTCGCCAAGCAGACTTTATTGGCGACAACACACAGTATACACATAAAAAAAAATGTTAACAAATGTTAATTCTAAGAATTTTTTTAATTTTTATTTTGGAGGCATAAATATTTTAATATTGTTTAAAACTTTTTCAAATGGGTCTTTTGTGTCCTTTCGCCACATAAATTCGGCGAGGTAACTTTCAGATAATGACGTGCCGTTCCTCGGTGTTTCTTATTCCGCCATTTTGCGCTACCCCATAGTCTTTCAATTTTTTGCGTGTGCGTTCCAGTTTCCGGATCTACAAAATTGTATTTATGGTTCACTTTGAAATGTTCGAAACTTTCCTCTTCCAGTTTTTCAGTGCAATATGATTTCCATGAATCGGAATATATTGTAGTTCTTTTTTCGATGTTTTCTTTTATTGCCTCTAATATAATACTCATGGATCGGTTTGGCACCACCACAAGGAAACATTCGTTTGTTTCACGACAAACTCCACAAAAGATCCACTGTTGTGGTAAAATCCGTCCCGCGTTGTTTTTCCGCTTCGTGAACATACTTTCATCCACTTCAACGATCATACCAGGTCCTCCTGTTTTGCGTTGTTGACGTTTAAGTAAAGAATCCACACAAACCTCTCGCATGTAGCTATTCCAATCCACAACTGTTCCGTGACTGATTTCCAACTGCTTTTCACACCATTTAACTGAAGTTAATTCTTCACTCCAACCATAAATAAATCTTACACACTTCAAGAAACTCAATCTCGATGATTCAAACCATTTGCCTTTCCGTATACTTCTTTTACTGCGGCAAGTTGAAAGGTTGCAATGGCATTGAATTTCGTCTCCAAAATATAATTTCATTTCATGATTATTTTCACAAATAGCAATGTTAGGCAAAGCGCCTTTCGCTTGAAAGAATCTGACGAATTCTTCCTCTGTCCTGGGCAAATCCCAAATTTTCATTGGTTTTTCATCCATTTTTGCCATAGTTGTAAAAAGACGTTAATTTAAGAATTTATAGATGTTAAATTAAAGATTTATAATGCTTTCATGGTATAACCTGATTCGCCGGTTAATATCACGTGATACCAAACGATCTCATCTCACGTAAAATACACGACAAAAATCTGATTCTCTCAGGAATTATCTACATTAATTTTAAGTTAAATCTCAGTATGGAATACGAGTTTAAATGCAAGAATTATTTCAATATTATAATTAAAAAAATTCTATGTAACTATATGCCAATATTGAAAAAAAGATCAATCTGATAAGAAATCTCAGCGACTTGTTTTGAAAAAGTGCCGTGAAAGGTTATCAGCGAAGATATTCGCTTTGGCATCGGGTTCTACCACTTTCGGCGACTTTATCGCTTGCGCTGGCGAAATGGGAAATTGCGCTGGCGAAATGGAAAAGTACCCATATTCATTATTTTGTATTCCATTGCAAACAAATATCATGATTGCAACAAGTATTAAAACAACAAAATCAGATAAAAAATATATTTACGGGTACTCCTTGGTGATTTTTGGCGGTACATGGATACCGAGTTTGTGCAATTCTTTTGCATGTTATTTTGGCTTGTGCAGAGACGATCAAAATAACACGACAAAGAATTGCACAAACTCGGTATCCATGCATACATCGACCTATTTTCACCTAAAAAAAAAAAAAAAAAAAAATCCTCAAAGAATTGCACAAACTTGGCATTGCGCACTCCCTTGACTTTATCCACGTACACATCGACCTATTTTCACTTAAAAAAACATCAGAGAATTGTACAAGAAGACATTGCGCCCTCTCTTGATTTTGTCCATATCCACATGGAACTATATTCACTTAAAAAGTCAAAGGAGAAACCAACAAAAAAATATATAATCTCAATAAATTACATTTTAAATCAAACAATGAAATAACATAAAAAAGGAAATTCATCTCTGCACTACACAAAGGAAATATCCACTTACCTTATTTAGGAATTAGCATGTCTTCAGTCAAACATAATTCCTTAACAGCATTCAAAAACTTCCTAAAATTATCTGAATTAGAATCTGTATACTGGAGTCGCCACATAAATTCACAAAATAAGAGTAAAAAATACCCTCCGTAGCGTCGTTATCGTCCGACGTTCGACCATACGAATTTTCTACCTACAAACAAGACACTTAATAACCTTCGTTTACACACCAGCCAAGTACTGCTCTGCTCTCCTTTCTTTCCAAATCGTTCAGAAACTTCAAATTAATCTTACCACATTCAGCCATTTTACCCTCTAAACCACAAAAGAAGCAATATACTTCCTAACCAACATACACCACAAGCCCTTACGAATTTACCGTAATCACGCAATTGTTTATGTCATAATAGAGTTTCCATAACATTCAACTACTCAGGCTACCATAAATGAAACAACAACTTGGCGATAAATGAAAGAACAACGTGGCGATAAATGAAACAACTTCGCGATAATACAAGGGGTACCCTTCTCTCTACTCTAACCCTTTAAATTTAAATCAGTATAAAGATTTAAATTTCAACAGTAATTTCAATTAATAGAAATTTTTTTATCAAAATTATCACAATTTAAAAAAATAATAATGAGATATTTTGCAACTTTTGTTTCCGATTTTCAAATGCAATGTATTTGAGTTGAACATCTAAGTTTTTACCATTAATATAATACGCAAATTTTGATCTGATTTATGATAAAAAACTTATCTTAGTGATGAAATATATACATATAAAAATAAAAACGCAATTTTCCAACAGAATACTATTAAAAACAGTTTTGTTAACATCTGCTTCCACATTTAAAACAATTTATTTTTTAAAAAACTGTTTGGTTATTTGTAGTAGTAATTTTTTATTTTCAAACCATGGGACTAGTTACGTGCCATTTCTTGTTGAACAGCGGTCTCAAACAGAACTGTAGTTAAGAGTTTTCAGCTCCTGGGGACAACTAAAGATTATGTGGCCCCTCCTGTTTGCCAAGAAAATATTTTATTATAAAATTTTGTAACATAAGCTTGGTGCCCCTGGATGCCAAGTTACTGGCCTTAAAATGCATTTGGCACGAATAATTTCAAAAACAGCTGATAGTATAGTTTTTTTTTAAGAAAATTAATTTTTTTGATTTACAAAATAAAATATATTTAAAATAAGTTTTAAATAAATTTTTCGTTTGCCAAATAGTTATCGAAAGATACATAAACAATAATAATATCACAAAATAAAAAAATTCAGATGTATATTTTCTACCTGAAAGCTAAAGTTTGGTACCTAGAAGACATTTTTGTTGATTACACTTCATAATTCTTGAGACTAAATAATAACAATGTAGACCAAGGGTTCCCAACCCTATCCCTGCAGGCACCATGGTGCCTACCACTGTACGATCACAATAAAAATGTTTTAGGTTTCAATAAAATTAGATGTGAAAGTTTTCTCATTTTTAATGAAATAGAAATTGCTTTCAACACTGATACCAGCACAAAGCGAAACGAGACCAATCTCCTTTTTTTACATACGTGTATTATTAACTCTATCCAACTATTAATTCACCTTGAAAAAGTAAATGGTGCCCACCATCCAACAGATATTCTAGAATACGCTCTTAGGGCCAAAAAGGTCGAGGACCCCTGAACTAGTCACTTATTTATTAAATGTTTTCGTCAACGCATAAATAGAAATACGTCTACTTGTATGTAAATAATTATAAACTTCTTTAGTTCTTATTACAGTTTGACATTTGATATTGTTTTGATTCTAATAACATTTATAGCCCTGGAGAAAAATTGCTAGAAATTATGGTCTCGGGTTACAGATGTTCATCAGTCAATTGGGTTCTTTTCTTGTTCATTTTCAACTATGAAAAAAGCTGATCGCATATAAATGTACTCCCAAGATTATTCTTAGTGAAAAAACTCGTAATTGAGTGTATTTTTTTAGACAGGTATGAATAAATGTCAATAAAATCACTATCTTCAAATCTTTGTTTAAGTTTTATAGCCTATTATAAATTTTCTGGCGAGTTATTCATGTTCATTTTTAATAGCAATAAAAATAATGTAAATAAGTAAAATCTTGAAATTTTTGTGAAAAATACATAACTGAAATGTATTCGTGCAACACATAAAATTGCTTTGGGGACTGTTTGCAGCCAGCAGGTCGACAGTTTGAGATGACTATTACAGAAAATAGAATGCTTTCAGTAAGAAAAGGATATTCTCAAATATCAGAAGTTTAATTAACTTTAATGTATATTCATGATGCAAAATTGTTAAGTTTATCTTCTCACAATTCAGGTTGATTCTACAAGCTGCTTCATGAAAACACATCAAAACATTCAAACAATATTCTTTTTAGCACTTTGACCAGTTGGTAGAAATTCATTATGCACAACATCATGACAATCGAAGAAAACAATCACTGTTACCTTGATTTTTGATGATTTATGAAATGGCTTTTTAGGTAGTTTCATTTTTAGGGTAAAATTCCCTTTGTTAAGTTGCTTCTGCACTGAAAGTGTATTATCTATGTTTCATGCTTCTTTCTCCTCCCCTTTGAACAATTCGTGATGTGACACTGCAAACCCAAGTGATCTTTAAACTTGTTTGACAGGATCTAAATGAAGCAGGAGTTTGACCAATAACAGCCCTAATCATTAAATGCCAATCATCAAGCCCCAAATCTTCAAATCTGATTAAAATACTTCTCCTTAGCTAATGCTGATAGCCTATAATAACATGGTTCACCTTCAATGCAATATACGCTTTCATAAATTTCTCACACATAATTTTTTTTTTTTTTTTTTACAATACGTGTTTCTCAAAGAATTTTTTGCAGCATTTCAGATTTTTTCTGTAGCAGAAATTCTGTTGCAAAAATGAAGTTTAAGGCATGTTCTTTGCTCAGTTTACACACATTATTTTAAAAAAACTCCCTAGGGGGAAAAAAAAAAAACCTGTATTTGTTAAAAACGAAAGTATTTGCAAATCATAAAAGGAAATGAAATATGGATTGTTTTTCAGGTGAATTTCCCGAAAATTTTGTGAAAAAACTCTGCATATGATTTTCTCCTACACATGCATATTTTAAACAAATCAGTCACAATCCCTTCTTTTTTTATAATCACGTAGCATTCTAAAGGAATCTATAGATTTAAAGAGAATTTTACACTCTATTTTCAAAAAGCAACTGAAAAAATTAAGTAAATTAACTATCAAATATAAAAAAGACAATCTTCTAAGCAATCATGAAAAATAAAGAACTGAATTCAAGCATGGGAAGGAATACTTTTTATTGCTTTGAAAAATAAATAAATTTATACAGGATGTAAGGAAAATGTACAACAACCAGTCTTTCAAGCATCACATTCAACACTCAATGGAAGCACTGCAAACTTTCAGTAAAAGTTATCTCCTTTCTGAAAAAAATAAATATAAATAAATAAATAAATAAAAAGTTACAAAAACTAAAAAATATTAGCAAATAAGTCATACATCACACAAATCTTTTCAATCCCTATATATTGCCTGACAATGTGTGATTTAGTACGAGATAAAAGCAAAGGAAACAGAGGATGAACCAACATTCGCTACTCTCTGTTGTTTAAGGAATCCCGAATTTCGAGGCGTTCAACATTCCAGAAGAGAGATGTGTGAATGAAGAAATGTCTGGATGATGACATCGTAAGCAGTTTTGGGAGATGGAATGATTTTACAAGAGCAGGGATTTTACATATTGTAAGTTTAAGCACACGTCTGGTTGGTCTTACTGTGGTATCGCTGCTGAAACACATGTAGATGCATCCATTGCATATAGAATTCAGTCTAGATGGATCGATGAAGGAAATGCAAATAGTCAAGAAAGACCAAATCCATCTAAACATATTATAGAACGTACAGATTGACACATATGTAGAAATGCAGTGGTAGCTCCACAATTGACTACTATGAACATTTTGCAGAATGTGCTGGGAGCTTTGGATGCTCCATTATCTAGGAGAACAGTTTCCTTATGTTTGGATTAAAACAGCTTGCATTTTGTGCCTTTAATGCCATACCAACAATGTAAAAAATTGCAATGGTGCCATTAACGAGCCATTTGGCCATCTGAATGGCACAATGTGGTATTCAGAGACGAATCTCAGTTTTGTTTATCTGGTGATCAGTCACCAGTTAAGAGTCCGGAGGTGTCAGTGAGATAAAGCCTATCCAACTACTATTGCTGAACAGCAATGTAGCATACTGCTTTGGGGTACCATCAGTCATGATAGCAGGTCACCCCTGTTATGCAACAGAGACACGTTGATGGCACGATATGTTGATGAGGTACTGTGCAGTCGTTGTGCTTCCTTAAGTTCAGCAGCTGCAAAATAGTATTTTCCAGCAGGACAAAGAAACACCACACATGGCATTCATTAGCCAACAAGCCTTGCAGCATGTCCCATTGCTCCCTTGGCCTGCGATGTCCTTTGACCTTTCACCGATCAAGCATATGTGGAACATGATTTGTCGTTTGTCTGCTCTGTCCCAGTCGTTATCAAAAGGCAAACTTTGGAGAAGAGTTCAGAGCATATTCCATCACTCAGGATACTATACACAAACTAATTGAATCTGTACTTTGCAGGATTGCAGCTTGCAGTGTCATGATAGATGGTCATATTCTTACTGATTCCTTGCATATTTCAGCACTGTATAAATTTATCTTTCTATAAATAACATCACTTATTTACATATGTATGCTCTGTCTGTATATCACGCTACTGAGAGGCTAACTTCAATGAAGAGAGTTGCTGTTCTAGAACCACTCTTCATTTGATATACAGCTTCCTATATTCTACCTCTTATTACTTACTACTGCAAGCTCCCCATGGCAGCATCTAATCAAGTTATTGATTCACTTAAGATTTCACAACCAAGCTCTCTGACTTATTATTGGTGCAATTACAATCACAGTTGATGTACTTTTACTAGCTACACACCCTACATGCATTAAGTCCATTGTGGAAGAGAAAGCACTAATCCTATGAGAAAAATTCCTAAGGGAATCAGAGTGCTTTTCCTTCTGGAACTATTGCCTTTTACCAATGGAGAGAAAATTTTAAACCCAGAATGGTTTTCTCGAGGAAGTCTTTCCTATCAGAAATCAGCTAGGTCTTAGATGAGAAGCTGAAAATTTTGTAAAACCACAATATCCAACCGTTATAAGAAAACATGCAGTCAGAGTTAATCTGTTATCCTCAAAAAAGAAACAAATGACCAAATTTTAAAATTCATGTCTTTGGAAATCATTAAGGCTGAGATATGCGCGAATAACACGCAATCGTAACACGCAAGCAGCAATCGTAATTGAGATAGGCATATATCATTAAGAATGAGATTTAATAAGCAGAAGTAACACAGATACATAATAATAATTACAAGTTTGGCTTAAGAAAGAGTACAGTCGCAATACAGACACGGGTGCCGAAATTTACATATCACGTTGAAGGCACAATACTGAGGTAGTTACACAGACTGAAGACGTTACTCAGAACCGCCGGGAAAAACTCGTCTTTCCCCGTCAGCCCATAAGGTTGTCAAACAGGTTTACTATCTTTCTTTGCTGTTTCGTCAATTGGTGGTTTTCTCTAGAGTTTTTGGGTCTGTATCGCCTGTTTGGCGATGTCACTGCAATGCTTTATATCCTGACAGTGAATAGCTACGAATGTTTACGAATGGCTGTGTGTTTGCTGCCTAACAGTGTTAATGCAGCCACTGGCATCTTTTGCAAGCTTTCTTCATTTCGCAATCCTGTTAGAAGGAACAGGACTGCTTTTGATGCCAAGATAATGGCCATATACATTGCCTTATCCCCCCAAGTGTGCAGCACAGCATTGCATCAGAGTAAATGTGTGGGCAGGGTTGGTCGGCGACTGCGTATTAAGGTCGCACCTTTTACCAATCCGCATGACTGCCATGAATTAACAGATTTTTCTTGAGCAGGTTCAGCACGGCTTAACTGATATGTTCCAGCAAATGTGAGGAGCAAGATGTGGTTCCAATATGATGACGCACCAGCTTATTTTGGATTGTTGCTGCATTGATGGTTTGGGTGTAGTGGACCAGTTTCCTGGCCCTTACACTCATCTGATTTATAAAGGTCTTAATTTCTTTTTGTAGGGAGCCCTCAAAGATATCATGTATTATGATTCTGTGAAGTATGAAATGGATTTCGTAGAAGACTCGTCTTTGCTGCTGCAACAATCAGAAAAATCCTTGATGTATTCGACTGTGTCCAACATTCAATGTTTTGTTGGTGTCAGGCATGCTTGGTGACTGATGGTGCAAACTTAGAGCAGCTATTGTAACATTAGAGCTGTACTCATCTCGTATGCATCTGTACCCAGGATATCCACTAAATGTTTCAAATTAATCACTATCTTGTGCCCTTTCTGATCTTCTACTTCTGCTACCACAACAAACCCCTGACATTTCTGGTCATGGGTTGTATGCAATGCAATTCTTAATCCTCTTGAAGTGCCATACCTCCCTTACAAGTTTGTCATGACATTTTTTAGACATCTTGTATTTTCATATGAGCAAATATCGTATATTAAGAGTAAGTTTCGTTTTTCTTTATTACAAAATTATGCATGAAATATACAATATTGACTTTCAAAATATATTAATAGGAGTTTTAAGAAGCTTTTAATACAATTACAAAACATAATTTTTTTATATGTATGATTTGTTTATATTTCTACCTAAAGCATCACAGGTGATAGGTGATGGAGGACAGGTCACCTGGCATCTACCAGAGGTAAGCAGCTATACCTAGTCCTCTACTATACAAAGTTTATTGAAGAATTTAAGAAAGTTACATAGGCATGCAAGGGCTAGATATCAATACAGTGACTTTTTTGAAGACAGATACTGCAAAAAGCATGTCAAGCATACACAAACAAATTTTAAACATTAAAAACACATACTGTAACCCCATGATTCAATGAGCGCCACCTAGCAGCCGTCAGAAGAAACACCAGCCAAAAAAAGACTATAGCCTTCAGTCTATGTACTGGAGTCATGAACTAAGCATGCTGTTTCCCCGAGATTTACTTTGTAACTTAAATGTGTAATTATAACACCCTTAATTGTAAAGTTTTATCTTAATTGTGTTTTGTTAATTAAAAAGGCTATGCGAGTCTTTTGTTTATGTTAGTTTGGTTATAGTTGGCCACTCAACATGCGGCTCAAATGATTTATCCAATTGAGAAAAACCAGGTTTAGTTTAAGACTCCAGGACATCGACTCATATTCTTTTCCAGGTTTTAGGTACAACTTCCACCAGAGAAGGTTTGGAAATTGCGTAAAATATCAGTTTCATCTTCACTTGAAGATAATAGATTTTCACTTAATAAGTAATTAATAAGAAGATGGCAGATTTTTCACTTAAAATAAGCAATATAAAATTCTAATTATAACATCGTTAATACTTTAATAATATGGAATGGAATGTGTCGTTAAAAACGAAACAAAATTATATATAAAGTATATATAAGCTCTAGATGCTTCCTTTTAGATATGTTACACTTTAAGAATTTATATTGTCTTACATTGTTTTAAATAGTTGATTTCCATTTGAATTTCCTGTGTTTTAATTCTACATTCTAATTAAAGATTAATCTTGTTTTCACTGGAAGTCAACACAAGTAAAATTTCGTTTCGGTACTGAACGAAAAGTGCTTACATAGCAAAATGTTATTTTTATTCTAATTGATATATGTTTCTGGTGTGAATAATTCTTTTAGGATTTCATAACTGTATTGTTATCTATGAATGAGTTTCATGTTTTGTTTTATTTTATTTTACGACTAATATTAACGGATTATTTTTTTTTTTCCTCTTTGAGAATAGAAATGATTTAAAGTGAAAAAGGTTTTATCTAAGAGAAATACAGTCAAAATTTAATTTCTTAAAGCATTTAGGATTTTATAGACATCATAGGCATTACTAATAGAAGATTTATCAAATTCTATTTTGGGATTTTATGTTTAATAAATTTGTGCATTTTATTGTCCATTAGCAAGTGTCAAGTGTAGCATTTATTGTCCATTATCCTTGTTAAATGTTAGTTTTGTTTTCGATGTAATCTCAGATTAATGATTTTGTTTTTCAAATATTATGTAATTGTTAAGGGTAATTAAGAAATTCATAAAATTTATGAATATATAATTTTTCTTCAAACAAATATTGAACTTTTCAGTGGACATTGAAGGTACGATAACGTGAATTTTAGGGACTAACCAGAAAAAAGGATGTGCAAGTGTTAGTCACAAAACTGGGTCTGCTCGTCTCAGATAATTTGAAAGTGAATTCAACTCAAAGAGCTAATTATGCACGTAGACAAAAATTCTATAAATTTCCAATTAAGCTAAAGTTTTGAAACATCCACTTTAGTGAATCTTCTAAGTGACGAAGGTAAACATCTGCCTACAAAATGGTGTACTCAACTAAATCGCTTATTGCAAAAATTCAAGAGAACTGCCTCGAACCATGGGGAGATCCAACCCCATGTAGTGAACTTTTCTAGAATCATCTCCTGATTATACACTGCTGAATGAATCATCACGATTCAGTAAAGTCTGAAGAGAATCATCCTGGTTCTGTGCTGTTAAATGAATCATCCCAATTCAGTAAAGTTTGAAGAGAATCATCCTGATTCTGTATCGTTGAATGAATCATCCTGATTCTGTATTGTTGAATGAATCATCCTGATTCTGTATTGTTGAATGAATCATCTCGATTTAGTGAAGGTTTGAAGAGAATCCTCCTGATTCTGTGCTGTTGAATAAATTATCCTGATTCTGTATTGTTGAATGAATTATCCGGATTCAGTGAAGGTTTAAAGAGAATCATTCTGATTCTGTGTTGTTGAATGAATCATCCGGATTTAGTGAAGGTTTAAAGAGAATCATTCTGATTCTGTGTTGTTGAATGAATCACCCCGATTCAATGACGTTTGAAAAGAGTCATTCTGATTCTGTTAAGTTTTGAGCAAATCATCCCGATAGCATGAACTATAAAGAGAATCGTCCTGATTCTATGTTGTGCGATGAATCATTCCAATTCAATGAAGTTTGAAGTGAATCATCCCGATTCAGGAAGTTTAAGAGAATAATCCCGATTCAATGAAGTTTGAAGAGAATCACGTTGATTCTATGAAGTTTTAAATGAATCATACTGATTCAGTGAAATTTGAAGAGTATCATCCTAACTCTATGCTATGCCATGATTCATCCTGATTTAATGAAGCTTGAAGGGAATCATCCAGATTCTATGCTGCTGATGAATCATTCCGATTTAATGAAGAGTATGAAAAGCACAAAAATATATCATGGTTGTCGACGTCGAAAGGTTTCTTACGAACCAGGTGATAGAGTATGGGTGACATTACATCCTATTTGCAGAACACAGAAACATATTTCTAGCTCTTTGCCGAGACGTCGTACAAGCCAAAAGGGGAATCTGTAACCCCACAGCTCAATGTGCACCAGTGGTGGCCGCTGTAAAAAACAAAAAACAACAGCCAAAACAAGACTGTAGCCTTCAGCCGATGTACTGGAGTCATCATGCTGTTTCCCCGAGATTTACTTTGTAACTTAAATGTGTAACTATAACGCCTTTAATGTTTTATCTTAAATGTGTTTTGTTAATTAAAGTTAATTAAAAAGGCCAGGTGAGTCTTTTGTTTATGTTAGTTTGGTTATAATACAGATTTAGTTTACTTTTAAAATTACAGTTTTAGCAATTATGAACAAACCAATGTCAAGGAAACTGTAAGAAACAATAAAAGACAAACATCTTGTTAGTAACAATAAAAAGCAAAGAGAAAATAAAAGTTAGTTCAGCTGACAAGAACTTACGAAAAGAGGATGTCAGAACAAAAACAGCATCTAGTGCTAAAAGAAATGAAAATTTACGATGTGAGACTTTTTTTAAAAAAAGAGGATAAATATATAAACTACAAAAAAGAACTACACATTAAAAAAAAGATTAGAAAGCACAAATTATAATAATTTGAAATAATAAAAATAATTAATAATAATAATTTTAAATAATAATAAAAATCCTAAAACATATATGTGAGCCCCATAGCAGTAATGTGAATAATTAAATTTAAAACAAGATTCACAGTACTTTAGAAAGAGAAAAATTTTTCTTAAAATGGATTTCTTAAACAAGCACTCACATAAAAATGTACTCATCTAAGTAATTTTTAATAAATTACTAATTAATTTATAAAACAATATTAAAAGACACAGCTACTAACTCTGATCAAGAATTACATTTCAAAACTAAACTTTTCATATATTACATTATGAAATGGTCAAACATTTATACATTAGTATATTTCACAATATACTAATTAGCTCAGTAAATTAAATAAAGTACTCAAAAATTAATTCATTTGATCATAGAAAGTTAATCAGTTGTAATTAAAAATACATAAGCATATTATGGTTTAATACTGCTTTAAACGATTTAAAATCTTACAAAAGCCTCAATACTTTCTTCTTTACACTGAAAATAAAAAATACCTTTTTTTTTAGGCTCTGGAATGATCTAAATCAGTCATTACGCTGCAAAAAATGCAGTCGGCTCTGTTAGTACAGAGAGTATTGTTTATAAAACGTTCACAGGAAGTAAAATTTCAAGGAAAATAACTACTGGTAGTAACTTAATACAGCCTATGGAAAATAGTACTCGATGAATCTCAGCTGCACTGAATTGATGCCCTGGGCTGAGTGACTTTTACCCGCAAGATAAATGGGGAACAGGAGAAAGGAAAACTTAGTGGAGATAAAGTTGAATGTTACTGATCTGCATAAACAGCACAGATATCAAAATTAAATATTAAATTGCCAACAATTATTATGTTGATCTAGCCTTGCTGCTTAATCACAGGAATTCTAACAATCATTATATGAACATTTTACTACTGGACTTCCTTCTAGAGCTGTTTAGCTTTTATCCAGCCCTTGCCTTTTCTTCATTATATGATTTCAATCAAAATTTTTCATTCCCTTCCTGCAAACTAAATGCCTCTAAGGGACATTAAGCTCCCAACTGAAGACCCTCCATACTAAGAAGGAGCTGGAAATTAATCATGAATCACCTCTGAGAGAGGGTATAACCAACTGCCAGAGGCTTCAGTCCCAGAACACAGACTTATTCAACCCGAACTCTCTCAATGCCCCATCGCTGAACCAGCACATCATGCACTCATCAAACCTCAAGTGTCATAGACAACGAAGACTATAATATTAACGTTCATGGCCATTACGCTACCTACTCGGATTTGCCGAAGCCACTACCGTAAGGGACAGCATAGGCTGCCTTTCAAGCAGTAGGAATTGGGTTTGTTTTCTTGTGCCCCACACCCACTACTGTCATAATATGATACTAAGCCAGTGTATGCAACCTCAGGGGTGGGAGTTATGAACTACATAAAGCAAATTATATGAATACAAACCTTCCCTAACCAATGAGACAAGGGTAATAACTTACAACCATTTGTCCAACAAAAAGTCTAACCCCCTTCAAAAGTGACAGCTCACACAAAATTTCAAGGAATATTCCTGTCACAGCTGTGATAATGGCAGTAATAAACAAATCACAAAAACCATGACTTTCAGACAAAGCCTAAATTTCTCACCTCCCATGGGCGAAACATGTCTTCTATGAACTTTGATTTTAAAGGGTGGCTCCCCAGAGGGGGTGGGGGCACTATTTAGCAGCACTGCCTTTTTAAGAAATGCATTAAAGAGAAAACTGTGTTTAAATGATATTATATTAAATTCATTAAGAATTAATACATAAATATTAAATTCATTATGGATTGAGAATTAATACACAACAAATCACAGCAATACTGATACACATTAAATTGGAATCTTACTGACACATGATGCAATTTTCACTGCTTTTAACAGCAAATGAATAAAAGAACTAGCTGTATCAAGAATAATGCTGGATTATAAGTAGGTAAAGGAAAAATATCGTTGTAGCTTATATGTTGGTTTCATTTTGAAGAAACATGACAAATTTATATCTCATTACCATTATTTTTGCATCCAGGAATAAAAGCTAAGAGGAAAAAAATTGAGAATGTGGGTACTTTTTGATTATGCACACCTCCTGCTAAAAAGTATTTATGAGGCAACAAGCTATTTCATCAGAATAGGCAAATTATGATGTCAGCAAAATGTTTTTTATATGGTAACCCAGGTATGCATCTGCAGGCAGCAGACAGCACATATTTCAATCTTCAAATTTGACATTCATTAGTATTTATTTCTGTTGCATAAACTGTGCTTTTTTTTTCTTGTAAGTGATTGTAATGGGACTGCGGAGTTAGCTGGCTCTGAAAGCCTGAACTTCTCGTGAAACAAGACTTAGGAAATTCATAAGCAGTTTCAATTTTCAAAACACTCAGTATCATTAATGTAGTAAATGAAAGGATACAGGAAAAATGGTATTTTAATTTTTAACACAAATCATTTTGTAAAATATTTTTTCTCAGAATACTAACCTTTATAAAGAAATCTGTGAACTCTTCTTTAGAAATATGCCTTTCATTTGTAAAAACACATTTTTCAATTTTAGACATAGGGCTTCCAGTATGACGTAACCAGTCTTTCCTAAAATTTCAATAAATTAAATTTACAAACTGCATCTTGTAGAAAATATTACAGTACAAAATTCGAGATTCAGAACTGATTGGACTTCAGTGACTCCAGATTTTGGAAATTTTCAGATTTTAGTTCATCAGAGACAAGGTATCTGCTGCCTTGCCTTAGCTTCACTTATTAGGTCAGATAGAAAAATGCTACCACCTCACAAATACAGCTACCCCCAGAGCAAGCGAAACCGATGTGGTCTCTCATGGTCACAACTCGTGTCTTTGGAATACTTTGGGATAGCAAAAATTTTAGAATTTAGAGGAACACCAAGCAGCAAAATTTAGGGATGAACTAATTTTTAAACTTAAGAGAGGCACTGGACAGTAGAATTCATGGGTGGCAAAATTTTTAGAATTTAGGGAGGTATTTGTAGCAGAATCGAGCTGAAAAGAACTCAAGAGCTGAAAGTAGTAAAACCCGGCCAATATCCAATACACTGTTATTAGTCATGGTGTGACACCAGAGCCAGCAGACATTTGAAAGTTAAGATGCAAGAATCTCAAATAGTTCAAAGAAAAATTTTATTTTCAGCTCAGCTGCTTCTTCTTGTTATTATAATTACCCATGTCTAGATTCTGCAAGGAAAGGGATATTTATTACAGTTTTATTTATTTATTTATTTTTGGCTGGTGGTCTGAAGTCCAGATATCAGATCATTTCAGATTTCAGACTTTGTACTGTATTAATAGATAATAATTAAATAATTAAAATAATTATAGAAAGAAAAATAAATAAAGTAATTACAAATAGACAGTTCTATGTAATTAAATAATTAGAGTTAATTATTCTTTCCGATTATAATGACTTTTAGATAGAACACTGCTAATATTACTATAAACATGTTTCAACATTTTTAAAGTTTACTTTGGGCATGAGTTACAACATGATTTAGTACAGTTATATATCAGTAACTAAAATTCTAGCAAAGGAAGTAGGCCACTTGTTGAGGCCTACTTCCTTTGCTGAGAACTTTGATGGAACTTGTTGAGGAAACTATAATGAGTCTGTGAGTTATGCACATTCATTCTCATGTGCACTTACTTAGTCCTTGAATTTCTTAAATATATTTTTCTCTGTGATCTAACTATAATCATTTTATTAATTAATTTATTAGTGATACACTATACTAATGGTACTACAACCTTTCTGCATTCACAGCCTAGAATAAAAAAAAAGGATTGGACTGGGCTATTTGACTATAAAAAAAAGCACTCTGAAACTATCTACTTAAGGAGAAGGGTGCTTTTAAGGACACCTTTCTTATAGAAATAAGCTCCTATTTAGATTAAAAATGAAGAAAGCTATAAAAACATTAATGCAGCCAACTATTTGTGGAGTTCTGAACCAGGATGAACTACCAGTGTATAGTTGTCTTATCCATTTAGCCACCCAAGAGAGGCAGTGGTCTTACTCTATACCTTTAAAAAATTAAAAGTCTTTGCCAGAAGAGTAACAATGCCTGTCTTCTAACTTTTGGAATATTAAAAGGCATCTTATAAATATATGCAAAAATACACATTAAGATAAATGGAAAGACCCAACAAGCAAAGCAAATATAAACACATTTATATAATATTTCAACTACAACAATAGAAAATAAATTCAACTTTCACTTACATTTCTTCTATTTTTTCTTCTTTTCCTTGTATCGTTCCAACAACAGTTCCTTGAGATGAATTCATACACCATCCTTTCAAACCTAGCTCTTTTCCTTTTTCTCTTGTGAACTATTTAATAAAACAATTAACATATATTTCTCTCTTGAAAATGCAGCCAAACATAACATTTGAAGCAAAATAACAGAATACAGTCAATATATTAAACTGAAAATTAAATTTTCATTTATTTATTTATTTTAAATTTGCGACATGTTTATAGTATTTTCAAATATGTTTTGAAAATGTTAAACAGAAAAAGGTTAAAAGAAAAGTAATACTTCTTTATAATTAAATCTGATATAATGTCAATATATTAATAATATAATATAAGAAATAAGTTTCACTGACGAACTTTACATGTATTTGCCCTAATGAAATTAGTCTCATCTGAATTAATAAGGTATGAAAACTTATAAAAAATTTTCTAAGTTCTTTCATTATGCATTCCAAATTCCAAACCCTTTTTATTATTATGAACTATGTTGAAAGAAAGAAAAAGATTACAAAGGGCTTGTGTCTCTCTTCTAACATCAAAGGAACTTCTGATTTAATTGATAGTCAGTGCCTCACAAACACAGTTGCAATTACAAATGTTCCATGTCTTGCCCAGGCACATATCATTGGGACCAATGTAATACTACTCCAAAATCAAACTCTTAACTCCAGAAGTTTAGAATAGCTGAGAGTTTACTAGATTTTCTGAATACATATATTCACATGGCGATATGAAATCCAAAGTATATCATAAAGTTCCACTCATTCTTTTTTAATTATCACAAACACAATTAACCTCAAATAAAATAATACCAAGTTTAAAAATGTGTTACAATACAGTCAGCACTTTAATAAAGAAAATTTGCATATGCACAAAATTAAAGCACCTAAATGCCATTAACTAACTTTGGAATCAACAGTTCTTATAAGATTATTCAAAACAATTGTCAGATTATAACTAGTTTACAGTGCAAATATCAATTTAATAATTCTTTAATATGTGGAATATAAGTGCCTAATTTGAACTTTTAATTCTATAGTGAATGATCCAGTCTCCATCAAAAAGCACAGTTTTTCTATAAAACCACACAACAAACAACACAAGAGTGGAGAGGGGGGACTTTTACTGGAATTACAAGTTTTCAAAGTGCCCACCTATACAATGATAAAGCATTGCGTGTAGGAGATTGTTGACAACAATGATAAACGTAATATTGCAGGAGGAATCCATATAGCTTCATATTTTATATCATCTTTCAATTCTGAAAAATCTCATGGATTTGATGTGTACACTTTAGATTTCAGATAAGCGCAGAAACAGAAATCAATCGGAGTGAGGTTGGAAGATCGCAGTGGTCATAAAATTGCACAGTTGTGGGAAATGTCTTTATTTCCCAAGTGCTGTTGTTCACAAGTTGCAGCACCTGCTGAACACATGTCGCGATGTGTGGAGAAACACCATCTTACATCCATACAAAGTTAATAATATATTGCTGCTGAAATTCTGAATTACATAATTCTGCAAAACTGCTGTATATCCAGCACTTGAACTAAGGCTGAATATACTTGTGATGCCGCACTCTGCAGTCCGTTTAGCATCATGTGAAGGCACTGGTGCCAAACTGCGAGGATTTTCATCAGCCCAGAAAATGGAGTTCTTAGAGCTGACATTTCCAGTTAAGGAGAAATGTGCCTAATCTGTCCATAATATCTGCAGCAACTACTTGCTATCTCCATCATGTCTAATGAGGGAAAAAACTCCCAAAGTTGACATGCTGTTGCTCATCCCTGGGTTGCAACATTTGGATGTGCTAGAAGAGTGCAGAAATGTGAGAAGTGTGGTTTTCAGTACATCTAAATTGCAGGTAACACTTCTTACTGTATACAATGGACCTGAAGTAATCATATTATCCACTTCGGCAAGAACTTCAATAGGAACATATGGTCATCTGAATCACAGTCTATCACATGTGCATTCAAGTCCTACAAATTTTTTTATCAAATCATGTTAAATTTTCCTCCAAAATGGGCCTTACTATTTTGCTGTTAAACTCACAGTGCTTTGGAAGCATTTTCCCACCTCGGACAAAACAACTTTATCAATTCATGTTATTTTCTTGCAAGCGCCATACTGTTAGTACATTCGAACAACTGACTGAAATAACAATTTTCCCACATTGCTTATACAGACAAAATGCTTTGCATGTGGTATTTTGTGATTGGTGCTTTTACTGTCTATTTTTGCGAATTCCGTAAATTGCATCAATGCATCTCCTCTCTGTGTTGTCAGTTGTCCTTTTAAAATGCTCTTCTTTGCAAATGTTTTATGGTGGCAATTTCCATCACATGTCACTCTTGTTTTAAATCATCAGAATTTTGAGTACGTACACTGCACACACACACATAAAAAAAGGGGGGGATAGTTCTATCTCCCATTCTACTGAGCCAATTAAAATTCAAATTGTATTTTTCATGTCTCGAAAGCCTGACTTAAAATATGTATTATATTTATATATAGCATTCTTCTAATATAGGTATTCTGACACAAAAATCGAACTTTTTATGATATGACATGCCAGTTTTTTTTCCATATTTTGATTCTACTACTCAAATTATGCCAACTGCCATGTTTTGCAAAAAATCACACAAGTAGTTTTTAAAAAATTAGCTCTCAAAATTTTAGCTCCTCAATGTTAATTGATTTTAATATATATTTGTTCTTTTGATTAAACTTACTTGATTCCTTCTTTCAGAATTTGAAATTTCGGTTCATTCCAAATAAAATTCACCCATTTTTTTTTATGATTCATTGTTAAAATTTGTATTTTTAAATACTTTTATAAATTTTTCAAAAAAGTTTTTAATTATAACCTATAAAATGTTTACCATCATCTTAAAGTAGATGTATTTCTAAGTATGCATGCAAAATAATTACAGTTTTTTACTCAAAATTTCCTAGGATATACGTGAATTTACATATTGGCACATTTTGAAATTTGGCATATTTGTTATAAGCGATAATAATGCCAAATGTAGTTTATGCACTTTGTTAAAATTAGAATGATTACTTTTTTTCTGCTCGTTTACAATGGAAAAAAAGGAAAGGAAAATAGGTTGCTATAAATTAAGAAGTTTGCTCAGTGAATTAATTACTCTTGGCACAAACTGAAAAAAATGTGGCAAGATAATTTTTTTAAATTTCTCCATAAAGTTCACACCAAATTTTACAATATATATCCTAAGTCACGCTTTCGAGACACGAAAACACAGTTTGAATTTTGTCAATCGGCACAGTAGAATAGGTGATATAGAACTGTACCCCTTTTTTTTTGCACAGTGTACACTAAGTTAGATATATTTCAAAGCAGACATATATCAAAGCATTGTAATTTCAGGAAAAGTCTGATTTAGTGTAAAAATACCTATATTAGAACAATGCTCTATATAAATCTAATATATAGCCCAAGTCATGCTTTCGAGACATGGAAAAAGCAACTTAATTTTGTCAATCGACCTAGTAGAATGGGAGATATACAACTGTCATAGAACTGATATAGAACTTTATTCGGTCATGAGATTTTTTATCACCTGGTACATATTAACTTATAATTTATGATTTTTTTACTGTCGTACTTTCTTAAATAATATAAATGTCACCTTAATGAATGTCAGTTTATAAAATTAATATAAATAATCATACAAATTTAGCTAATAAACGCTGTTTAAATAAAGGTCTTCATGACAGATCCAAAAACCAGTGCCACTCAGAAGATTAAATTAATAGTGCATTTTTACAGAACTGTACAGTAGAAAGATGTATACTATTGTGATAGATATGAGAAGTTAGCTATAATATGTACTACATATAATTCAATAAGCTATTTCCCAAATGATTGATTAAGTTATCAAAGCACAACTGATAAACATAAATTATTAGAAATGGAATGCTATAATCTCGGCTATAAGCTATCAGACTTGCTGTACTTGTAACTCACTTGATAACAGCATTACACATTACTTGTTTCTTATAATTATTAATTTTTCATGTTCTAGCATTTCAAAATTCATCTTGGATAATATGCATTGCAATAATAATGATTTCTAGCATGAATTATATATTTTTATACATTGTATAATATAATATGGGTTGTCAAATGATTGAGATTCTATTGCAAAAAAAAGTTTGAATAAGAAAACCAAATATTTTTAAATATGGGTCTAAACAATAAGTGACAAAAAAGATTTAACTAAGCAGCTAATTAACTTGCAGCAACATGTCTTAAATTAGGCACTTAAGAACAATTAATACATTTGATCATATTTAGAAGGTAAATACTGAACCGTTATCATAAAACATAGTACAGGGCCTATACATATATAAATAAAAAGAATGAATTCCTATTATAATTTCTAGTACTTTTATTTTGATAAATCTTAAAACTTTCCAAAGGCACAAACTAAGCATTTTCCAGCTTTTCTTTAATTGCTAAATAGTTATATTGATTTGAGAAAAACTGTAATATTTATGTTACAAAATTAAATGTTATACATGTTATAAAAATAAGATTCTTTCCAGAACAGAAATGCCTTGAAAATGTTAAAAATTTTCATCAAGCTGAAGACAATTTTCAAAATGGTGGATCACAGGCAATTTCATGAAGCAGTAACTCAATAAAATTTCATATGCAAGAAATTGTAATTAAGAATAAAAAAATGTAAATTAAAACTTAGTTTATTACTCATACTGCCATTAAAGATCTGTAAATAATTTTCATGTACTTTAAATGAAGGATTAAATTTCTGTATTTTTCTATGCCTCCTGTACCATATAAATTTGACAAAGAAGGAGTCAAATAAATTGTTTTACCCACCAAAAATTTTCTATTAGAACTAACACTTCCTTAATGTGGGAGAGGCATATTTTTACAACAGTTTGGGAGGGGAGGAACACAATATTCTTAAGTACTTATTCCAATATTTTTACTCCAAGCTGCCTTAGCCATAGCTGTTACTCATTTAGCACCACCAAGAAGGCACGTGTGAATTAAGGATATCATGGATGTGAGTAACATTGCCAGATCTTTCATCAACTCCATGTAAAGGTTACATCTCTTATGTTCTCTTCCTTGTTATTTAAATTTTTAACTTTTTACTTTTGTTTCTATGTTCATTTATTCTGATTCTTGATTTATTCTGATAATGTTTTATCTTTTTTATTATTTATCATTGTTCTTGTGTGATACTTGAGCTGTTTCATATGTTTCGATTGATCTTTCCAATAAAGGCATATGTAACAACACAACTTATTCCAGTATAAAATTACAGCTAAAATTCAATGAACATAAAATATATATGTGAACAAATAAATAAAAAGTAACTTTACCTTACGAAAAAAGACACCTGAAAGGGGAAAAAAAAGTAATAAGTAAATAAGAAAATTTATAAAAACTATCATATTAAAAAAAATGAAATTCAGAAATCACTTTTTGTATTGAAAATGATTTTATATGGTCCTTAGCTTTAACTTGCATTTAGTACATAAAACACAGAATTTATTCAGATTGTCTAACACACAGAATTCCTACGTTTTACACTGAAACAAACGATTAAAATGTACATACTATTTTTTTTTCCGAGAGAGAATTTGAAGTTTAACAAACGATTAAAATGTACATACTATTTTTTTTTCCGAGAGAGAATTTGAAGTTTAAATGAAGGTAATTTCTTTACATGCTTACAAATACAGCAATACTGCATATGATAGTATACAAAAAAAAAAGGCTAAAAGAAACTCAATATTGTGTGTATATATATATATATATGGTTATTAGTCATTCTGAATTTATGTGCAGTATTTTTAAATGAGAGTTAATGCCCATCTTGTTACTCATCAGTTTTAGGAGAAAGAATTTTTGTACCTATGAACAACATTCATCCACCAGAAACTGATTACAAATGCTAACAATAAAAGAAATTTTAAATTTGAAAGTGTAGTTTTTATGAAAAGCATTATTTAAAGAATAAAAAATGTCCACATTATTTTTGAAGCAAACTTGATGCTAAAGGTATGCAATCTAATTTTTAATATCTTGAGCATTTTTTTGTTCTTCCTGTATTATTTCCTTTATTCTTTCATACTAATTTTCACATGTCATACAGGCTTGTATAACATACATGCTGTAGGCTTTTTAGTCACTGAAATAGATACAGTCAAAAGTCGTTAATTCGGACACCCATAATCCGGAACACAAAGCTAAAATCTTTCTGCGCATGCGCCGCGTTGACGCATGCTCATAGGCGTTTTACGTGTGCGCGCAAGACAGTTACGACGGTGCATATGCGTCTGCGCAAGCGCAGAATACGTTTTCGCGTGCGCGTTTAATGTATAACGGACGGTATAAGCTAAATTTATCTAATTATCTATTTCGGTTAATGTTGATGGTTGCGTTGTTCCTTAATCTTCGAATTGGATCCGGCTTATTATTTTTTGCAGACTGTAAGAGCAATTTTATAAAAGTAAGCTTGAACTTTCGATTATGTCAAATAGAATTTCCGATGCTGGAGCTCCCAAAGGATCTAGAAAACGAAAGTATGATTCGATGTCCATCAAACAAAAAACGAATTGCTACAAAAAATGGATAAAGGCATATCCTTTGTTTATCTAACCGTTCCGAAATCTGTTTATCAATTTCACGCTGCTCTGCGCGCGGGGGGGGGGACGTCGCGGCGCGCAATGAACTGGAAGTTGATCTGTCACTACTATCGTTATCTTCAGGGCAGGTGTTTTTATTTTATTCGGCTTATAATTCCTTACTAAATGTAGTAAGTATTTAATCTCGATGTACTCCGTCTTTGATATGATTTAAATCAAATTGCTCGTCATTATAAATATCACGAATACAAATCAAATAGTATTCTGGTTGCAATTTTCTAATTTCGGCTATGCGTAAGGTACGCATGTGCGCGTTGAAAGAAATGTTTAATAAAGTAAACAAATAAATATTAAGCTTCTTTTTTTGTAAATTTTGATACCCTTTAGATCATAATTGCTCATTATTTTATAAATTACGATTTCATATTTTTAATTTTATAATTTCTGCATGCCATCTTACCAGATTTAAACTGATGATCTATAATCCGGAAAAATCGATAATCCGGAATAGCCGAAGTCCCGACGAGTCCGGATTAAAGACTTTTGACTGTAGTACCCAGGACCCAGACATCCAAGAAAATTTTAAAGGGAATGGGATTAGAGACAAATAATTACATCAAATTATTTTATTTAATTCAGGAAGACCACAAGTAGATTATAGAATACAGTACCGCATCAATACAAAATAAAAAATACTGTACACATGCCTTACAAGCATCGATGCATATATTTTTACTTTATTTTAGGAAAGTCTCCTCCCACAAGAATGCCAAGGATTCTGGATTCTTGTTGCTTAACTATTTCTCTAATGGCCAACATGAGCATTTACAAATAACTTCCTGTAAAAAATGCACTTGTTTCAGAAGAACTACATCAGTATTCTTTAGATTTTTTAAGCATATTTGTAGCAGCAAGTATTAACAAGTTGGCAATAGCAAAAGGAGAGAGAGAGAATGCGATGTGTTCAAGATGAAAACCCTGTTCAGAATGATTTAGTTCCAGTTCAGATTTGCCCTCATTGGCTAAACTTATGTTCTGCTGTCCAAATTTTAAATTTTATTGACTGAAGACTTACGTAAGTGTGTTCATCATTAGTATTATGCAAGAATCATATCACATAGACTAATTTTGAAGCAATGAAGTTCAGAGTGATTTATTAGAAACAAATACTATTTTTAAGAAGGAAAGGAGAAACTACAATGGAGAGTCAAGAGACTACAGCAAATTAAAATTATAACTCAAACCAGGAGAAAATGTGGAAAGCAAATACCCATCTTAAAAATTCTCAATATCTTTATGTTTTGCAAACAAATATATGAAAAAAAAAATCAGATTACTTTACATGAGTCAATTAAAGATACAATTACTTTACTTTTCATAGAAGACACGATGTTGCTTTCTTCTGATGGATTACGAAGTTTTAACATGAATACTACCTGATAAATGATTCAACTTTCTCTTTGCTGCTGTGAAGAATGTGCATCACTTGAATTATACACCAATTTTCAGTCATTCATCAGCTCTGGAATGAGTGACTTAGAGTTTAAGAATAAATATGTCATTGTTTCCAGAACAAAAATATCGATAAAAGATAAAAAGTTAGTGTGAGCGAAGAAAATTAAACCAACAGCAAGAATGAAAGAAGCGTTATGGTGTGAAATTCTATAAACTAGGACAATCATAAAAGTTTTTAATCATGGTCCAAATAATAATTTCTTCAGGAGAGGCCTTTTTTAGGGCATGAGAACTTTTTTTTTTTTACATGAAACAAAACAAAAACAAAATATAACACACAACTGACTTGGTGTATGCATAAAGCTCTAGTATTCAGTTTACTTATTTAAGCGGTACTTACGTATTAACGCAACCAGGCCAAAATTCGCATAAATCGCCAAATTTGGCGACCCTACTTACGGCAACCCTACGTGTTATGGGGCGTGTACTACCACAGCAATGGGTTTTCGGTGGAATTTGCCGAGAAAAGAAAGAGACTTTTTTGGTTACTGTACCTAACAGAAGCGCCGTTACCTTCATGGAAAAAATTTGCGAAAACATCAAGGAAGGAAGCATCATTTATTCGGATTGCTGGAAAGGATACAATACAAGCGAGTTCGAAAATGCTGGATTTCTGCATGGAACTGTTAATCACAAATATAACTTTGTGGATCCCAACACGGGTGTTCACACACAACATGTAGAGGGCATGTGGGGCTCAGCCAAATGGCGCAACAAAAAACAGAGAAGAACAGCCCGTCATCATCTTGATTCATATCTTATCGAATTTATATGGTGCCAAACTCAAGCTGTTAATGGTGAAGACGGTTTTCAATCAGCGCTAAAAGCAATAGCCAAAAGATTTCCGCCGAAAAAATAATTCTGCAACTTATTCAAATTCGAAACCGGAAGGGTTTAATTGCTATTTTATATTTTCAAACAAAATAATATAAAAAACTGTATTAAAAATTATCTGTAATTAATAAATGTACATTTTCTTTCTATTCATACTTTTTTACTCAAACTTACAAATCGCGCCAACCTGGTTGCGATAATACGTAAGTACCATTTAAGCTAACAGGAAGTACTTAATAAACTTCCCTAGATGGACAATTATAAAAATACATAAACATAAAAATAGAAACAGTAAAAAATTTTATTTATTTTTCATTTATGTATCATTATTTTTAAAGTTTCATTTGCATTGCTATTCACTTGTTGATACATTTTTACAGTTTTCCTGAAGATACTTGCTTTTTTATTAACTTTTAGTTTAAATATGCAATCTTTAAAATCAGGCAAAATTGCAGCATTAGTTTGGTGCAGAGATTGAATTAAATATCAGTTCCAACAGCAATCACACACATATGTTTCTATTCTTAAGAAGCAAAACAAATTTTACAGAATGAGAGGTGCAACAACTATGTTTATTAATTTAGAAGTCAAATAACAAAAGTCAGCATTTCATTTGCAAATTTTCCAGGACTAATTTCGATGGTTTTACTGAACCATATCAGTTCCAAGGGCAATCACACACATACAGGTTTCTATTCTTCAGGAGCAAAACAAATTTTATACAATGGGAGGTGCAAGAACTATGTTTATTAATTCAGAAATCAAACAATAAAAATCAGCGTTGTATTTGCAAATTTTCCAGGCCTACTTTCAATGGTTTTACTGAACCATCTTCCTTAGCTGCCATAGTGCAAATGAACGAGGTAAGATATGGTGATAAGATACAAATGGTTTGACAGGAGTTAAGCTACTGGCGCCATCAATTGATGAAACAAGAATACTAAAATATAATTTTCTTAAAGGCTGAAGGTAAAGATGGATTGGAATTAAGGTTGCAAACTAGAACAGAAAAAAATTTTTTTGAATGTGAAACCGCTCTAGAAAATTC
Source organism: Stegodyphus dumicola (assembly GCF_044657685.1). Lineage (NCBI taxonomy): Eukaryota > Metazoa > Arthropoda > Arachnida > Araneae > Eresidae > Stegodyphus > Stegodyphus dumicola. The sequence continues at coordinate 26,881,822 of NC_140776.1, read as the reverse complement.
TAATTCACCAATGGAAGATGCTTTTCTAAATAATTTTGGCTGCAGAAAGATGGAAATTTTTGGACCAACAGTACTGGGCAACAGAGGCCTTCTGCGATTTATTTTTCCTAACATATGCCTTATGTTCTTTAACGTGAAATTTTAAGGCTCTCTTAGTTTGACCAATGTAAATTAAACCACACTGGCAAGGAATTCTGTAAATATCCCAGGAATTTATATCCGGAATGGGGTTCTTATATATGGAACTGGGAATTTTATTAATAGGGGAATAACCAACACGAAATTTAAATTTCTGTAACATACGTGCAATTTGATAGCTAACTGATGAAAAAAGAAAGGAATGACAACAAAATTTTTATACAGTCAAAAGTCGTTAATCGTTAAAGTCGTCAGGACTTCGGCGATTCCGGATTATAGATCATCAGTTTAAATCTGGTAAGATGGCATGCAGAAATTATAAAATTAAAAATATGAAACCATAATTTATGAAATAAAGAACAATTATGATCTAAAGGGTATCAAAATTTACAAAAAAAAAAAAAAAACTTAATATTTATTTGTTTACTTTATTAAACATTTCTTTCAATGTAAGTTGTTTAGGTTGCTTCGTTCTTTTATGTGATAATACTTTCTCTTTAATTCTATAAACAGACATAATTTCTTGTTCAGTTACAAAATTCCGTTGTTCAAGTCCTATAATTGCTGTGTTGAGAATAACGACTAATTTGTCAATCGAAATATTTTCGTGTTCAATAACCTCTGTGTCACTTTCTTCGCTATCGGAAGCGAGTTATAATGACGAGGAATTTGATTTAAATCATATCAAACACAGAATACATCGAGATGAAATACTACATTTAGTAAGGAATTATAAGCCAAATAAAATAAAAACATCTGCCCTGAAGATAAGGATAGTGTTGACAGATCAACTTCGAATTCATTGCACGCCGCGCCGTTCCCCACCAGGCAGAGCAGCGTGAAATTGATAAACAGATTTCGGAATGGTTAGATAAACAAAGGATATGCCTTTATCCATTTTTTGCAGCAATCCCACTTTTTGTTTAATGGACTTCGAAACATACTTTCGCTTTGTATATCCTTTACATATTAGTAAATTTATATCAGAAATTTTATTTGACATAATCGAAAGTTCAAGCTTACTTTTATAAAATTGCTCTAACAGTCTGCAAAAAATAATAAGCCGGATCCAAATTGAAGATTAAGGAACAACGCAATCTGCAACATTAACTGAATTAGATAATTTTAGCTTAGCTTATACCGTCCGTTATAAATTAAACGCACATTCGTAAACGTATTTTGCGCATTCGTAAACGTATTTTGCGCATGCGCACACGCATATTTGCAGCCGTAAAGGTCTTACGTGCATGCGTCAACGAGACGCATGCGCAGAAAGTTTGTAGCTTTGAGGTCCGGATTATGGGTGTCCGAATTATCGACTTTTGACTGTAATCTCCTACAACAAGAGAGTAGTTTTTGGTGCGTTGAGATGAGAATTTTTTAACTGCTTGGTTAAATAATGTTGGTTGAAAAGCCAATGTCAATAGCAAATGCTTTTAAATAGTTTAGTTCTTGATCAACAGCCAAGTTGGAGGAGCAAACCTAAAGTGCAAGGAAAACAAAGGAATAAAATGAAGCTACCTTCTGTTTAGTTGAATGACATGATTTGAAATGTGGAGAAAGGCAAACCGATGAAGGTTTACGGTAAACAGTAGTATTGAAATTGGATGTGTTACGTGTGACCAAAATGTTGAGGAATGGAAGAGAATTGCATGTCTCAAGTTTAAAAGTGAACTGAATAGTAGGATCAATGGAATTCATTATTGAAATAAACTTTATTTGAATCATCTTTACTACTGTTAAGCAGGCTAAAAGTATAAATCTAGCCATTTATTATTAACCTAAACTATATTTATATCGAAAACAATGGACAAAGCAAAATCAATGCAAATGTAACACACTACCTGCTAAAAAAACAATAAAGTAAGATATTAGAATTCTAAAAGCATTAGGAAAGACTGGATTGGAATTAATGCCATTAGTTAAAGACGATAAATTGGTGAATCTTTACATTATGGTAACTTGGTGATTTTTTGGCGAAAATGTGGCGACAACCCTGATACAGCAACCTGCTAGTTTTGTTTTGGACGCCATTTTGTTTTCACGAAGTACAGACATGTTTTTTTTTTTACTCAACATTTTTTCCAACAATCTGCTAGCTGAATTACGCTTATACTAGAACTTTTATGGAACACAGATGCTTAATCATGACGAAGATTAGGTGCGAAATTGGGAGAAAGTGCACAATCGCAAACTGCTTGTCACATTTTTAAGAATTGCACATACACATTATCCATGTACACGTCGACCTAGTTTCACTTAAAAAAACATCCCAAAATTGTACAAAAATGGCATTGTGCATACTCTTGACTTTATCCATGTACACATCGACCTATTTTCACTTAAAAAGTCAAAGAAAATTGACAAAAATCCAATTCTTCTTACTCTTGTAAAAAGTGCCAAACAAATAAGTGGGCGATTCTGCACTTTAGCAGCAAAATTGTTTCTAAGTGCTTATTAGCTAAAATCACGATCGGAATTTTCCGGAAAATGTTACATTACACGTCTCATGATCTCTCATTTCTCTGAGACAAAATAATCTCTGATTCGAACTGTGTACTTCTCAGATTATTGCTTGGTTAGAAGTCCTAGCTAGTAACCTTTATCGCCTTACCAAAATGTCACCAAACTACCTGTTACCATATTCTAAAGATTAGCTGATAAATTTTGGGAAATATGAAAAGTTTTAAAGCAATCCAATTCACTAAATGAAAGAACTTTATTAAGAGTTTTTACAGAATCAAAGACAAACTTGTGATAAGTTTCAATTATTATTAGCTATTGAAGATTTAGTACTGAAATGCAGTAAAGTAAGATAGAATTCTAAAAGCATTATGAAAGACTGGATTGGAATAAATACCATTTGTTAAAGAAGATAAATTTTTGATAATATGAAAAGCTTTAAGCTAATCTAATTCATTAAATGAAGGAGCTTTATTGAGAATTTTCACAGAACCAAAGACAAAACTGCCATAAGTTTCCAATTATAACCAGATATCAAAGATTTGTTTATTTCTCCATTTTGGGATACAAGATTCCCATTCCCTGATGTGAAATTTTAATGCTCTTTTAGCTTGGTCAACATACCTCAAACTACTACAGTGACACGATAGTGTTATAAATTCCGCAAGAATTAAAGTCAGAGATGGAATCTGTATGAATCAAACAATGAATTCTATTTATAGGTGAGAAACTGGTAAAGGGGAATGCCAACAAGGTTATTTATATTATTTCTAACACTGGAATGTTTTATTTAATGGAAAGATGAAAAGCAATCTTTATATATTTGTGCATGTGTGTGTATACATATACTGGTTAAAATTCCATAATCGGAGTGAGCGCCAAGCTTGGCGAGAGTTTTTTATTTGGCTGTGGTTTCCTGCTGTATGTTTTCTTGTGGCAAACCTAGAGCTTTATTTCGGTAACTGTAAGAGCGCGAATTTAGTGTAGCCAGATTTTTTAAAAAATTTAATTTAGAAATACTGTGTTTGTTTTTAAAAGTTTTACTGATTAATATTACTGTTATATATATGTTTAATATTATATTTATATAAATATTTGCAGAAGGTTAAGCTGTTGTTGGTGGGAGAACGTTAGATTTCATATGACATGAAGTTTATAATTTATGAATGTTTTCATTTAATTTTATTTAATTAATTATTATTATTATTATTATTTTTTTTTTTTTAGTTTTGTTTCTTGCATGTGGCAATCCAAAGATGTGGAATATTTAAAGCTTTGAACAAAAGTTGTTTAGTGTGTTGAATTCCACGACGATAGTAACTTGAATATTTTAGTTAGTTTACGATGCCGAATACGAATAATTTGCTAGTCTGTTTACGTTTAAAACTGACTTTGCAGTGCTCTGATCTGATAAGTGTATACATTTATTTACTTAATAATTATTTACAAGAATTGTTCATTCTACTATTTTATGATGAATTACATATATATAAGACTATGCTTTTACTTGCAAGGCTGCTGGACTTTGTTTTACTTATCTAGTATTTTATCATCTCATTTTACTATTCTGTTTACATAAAATGACGGCGTTTCACTAATGCAAAATTTTATTCTGTTGACGTTTAAAAATCAGATTTTAGTGCTTTCATTGCCGCCTAAAAAATTTGCCAAATTTTGAAGGCCAAAATAGTTTGGCGCTAACTTACCCCGCTTATGGAATTTTAGCCCACATAATTACAAAGCAATTAAAAAAACATGATATAATCATGCCTAGTATTTCTGCGTTAAGCCAGCATATCAGCTATGCTTTCTGAGGTTATATTCAAAAGGTATCTTGAATTTTTTAAAATTCAAAATGTAATTATTGCTCCCTTAAAATGTATATAGTTATTTTTCTAGAAATATATTAAAAGCATACTTAATCCTTTTATTAACATCAGCAGGAAAAAATTAACTTTAATATTATAATCCGAATTGTGCACTAGTAACATCTTTTTAGTTAGGACCATTCGTATAGGATGAACATTGGATAAAATTACATCAATTCATAATTCATATAGGATGAACATTGGATAAAAATCATTAATCGTAATTTTAAATAATGTTCACCAAATTTTAATTATTGCAAAATAAATATGAAAATAAAAGTACATAATTTTTAAGAATTCTTTTATAAATTTACCATATTTCAAATCTAGCAAAGAAAGATACTATGTAAAATATAAAAGCATGCATTTAAAACTAAATAAATTAATAAACTGATTCACTTACAGCAATTAAGAGTTCAATAAAATTTCAGAATCACTCAATAAACTGATTTCCACTAAGTAACTAAAATAAAAAATTCAGCATAACTGGAGCTTTCAGAGCTGACCTGCTTGTTTTGGGGGCTGTCTGCATTACTGTACGGCCTAGAACAGATTTCAAGAGCTTTCTATCAATCTCTAATACATATGGATGATCATACTTCAAAATAAACAAGAGGCCTGTGGGATACCGCAGAAAGCCAAATCCTAACAGAATTCAGATCAGCAGCTAAGGACAAGAGAAGTCATACTATTTAGATTTCAGCTAATGAAGTGGATAAATTCTCTATGAAAAATTCAGTACTGATGAATTGAGATTGATTGTTTATGTTACACAGATCAATCCGTTCATTTATTTATTTTGATATCTAAATTATGTGGGCCAATTAAATCTCCTAAACATTTTATTCTTCAAAAGAGAGCTCAGACCAAAAACATTCTTAAATTAAAAAGAAGTGCAATAAGCAAAAGTTTCATTAAACAAATCGACTTCTTTCTTCAAGTTCGTTCTTAAAATACTTCTAAGATTTACGAAAGCTATGATAAATGACGGCATATGTATTTATTATGAATAAATAAGATACAAAAACTTTCATAAATAAATAATCACATATCATATTACTACCAAAAATCAGCACTGTAGAATTAAGAACTAGCACACAATTAATTTTTATTTCAACCCTTCATCTAATTTTTATGAAATATTCTTATTGATTTTATTTAACAATCCGTCACTTATTATTATGTTTTCATAAAATTTTAATTACTCATTTTTCATTTACGTTTATCATTCCTGACCGGCCTTTCATTTTAGAAATTAAGCACTGATACTATTCCACTCCGCGGAGTTAAAACAGCACAAAATTAACATAGTTGAACATATCTGAAAAGATGTGTACGATTTAAGGATAATTAATGAATATAAAATAGCTAAAACTTATTTAAATTTTACACCTTGAACTCGTCCAAAAACTTCAAAATCCACTGACTGAAGCATTTTCAAAATATTTCGCATTTCACCTTCTCCTGAGCGCACTTCATGAGTTGAGGGTTTACCAGCTGCATTCTCTGATGACAGAAACCAAAATAATAAGAGCAAAATGCTAATACCCGTAAAAAATAAAACACACGCCCGATAACACTTCATTTATGCTTAGAAGGTTCGAACAGGCTGAGTTTAAAAACATGGCAATATTTTCTTTCTTGGATGAAGTCCAAACGAAAGGGTAAAAGATGATAGTTTTGTTTGCGCAGCTGATGATATTATTAGCGTCGCCACCTAAACCTGACTTCCACATAATTTAGTAATGTTAAAACGGTTTCCTTCCTAAAACACTCACAACCATTCTAACCTCCTTGCTTACAATAAATGAGCCAACAACTGAAGTAATTCTACAAGAATTTAACGCTTCAAAACATTGGGAGAGGAAACTTTAGTTAGAGGTCTATTTTGCATTCTCATCAGTAAAGAGGAAAAATAAATGATTCTAAACCCTAATATGCAGAAAAAAATATTTTGGAGTAAGTTTTTTTTTTTTTTTTTTAAAGAGGGTGGTTAGATGTTTTACAACATTGATAAGTGAAATAGAAATTTAAACTGCTTTTGAATACCTTACGAAAATGTTTAAATTATTTAAAATACCCAATATTAAACTTCTTTAAGAGCTTTTAGATTTACGGCCCAGTTTTCTATAAACTACGTCTGAGACCATCTACAGATTTCTAAATTTAAGGTTAAGTAAAATTTAAGATATCGCTTCCATAGAATTATGTGAAATTATTCCGTAGAAATATACGTGGATATTCTACAGACATTTCTGCAGAGATTCTATGAAATATTTTACAGATTCTAAAGACACCAACCAAAGCTTAAATTACACTGCAACCTGACACAGGTTCTTCCTAATTTTTCAGATAAATTGCAATTCTAGCGGGAATGCACCGGAGCCCTAAATAGGAGGGCTCACTCCCTATTTTATGTAACTGTGTAAGAATAAGTTTTACTAACGTTTATTTTATTTTAAATCTTTACTATTACTTCTTATTTTCTACTTCCGGCCAGAATTAAAAGCTTTAACTTATTTATGCAAATTTGTCTTGCTAACGCCAAGTAGTTAAGTTGTGGCTTTTTGCCAAGCAAGAGAGAGGAAGGAGTTATTAGAAGCAGGCCGCTGGCCATAGTAGTTTTACTCGGTTGCTGGTTGCCTTCAAGGCCAGAGGTTTAATCCTCTTGATAATTTTAAACGTATCGTAGTTTTAGCAGCTCTCTGTACTACATACGGATTTTGTTAAATAACGGCCAATCTTGAAGTTAGGCACTTGTCTATTAATCCAAAGTTAGTTTTAGTTAGAGTTCTAGTTAGTAGTTTTATATTCTTACGTTCAGGCCACAAGTGGTCGGTCTCTGTATTCCGAAGTTCCGGAAATCTCTGTAAAGATAGAAAAATAAAGGGTTTCGTATACCCTTCCTGTGTATATTGTCTACTTCACAATTTATTGAACATAGCTCGAGTAAGCTCCCTATTCCGAGTCAGGACAGTTCATGTTTCCAAAGCAAGTAAAGAGGAACACAAGTCCTGATAACTGAACCACAATTTCAGCAGAAAATTCTTTTTGATCTCGAAAATTTTATTTTAACAGCAAAATTAAATTAAACATAGATTGTGATTTCTGAATACATGCCTCTCTTTTTCCTAAAAAACCAATCTTTAGACAGAGGTTGAGACTTTTAACGGGGAAAAAAAAAAGATTCCATATGTCAAACGTTTATTCTCTAGGAACTGCAATGAATTTATGACAGACGTTAAATTTTTCTTTCCAACGCTAGTATGTTCAGTGGACAAAGCACCTGCAAACGGTTTGGAACGACTGAACCAAATACGGAAAAAATGAAAAATTATTATTTGTTACTTTAATCTCAGCTAACCAACAGTTTCGGAAGAAATGTTTTTCCGCTGTCTCATTCCGATTGACAGTATATAGCTAAAGTAAGTAGGTGGATGTGGTCAGAAAATGCTTGATGTTTCACGCTTTGTTTCCATATCTACGAAGCCACTGTTAAAATTTTCTCCATATTCTGGCACTGTTTATAGCACTTTCTTTAATCTCATTAGTGACGCTTTATCAGTTTTAGATTTTTTATTGGGGCACTGGAAAATAATTAGCTTTGTTCCTACCATTCCTTGAAGAAGTATATAATTACTGTATATTCAGGCTTAAATTCAATACGAGCCCTAGTGAGCTCTTTATTAGTTCCGTATCTGTATCAATCTTGCTTTTTAAGCAAGAAGAAAGAAGATGAGTCCTTCTCAGGGATTCGAACCCGTACTCTTCGGCACGGCAGTCAGCAACGCTAACCACTATACCGGTTGAGTGGCCTTTACTAGTTTACGAGTGAAATTGTAATTCCAGCTAGAGCCCTAAATAAGACCAGATCCAGTATTCTATTTTATTACTTAACTATATAACATTCATTTACTAACATATTAAATTTTTATTTATTATGTTTTATTGAAATTTAATTTAAATTATTTTACTACTACTATTATTGTTTATTGTAGTTTCTTTCCTGACGATCTTCTACAGGGCTTTAGCACTTTTAACTTCAGAAATTAAGCTCTGGTCCTATACATAGAATCTCACATAATGTGTATAGAATCAAATAATAGAATTCCATTGAAAATATCTGATTAAGTTTATGAACTGGTTTGTAATTTTAAATCATTCTAAACATGTCTAACTTCTTTATTCTTGTACAAAACATCCAGTAGAAGTTTTTGAGTGTTTAAAAACATTGTAAAATTGACACAGTTTTCTTTTGAGGTTGAAAAAAATATACGTTTTGAAATGGTTTTTGATTTGGAGGATCGTAAAATGTTTCGGAGCAGGAGCGATTTGTGTTAAAAACTTTAATATCAATTTGAATAAAAAGCTATTTAAAAAAATAAGTGCATTTCAAATAACAGTTAACTTTATTTAATTTAAAAAGGCCATTTATCTTGGTCAAAGGTATACAATAACTAAATTTATAATTTCAAGAAATACATTTTTTAAATTAGCTATATAAATTTAATCTTTTAACTAATTTTACTATTTAAATTGATTTTAGTCTTTTACAAGATTTGATTATTGTGTTATATAAGCAATACTGTAGAAAAAAATTACGCAATATATTATACAAATTTAGAAGCTAAAGAACGTAAATTAGAGCAGGTAAGGAGAAAAATTTATATTATAAAAACCTACTCAACACTTATGAATAAAAAGCGTTTTTCCCCGTTGCTCTTTTATATCGCATACAATACGCCAGAAAAAAAAATGCACTTTGATTATAGTCTGAAAAACCTCACAGATTTCTACAGAATACCGTTGTATAAAGGCTTTATTAATTTTGCAAAGCAAGCTTTTCACATAATCCTGCCCGTAAAACTTCTATAAAACGCACATTAAAAAGAAAAACACACGCACAGACACATAAAAAAAAAAAAAAAAAAAAAAAAAAAAAAAAGGTATTCGTAAGCTAACAGCAGTGCTATCAGATGATATTATAGTATTTAGGAGTTGCTTTATCCACAAACAGTACATAACTTTATTGCGTATTATTCGGAATATGTAACTATTATTTAATTATCTGCTTAAAGCAAATTACTGAATCTAAAAAAATAAATTTAATCTTTAATTATCTATTTCACATTCACTCCTATCGAAGCACATAGGAGTAATGTAAACAAAAAGAACAGAAAGTGCATCGTGTAGAGAAGCAAAAACATAAACAGGAACAGAAAGCAACAGAATAAGATGTGTGTCTTATAAAGGACTGACATTTGTTTTCCGAAACTGAAATATTTATTCAAGTTTCGGTTATTATTATTTCGATATTTTATTTTTAAAATTTGTATCATATACCTTGTATTAATTATTGAAACATAAACTCGGACCGTTGTTCTAATATATATATATTTTCTCTATTTTAGACATGCTTGTTACAAAATAAATATCATCAAAATATTCCTTATAATAAAATAATTTATTAAAAATATATTATTCGGTAACTCACACAATAATTCGGACACTCTAAACTCCTGTAGAGATATTTTAACAGATGAAATTTCTTGTCATAATTTTTTAATTAAATGAAAATACATCTCAAGAATAATTATATGCTTTAGGAAATTATTACTTATTTACAAAACATATTAGAAGTTCCTTATATGAAGTGAACATGCAAGGAGGCTACAAATTAACACCAAGTTCCATTAGCAGTTTAACTATTCATCATTTTTAATGTGGTCAAATTATTCGAATATCTAAATAATCCTTGGTGTAAAGCGTTCAACTATTTTTGATGTTATAAAACTATGAAAATTGCGTGAAACTGTTGGTACTTAAGTCGTACTTAAGTAAAAATGTACTTAAGTCTGGACCACATTCCTAGCTAATACGAAAGAGTCTAAGATTTATCCTACGAAAAATCAATTAAAACCCAGATATTAATGTTGTCAAACTTACAGCAAATTTAGAAGAACTGTTTGCAGTAAAAGTTAACCCTGAAACTATTCGAAGAATGCTTATAACTCATACATACAATGAACAATCAGTAAGGAAACTCTTAATCAATAAAGAAACAAGATAAATATGTTCAGCATTCGCAAAATCTAAGATAAGCAAAGATTTCTTTTCCTGCGATGTCTTGACAGCTCTGGGCGGACCCTGGTCTTCTCCAGGCATCTCTACGTTTGGCAACTGTTTTCCAATTTTTATCCTTTAAAATATTAGGATCATTTTCGACACAATCAATCCATCTTAGCGGGGGTCTGCACAGAGGTCGATTTCCCATGGGCTTCGCTAGAAAAATTTTCTTGCAGAAAAAGATCTTCATTCATTCTAGCCAGAGGGCTAGCCCATTTAAGTCTCGGTGATCAGATTGTTTGTAAATTTTTAGAGTTCTGAATTAGATCTTCTTCTCCATGAACCATTCGCTTGGACCCCACCAAGAATGCAATGTAAGATCTTTCGCTCAAAAATTCCCAGAGCTTCCTCATCACGTAATCACAATGCCCAAGTCTCTGATGCATAAGTCAAGACAGATCTTATAAGACTTTTGTAAAGAAGCAATTCAGTACTTAATTTAAGAAAGCTGGATTTTAAATAACGCTTCAGGGCATAAAAACATCTATTTGGATCAATGATTCTTTTACATATTTCTGGGGTCAACACATTTTTATTATTTATTTCTGTTCCCAAATAAGTAAAACTGTTAACTTTTTCAAATTTATAATTGACAATTTCTAAGTAACTAAGTTGTAAGTTACACTTGAAGCAAGGTAAATTTTTAGTTTTATTTTCATTTACAAATAAATTAATTCTTTTAGCACTTTGTTCCAATGCTATAAATGTCTGTTTGAGAGCCGATGCGGTTCGGGCAATAATGGCAATGCCATCAGCATAAGCCAGTATTCGAACTGATGTAGTAAAAATATTTCCTCTAATGTTGATCTTTGAGTCTCTAATAACTTTTTCGAGTGCCATGTTAAACAGGAGGCATGCCAATGCATCCGCCTTCGCAATCCATTTTTTTACTCAAGCTGTTCTCTGTAATCACCCTGTATGTGTACTTGAATTATGGTTACTTTGAGAGTCAAGGCTATAATTGCAACAAGTGTTCCTTGAATTTTCAATTCATGCATAGCTTTTATGAGAAGTTCTCTGTTAATTCAAACATATGCTGTTCTAAAATCGATAAAAAGATTGTGAGTCTCGATTCGAAATTTTCTACATTTTTCAGAATCTGTTTTAAGTTGAAAATTTGCTCAGTTGTAGATCTTTCTTTTCTAAATCCACAATGATAGTCAAATTGTCAACACACGGCAAAAGTCTGTCAAAAAGAATAGAGGACAGAATTTTATAGGATGTGCAAAGAGGACTGATTCCTCTATAATTAATACAGTCTATCACGTTACCATTTTTGTGCATCATGCAAATGGTGCTAAGTTTCCATTCCGTTGGGAGTGAAAGCAAAGCTTTATCATACTAAAATAATGTTGTATTTAGAAAATAGTCATGATTTAATACATTTAGATCAGGTTGATGAATTGCAGTGTGGAGAAAGCCGAATAAAAATTTAATCTGAAAATATAATTGTTTGTTGTTAAGCATAAGGGTGGAAGCATAATGGTTTGGGGACGTTTCACTGGTTTCACCTGAAATGAGACACATAGTTTGTATAGAAACTAATATAAGTGTAAATATATAAATTTTCTTAAATGAGACCCAAAAACATGTGAAATAAACTTCTAATGTAATATACATTCAAGTTCTTCCAGAATAAGGATACTAAAAATATGGCCCTAAATTTTCGCTTTTAATTATTATACAACTGTCCTGAAATCGTCAGAATTCATCCATATTTCTTCACATTTAAATCCGATCAAACACATATGGAAGTAGTTAAAGATAGAAAACGTTTCTTCGAAAGTTCCACTAAAAGCAATTCTTAAAGCGGATTAGAACAAAATAGAGCATCCTTATACGAAAAAAATTCAGTCGAATGCGCTCTAAAGTGTGTGATAAGTGTAATTTCAGCTAAAGAATATATATATAATATTAAAAAAAAATCGAATGTCCCGTTATTTTCGTGAGTTCACTTTCAAAGCTTTTGAATGTTATATATATATATTTATCAAAACATTTGAATCAATGAATAATTTTTAACCAAAACCAGCAATTCTTAAAAAGTATGATTAATAGTATACACATGACGAAAAACATTATTTCATTAATATTTAGTGAATGATATTTGCAAAGTCTTCTATAATTTTATTAAAAAAATTCAATGTTAAACTTCTTTAGAATACTTTAAAATTATAGCCTAATTTTCGTTAAAGTAAGTCAGAAATCTACTATTGAAGTCTACAAAATTTTAGATACAGCTTTTATAGCAGGAGTTCTTAAATAGGAGAGCCTTTAATAAGATATTACTTTTTTCTATTCTTCAAACTAGGAATATTTGAGCATACTCATTGCAAAAGATGATGTCAGTGTAAAAAAGCTGCAACTTAATTGAGCAAAATATTCAGAAACTCAATGCAAGTAAGCTACAAATATATAAAAAGAAGGAACTTACACAGTTACTGGTAAGTTTTCTTCGTGCATAGTTATATGAAACTTTAAAATAAGCTGTTCAGATCTTGCGAAGATAATCAAATAAAAAAGAATCGCTGATACTGTGGATAATCTAAAAGGAAAAATGTTATGAATTAACATAAAAGAGGGTAAAGAAGGAGATACATGGAATTATTTGACGATTACTGAAACTACTTAAGATTTAATAAGCAACAATGAGTTGAAAAAGGATGTTTAAAGAGAGCTGCTGAGATGACTTATACTGGAAACAAGAACTTACTTGGCATCATAATTGGCAAGAACTTCCAAATCTCATTTTGCCAAACTCAAAAACAAATTTAATATCTGACAGCTAGCTTAAGATTTCTTCTCGGAAAATATCGCAATCTTTCTCTTCATACAGGATTTCCTTAGGGAAGTTTGCTTACTTGTTGTAAGAAAAGCGCGTTCAAATATGGACGAATATGTTGGTTATCCGCTTATTTATCAACTAACTTATTCATCGATCCTTGAAATTGACTCGAATCTGTTTCAGAGGCTCTATTCATTCAGTTAACAATCTACTGGTAGGCATTGATATACTTAGGGTAGCAACTTTATTGCTATTCCGATAATAGGTTAATAAAAATTTACGTTTATCAAAAGATATATATCGGAACTCTGGAATGTTCCACATATATATTCGTACAAGTGTTCACAGTATCACACAGTATAATCATCAGTTACACTCACTTCAAACTACTAAGAGCGTTAAATACAACGCAATGCAAAGCGTATTTAAAGAGAAAGCTAATCCGATCTCACTCTGAACTCGCAACAATAACAACAGCAGCTAACTAAACAACTGAGAGTAGATGCTTTCTCTTCGGCCTTAAATAGTTTTCAACCGGCCACGAGATATTTCTATCAATTTCTGCTTCTCGAAATTACTGGAAAGCAATACGAGGATGGAATTACGGTTACAGCTAACATAGTGGTCAATTACATTTATTCAATTTGTGGGGCTTCATCTTTTTATCTAACAGCTAAATGTGTAGGAATCTTGTGAACAGTTAAGCGAATAATCGCTTTAGTTCAGAAAAAGAGACGAAAACTCAAGAAGGGTTAATTACTCTTTATTTCTCAAAATAAGAGTTTAACAGTCGGCCCCTTTCTCAAGGCGTACAGCAAAGCCTCCACTTGGGCTTGAACTCAAAATAATAAGAACTAAGCTAACGCTCAACTAAAAAGATATAGCCGAAGCTATCAAAATTCTAAGTAGTTGGCCTCTAAATATCGAATAAGCTAGCGAAGCTATCAAGGACCTGAGATATAGTAGTAACAGCTTAGAGGGAGACATAGACAAAAAGCGAAAGCGCCCTAATCAGAAACTTTGAGGCTCTCTCTCGAAGTCAGTGGAGCTTGGAGTTAATGCCGCTCTTACTCATTTGCATTAAACGCGATTCTAAGAACACATTCTGGTAGGAAATTGTAAGCTGAAATTAGGAAGAACCGGAAAGTAGCTTTAAATAAAGTTAACAGTTAGAAACTTAGTATAAACCTTACAAATTTCAATGGAAATTTGAGATACCCATTTACTCAATGCACGGGCTCTGCATTCTTACCTTTCCGGCACAACTTTCTCATAAAATTTGTCTCACGCTACATTACACAGAAAAATGCAACTATTTTAATTATAATTCTACTAAAATTACCTATCTAAACATAAAATTCCTAACAATGCGAATGAATACTACATCTTTAGGCTAAAAAATTCTAGTGACACAGTCTCAGAAAGGAAGGGGGCGGTAACAGATAAAGCGATGCCCAGAAAATGGGAGCCTTTAGTGCGTAGGTTTCCAAGATCGACTTTCTTTAAATAGAAAAAAAAAAAAAAAAAAAAAAAAAAAAAAAAAAAAAAATCAAACATCAAAATAGTGTTCCTTTACAAATCTTCTTTGTATGCAAAATGTATCAAGATCAAAAAACATATTTTTTTAAAGCTTTTGGCTTTTTATGAATAACCTGGAATGTAACAAATGATGCAATGATGTTACATGTAGGCAGTGCACAGTCAAGTTACATTTACAGTTTTCCCCCCTCCGGAAGAGCCTTTTATCACTTTGCTTAGGCAAGTAACGAGAATTTTTTAGTCTTTTCACAAACTGCTTAAGATTTTTCTCAGCTGCCGCCATGAAAAGGAAGCACAGAAGATGCAGTAGAGTAAGTAAAAAGCATTCGCATAAAAATATCCGTAAGATATTCGAAATGCAGAAAAGATCCATAACATGGGTGGTTAAATTTTATTCGCCCCGAGCAATGGAGAGCAATTTTTGAAGATAATTTGATTTTCCTACGAAAGTATGAATTTTACATCGGCTTTTCTTACTGCTCGAGGCAAAATTCAGCAGATGGAAATTGGGTTTTCCTTTAGATCTTTTTCCCTATAAAAAGTTCAAAAGTATAAAATCTCAAAAAGTGTGCACAAAGGCACTGGTTCAGCTATTTGAAAAGGATAGTGCAAGTAAAATATATTTCATTTTGCAAATCTGTCCCACTGAAGCTCAAAACGAAATTGCTGAAATCTTTCGAAGTATAAAGATTAAAAAGTGACTTCATTTTAAAAAAAATCACAGACAGAAAACAACCTTAGAAATTTAGTAAAATTAGAATGCGATAAATTAAAGATTAAACACTTATTAAACTTTATATAAAAAGCAAACAATTTGTGGTGTGTGAATTTTCTTAGCTCTAGATGAATTAAATTTAATCAGATTTAGTATTGTTTCGTGCGTACAGGTTCGTAATAGGTTGAATGCACACAGATCCTATAATAGATCAATAAAATTTATTTTATCAAAATAAACATTTCAAAGTTCTGGAGTTTTCAGCAGAAATATCCGTAGTGAACAGAGTATCACTGAATACAGTCATTAATTACGGTTCAAACTACTAAGAGCGTTAAACACAACGCATTGCAAAGCGCATCTAAAGAGAAAGTTAACCCGGAAAAATCTCTGATCTCAGCTGAACTAACAGCTCGCAACAATAACAACATCAACATCTGAGAGCAGATACTTTCTCCGGCCTTATACAGTTTAAAACCGGCCTCCGAGATATTTCTATCACTTTCTGCTTTCCGAAATTACTGGAAAGCAATACGAGGGTCGATTTACAGTTACAGCTAATATAGTGATAAATTACATTTATTCAATAACAATACCTACAGGTACAGGTTGAAATATAATAGGGCACTCAATGTTTCCTATAAGTAAATGGGTATAGCCCTATTACACTTCCATTTGTATTAATTTTGAATGTAATAAATAAATAAATGTTTACAGTCTCGTTGCCTTTACACTTATAAACTTTGGAATCATTTCCAGAGTTTTGGTAGTACAAATTTTGTTAGAAATACAATTTTTTTTTTTTTAGTTTGCAGAATTTTGTCATAGTATGTAATTAATCATAGTAGATCTTTAGGATCAGGCTTATACTAGATCATATTTTTCATAGTTCATCATTTGTTTCATATATTTGTATATTACAATATCTACAGAAACAGGATCAAAATGTCGCCAAATGGTCGTCAAATTTGGCGACTCTTGGCGATTTTTCGCCAAATTATCGAGATACCCATTTATTCAAAATTAAATGGACTTGCCCCTGTATTCTTACTTTTCCGCCCTAGCTTTTCTCTTAGAATTTTCGCCTTACATTGCACAGAAAAATACAATTTCACAATTGCCCTAAAATAATCTGCCTATATACAAAATTCGTACCAGTATAAATAAAAATGACTTCGAACCATAGCAAAATATTAAAAGATGGAACATATTTAAACATATATAGTGCTTTCTCGCTATATGCAATTATCCATTCCAGACCCTTGAACGTATATCAAACGAATGTTTCAATTAGGAACAAAGGGAAAACAATTAATCCATTCTTATAAAAGTTATATTGTTTATTGTTACGAATTTTTTACATGGACAGATGATTTTAGCAATATTATATTTGAAATTGTATTATTTTTCTGTAGAATGTAACATGAAAATCTAGAGGGACGATGCTTTGTTGGAAAAATAAGAATACAGGAGCAAGTCTATTTAACATTGCATAAATGGGTATCTCGGTAATTTTACGAGAAAACTCCAAAAGTCGCCAAACTTGGCGACCACTTGGCAATATTTTGGTCTGGTTCCCTCGTAACTATAATGGATATTGTAATTGAATAACTGTAATGGAGGTTCTATGTAAATGTAATCGTATTCGGCAGTCATATGCCTTTCAGTAATTCTGAGAAGCAGAAAGTAGTAGAAATATTACGGCTGGATGAAAACTATATAAGAACGGAGAGAGCATCTGCTTTCGGTTGTTATTTCTGCGTGAGTTCGGAATATTGAGATACCTCCGGGTTAGATTCGCTCTTAGGTGCGCTTTGCCCTGCGGTATGTTTAACGTTTTTAATTGTTTGAAGTGTAACATTGACTGTACTCTGTGATATTGTGGAGAGCTGTAGGACTATTTTTGGGGAAAGTTCCATCGTGTGAATTGATATTTTTGGTAAAATAAATTTTATGCAGCTATTATCAATGCATTCAATCTGTTACGAACCCGTACGCACGTTGCATTATTATAACACTGTATACTACTAAAATAGAAATATAGTGGGTGAAATATATATTGTACATAAACGAATATGATACTGTACATGAGTATTTTTTTGCTATCCAGATCAATAGCAAATTTTCAACGTAGTCTCACCTCTCTGATCTTTGTTTGGCAATCGATTTCACGGCTTTACAACGTTAGCATATTTAATAACGTCTTTCTTCCTAGACACAATAGTAGACACACCCGTACTTGGAATACAGAATGTAGTACCCAAGTCACATACAGTAAGACCCCGCTTAACGCTGTTTCGGTTTAGCGCTCTTTTATTTCAACCCGGGGATTCCACGAAATCGCTCGCAGCATACGGGGATTCCCCGAAATATTATGCAGCGATAGGTTTCAAATACATATCCGAAAGAGTGTACTTGTATTTCTTGTTTGGTGCGGTATTGTACAGACATATTTTGAAGGGGTAAATGTGGAAGATGTCGAAGAAATAATTCAAGAAGCAGCGGCTAGTCTTTCTAATGATGAGCTCAAGGAATTAACTGAACAAGAAGAAAACAAAAATGTTGACAGCAGTGATTCAGAAGAAGAGCAAAAAGAACTTTCGATGGCGTTTGTAAAAAGGAGTTTGTCTACCATAACTGAAATAATGGATCAATTCATTGAAAATGATCCGAATTTTGACAGGAGCTCAAAAGTAAGGCGTGGTGTTAGAGATGCTCTATCCGTTTATGAAGAACTTTTAAGAGAACAACGCAAAAGAAAAAGGCAAACAACATTAGATGCTTTTGTCACAAAAAGGCAGAACACTGAAAACGCGGAAGGCAAACTAAATATGACTGACTTAGAATTTTATTTGTTTTTTTTTAAGAATATTCGTTTTGTTATTTATATTTTGTTTTTATTTTTGCAAGAAATAATAATGTGGTATTAATTTGGGCTTTAAGAAATAAATGTTTGGTTTTATTTTTATTAAAAAAACATACTTTTTAAATTTAATACCTAACCAATTTCCTAGCCATCTTCCCCTAACCCAAATATTTACATGTAAAGATAGCCTCGTTTAGCGCTGTTTCGCATTACGCTCTACTTTGATGGAACGTATTCCCCGCGTTAAGCGCGGTCTTACTGTATACCCATGCCATCTTCATATTTCTCAATAATTTCTTTTTTCACCTCCATGGTGATCCTGCAGACTTGCTTTGTTGCTTGACTCGTTAACTTTCCTAAAACCCATTGGTAATGAATTCACAAAACATTTAAGTCAAAAAACACAAAATAAGTTGAAAATTGAGAGTACCGTTTGTTTACTGAAGATAATGAACACTACGTTTACGTCTACTTTTGAGAAGAAAGCCTTTAAAAGTTTCCCAATAGTTTAAAGAAAAAAGTCGATAATGCTGCTTAAAATTTTTGTTCATTTTAATTTAGAATTTTAACATAGATGTAGTTTTCTGAGGGAATTTCTTGTGAAGAAAGGGAAAATGTCGCTCTTATGTTTCGAAAGGCTATTCTTCCCATCCTGATCCTTTCCTATCAATATAAACGCTAAAGTTTTAAATTTTCTAATTATTAAAAACTTTGATGAACACTTATGTTCACGTGTAGTTTTCAGAAGAAAGCTAATTTTCCCAATATTTAAAAGAAGAAATTCATACAACGCTACTTAAAATTTGTTTATTTCAATTTTTTGAAAGTTATTTTGTGAGAAAGCAGAAAATTACATTTCTTTATTCAAGATTAAAATGAAAAATTAATATGCAAAAATAATCGTCAACACAGACAAAATAGCATAAGATATTTTAGCGTTATGTTTATGCAGAGAAACATGTACACAGAAAATGTATATTCATTTGAGACTGAAAACAATAAGCTTAACTGAATTTATATTTGAGATTGCTAATTCGAGTTTTCTAATCTTAAATGAATTTGATCTTATATTTTCATGAATATATTTTCTATTTTGTTTTGATATTTTCATTATTTTTGATATTATTTTGATATTTTCGTGATCATATGTTTTCATAATAAATGAATTCGATCTTATATTCTTTATATTCTCATAATACGGTGCGATATCTCATGTTATTTACAAAAGCTTTTCAAAGGAGAGAACTTCCTCGGTAAAAATGTTTTAAAACATGAAATAACTTTTAGTAAAATTATCTGAAAGAAGCAATTTAGTTAAAACCAAAACGAATAGAAGCAATTTAGTTTAAACCAAAACGAATACCTTAGAACAGTTTTTACGCTTTTCTGTAGTTCAGAGAAAACAGTGGCGACATCTAGTGGATTAAACCTTAAAAAATGGTCCTCTGAATATAGTATATTATAGAGCAAATAATTCTACAGAAATTATGATATTAAAAATTATACTAAAATAGATAGCATATTACAGAGTGTAAACACAAGGAGGTAACTGATTCCGCCAACAGTTTCATGCAATGATTTATTGAAATGCAAAGCAAATATAATACCCCTCTTAACCGGCAGTAACGAAACCTCATCGATTCGGGATAAGAATTTTTTTCCGGATAATTGAATGTATATTTATAGAACTTATGTATTAATTTTTTAGGACGCTGTCTGTAGAAAAAGTAGTATTGTAAAGTGCATTGGTCCCATTTTTCTATTTAAGGGCACTTTAAGTAAACAACTTCGAAAGTGAAAGTGGTATGTCGTGCATGTAGCACAGTTATAGCGTTTAAGTACACTGCCCTTTATTTAGCACAGTTTTATAAAAGAATCATAAGTTAGAATGACTATGAAATAGTTAATCTTTACTTAACAAGTTAGAGAGTTTGCTTAACTCAAGTAGAGCATAAGGCAAAGTTAACAGTCTTCACAAACATTTAAATTGAAGTGCTGAAAAATAAATTACAAGAGCCTCATTTATAAATTTTAAATATCTTCAGGCTTACCTATTAGGCAATATTATCAGGAGTATATTCCAGAAAAGAAGGTAAAAAAACATGACTGAAAAAGAATGAAGCTCAAGTACAACCGCAAGTAGAAAATCTTTTTAAGATTTCTACATCAACCCCCCACCCCCTCAGGTAGAATCCTTTCTCGCCAGTATATCGTTTGGTGCTCGTTTCTTTTTGACGCTGCCGAGTTTCATTACGGTGATGGTGGTGTATTTAATTATGGCAAAGCACACGAGGGCTATCTGCCTAAGGGAAGGGATGCCTTCGTGGAGGACTTTCTAAGGGAAACTGGCTCGTA
This sequence comes from Stegodyphus dumicola, assembly GCF_044657685.1. Taxonomy (NCBI): domain Eukaryota; kingdom Metazoa; phylum Arthropoda; class Arachnida; order Araneae; family Eresidae; genus Stegodyphus; species Stegodyphus dumicola. The sequence continues at coordinate 26,860,967 of NC_140776.1, read as the reverse complement.
TACACGTTACACATGGGGAAAACCACTAAAACGCCCATGCAGCCAGCCCGTTTCATTACGGAAAAGTGGCACTAACTTATTCTAACAGTATATATAAGTCGTATAGATTGTTTAAAATTAAAACACATGTACACGATTTTATACTTCAGAAAAATAAAATTAGACAATATTTTTAAATTGCTATATTTATTATCACATGAAACTCAGGAATTTCTTAGGTTTGGCGTATGTAATGTTTGGTATAATCGAAAAGGGCGTTGACTTATATGGGAATAAAGATGATTGAATTTTGCTATTTTATTTATTTTTTTTTAAAAACATTTGCAAGATTCTATAGCAGAATATTACTATGCCATAAAACAGAGCAATTATATATATATATATATATATATATATATATATATATATATTACGGTGAAACACCGAAATCTGGAGAATGTCGACTTTCACCGGTGAATGTCAACATTCACATAGTCACTAGTGTATGTCCGAAATATTTTCCAAATACTCTTATGACTGACTTACACCGGTAAATGTCGACATTCTCCATGCACTAATGGTGAATCTTGAACACATAAGAATATTATATTTTCTTCTCCGTAATTCGGTCGCGAAGAAACGCACTTGAAACTTAAAATAAGAACTTAAAACACACTGTACATTCAAAAGGAGAAAGGAAAATAATAGAAGTTAAAAACTTACTAAATTACGTGATTCAAATCTTATTTATTGCAACAACTTAAACTATTATGACACTTTGAATTGCACAAGAGGCCCTTGCTTTTACAACTGCATTTATTTGTGGAACACTTCCTTTTGCAATGACAGCGTGTACATATGCTCTTCTCTTTTCAACCTACACCAGAGCCTGTGATTGTCGTCATACACCGGTGAGGGTCCGAATGTACAAGAATGTAATGCAATATTCGATCTTTCACCGATGTATTTGGTGAATGTTGACATTCTCCGGTGAAAGTCGACATTCTCCAATTTCGGTCTTTCACGGTAACATATATATAAAATGAACTTTTTTGACAAAACATTACAATAGGAAATATACTGAAAGCTTGGCTTACGAATTTAATTCGTTCGTGATGGTAGTTTGTCGCACAGCAGCGGCCGAGTGGTAAAAGTAGCTGAATACTGGTAGTTCGGTCCGGAGTTCCCAAATAACGGTCTCGGTAGGTGGGTATTTTCTGGTTTTACCCATGTGTAACATAGACACGAGCCAGTTTCCTTTAAAAAATCGACATTCCTTCCTTTCCGTGTAGTACGTAATGGTGGAGAACATAATAAATAAAGGAAAGTTAGTTTATGATCTTAAATATTTGTAAACCAAAACGATTTTTCGCATAGGAATTAATGTAAAATGAAATATTCCGTTTACATAGTGCTCAAAAAAGAGTATTTTGAATAAAGTTCATGATCCAAAACTTATGAAATTCATTAAATCTAATTCATACACAGTATTTAACACATACTAAACATATAAAAAATAGGAAAACTTGAATTTTACTGTATCTCTACGAAGAAAAATTGAACGAGTAAATAAGAAACATGGAAGAAGCCAAAGTTCTGTTTTTATTTCCCCCTCTTAACACCGCTCGAAACGTTATGCCATACATTTATGTTGCGTCTTATTACTGATTTTTAGGTTGATAGTGTTCTACGAACCTTTGCTGCTTACCCAATTTTGCACAAATTTTGTGGACCATATAACTAGGAACATCCTCCCTTCCGTCTTCTTTTTCTGAAAACATTTTCCCCTTGTCATCAATAGCATTTGGGAGTATTATATACATCCTTTGCCAGAAAAGTTCAATGACAAGGATCGTAAAAAATAGAAAATTGCATTTACCAAGTAATGATCCTAGCTGCTACCAAAGTAGTCCCCTTGGCTATCTGTACACAACTGCCAACTTTTCTGGAGGTCTTGGAAGCAAGCAGCGAAATCTTCTACTGCGATGCCTGCAAGCTCATTTGTCACAACCCGTTGGATATCTGCAAAAATCTTCATGAAGCTTTCCTTTCGCTCATCTTTTCACTCATGGAAACAAGAAAAAAATGGCAGTAATCTTTGACACAAATGTGGGATGACGTCTAGCTCTATCCAATACTTCAGCAGAAGTTCTTTGTCTTTCCTCTTTCTGTTCAACTGTTTGTGAACGAAAGACGATTTTTGCATCAAGTTTCTGTTTCCCTAAATCTTAGCGTAAAACCTTATGACACATATGACAATTCAAATTCAGTTCTCTCGATATAATACGAACGGTTACACGACTGTCTCCTTGCAATATGAGCATCACATGCTCCACGTTTGAATCGGTATGGTCTATAGACCGGCGACCAGCTCTGAGATCGTCTTGCACTGAACCTCTGCCTTCACGAAACCTTTTATGCCACTGGAAAACTCGACTTCTTGAAAGTGCCTCGTCAGCATACGCTTACTTAAACATGATCCACGTTTCACTAGGGCTTTTCTCGAACTTAGCGCAGAACTGAATGTTCACTCTTTTCTCACAAACAGCATCCATTGTGTCACCTTAACGAATGCGACAACAATTCGAATAGTGTGTTGCTAAGCGTGCGGAAACATGACCAAGGTCATGTCAAGTAAGATACATACCAGGTAACATAAAAAGAATGTTTATGCCTTTTTTAGCACTGCAAACTAAGAAACAAAAAATATTGTCCTGGAACTTTTCTGACAAAGGATGCATTTTGCTAGCTAGTTCGTATCTTGAGACATCATTCGTCATTCAAGACATTTTTTGTTTAGAAAATTTTTTCGTCTATTTGTTCGTGATCCAGTGTTACACTGTACTACTAATTTACAAGCATGTTTTTATCTGGAAATTGCATCAAATGGATGCAAATAAATGAATTTATCATTCACATGACTGAACGCTGAGACTAATAAGCACGCTGAGGCATAGAAAACTCACGAAAATTTCTATGCAGTCTACCCTTCGCCGAATTTTAAACCCAGGTAGAACTAACAGAGTTCAGTTTAGATTTTAAGCATAAGCAAACACACAAAACGCGACTTCTTTGAAAGTTATAACTACGAGTTCGAGTTGTCAGGCAAGGAATAATAAAGTTTTATTGAAAGTATTATATGTAACACTAATTTATATGTTAGGCGATAACAAATCACAAATTTTAATGCGCTAAATAATATATTTAATGGATTTCGTTTTTTTTAGCAATTATATATACTTCAAAAATACTTTTATAAAATCACGAAATTCCGAAAGTATGTTAAGCAGTGATTAAACGAAAATTTTACATGTTCTCCAATACGAATTTTAATTACAGTTTTAAAACTTTACTCCAATTAATTTGGAGTAATTACACTGTGAGGTTTATCTATTATTTATTTTTAACTAAAAGTTAATGTCTAAGTTGAAGGACTTTCCTATCACTCTCTTTTCGTCCACGCTTTTCATGCCAGAATGTAAATAAGACAGCGAGCTTTTATTCAGATTAAGGTAGAAAGAAGTGCTATTTAAGCAAGAGTTTCGGAAGTTAGTTTTTAGAGCGTGTCTGCCTATTCCAGGCCACGTTGTGGCGTGATTGTTAGTGACTTGATTTAGTGGCGTTGAGTGCTTCTAGACATTAAGCTTTATCTTGTCGGTTTTCTACAAACCAGAGCCTTGCCTGCGCGTTCAATTATCCTGTGAGCTGTTAGGCTAAATATATCACATTCTGAATTTGTTCAACATTACGTATTTCTGTTAAGACGAAAGTGTTTGGCTTGTGTAAACACAAGTTGGGTAATTGTTGAGTTCGAATAAAAAAGTCTGATACACCCTTCTTCTGACTTCTGTTTTGTTTCACAAGGCTAGAAAATAAATTTTTAATAGTGGTTTTAAAGTCTATAGTGTATGCTCCCTAGGAGACATATACTTTATAACATTTTGGTAATATATATTTTAAATTAAAATGATACCTGGCTATAAGTTATTAAAACAGAAGCGTTAAATGAAAAGTAGTTTTTAATGGGTTTTAATTTAAAAAGTTAGTTTAATTTGCAAAGCTGTGTTACCTTTCTTTAAGCTTATAGAGTTATGTGTAAATTATTAGGTAATTCAAAATGATTAAACCGATCTCAAATGGCTTTGATTTTAAAATTTATAAAATTTTCTGGATACCACAAAACAGAAAGAAAGCTGTCAGAAGTTTATTTACAAATACTCTTAATTTTTGCATCAGTTACATGGAACGCATTATCAGATTCGTATCATTAGTTATTGTTTCCATTACAGTAACAATAGTGAGCAGGTTTGTAGAAGGAAAAGGCACAAAAGTTTTAATACGTTCAGAAAACATTCGCATATTTAATAGCAACAGCTAGAAATGTAGTAAAAATTTATTTAAAATATTTTTCATAAAATTCTTATTATTCACATGATATCTATTCGAATCTGAATTCGGAAATAATATAGAAACTGACTGTCAAAATGTTCAAAACTCAATAAATCAAGTAAAAATTTATCGAAATATAATTTTATGAAGTATTAAGTGTGTGTGTGTGATTATGGCAAAGCCTCGAGGGCTATCTGCCTAAGGGGAGGAGTGCCTTCGTGGAGGACTTTCTAAGGGAAACTGGCTCGTATACACGTTACACATGGGGAAAACCACGAAAACACCCATGCCGCCAGCCCGTTCGCGGGATTCGAACCTCGGACCGAACTACCACTGTTCAGCGACTTTACCGCTCGCCCGCTGGTGGGCTATGAAGTATTAAGAGGATGAATTAAAAGAGGTCTATTTATGAATTATTAAAGTACGATCTATAATGAACCCATTAGTACACTGTTAATAGCTATGAAATTATTCTTATATGAAACAGAACTAGGTAAAATCCTAGTATAGTGTACGACCTTGGCGACATTTTGAAAATTGTCGCCAACATCAAAATGACGCCTTTACTACTTATCATGATGTCGTCATATCCCTGTGTACCGTATACTAGGATTAAATCCAGAACTATTTTGAGCATTCTATATAATGGAATACTGAAACCAAAATTTTGGGCTTAATTTATCTCTGCTGGTGATTATTATTTTGGTGATAGCTGATGGAAGAAACTTGTGTTACAGGAAAGAATTATCATAAAAATAACTGCGTTTAATTTCACTAATCTGAATGTTAAGCAATATCGACATAATTACGCATTTAAGCATTTATTTTAATCAAAATAAATGCAGCTCAGATTTTATGTACCATGTTCAATTTACGCTCATATCAAATATCAGCTTATCTTCAATGCTTTCGAACTAAAAAGGATCAGGATTACATTTCATTGTAAATGCGATGATAGCCACATTTACCCTATTGAGCAAGGAAAATTACTCTGATGGCATTAAAAACAACAGACATTTAATACTATCCTCAGGTCATTCAGTTGTTATTCAGAGAAAAGCTTTCTTAACATGCTTCATGAATATTAATCAGAGCGGTTCGAAAGGAATCTAAAGAAAAGAGGTATTTACTTTAAATCTGCGCGTGTTCAAACGGAAATTTAATTAGCTAGCGAGTCGAACTAAAGTATTTACATCTTTAAATCTTCATAAATTAACGCTGAGGGAAGTGCTGACTTTCAGCTTGTGTAACTATTTGCTATAGTTTAGCTAAAATTACAATTCGTGTGACAAATCAGCCTACCTTCTTTAACTATAAATTAACCTGTTTAAGTATTTCTAAATCTAACTACTAATGTAAGATTTAATCTAAATACCTGCATGTTTCGTCGCAAGGATCAACATTAATTCATGTAGATAATGTATCCTACATAAATATACTTTCAGTTAAAATCAGATATTTTTGAGTATTAAGTATAATATTACGTAATGACTTTCAAAAATTAGCTTTGCCGTTGACAATTCAGAAGATTTTTCAACACACTGAACAACTACATGCAGATGTCTATTGAAAATGGAAATGCGATGGAGATAATGAACCTAATTTTAACTACTTTGAAAGATAACTTAAGAAAATAGATTGCTTTGAGTAACAAATATCTAAGTGAAGAAATTTTAACAGGTGCAAAATTTTTCTATAAATATTTAACTAATTCGCACTCACGCATGTAGACGCGTAGAATTTCTGAATGCATACTATGTAGAAACATTAGGTTATTTTAAAGGGGGTAGACGGGGAAAATGAGCAATGCTCTCGCCAAGACTCGAACTTGGATCTTTCAACTTTTTAGTTCGGTGGTAGCAAATGTTATCACATATATGATGTTATCATTAACATCATCTTTATGTGGAACGCGAGAAAACACTGTCGTTAAGTCATTTTGAGTCAGGAGACATGAAAAATGGGCAACGCATTTGCCGAGACTCGAATCTGGACCTCTCGGGATACGCGCCGAATGTGCTACCGTTACACTGCGAAGGCATGCAGAAAGGAGGGAGAAAATGCCTTATATACTCCCCCATTTAAAGGACGAATAGAAAAGGACCCAATGGAATTAGAGGACCCAATCGCGAAATCCTGTTGGTGGAAAATCAGCATCCACCACCTTTTAGTTTGGCCGCCACTGTAGACTCATTAGGTCTTTTCGATGTCAGGAAGCTGAATAAATGAGCAATGCCCCCGCCAGAACTTGAACCTGGACCTCTCGAATAAGCTCCGAGTGTGCTAACCGTTACACCACGAAGGCATTCAGAAAGGAGGGAGAAAATACCTTATATATTTTAATAGTTGTAAATTGTGCTTGTAACTTTAATTGCTTAATTAAATGTTTTCAAAATATTAGATCCTTGTTGTGAATTCTGAATGGATCTAATATTTTAGCAAAGCTATTGCACGATTTCTGAATCCGGTTACAGAAATTGAAAATAAGAAAGCACAAAGTGAGTACTCTTCGTTTCTTTACTAAACATTTTTGGAATAGAAGGATTTGTATATAAAATATGCAATATGCATACTTAAAAATTAGGCCCACCAGTATCCAAGCGGTAAAGTCGCTGAACACTGGTAGTTCGGTCCGAGGCTCGAATTCCGCGAACGGACTGGCTGCATCGGTGTTTTCGTGGTTTTCCCATGTGTAACGTGTATACAAGCCAGTTTTGCTTAGAAAGTCCTCCACGAAGGCATCCCACCCCTTAGGCAGATAGCCCTAGTGTGCTTTTCCATAATTAAATACACACGCACACATTTTTTGTATTTAGTATCTGATTTGTTTTAGTTATTGCATTTATTTTTAATGTTGTTTGTTATTGTAATGTAATGTTTATTATTGCAGGTTTAAGGCAGGTTGCTTGAGAAACCAAGCTAAGAGACAATCTTGGGAAATTTTAGACAGTTTTTGTAACATAATAACTAAAGCTATTGAAAAGATTCATTCTTATTGATATGTGTGATAATCATCTTATCGGTGATTATCTCTTTGGTTTAAATTTCGTGCCTCAACCATCACACTACGTTAAGAGCAATCTATGGCTAACGCGGCTTAATTCTTTAATATTACAGCTGAATTTGCCATTACTTTTCCAGTTGTGTTAACAAGCATTTTATTTATTGAAAGGAAGAAAGAGAAGAAAGCTTTTTGGGGAAATAAAATGTTTTATGAAACATAAGCCTAAAAATGCAGAACAAACGAAAATGTAATCTCTCCATATTTTTATTTGTTTTTATTTTGTTACGAATACACAGATATTCTTTCTTTATTCTTAATTTCCCCTTAATTCCGTTTACAGTAAGTGGCGAGTAATCATTTGAATATTGCAAAGTGCTAGCAGGTGCTAAATGTTCTGAGTGATTTAAAAGGCGGTTAAGTAGAGAAAAATAACTAAGTTTTACTTAATCGCCTCTGTTTTAAAAGTTATATTAAAAGTGCTTTTAAAAGATCATCTTGAATATTTTTGCAGACAAAAGAGGAGAAAGGCTAAAAGAATTATCCAGTTTGATTAAGTAACGAAGTTAGTTTCTTAACTTGAACTACTTGAATTAAACCTGCGAAAAAAAGGGGTTATAATGCTAATTGCTTCTGAATTATTAAAGTCTTAACACGCTTCAGCTTTACTTTTAAAATAACAAGGTACAGAGCAAATAGGAATATTTTTTTCAGGTCAGCAATTAAAGGATTTTGACTGCTTTGTGAAACAAAAGAAAAAACAACATTTTTTACTTTTTTAGAGGGAAAGGTTAAAAGAGATTATTTTAAGTAAATGTTTGTAATTCTTAACATCGTTGCATATATGTTTCGAGAATAAACAAATTAGTTTTCTAGTACTACATAAGAAGGATTTATTAGAATGATTTACACAACATTTTGGGGATGTTACGTTGCTTAATAATGCAACAGGTATTTATGGGATATGCAAACTAATATATCTTCAAGTTTTAGAGATTACTATGATGTAAATAATGATAGTGTTTATGTACAAATCAGTACAGTGCATTTGTAATTCCACATATATATTAAAACAAGTACTCTGTAAGGATTATATTAATTTTATTAACAGTTAAATTTTGAGTTAAACGTCTTTCCTGTCGAATTCTTAACTTCAACTTACTACTTCCGGCCAGAATCTAGTTTTAGAATTACGTCTGAATACATAATGAGGAGGAGCGGTATTTAAACCGCGAAGTTCTTTGGTCTTAGCGAGAGAGTTACCAGGTATTCTGTCTGCACGCGTCCACCTTTTTAGGCTTCTCTCTGGTAAGCTATTGTTATGCTCGGCTGTACTTAGGCCCTTGATATAGCTTCGCAGTCAATTGCGTTAAGGGGCCCACTCGGTTAGAATCTTGATAACTTCGGCTATAGCTCTTTAGTTTAGATAAGTTTTAGTTTACTTCTTACCCTCTCAAGTTCAAGCCCAAGTGCCGGCTTTTATTGTACACTCCAAGACGGAGTTCTGTTAAACCTTATCTGAATAATAAAGGGTTATTTACCCTTTCATCTTGTTGTTTCTTGCTGCACGAACTCAAGCGATTATTCGCTTATCAGTTCTTAAGATTCTCCACGTTCAACTGTAAATTAGCATTTACAAAGTGAGGAACTCTATAACCCAATGCCACTTTAAGTTAGATTGAGAGTGATGCATCTAACAATAGAGAGAACGATACCGCTGTAATCTTTATCTAATAACGATGCAAAAAATACGATTCATAGTCATATATTTTTCAGTCTGATGTGATATGGAACACACATAAAAAATTTCGATAGAAAAATAAGCTAATTCTCTCTCATTATATCAGCAAAAATGGCAGTAGTTTTGTTGCGACAAACTTCTGGCGAAGGTACAGCACATCATAAGGATTAAGAATTGCATAGGAACCCCTGCCCCAAAACGTTATTGTACGCCGCTAGAGACTGTTGTACAGAAGAGTGCTAGTGCAAAGTAAGGATTGCCTCGTTCGAGGGGTAGGCACTTAACGCAGAGCATAGAACGCTATTTAAACGGAGAGCTTGTGAACATGTGGTTCCAACATGAAGGGGCACCTGCTCATTTTGGACTGGATGTTCGTAGACATTCCTGCATCGATGGATTGCGCGTGGTGGACCGGTTCCCTGGAACTCACGCTCACCGGTTTTATTGAGCCTTGATTTCTTTTTGTGGAGATCCATCAAAACTGTCAAGTATCGTGTATCACGATTCTGTTGTGTCTGAAACGGATCTCGTGGCAACACTTGCCTGAGCAGCTGCTACAATTAAAGAAACTCCCGTTGTGTTTGAACATGTCCGGCAATCAATGGTCCGTTGGTATCAGGCATGTTTGGCGTCTGATGGTGCAAACTTCGAGCATCTGTTATAGCCTTTAAGCTGTCATACACCATTTGTATCCATGTCCAATAAATGTTTCAAATTTTTCACTCTTTTGTTTCCTTTCCCATCTTCTACCTCTGCTACCACTTACCCCTGACTTTTCCCCCAGAAGTTTGTTGCAACATTCACGGGGCACCATGTATACCCACCCGACTACCAGGTTCGGTGAGCTCAATTTTTTATTCTTATATGTTGGTAAACTGTACTTTTTTGCTTTAAAAGCGATTAAACTATGTTGTTCTTACGTTCCGATTAAGAATGTTATGCCTTTAGTTAATCTGCATACAATAACTGTAGAATTGTCAACAATTTAAAAGTTTTTTAAGTATTACTAAGCCTAACATAGCCGCCCTTTGTTCTTATTTGAAACTCTTAGCAGAATAGTGAATTAAGTTAGTCTCTGCACCAACTTCAGTGTCATTTTGCGAGTGGAACCAAAAGTAAACTTCTAGTTTTGTGGACCGAAAAACCTGTCTTCCTGTTCGCTATATGAATTGCTTGTTTTTGCGTAGAAACTCTAATTTTAATTGTAAAAATTCGTTTTTTAACTGCATTTGATGGTTTATATTTTTATGCATTTTAAAATTTTTAATGAAGATATTTTGAATTTGTATGTAATTTTGACCTGCCGCGAAGTGAGAATTGAATTGAATAAAATTATATACCTAAAATGAAATCAGTTTAAATGAAATGCAGCAAGAAATTTGTATAATTTAATAAGCCGTACAACGAAGTCACGTGGTGTCCCTATCAGATTTTTTATATACTCTAAGAAATGTTACAGTGAGCAGACTTTAATAAATAATAAATTTATAAAGCACTTGAATTTTGTTGATGATCTTTCAAAAAATAGAACGGAACGAGTATACATAAGAGATCACACCCCGTTGTTACGACCTGCATGATTTAAAATTAATTTGGGCGAAGCAAGTTGCACCCGGAAGGAAAAACAGTCATGCAAGACAGGTGAAATAGAAAACAGGCCAACAGAAAGATGCACCGAATAGGGAAGAATAAATGTGAAAAAAAAATAGGTACTGAAATAGATGAACAGACACTCGAATATGTGCAGAGTTTTCAACTGCAAGAGTACATATTTGCTTCTCGACTGGACATAAGCTGATAAAAATATAACAGATACCACTTTCGAAGAAATGTATCACATTCTGACGTCTCGCTCTAAAATACTAATTGCTCTTTTCAAATCGATCAATAATTAACTGGTGAGTAATAATACAGGATTAAATATCGTACTTAAAAATATCCATCACATAGAGCTATATGATGAAGAACTTTCCTCTAAATTGCTCGAGATAGTGTGGTTTCCATCATATCTTCTCCAGCTGGATTGGGTGACCTATTTTATTACTTCAAAGCGGTAGCAGTAATAATTGTAAAGTAGTAATAGTAATTAATATTAACAACAGCAATAATAGTAAATACTATGAATAGATGATGGCTGTAACAAATATATCTAACAAAACGTTGAGAGCGACAGAGCTTTAGGAGTTTACACCATATATTATTATCAAATATTATTTTTAGTTTTATCTGTAAGCGAATGGACTTGTACTTTAAATATCGGCATGATTTTTATTCGTGTGTAATGCAAATGTACGCTTTACTCATTAATGAGTTCTAAAAAAATGTCTTAAGAAAAGGAACGCTTTTGTGTTTTGACCATTTTAAATAAAAATTGTCCAATAAAAAATATCGAAATGTAGTCAAACGAAATGCTTAGAATTCTGAATAAGCACAAAATTTCTAAATATGCTATTCATGTTTTCGGAGAACTCTGTGGAATCTGATGCAATTGTTTATTCTAATATCCACCGCTTTATGTGAATTTTGATTTCAAGAATTGCAGAAATCTAGAACAAAAGTAGACAATTGCGACATTGAGTAGGAGTAGTATGTTAGAATTTTGGGATAATCAAGACGAGTTTCCACAATTATATACATAAAAGTATATAATAATAAAATATTAAAAACATTAAATATCTTTTTACATGAAGAGAAATATTTGAAATAAATTACCGAGAATTTCGTCTTTTAAGAATTATACAGTTATTTACAAATGTAAATAAATAATTTTTGTTCTGTGTTCGTCTAGATTCAGCTAGGTAAACTAAATTATTTCAAACTTTTATACTTATATAAAACTTTAAATTTCAAACTTTTATATGATGTATTTGACACCCTTTCTTCACAGAGTAAACCAGCATTTCCTACCGATATCAATAGTTTTTAATAGCAGTAAGTTTAAAACGAAAGAAAGCTTAGTGTATTTTGTAATAACGTAAAAGACCTTTCATTAGTTTAAAGAATTATGCAGTAATTTGAGAACTAAAACTAGTGATTTTTACTTTTAATATATAGTCAACGGGAAAGAATTAAACAAGTTAATAAAACGGAGCATAGCACGGCACATAGTACAAACGAGATCTCGAGATATGAAAATTATTTTTAAATAATCTACCAAGTTACCAGGCTTTTGCATAAAAAGTAGTTTTCTCCCCACATAATTAAAGTGAAGACTAACATATAGAAATCAAATCTGAGCTTGAAACATTTAATTAAATAATTAATCATATGCAAATTGATTCAGCAAATACATTTTTCTCTTTTCAGTACTATTTACTAGCATACATATTGTTACAAAATTTTCCAGCTGTGGCAAGATAGCTTCTCTGTTGTGACTGCCGTTAAGTAGCGCTGAAGCGCATAACTAGACTTTGTACTTTTTGGCAACTCTGTAATTGCACTGAAGAATTGTGGCAAGAACCGACTGAGTCGGTAATAATGAACTGAACTTTCGTTTGAGAGTAATTAAGAATAGTTAAAATTTTGTAAATAAATTTTGTATATAGTTTTAGTTCGTGTGTTGATGTGTTTACATATTGAAGTGACTTTATTGAACCGTACCTCGTGCGGTAAGAATTATTAACCTGCATTGAAGCGGAATATTATGGCTTCTACGCGACAGGATTGAAAGTTCGGAATACAAAATTTAGCAGGTAAGCGCATGCTTAGTTATAAATTGATATATTTTGATATAGTGTAAAGTAATGGAACATTTTGATAAACTGAAGCGGAAACGCTCAGCTTTGCGTACCGGTATAACAAAACTACTAACAAAAATTGAAGCCATTTTAATGAAAACGTCGGAATTATGAATAAAAAAAATTGATCAGTTAAGTGTTCTCAAAGACAAGTTAATTGAAAAGCATGAGGGTCTTAAACAACTTAATTCTGAAATCGAAATTGGTTTAACCCTTGAAGATATTGAATCCGAAACTGAAGTAGTTGAAGATTAAAATGAAAAATATCATTGAATGGCAAAATAGAATTACTCGGTATTTAGATAAGAGTTTGAACTTTAACCCTCAAATTGATTTTCATGATTTTAGTGTTTTAGAGTACTGAAAATAGTGCTCCTAGTAATAATACTAGACCTAATTTTATGAAGCTTCCAAAACTTACAGTCGAAAAATATTATGGTGATTCTTGCTTATGGCTTGAGTTTTGGAGCCAATTCTCAAATGCTATAGATAGCAATGAGCATTTGACACCAGTTGATAAATTTTGCTATTTAAAATCACTGCTAGGTGGAAGTGAAGCTGATGCTGTATCTGGGTTTTCATTAACTAATGAAAATTATAGTTCTGCTATCGCCCTTTTGAAAGAACGGTTTGGTAGAACCGATGTCGTTATTAATGCCCATATAAATAAGCTTTTAAATTTGAATCCGGTAAAGAATTCTTCGGGGAAAGTGCAGAATCGTCCACTGCTTGGCGCGTTTTTAAGAATTGCCCATACTCGGGGTCCATGTACACATCGAATTATTTTCACTTAAAAAAAACAGACCAGATTTGCACAAAAATGGCATTGCGCACTCTCTTGACTTTATCCATGTACACATCGACCTATTTTCACTTAAAAAGTCAAAGAAAACTGACAAAAATCCAATTCTTTTTACTCTTGTAAAAAGCGCCAAACAAACGCCAATCAAATAATTGGGATATTCTGCACCTTACACTTAGCCAATTCTTCTAACTTAAGAGTTTTGAGGGAGCTCTAAGACAACTGTGAAATTCAGGTTCGTAATTTAAACTCTTTAGGGGTTGCATCTGGAAGTTATGGTCATTTATTATGCCCAAATTTACTTAAATTGATTCCGTCAGATATTGCTTTGGAATTTAACAGAAAACGCGCCAGAAGTTCGGACTGGGACATGAATGAACTAATATCCTTTATTAAAGTAGAAGTAGAATCACGTGAAGTTACGATGCATTTGAATAGTTCCGTAAAGATCTCTCATGATAAATCAGAAAAATATAGAAACCAAAATTTTAAAAGTAATATTCCTACAGCATCTGCTTTATCAACTAGTGTTAAGGATAATTGTTTCTTTTGCTGCAGTTCAGAACATAATACTAATTTCTGTGAATCGCTTTCGATTCCTGAGAAGGGTAAAAAACTAAAGAAGGAAGGGAGGTGTTTTGTATGTTTTAGGAAATTCCATATTGCTGTAAAGTGTAAATTTTTAAATGAGCATTGTAAAATATGTGGTAGTAATTTTCATAATGTTTCAAAATTGGGCTGTACATCTAGAATTGGTAACGAATTTGAACACTGACACCTTTATTCTAGCTCTTCGAAGGTTCATTGCACGAAGAGGACTTTGTAAAATAATTTACAGCGATAACGCAAAAACATTTATCAAAGCTGATTTAGTACTGAAAGAAATTTGGAAGAACATTTCAATATAAAAGGTTCTAGATTATTTCCCAAAAAACAGAATAACATGGAAATTTATTTTGCCCAGAGCCTCTTGGTAGGGCGGTTTTTGGGAAAGGATTGTTCGCACTGTGAAGACACCACTGAAAAAGGTACTTCGTAGGACTTGTTTTACGTTTGAAGAAATATAAACGATATTGACTGAAATTCAGGCTGTTATCAACTCTTGACCATTGTGTTATATCTACGAATAGACTTCCGAACTAGAACCTTTAACTCCAGCCCATTTTTTAGTAGGAAAACGACTAACATCATTGCCTCATGGATTGCTTGTAATAACTGGATCTGAATCCAACAGAAGAATGCTTACAAAAAATTGAAATATCGACAGCAAGCATTAACCACTTTTGGAAACGCTGGAGGAAAGAATACGCATAACTATATACTTTTTGGAAACCCAGTAGTTGCACTCTGTTCTGAAGAATTGTAGCAAGACCCGACTAAATCGGTAACAATGATTTGAACTCTCTTTGAGAGTAATTTAGAATAGTTAAAATTTTGTAAATAAATTTTGTATATAGTTTTAGTCCGTGTGCTGATGTATTCACATATTGAACCGTATCTTGTGCGGTAAGAATTATTAACTTGCATTGAAGCAGATTATTATGGATTATTAAAGTTAGGGTTGCTAGAATGTGGCAGGGAAAAACAAGGTTGCCAGATTTGGCGAGAAATAGCCCATTTGGCTACAAACTGGCGATATGCCATGGACGGAGTGAGAACAATCTAGAACGAATTCTTACCGGTTTCCCCGAGAATGTTCTCGAAGGTAGGTCAAAAGCTATAAATATCTTACCTGTACGCGGAGTAGTAGGGTATCTTGAGGAGTATCGAGAGTATCTAGAGTTCCTTGAGGAGTATTGAGAGTATCTAGAGTTCATTAGCAGAGTAGTAGAGTTCAAAGATTAGCTTGAGAGCAACCGAACCGAGTTGGGAGTTGTACTTAGTGCTTTGCCGTGAAGCTGTCTTTACCATTGTAGCCTGACGGTTTGTTGCTGATTGTTTCAGCGTGTTTATCGTAGTTTTTCGATGACTGTAAAAGTGTCTTTGGAACCCTCCTGTGAATATCGATAAAAATAGCTATAAAATATCGATACACACAGGAGAATTATCGATTTTTTATCTAAAATAATATCGATAAAAATATCGATAATTCTGGCGAATAAATTCTGTTTTGATTCTTCATCAAGTGTTGTCGATGATCACTCCAAATCCACGAAACCTTAAAACGCAGCAATATTTATAGCGCTATTTGGTAAGTGCAGTCGATCATACTGCATTCTATAATATAAAAGTATTCTTTTACTGAAAAACGCGAGACTGATACCCGATATTTGACTTTTGCTTCTTAATTTGATGGTAAGCACCCTGGAAACAAATTTGAATTTACGTAAAATTATCAAACTGATAATTTAATTATAGAAATTAAAATTTTTATTGGTAATAAGGTTTGTAGCAGCAAAATTTTTGTTTTCAAATACATTTGTTTTAAAAGTTAGACTATTGTTTATTTCAAGGCGAACCAAAGTTTGCTCATGTCTAGTCTAGAATAAACATAAAAATTAAAACTTGAAATATAATTAATGTCTAATCGAATATAACTCATGGAAATTAAAGAAGTTAGCCTTGTGCAATAACTGAAAGCTAAAATTTCATAATAAATTACCAGCATAATTACCACTGAAAGTTTTAAAAGCTTATAAATTATTTTGTAGCATTGAAAGAATTTAAAGTTAGCTCATATTTGAAACTAAACACAAAGAAGTGATTACTGAAGTCAATAAATATTTTTTATTGAACCAAAAGTGGCTTAAGAGTATAGATAACTCAAAATTTTATAAAACTTCCTTTCATGAAAAAATAAATATAATGTCATTATTTTATTAGTCAGTAATATTTATTTTTGTAGCTTTTTCATCAAAATGTTTCGAAGCAACCGCAATTTCCTTTAAGAATTAAAAGAATAAACATAAAAAAAGCAACATTTTCAAAATGAATAATAAGCGCGCCAATACTCATGGGCGTTGTTTGTTGAACATTTTAGATGAATATGTAGGAAAAACTCATTAATTCTTTTGATTAAATTATGGATGCACCCAAGAGACATGCAATTAAACGCATGTCTGCTTTAGCGAGTATAGTGGCGTAACATAAATTAACAGTGGTAAAAATATCGATAAAGTGTTCTTATATTTAGAAAGGTACAAAAATCAGGAAAACAATTTCGATTAATCGATAGTAGTTGCAGAATATCTTACAGCAATGAATTATCAGTAACAATTATGCAGCCACATATATAGTAGCCTCTGAAACTGAAATCATATGGAATGTATTTTCAACTTTTCAGTAACGAAGTAATAGTGCAAGTTAGCTAACCCACTTTTGTTTGCTAGAAACAGGTTTGGGTGCGCATTTCATGCATCTTAAAATAAAATATCGCAAGTTATTCGAACATATTTTCCGTAGCACAGTTTGCTTTCTGATTACCAATTCAGTACATCTAAGCATATACATCATCCTGTTGTAGTTTTCAAGTCTTTTTCAGTCACTTTTGTAATGTCTTTAAATCACTTTTGTATTTTATGTCAATTTGAATTTTATTTGGTAAATAAATGATTATTAGCTCAAAGGGGCAATTTCCTTGGCATTTTGCGTCGGTTCACTTTTCAAATTGTTGTCACCAAATATTATCGCCCATCATTATAGTTAAAGAAATTAAATAATGAAGAATCTGCATGAATGCATGCATGTTTCTCGTACTGTGAAAAAGCAACGGTACCTAGAGACATCGAATTTTGAATAATGTAGTTCTCCGTTTAATATGGACATTTGGAAGCCAAGATTTGGAATTTGTTTTATTATATATTTCATATTTTGTCAAACATTAAAGAATTTTCTATTAACAAACTCACTATTTCAAAGCAAGCAATGGCAACATTGTACGAAAAAAAAAGTTTTTATCTCCAGCACGCGAGACTCTGTATCGGAAATTCTAAAGATATACTTTTTTTGTGATATTTTTGTTGAATTGAATTTTATGGTTTAAGCGCGAAGAACATGATATTAAATAAGTAAACTTAAAACGTTAAAAAACGCCCCTGTGGGCGTAATATAAAATCTGAAAGCTTTCAGATTTTTATTTTTTAGATTTTTTATCTACTTTTATTTATTTATTTGAAAATTCAAGTACTATTTATTCATTTACCTCCTTCCATTTATAAATACAGTAAAAATCCTTTACGTTTTTGTTAGTTCAAAGCCTAACGAAGCTGATAAGAATCGAATTGCCGTTTAACTGAAAATTCTCTTTTTGACTGAATTCTTTAGAAAACGTTAGAGAAATCAAATTCTTCTCTGAGTTAGAAGTAAATAGGAAGTATATCAGGTAGCATTTCCTATTTTATTTCGATGGATTTCTACTATTTTATTGATGTTTACATCTATGATCTTTTGGATAAAACTAGTATTTAAAGGAAGTCAAATATCTTCACATTTTTATTATGGAATTAGGGAAGAGAGAAAGTAGTTAATGGATTTTACAGTTGAATTGATCTGAATTGAATTCTATAATACCACATCGGAAGCAATTTGAATTAAAATACAAGTGATCTTCCGAAAACCAGCAGATATTTGATACGAGCAAGAATTGACTTTTTACTAAATACTTTGGAAAAATAATTATATAGAAGCAGTTTGAAAGAAACCTGCAATAGGAAAGACCTATTGAATTTGATGTAGAATTTTCGCATTTTTTGACTATATCATTTTTAATTGGAAAATTCATTTACTTTGTTTTCATTTATAATAACATATTATTTTTTTCAAATGGCAGGCCCAAAGCGTCTACAGACGTTGGCCACTACTAAGGTCAGAAATGGTTGTCACTTTATTATGGAGGCACCTATTAGGGGTGCTCCTATGAGAGGACCTCACAAATACAACCATACCTTCTCCAGGATTCGAACACGAGCCCTTTGGTATCGCAGTCGGCAACCCTAACCCCTATACCGTCTGGGCGACTAATAATACATTATAGTTGAGAATATATGTAAGGTGATTCATAATTCTGAGCGCATTTAAAAATCATTTAAAGTCTACAAACAGGTACACTGGAGTATTGTTTGCATACAAAATCTTATCACAGAAGTTTATTGTTGGGAAAGTATTTAAGTTTTAATTCAAACTTTCACAGGTAGGTAGTGCTATCGTCTTAGTATTACATGCAGGATAGAAAGAATTTATATTATGAGGTATTTTCACCCTCCTTTCTGCATACCTTCGTGGTGTAACTGTAGCATACTCGGAGCGTATTCGAGAGGTCCAGGTTCAAATCTCAGAGATAGCATTGCTCTTTTTTGACGTCTCCAGCTTTCTCCCTCTTTCCAGCATGCCTGCATGGTATAACAGTAGCACACTCGGCGCATATTCGAGAGGTACAGGTTTGAGTCCCGGCGAGGGTATTGCTCATTTTTTATATCTCCTGATTCAAAACAAACTAAAGACTCTAAAGTATTAATATTTAACAGCGTTTACGAAAATTTACGAGCATATTACAATACTACTAACATATAATATTTTATCAGCTCTTAGTTGCACATCCTTTTTTAATATAATTAAGTTGCACATTTTATTAGTATTAAAGGCATTGCGACAGAATATTTGAGCACTGATCTTAAACTTAATTTAAATATCTGCTTAAATTTACGGCGCTGCGATGCAATGGTGCTACGGGTTTATTCTTCAGTGATTCCCAGTGACTTCTATCTTTGAAACTTACCAATTTGCTCACTTTAGTTTAAATTTAAATGCTTCTGTGATTTATTACTGTACCCCTCACCGATGATATAAGTTAAACTTAGGTAAGCTGGATTTGTAGTCCATCGCTGATCTTGATGGGCATCGATGACCAACAACCCTGGCGAACGTCGGTGTACTTGCGTTTAGGAATCTATCGAAACATACGAACTGTTGGGGGTTATCACCACTGATGTTAGCCTGACATCACCAGGAAAAAAAAAAAGCTTTTACAAGGGTCGATCTATTTCGAATTAGGAGTTTCAGTTTAAAAAATCTAACTAAATTTATTGGACCGCCTCATACCGATCAGGTATAGGTGGATCCGAAATGACCATTATCATGTGGATTGCGGCTGGCCAACAACTTTGAAAAACCTACTATTCTTCGATTTAATTTCAATCAGAAATGTTCTTAATTAAATTCTTTCCATAATTTTGACGTCTTTTCGGGCGTCTAAAAACGTCTTTTTTTAAAAAGTAAAAATTTTCTATGAATGCTTTTAATAGAGAATTTTCAAAATTAACGAAGAATTTTGTTTAAAAAAAAAAAAATCTTTATCGGAGATAAACGTCTTTAACGGATGATAAAAAACGTCTTTAATGGAGAATTTTCAAAACTTTTAGACCGTTATTTATGTTATAAGGTATTTCTCTTACTTTCCTAGTGTGCCTTCGTGGTGTAGTGGTTCTGCACACTATGCCGGCATTCCAGAGGTCCGTGGTTCGATTCCCGGCGAAGGTGGTTGCTAAGTATTCATCTCTCCTGCTTCCAAAATATACCTGATGTCTCTACAGTGGCGCCCGAACTAAAAGTGTGTTGGAAGATGAATTCTCCTCACACAGGATTTGGCGAATGGGTCCTCTAAAAACCCCAGTCGCCCTTTAAAAAGGGAAGCATATTATGTATTTCTCCCACTTTCCTAGCGTGCCTCCGTGGTGTAGTGGTTCTGCACACTGGGCCGGTATTCCAGAGATCCGTGGTTCGATTCCCGGCGAATGCGTTGATAATTTTTCATCTTTGCGGCCTCCAAAAAATACCTAATATTTCTACAATGTTACTATAATTATACCATCCGTTCACTGTGGAAAGTGAGAAAAGCTGTTGGCAAGAAGCTAACTAGATCAGAGTAATCAAATAAACAACCGTTTAAACTAAGCATCTTACGAAGGTGTTCTACTTATTGATTGAATTGAAAAAATCTGTAATATCTTAACAAACTGAGAGATTGAAAAGCAATAAATGCATTTCTTGGTAGTTTAAAAGTTTGGGTTGTTTTTAATAACATATCTATTTAATACACAGTATTATAATTGAAAAAATATTCTAACGTCCTATATTACACATCTGGCACAAAATCCTTCCCCCCCCCCCCCATCAAAAGTGTAACTGATTGCAGTGTTTTGACAGTGAAAACGCGAACAGCTTTATTATTTTTCATGATATTATGTTCTTTGATATAGCTTATAGACATATTTTCACTAACTAGCACTATTGATAAATGAATTATATTTTTTTGCTGTTACTTAAATGCGCCTAACGGAACTTAACTTACGCGCTTAAATGTTGGATTAATTAATCGCATTTAAGTTAGGTTTCCCTACGGCAAACTCGCGGGATTACAGGAGAACTTTTCCGATTTTCTTTTACTTCCCACTTCACAGCGCCACCTATTTGAAGATACTCCTTCTGTGCTTATCATAGCTGTTGCATTCGATTTCTCCAAAGTTCGAGCTAGCAGTCGCATCTTAACCGAGTTCCTGCGCTGAGCGGGTAATGTTCTCTTATCGTACGACTATAAGCGGAGTGTCTGTGGAATATTGCTTTATAAACAAAAATTACAAAAATCTGTGATAGAAATCTGAATTTATTCTTTTTTAAAATTAAATAATAGGAATTAACTCTATCATTAAAAAGAACACATTTTCAACCATTACGCTATTAATATTTTTTTGCAGAACTATATAAGAATGAATGTAAAGGAAATGAAGCTGTGACAAGTAAAAAGCTTTTAATCTATTTTTAATAGTCACTGAATCTTATATATCAATATTAATTTTCACTTCCTATATATACATCATGGGCTGCCAGCATACAAAAACTGCCACTGGGGAAAAAGAAAATAATCATCAAAATGGTGAAGCAGTAACAGGACAGAATATGGCCAATTCGGTGATTTTGGATGAAAGTGCATCTAAAGAACTGACACCGGAACAAAAAGCTCTTATCCTTGACACGTGGAAACAATTGGTCGAAAATATATCAAACGTAGGCGTTATTACGTTCATGAAGTAAGTTCAAATAACTTTTTTATTCAAAGTATTATGTATTGTGAGTTTACATCAATTAAAATAATTTCCAATCAAAGTGGGTTTCTTTTTTAAGGAAAGAGGTCTACAGAAAGTGGTGATTTTAGCAGAAAATTAAAAGATGTTAAAATTTTTTAAATAATAATTTTAATTTAAAATAACTTAATAATTTTTAGTATATATGTAGATAAAATTTACATTGTATCCTTGTTTTTAAGTATTAGAAATTTAAACAGTAAATTGTTTAATTAAAAGAAACTGTAGGTTAAAATAACACACCGAACAGTGATTATTAAAGTTAAACGACAAGAATCAGCACTATATTTGTAAATTTTGCAAATTTACAAATATTATATATATAAATTTTTCGTTTGGATGGATTAACTACAGAACCACCTTCCTCGGCTGCCTAGGTGTTTAATTTTGCACTTAGGCAGCTAAAGAAGCTGGTTCTGTAGTTAAACCATCAAAACTAGTCCCCCAAAATTTACAAATATAACGCTGGTTATTGTTGCTTGATTTCTCCAATAAAAGGAACTTCTTTAATGTTTCGAATGTTTTATTATTTATAACTAAGTTTTTGCAGTATTCAGTACTTTTTAACTGTTTTAAAAAATGTGCGTAAAAAGCAAACATTGCAGAAAAACTATAGAAGTTTTTTATTGCGGGCAATCGAAAAATCTCCAGCACAGAAAGCGTAATTTATAAATATTTGCATGAAGTGAAAATGCGTTCTTTAAATTATCTTAAAATTTACATAATTATGCTTATTAGGATATAAAAGTAACATTCAAGTATAATTCCTAGTTTTATTTTCGCCATTTTTTATGCGAATTTCACCTACTGGTAACCATTTAAAAATGCAAAATAAAATTTAGAGCTTCTTGAGACAATACATTTTCGTTTTATTTATTTTTGCTTCCGTTTTCAAAAAGTTTGCGAAAGTTAAAACCTTTGATTTTTAAAGTCACATATTAGTATACATTTAAATTTTCAACGTAACTTATATGTGAAAGTCTAATTATTATAAGGAAATTTGACTGGTGTTAAAATTGTATCGTGACTGTTATTAATGAAGTTCTCAGAATTAAATAAAAAGATTAATATACTGTGTTAAAAAATTAAGCTAATTTTCTTCCGAAAAATTGAAGAAAGGTAATTTTGATTATTGATGTTTGCAATGCAAATCATTCAAAAGTTTATTCAATCGGTTAATTGTGAAATATATCTTAAACAAAGAACTTAAATATTCAAGGCACCTATTCAATAATATATAGTCCTTCCTTCTGGATGAATACTGAGGCCTCATTTGATATTCTGAATCCATCCATCGCCGGTACAGGTTTCCTCAAGTGGGGAACTCTGCCGTCAATTCAATGCAACTAATATTTCGACGTGTCAAATAAGACTTCACATTTTCAGTCGTCCAACACACAGTTTTGATGATCTGGAAAGTATAATCTAGTTTTAGCAGCACACCTTGCAGTTTCGAAATCTCAGTTAGAAAGTGAGCTCTGAATATGTTGTGTAGAATTGTTATGTATTATTTTATAGTGCTTGGTGATTATGTTAATTTACAGTGAATAGTGAAATTTTAATGTTCATATTTGAGATTTAATTTTTTAATACATAGTACTGTTTAAACATTTTTCATTTGATTACGGTAAAGCTCTTACTAAGTTAGCAGAAACGTTTTGGTACAGATTAAAGGCTGATTTTCCCGTTCTCACGTTCGACCACTTTGGGGTCAAAGGTCGGCGGTCAGCTGCCTTTTCCGTTCCCTTACCATTCGTTGTTGAACACGTGTTTTGAGGCCTGTTGTGTTGATTTGAGGAATGCATATCTACAGTTTTTAGAAACTAAGTTGAAAATTTAAATATATAGTACTTTCAATAAGTTGCATGGATAATTTATTATTAACTGGACTTTTGACTTTAGTTTTAATTTTGACTTTAGTTTAAATCATACTAAAATTAAAAGTTTGCATTTACAGAATCCATGAATCCAGATTGCCATAAATACAGAATTCATCCAGGAATCCAGAATCCAGAATTCTTCTACTCACATTTTAAAACTGCGTTCATAAAATTCCACATTTCATTTTCAGAAATTTAGTAATCTGTAAATATAAATTTTTATATAGCATTTACAGTCAAAATTTCAATTATAAAAATATTTATTAAGATTTTATAAATTAAATAGCTATTTTTATGAACAAAGATTGTTACATTTGCCAGCAAAATTCGCACAAACATGCTTAATTCCTATTTCATTTGATCAGCTACAAACTATTTAATAAGTTCTATTTTGTTCAGCATGGGGCCATTCTCCCCCGAAAACGCATTTTTTGTTTTGTTTTGTAATTGTTTCTTAAATTTCATCCATTAATAACAGGCATTAAAAATGGCGCAAGTCATTCGATTGATTCTCGAATAACTCCAACAGCTTTGAATATAGCAGTAAGCAATGTATCGCCTTAATTTATTAAAAATTCATGGATATTTTATTAACTGGAAACTTTTCATGGATATTTTACTAACTGATGGACTTACTTACTTAAATGGACTTACTTTTCATGGATATTTTACTAACTCTGCTTAAACAATATTAAAATTAAACGTTTACATTAACAGAATCCTTCTATTCACATTTTTAAACTTCTGTCGTAAAATTCTCCACTTTATTTTCAGAATTTTAGAAATATTAGCCTAAAATCAGTATTAAGGCTTGTAACCATTAATTTCAATCACTCTAAGCACCTATTATTGCATACGGTAACATTACCGTTAGTTACTGTACACAACTGATCACTGTATAGATTTCAATGAAAAGAGTTTTGTTGTGGAAGAGAAGATTAGACTGGAATGACAACAAAGCCCATAATGGCTATTTGCCTGAGGGAAAATATGCTTTCGCGGAGGTCTTTTAAGGGAAACTGGCTCTTATTCTCGTTGCCCACAATACAAAACCCCTATGACGGCCACCAGCAGAGGAGCGGTAAAGTCGCTGAATATTGATAATTCCAACTTGGGTTCAATTCCAAGCGAATGGACTGGCTGCATGGGCGTTTTCGTGGTTTACCATACATGTAACGTGTATACGAGTCTGTGTTCTTTAGAAAGTCCTCCGCGAAAGCATTCCTCCCCTTAGGTAAACAGTCATAGCGTGCTTTGCAGTGATCTCAATAAACAAGCAAAAACCCTATTCAGTGAACCCATTTGTTGAGATTTAAATACAGATTAAACATACAGATTAATGTGGTCTTATCCACTCCGTCAGTGGTAACCCATGTAAATTGACCGAGACAGGTAAAATTGTAGAGACATTAGGTATTTTGGAAGCAGGAGACTTGAAAAATGAGGAAAACCTTCGCCGGGAATCGAACCACGGACCTGTGGAATATTGGTCGTGGTGTAGTGGTCTGCGCCCAGCGTGCAGACCACTACACCACGAAGGCACACTAAGAAGGCGGGAGAAATAACTTATATACTCCCCCTTTTAAAGGGCGACTGGGGTTTTTAGAAGACCCCAATTACCAAATCCTGGGTGTGGAGAATCATCATCCACCACCCTTTTAGTTCGCGCGCCGCTGTTGAGACATTAAGTATTTTGGAAGCATTAGACTTGAAAAATGAGAAATGGCTTCGCCGTGAATCGAACTACGGACATATGGAATACGCGCCTAGCGTGCAGGCCACTACACGACAAAGGCGCACTAAAAAGGAGGGAGAAATACCTTATAAAACATTCTCCCAGAATTCACCTGTTGCACAGAGTAAATCAATACCATTCTACGGAAAACTTAAATAAAGGCCTCTGCTTATTTTTTTATAAATTAGAGTAATATAAGCTATCGTGCAGAAGCATTTACTTTTCTTTTGTGGTAAGCATTCAGTCTTTTTAAATCTCGACATTGTTATGTTTTTTTCCCTGTATAGTTATAAAACGATTTTGTAATTACGTTTTAGAAAGTGGTTTAGTAAATTAGTGCTTCAGAAATGTAATTTTGGAGCTAGTTTGCTTTTAAGAGCACAAATGAAGATACAAATACATTTAGACTTACATCTAGGTCTTATATTAACGTATATTGTCATAAGCATCAAATAATTCCTAACTTCGTCCAGAAGGAGGAAAACATATTACTTATTTACTTTCAGTAGCTTAGTTTTTGAATTTTACTGAGTTTCATACCAGTTTTATTTTGAAAAGCCATCATCGAGTTTATGGACAAGACGGTTGTTGGTAGTTTCATGGGTTATCAGGTTAAATATTTATTTCCCTCGGGCGCCACTTCGACAGTATTTGCACCCATAACAGCTCTTCTCTGAATTGGGCCGATTGACTCTCAAGCTTGCGATATCAGCGATACTTTTTATGTGCAGGCGGACAACTTTTATTGTCCTAAGTTTATATCACACTGAGTAACACTTCAGGAAGCTCAAGTAAGATAAGGGTCAAGCTCCTAGTTATGGACAATCAATGAAGTAAGTTCCATTATGCAGTAGCAGAATACTATTTACTAAATTAAAGGAAAAAAAATATTTTTGTGCGTTTTTTAGGTACGTAAATTTAATGCGGTTTTAAGGTACAATATTGCTTGCATAAATTTTTATTCTTTGATTTCTTAATAAATATATCAGGCAGAAAAAATATTAAGATTTACACTGCCAATGCAAAGTCCTTATTTCTGTAGACTCTTAGAAAGTCTTCCACGAAGGCATCCCTTTCTTTAGGCAGGTAGCCCTCGAGTTCCCCTTGAAAAGTCAACTAATTTCCGATCAATAGCGATAATTATTTGTTTTTTCCTTTTTTTTCAAAGTTTGAAATTTTGTTATTCATGATTTAAATTAAGTCCCCTTAAAAAGGTTTTTCATGACTTACATTCAAGTTCTTTAAAACACAATTTTCGGAATTAAACTTCCTGCATGTGGGTTCCCTCTTTTTGATACATTCTACTAAATTTATATTAGGAGATAATATAATCAATATTTCTTTAGTAAATAAATTATATATATATATATATATATACATGAATATGCGGTTCTGTTGGTATAGTGGTAAGAAAATCGATGTTATAGCCTTCGAGCCGAGTTCGAATCTTGGAGAAGGATTAGATGTTTATAGTGTGGTGTCTTTGCCCTTAAAGTACTGTCAAGAAGCACTTAAAATACTTGTTCTCTCAAGAGGCTGATGATAAGGAGTTTTGTTTTTCCAATGGCGGGCATTAGCCATTGTAGGCTTTGGCCACTACTAAAGCTGGAAGCGATAGATCATTTTATTATGGAGGCACCTAATAGGTGGGCCACTATTACCTCCTATGAAGGGACATTCAATTTGGATCCATGTCTTCTCCGAGATTCGAACATGGGCCTTTTGTTACGACAGTCAGTGCCACTAACCACTTTCCCTTTTGGATGGCTGATGATAACAAGTAGGAGACTCTATGATGTGCGCTCCATGAAAATTCGGTCGAAGCTTTCCTTCTTTTCGCGAGTGTAATTCCCTGTAGTGCAACCTGGGCAGCATTGTAGGGATGAGACAGACCGATTGGTTTGGCCATTTCGGACGAATAATTAAGTTGTAACTGTCCAATCATTTGGAACAGTAACAACAATAACCACATTTATAAATATTTAACCGCAATTAAAATTGACATTGTAGCGAAATTGAATACTAAAACTCCGTCCCTATATTCATATAGCAATGTTTCAATATCAAATCTAATCTAGGTAGCGACTAAATAAATAACATAATATGAGTTCAAAGTTTTTCACCGATGCAAATTATTGCATAATTATGAATACTAAGTAGTATATATCTTATGGTCTTAGTTTATTTTTATATTTTTGCTAGTTTTATGATTAGAATGGAAATTTTATGGCTTCTCGAATTTCTGATATATTTACGCTATTTTCCAAGATTCCAAAAATATAAAATGTTTCGGTAAATATTTCTTATATAGGGTGAGGCAAATAAAAGTGGCTCGGAAAACAAACTCTATTCTCCGAACCATTTTTATTTGCCCCACCCTGTATAACTGGAAGAGAGAAATGCCAGGGTAAAAACTATTCCTTATTTTGGGTATTAAATGTCAATTATATTTGGGAATTCGGATTTTCCTACCATTTATTTAGATATGTACGGTATAGTGTATAAAAACGCCATCCTCTTACATAGAAATTTTGAAATCATATAATAGCGTTGAATACATTATTAGAGTTTGACTGATTTATAATACAAATTTTAAAAATAAAAAATCTAATGTGGATACCACATGACTTCTTTGTATGGTCTTTCTAATTATATCTTTTTTTATCTTTTCTTTTTTTTATCCTTATATCTATCTTTTCTGCTGCACTTCATTTAAACTTATTACCTTGAATTATTCTAACTTAATTAAACGGTGCTTCAAGGCAAGTTGAAAATGGCATCAAAAATGCAAATTTTGGAATTAAATATCCCGGTCATTTTTTGTCGTACGAGAGTCAAACTTCTTGTAATTTTATTTTTTCACAACGAATATAAAACTTACCCAGATATAAGAACTGTGCTATAGTATTAAAAGTTAGTTTTGATTATTTGTCTAAGATTAATGTCTTTTTTTAAATTTGACATTTTCAGGAATATTTTCGTCATTTAAAACACTTGATCAATGATTGCGAAAATAAAGCCCGGATAAGGACTTTTTAAGCCGGGTAAGAAACTGGATATTTATATATTCCTTTTGTACTGACGACTGCAGTTAAAAAGGGAGTTGCATAACTACATGTTATAGCAGTCCTATATGGAAAATTTCAACATTCTACGGCTAATCGTGTTGAAGTTATGCGAGATACATACAGACGTCATGAAAAAAATCCCCTTTAAATCCATTTTAAATCCGCTTTACAACCCGTTTTGAGTAAAATGAGTCTTTTATTCTGTTCGCGTGTACAGATATCAAGCCAAAAATTATCCAAATGGACACGAGTTCTCAAAATGGATATTTCCTTTGAAATATTGTAAGGATTATTATAATTTTATTAACAGTTAAATTTTAAGTTAAAGTTCCTTTCCTGTCAAATTCTTAACTTCAACTTACTACTTCCGGCCAGAACGTAGTTTTCGAATCTTGCTGAATATTTAATGAGGAGGAGCGGTATTTAAACCACGAAGTTACTTACTGACTCGAAGAGAATCAGAGTTTCTGATTTACGCGCGTCTGCGTTTTTGGCCACACTCTCTCTCAAAGCTGTTATTATGCTCTGCCTTGCTAAGCTTCGTAGTCAAATAAGTTAAGGGGACAGCTCGATTTGAACCTTGATAGCTTCGGCTATACCTCTTAAGTTAATCTTAGTTTTAGTTTAATTCTTAGTCTTTAAAGTTCTAGACCAAGTGCGGGCTTTGCTTGTACACTCCCAGGCGGAGTTTTGTTAAATCTTATTGAAATAATAAAGGGTTAGTTACCCTTCTATCTTGTTGTTTCTTATCACCGAACTCAAGCGATTATTCGATTATCAGTTCTTAGATTCTTCACTTCCAACATTAACTTAGAATTACAAAGTGAGGAACTCTACAATATAATACTCGAAATTTTTGGGATTACTATACTTCCTTGACTTTGTACAAGGAAGTAAAATGAATAATACAAATCTTCTTTAGTTACTTATAGTTATTATTATTTGCTTTATTATTACTTATTAGTTATTTGCTTTATTACTTCATATCTAAAGGATTTGCTTTTTGAAAAGGTTCTTGATAATTCTTGATCAGAAAATTTGTGTACAGACTGCAAATTAAATCCGAAATACCAGTTTCTTTTAGAAAATTCCGCATGGGAACATGACCTAAGCAAATCACTGTCGTACGGCAATCAATCAGGGCCGCGAAAGTCCTCTCGTGTGATTTGGTCATAGAGATCAGAAAGGACATAGACGTAACAAGGTCTTATTTCCTACCTCCATGGTTTGGTTGAAGGGGAGACGGACAGGGCCCTTCCTTTAGCCCTGGGAGACGGATGGGTAACCGTCGGACCCGTCTCCCTAAAGTGCTCTACATCAAAATTGGGGGCGGAACTGAGCGAAATCGCACTATCACCTGTTAGGTGCTAAAGGCTGTTACTAACGACAGGCGTAATCTAGAGCTCGTTGCCACGAGAAATTTCGGACTACGTCAGACAAGTGAGCATAAGCAACAACAACAGCAAAGAATAAAATACTTTCTCATGAACTTATCAGCCGACAATATACATGAGCATATAAATAGATCTTAAAACAGTCGGTTGCTCTAGAAGTGATTCAGTGAAATATCGTATTATTTTGCATGATTTGTTAACACCATCCTTTCAAATTTGTATTCTTACTCTACATTTTCATGTCTTACATAATAAAAGTTTCTGCCTAAGCGTCCGTAGTC
Organism: Stegodyphus dumicola; assembly: GCF_044657685.1. Taxonomy (NCBI): domain Eukaryota; kingdom Metazoa; phylum Arthropoda; class Arachnida; order Araneae; family Eresidae; genus Stegodyphus; species Stegodyphus dumicola. Next base: position 26,830,885 of record NC_140776.1, on the reverse strand, counting down.
TATGGTAGTGGTCTTCAAACTTTGCCAACTAACGGAACCTTTATAACTATAACGTTCTTGGGGAACTTCCTCTCCCAGAAAAACCAATCTTGAAGCAATATTTAAAGAATATGAATATGCTATAGGTACTTTTAAAAACGTTTAAAGAAAAATATTGCATTTTTTTATTAAAACATCTTCTATACTATTAAAATCTGTGTGCCTCTGTCTGTTTGTGTGTTTGTAACATCATCTTCTCAAGAACGGCTGGGTGTAGAGCTTAGCGGAAGGTACCGTTGGATTCAGAATGCCCGTGGCTCGCCATATTGACCATCGGCATCTTCGTGCGACTTTAATTAGCCGAGATATTAATTAAAAACTGATTTTCTCCCTACATTTCCCTACGTTTTGCACTTTCTTTCACCCGTTTTCCCTGTTTTAGGGATTTGGCCGAGTGCCAAATTCGTTTTTCTCGAATATCTGCGGAACGGCTCCGAGTTGCGATTCGAAACGCATATCCCCGTATTCGAAAAAAATCAACGAATCCATCGATACCCGTCCCATCTTCGTACGACAATAATCGGCGGAGTTATTAATTAAAAACTGCGAAAACGTTATTTCATTTTTCGGAGTGGCAACCGTCTCGGAATTAGCTGAGATAAAATTGCTTTTTCGAAAGCGCCGGGGGGATGACAATTGCTTCCGCTCGAGATTTGTGCTGGCGAAAGGTCACGTGTCAATTTCTTTTTTCTTAAATATCTATGGAACGGCGCTGAGTTGGAATTCGAGGCAGGTGTCTGCGGATTCCAAAAAAATTCTACGAATCCAATGATACCATTCTCATCTTCGTAGGACGTTAATCAGCTGAGATATTAATTAAACGCTAATTTTCGGGCTCATTTTTCCGATTGCAACAGTTTCTTGAATCGCCGCAGATACAAATCAAGGTTATATTCTAAAGTTGAATAAAGCACGCGATTGCATGTTACCTAACTGTATTTTAAAAATATTTCGTTAATGTAGGTATTTTAAATAAACAGCTGCTTTTCACAATTTTTTTTTAATTTCAGGTTAGGATGATTGTCACGTTAATTCTTTTATTGATATTGAATAAAAGTTATTATATTACATTAAATTTAAATGATGACGTTCTTGAAGTTGTACAACTTTAATCAGCTGGGATATTAATTAAAAAATCTGAAAAAGCTATTTTTTAAAAATATGTTGTTATTTTTTTAATAATAAATTTGATTTTTTGGAATAATATATTTTTTTATGTTATTAGATACGTGCACTTAATTTAGATATTATCTTTTAATGCAAATGATATTTTAAATAAGTTCGCACCAATAAAAATTAAATTCACACTTTTTTTTTTTTTTTTTTTAGATTAAAGATTTTTCTTTGCTCCTTTGAGATGGTATACGGTAACTTTCGAATCCCGGTGAGCAGGCAGGCTACACTCATGTTTTTTGTGATTTTACGCATATCTGTTGTGTATGCAGTGTCTTCTGGATGCATAAATGAATAAAGCTGAACTCTGGTAGTTCGGTCCTAATTTCGAATCCCGGCGAACGGGCTGGGTCCATGGGTGTTTGCGTGATTTTACGCATGTGCCTCGTGTACGCAGCATCTTCTGGATGCATAAGTGAATAAAGCGGCCGAAATTCGCTCAAAACCTCTCATTACTGGTAGTTCGGTCCAACTTTCGAATCCAAGCGACCGTGTTGGCTCAATGTGTGTTTTCGGGATTTTTCGCATGTGTAACGTGTATGCGGTATCTTCTGCATGCATACTTGAATAAAGTGGGAGCAGCCCGCGCGAAACTACAGAACACTGGTAGTTCGGTCCAACTTTCGAATTCCGGGGTACTGTACATAAAATTTGGTCGCATACGTGAATACAGCGCGCGGATACCGGGTAAAACCGCTGAACACTGGTAGTTCGGTCAAACATTCGAATCTCTGCGAGCGGGCTGGCTGCATGGGTGTTTTCCTGATTTTCCGCATGTGTATAGTGTATAAAGTGATTTCTGGATGCATATGTGATAAAAGTGGGCGCAGCCTGCTCAAAACCTCTTAACGCTGGTAGTTCGATCCAACTTTCGGTGTCGGCGAACGAGCTGGCTCCCCGGGTGTTTTCTTGCTTTAACTCATGTGTATCGTTTATGCAGTATCCTCTCCATGCTTATGTGTATAAAGCGGGCGCAGCCCGCTCCACAAAATCGCTGAACACTGGTATTTCGGTCCTACTTTCGAATTCCGGGGTACTGTATATAAAATTTGGATGCATACGTGAATACAGCGCGCGGATACCGGGTAAAACCGCTGAACACTGGTAGTTCGCTCAAACTTTCGAATCTCGGCGAGCGGGCTGGCTGCATGGGTGTTTTCGTGATTGTTCGCATGTGTATCGTTTATAAAGTATCTCATGGATGCATACGTGAATAAAGCGGGCACAGAATACTGGTAATGCGGTTCTCGTAATGCGGTAATTTCGAATCCCGACGAACTGGCTGGCTCCATGGGTGTTTTCGTGATTTTACGCATGTGTATAGTGTATGGAGTATCTTCTGGGTGTATATGTGAATAAAGCGGGCAGAGCCCGCGCAAAGCCACATAACACTGGTAATTCGGTCCAACTTTCGAATACCGGCGAACAGGCAGGCTCCATGTTTGTTTTCGTGATTTTACGCATGTGTATCGTTTATGCACCATCTTCAGCATGCATACGTGAATAAAGCGGGCACAGCACGCGCAAAATCGCTGAAAAATTGTATTTCGGTCCAACTTTCGAATCGGCAGCAGGCTGGCTGGAGGGGTGTTTTCGTGATTTTACGCATGTGTACGGTGTACGCAGTATCTTTTGCATGCACACGTGAACACTGTTTTGGGCGGGCTCCCGCCCAAAAGCGCTGAATACTGGTATTTCGGTCCAAATTTCGAATACCCGCGAAAGGGCTGGAAGCATGGGTGTTTTCGTGATTTTCCGCATATGTATAGTGTATGCGGTAACTTCTGGATGCATAGGTGAAAAAAGCGGGGGAAGCCCGCGGAATGCCGCTAAAAAATGGTAGTTCGGTTCAACTTTTCAATACCGGCCAAATTTAACATAGGATATCTTTTAAAAACGAACAATGATAAGCGGGCTTCAGCCCGCTCAGCTGGCGGGCTTGCCCGCTAGTTTTAACATAAAATTCATGTAATTTACTCATTAGTAGCATTAACTTGTGTTCCAGGCATTATTTTCCTCAGGCAGATAACAAATAGTTCTTTGCTCTAATCAAATAAACCAAACCAAAAGTGCTCAAGTTGACACCTACCCTTGCATTAAATTTGGTGACAGGGGTGTGACCGTTATTTTTGTTAAGACAAACTGTCGAAGTCTAACTCTATTGATGTTACCAGCTGTAGCATTTCATGATATGCCCATTTTGTTTTGTTGTACTTAAGTTGAAAAGTATTTTTCTCTTAAATAAGTTGTTCCGAATGACATTAAAATGTTAATAGTTGCATGAGAATTTCTTCATTAGAAAATCTTTCTATTTATTGCATTTATTATTAAGAGTATTTATTGCATACCATTTCCTTTGACATGTGATGATCACATGTAGAGTTTTGAAACTAATCTGGAACTAATGTAGCCTCATACATTTTAGTTAAAAAACACCTGTCAACTAGTGAAAGTGTTTTATTATTTTTTTCCCGAATTTTTATTGTGACTCGCGGAACAAGAGCTAATCCCAATGATTAAGTATTTGCTTATCGTTCTAAACCATGTACATCCACATCATAAAAATATCTAAGTAGTGAGCAGAAACAGGAAAATTACATAAATAGTTAGTTTGATTGTAAGCTAGAGGGAGCCACATTAGCTCGAGAGAGTTTAGGTGTAAGAAAAAAATCATGAAGTCAAAAGTTTTGATTTTTTTTTTGTATTTTTAATTAAAATTTTTTTTTTGTTATTTTATATTTTTATGACGTAGAAAAAACACAAAAGCTAAAAAGCAGAGAGGAAAGATTTTAGAAATTAAGAGGCTCATTGGCATATGGTGCTAAATCAGAATGCAGTAAAGATTGTAAAAACGCCAGGAAATATCGAAGACAGAAATTAATTCTGCGGGCATTATGTGATTTTTTAAAGGAACAGATTGATAACAGTGCGAAGAAGGCCACTTTTCAGTTGAACTTGAGTAGAAGATAGCAGTTTAGCAAAGATAGCAATCTATGAGGAATAGAAATTTTAGAAGATAGAGACGTCCGTCTTTCATGGCGCGCGGACTGGAACTGAAGAGGTGGACCGTGAAACAAGATGGTAATGACTGGCATTTAGTATTTTCTACTTTTACCAGTTAACATGGTAAAAAATATGTTCTAAGGCGTTGATTACAGTTTTTGACACAGCGTAGCACGGTTCGCTAAAGAGCGAAATGCAAAAGCATGTAAAAGTACTCGTTTGGTGATGAGAAAATAGGAAAACTTGCTTCGCTACGGTAGAAAATATTCCAAGTTCGAAAGCCGTCGAGCTGGTGTGGAGAGAAAGCTAATTCGTCGAGGCCAGTCACGTGGGTGGTCACCTTCCCAAGTACTGACCCCAAGAAGAGCAGCTTGAGTGGAGGTTGGGTGAAGTTCTGAAAAAATAGTAAAAAAAAACAGGTAATTAAATGAAAATTTCTTCAGTTACTACGAATGAGGAAAGATTAATCTTCATTCTCGGCAAATTTCATCAAGGATAAGGCAGCTTTGAATCCTGCAGCAAACTTCTCAGCTGTAGTTTTCGCAGCTTGGATCTTCTGAATATTTTCTATGAATCATTTAGAAAAATCTTCATTTTTCGGTCTTGTAACCATTCAAGCGCTTCTTTGAAATCATCAGGGTGAGGTTTAAGCTTTCTCTTGGCTTTTTCTTATAAAGAATCTTCAGAATAGTATTTTCGGATGTTGTTTCGTTATCACTAAATAGCTGTAGGAAATCGGCGGAAGTAGGAATAGTAACTTCAGGCTTAGGAGGAATTTTCTTGTGTTCAAATTTTTCGAATTTCTTTTTGTAGGCAGGTCATCCTCTTTAGGAACTTACGTGCTGTTGTCCGCAAAAAATACAAGTGGGTTTTTCATTCGGCTTTGAGGGGCAAAGTTTACTTCTGTGTTGTTTCGCCACATTTACACCACCGCTCTGGATTCAGGCTTAGATCTTGAGAATGTCCGAACTCTTGACATCGGAAACATTGGATTATTCTTCGTTTCGGGCTGAAATTTTCAATTTTGATATTAATACTAAACATATTGTTTAGTTGGTGAATCGCATGACCATTAGTTGATTTTTCAGTTCTAAAAGATAGGTGGGTAATTCTTCTATTGTGTCGTTACGCTTTTTAGTAAATTCTTCACTCTGAGAATAGGGAAATTTATTCGTTCTAAGTCAGCATAAATGGTTTCCTCGGCAGTGGTTTCTGGTAAATTCTTTAAAATAGCGTTGATAGGTTTTTTTGCTTTCTAGTAAAAAATAGTGGAATGGAATACTTCTTGCTTGTAATAGTTTTGTAGCTGCTCTGTAATCTTCAACAGTTTTCACACTGACATAGAGAAATTTCGATTTCATATCAGCTTCGAATTCATGTTTACAAGCATTGATAAAAAGTTCATGAACTTTAATACAGTGGATAAGGTTTTGCTTAAAAACAATTGGGGGGGATTTCATCTTTATTATTATCTCCTTCATCCGCGCTGTCATCATTGTTCAGGATTTCAAATTTATTTTCATTTGCGATTTCCATAAGTTTGCTCGGCGTGGGAGATTTTGCCGTCTTTTTGAGAGTAGTCCAATTTCCATTATCAGCTATTGGGGATTGTGAATATTTTGGAAGGGGGTATTTCTTCGCTAATTCTGCTAGTGCCGAATGATTAAGAGACTTAGGTGGTTCGTGAGCTTCTTTCATCATTTTGGGTTGGAAGTAATTTTCTCTTTTAGTGGTGTACCACATACAATCTTTAATAAGTTATCTGGGCCAACAGTTTTAAGTGTTTTTAGAATTTAGTCCATTTTCTGAGCCGTGTCGTCTTCTGCTTGGGAATTTGGGCCGCATCCTTTCCATCATGGGTTCTAGGTTTCTTCACACTGCTATGGTCGGAATCGGAGATTACTTTAGCGGATTTCTTCGCGGATTTATCATCTTTGACGTCTTTTAGCTGGAGGATAGATGCCGTAACCTCCGCCTATGATGGCTCTTGGCCGTTTTTGTGAACTTGGAATACCAGGATCGTAGACAGGAAGCTGTTGAAGTGCTCTATTATCAATCTGTTCAGTTTTGAGGAACAAATTTTGGCTAATTTTTTTTAATAACAATATCAGTTGGTTTAATGTTAAGGTCCGAGTGAATCACATCAGTACGAACGTACCAGGCTGCAGTAAGGACTAACTGTAAGATTTTACTTAGACAGGCTTGTAATTTTTTGATGTGAGTTTTCGCAGCGGTAACCCAAATGGTACACGGAACAAAAGTACTGCACACACTTTTCTTTGACATGTGATGATCACATGTTAAGTTTTAAAACTAATCTGGAACTAATGTAGCCTCATACACCAGTCAACTAGTGAAAGTGTTTTATTTTCTTTTTGAGACTCGTGGAATCCTAAGGTATGATTCGGGGTCCCGCAGAATAAGACCACAGGTTTAGAGTGAATCCCATTCAGCTAACTGTTTTCACAGAACAATCTTGCGAATCTGAATTTGCACTTCCATATTACATTGCATGTGGTGAAGTAGTGAATCAATTTCTAGTGTCTTTATGAATTGTTTGCACCTACTGAATACTGGACAAATTTTCTTATTATTATCTGTCAATACATCACTAAGACCTTCCCTGCTTGTTGACGAAAATTTTTTGTTGCATTATAGTACTTTGTATTCTTAGTTCTGCATGCGCTGTTGTTCTGTACTTCGAGTCTTCTTTAACTGAACAATGCGTTAAATACGTCCGTTGTGCATACGTTGCGCCTGTTGCGTATATGTACGCAATACACTGTATTTCTAGATCTCCACCACAATTAAACAGTTTATGCCGCCCAATCAGTATAGTGGTTAGTGACCGAAACGCCGTCGCATGAACCTCCGATCTAAGGTTCTATACCAATCAGTATTATGTCCATGCGACAGAAAAGAATCTACTATCCACCGCCGGCGGTATTCATTGAATCAATGATAGTAATATTACAATACTAAATTGACAATGTCATCTATACAATAATTGTTACATAATAATCCGTATGAAAAATATATATATGACTGCCTTAGCGATGGGCCCTGGTCCGAATCCCGGATAAGGCAGGGTTTTAAATGTTCGTCATATCATAGCAGGTAACGGTGGTCACCTATTAGGTGCTTCAATAATGAAATGGCTACCACTTCTGGTGCCTTGTAATGGAGCAAGGCTAATAGCTATGAAATAAAGCGTCAGGCCATTAAAAAATTAACAGTTTATATACAGTATAATTGTACGTAGGAAATCTGACATTACAATCTTATATTGTGTAGGAAAAACGTGGGTTCTTGATTGTGTAACTAAGCTGATTGTAGTAAACCCAGGTTTAACGCATAATGTGACAGTTTTGATATTTCAATCATCCATGAACACCAAGTATTCAGGATTGAATATTAGCAATAAAATGAATGAATTCAAGTTCAGCTAATCAGTTGTAGACGCTATAATGCAGGGGTTCTCACCGAGGGGGGAATTCCATAGTGTCAGGAGAGAAACGCAGTCAGCGTCTTATTTAGCTATCAGGTATTTAGTTTTAGTTTCAGAATATAAAAAACTACTTTTATTCAACTTTTGGTGTTTATCAGCACTTTCTACGTTTTTTGTTGTTTTATTTTTAAAATACGTAAAAATTGTCTAAAATTTAGACAAGTGTATTTTTTATTTTTCGAGTTTTCGGAAGGAAAGGAAATGATCTAGCAATGGGAAAGGGAGTGCATAGGAGAAAAAAGGTTGAGAACCCCTGCTATAATAGATGGAAAGAATGTTCAGAACTACGAAAGCGACTTTTATGAACATGATAAATATAAAACATGGTAAGAACTTGGTAAGATAAAATCAAACGTCTATACCAGAGGCTTGTATCTTAAATCTTGTAGCTATATAAATCTTGTAGGACTTTTTGGGAGCTTAGTATTAGTAAATACAAGGAAAAAATCAATGCTTAGCTAATTAATCTTACGACACATCTGGCGTTGTAAGATGAGACAGCGTACATAATTTTAGTTGCATTTCCATGGCACATTCGTTTCACCAATAAATCTAAGCTCAATAAATTAAATAATAATACACTATAGCCTTTTAAAACATTGCTCTTGCGAACTCCTTTGTCCTCTCGTTAAAACGATAGCTTACATTATTGAAGATTCAGTCAGCCTGAGCTAATGGATAAATTGCCTCTAATCGAATTGTAACGCTAATGCTTTAGTTTCCAAGCAAGCGAATTCTACAGTATTTTTGGCAACACAGACTAAGAATTCGATATCCAATTCCTCGGTAAATTTCGCTACTGAATTCTTAATCATTTATTGACGACAGCTTGCGGATAGCATAGATTAGAACGAATATATTATGTTAAATATGCCAGTAAAGGCTCAGGTTTTAATGTCAATTTTCCGCATAGCATTTAAAATTATTGGAAACAATGGCATCTTTTGCCATAGCATCAGTATATACGTTTTCCAAACCTTTTTTTTCAATTGAAATTGAATTCTTGTCTACATCGTGTCTACGTACGGTTGGGAACATATGTGTCATTTAGAAAGGTTTCAGAACGTTCTAGAAATGGTTTTCATAGAGTTACAATTAATACTACAGACAGAGATTTTATACATTCTACGCCAACAGATTCATTGACATTGTAAAATTCTGATGCAATTTAGTGTCATAAATTTTACTACGTCCTCTTTTAATCTATAAACATATATCTATCTAGTATTCTTTAAAAATGTGAATGTTAATGCCTCTTTTTGAATATCAGTATTCGTATTTTACCTGCATTTACATTCAAATATAATACAGTCTATAATTGCAAGATTTAAATCTCTCGCTTTAAAAAGCTTATTTGGCTTTTATCTATCTTGTATAAAAGAAACTCTAAAAATATTTCATATCATTTTACAGAACTTAATCACGCTTTATGCAACTGCCGTTAGACAAGCAAATGATTAAGTATTAATACAGATTGTGTATTGCAGTTAAATGTTGGTGCAGATGCTTTAAAATGTTGCGTGAATGGAAAAATCATAAATGACGATAGAGCGAGCGTGAAACACACAACAATGAACATGAAAATGTTTAATGCACTGTAGCACTCTCTTTTTTTTAATTCACATTGAAATTCATGTAATTAATTGTATTAACAATATATCTACAAAAAATTGCTTTATGTTTGAATATAAAGATCTAATATAAATGATGTTATAATGAATTTGCCTAAACTAAATGTACTTTGTCATAAATCTTTAAATAGAACATGTAAGAGACCTGCCGCTAAGATGAAACAAGATTTGGTGTAAAAGAGCCTTTTTTTAAAACTAAATAAGCTGGACAAAAGGCACACATGGTGCTTACCAGCCAACATTTACGGCGTGAACTCAAAAGCAGAATTTTAAAATTATAACTAAATTTAAGGCAGCTATTAGCCAAAGGTTATGCAGAAAAACTTAAACGCGGAAGCTGGCTCTTAAACCTACATCGACGTGACAGCATTATTGGAAACAATAAACCAACGCCGTAGACAGAAATGCTTATCTTAGAATCTCATCTAGTAACGTGACCAGCAGGCATAATACGCTCTGTCTAAACAATCTCAAACCTCACTTAAATACACGGCTGCCAGTCTCATTCTGGCAGGAAAACGGAAAGCGAGAAGTAACAGTACACATTCGGAACATAAAATAACTGGTTAACTAACATAAATAAACTTCATAATGTTCAAGTAAAACTCCTGGGAAGTTTTGTTCAAATTAAAATTACTTACCACATCAAATCATATTACAGTATTTTCAGAATGTGCATTTCTTTTAACTCAAAACCATCGCAAAAAAGCCCATTATATTAGGCTAATATTTCTTCACAATAGCCGCAAAATACGTTTTTAGTTCATAAGCATTACGTGAATTATTTCTGTTAATATGTTTTTCAGAAATTTCTGGAGATAATACTTAGTGGGATTTAATTTCACATAAAGGCGATCAGAAACAAGTGTAACGTTAAAGACAAGTGTAACGTTCAAGAGTAACATTCAAGTGTACATTCACGTAATTCAGAGAGATAGCTAAATGTGGGCTTTGCAAGAAATTTGTTGTATGTGAGGTTGACGCAGGCTATTTAGATATATTCTAATAATTGACGCAGGCTAATTCAATCAATGATAAATGGTTATCTGTTTACGAAGTATTGACTGCGTTGCAGCATACTACGAAACTCTTCCATATGCGTGCAGGTGAAAAGGAACAAGATCTGATGTTTTATTGCGACGATAGCAAATGTGAATAATAGCACTAACGATAGCACTAATGAAATCACATATATGATGTTATCATGATCATCATCTTTATGTGGAATGCGAGAAAACACTGTAGAGTCGTTAGGTTATTTTGAATCAGGAGACATGAAAAATGTGCAATGCATTTGCCGGGACTCAAACCTGGACCTCTCGGATACGCGCCGAATGTGCTACCGTTATACTACGAAGGCATGCAGAAAGGAGGGAGAAAATGCTTTATATACTCTCCCTTTTAAAGGGCGAATAGGGATTAGGGGACCCAATCGCCAAATCCTGGTGGTGGAGAATCAGCATCAACCACCTTTTAGTTTGGGCGTCGCTGTAGAGTCATTAGGTTATTTTGATGCAAGGGACATGAAAAATGAGCAATGAACCACTCGAATATGCGCCGAGTGTGCTACGGTTACACCACGAAGGCATGCAGAAAGGTAAGAGAAAATACCTTATAACAGTACTTAGAGGAGACCCAAACAAGATCATTAAGGTCTATTTTTAGATCAGGTAGATCGGGTTGTATTCCTCTCATTTGTAACCTTATAATAGTATTAGAATGATTTAAACTAAAAGAATCACATAGTTAAAATATCGAATTACCCCTAAATTCATTGGCTACAATCTTCTCGTAAAATACGACGGTGGAAACAATATTTTCTAATTTTCTTTAAATATCTAATATTTGGAGTGTATTAGAAGCAATCTCTTTGTATCTTTTCTTTCAATAGTGAAGGAAATCCATATATGAGAGAATATACTTATAGAGGGGATATATAAACTTATAGCATCTAAATTAATTAGTAAATTGGAATAAAAGCAAGGCAATTCCTCTATAATGTAATAATTGCAACCGTGTATAAGAGATTTAACACAATATCAAAACTAATCCAATTAAAGAGAGAATTCAAAGTAGAGCAATCTCGAGAAACAAAAATGCGAAAAGGAAACTACACAAATAAAAGTTAATCTCCTTTTATTGAAACTCCAATTCAGAACTCATCGGGGGAAAATGAATTAAAGCTTCATAAAAGGTGATAAATATGTTTCCAAAATATGTTTCGTTCTCCTCGTCCATTGGTGATCAAAAACCGTGAAAAGATTTCATCTAATTTTTTATTAAAGACTTTAAAATTCATATCAAACCAAAAAACTCGAATTTAAAATGTACCAGAATTTTCCCTACATGAGTAAAGAAACAGATCACTGAGCCGGGTAACAGAGTGGATTATTTATATACGTTTGGTGCGGCCGATTGCAACCAAAATACGAGGTGCACATCTACATGTTATAGCAGTCCCATATACAAAATTTCAACGTTCTGAGGCTACTCGTTTTTGAGTTATACGAGATACATACGTACGTACGTACGTACGTACGTACAGACACCACGAAAAATTTTATTCAGAATTCATTTTAAAGCAGTATTATAATTTTGTTGGAGGAAAAGAGTCCTTTATTCTGTCCTTACGTAAAGATGTCACGTAAAAGCATCGTTAAATTGCATTCGATACCAGGTCAAAATGAATATTTTCATTGAAATGTGTGGCCTGAAACTTTTTGCAATTACAATACTTCCTTTTTACTTCGTACAAGGAAGTAAAAATTAGATGAAATCTTTTTACGAGTTTTGATCTCAAATGGACCAGGAGAATTAAACATATTTTTGAAACATATTAATCGACTTTTATGAAGCTTTAATTCATTTTTCCCTGATGAGTTCTGAATTGGAGTTTCAATAATCGAGATTAACTTTTATTTGTGTATTTTCCCTTTCGCATTTTTGTTTTTCGAGGTTGTTCTACTATGTGTGTGTGTGTGTGTATTTAATTATGGCAAAGCTCACTAGGGCTATCTGCCTAAGGGGAGGGATGTCTTCGTGGAGGACTTTCTAAGGGAAACTGACTCGTATACACGTTACACATGGGGAAAACCACGAAAACATCCACGCAGCCAGCCCGTTCGCGGGATTCGAACCTCGGACGGAACTACCAGTGTTCAGCGACTTTACCGCTCGGCCGCTGGTGGGCCTGTTCTACTATGAATTCTCTGTTTAATTGGATTAGTTTTGATATTGTGGTAAACCTCTTATACACGGTTGCAATTATTATATTTTAGAGGAATTGCCTTGCTTTTATTCCAATTTACTAATTAATTTAGATGCTTTAAGTTTATTCTACTTCAATCCTGCAGCTATAGCGCAGGAGGGTTTTTTAAAAAAAATATTCTAATTTTTTTATTAGAATTTTTAGCCTAGATATATATTTCTATCTCTCTCTCTATATATATACATATATATTAATATAATTTTGCTGGCGAACCCTTAAATATTTTTCATCTTCTAGTGATTGTATCCAGACTTTAGAACAAGCGTTGCCATTAAGTTATTTTACTAATTAAACTCCTGAAGCCACTGTAATTTCGCATTTCATTATTTTTTCTTTTCAGCAGGCCGGATATCCTTGCCGTTTCCTATTCTTTTAATTTAGAAGAGGATTTTTATGAGTCATGCCCAGATACGACAGAATGAAAGTGTATCCCGAAGGCTTGCACTTTAATTAGCTCCAGTATAAATACTCCTCTTCCTACGGGCTTGAATCCGGGATCTCTCATGTAATTGACTTTATAGAGTTCTTGACTAATGAAAGTGCACAAAGCATTGATTTTTCAGGCTCTAATTTCCCTTTCCGTTTAGTTAGATGCTTCACGAATATTATTCGAAATTTTGTAAAGTAATCGATACGCTTTCCTTACTAATATACACTGGATAAAACTAACATTGAAAATTAACGAATTATGCAAATTTATATTTAAGAAAACATAACTTTCTTTGAAAGAACACAGCTTATTGAATAAATATTTATTTTTGATTTTTAATCTGTTCACTATTACAAAGCAGAAAGCATTCAATAAAAATATTTTGCATATTTCGTCAAAAATATAGAGTGGATAAACTTATAGGACTGATTTTTTCTATCCACTTTGAAATAATATATTATAAAGAATTCAATATATACAACAGCTTCTAAAAATAATAGTTTCTAAAAATCTTTGAATATTGTTTTACTAATTTTTGAAGATGAGTAACATTAATTTTCTGTATTCGTCATAAAACTAGCTTAAAGGCAGCACAATATAAATATATATCAAAGTAACAAAGGTTTATAAATTCAGATTAATATGTATCACATAATAAAGAAATCTCTAAGCATCTAACTGCTTTAATAGTTAACTATTCTAGATGGAATATTTGGCTATTCTTAGTAACTGATTTCAGTTATATGCATATTTATTGTTTGTTGAATCTAGAGAGGAAATGTTCAGAATAGATTTATGCAATTAAACAGGCTAATACTATTTGACCATAAAATTTGAAGCCTTATTCTATAGCTCGATATGAAGCAACATTAGATATTGCTCTGTAGATACCAATTTCCGACTCTAATATGTTTAATAATTTTAATAAATTTGCACTAAATTGTGTCTGCTTGAAATTACAACGTGCATAACTGAGGAATCCATTTACTGGGTATAATATATGCCATTTAATTTTAACAGTTAGAATTAATAACTAATAACGATTATTATGATAATATTAAATTTTATTATAACTTATTTTATAATTCCCTCTACAAGAGGCATAATTCAGGTTCTTTTGAATTACGTTTGGACATAAACGGAGAAATTGTTTGGAGCAGCTGCATTATATCTAGGCATACTGATGATAACAGCAGACTATATTAACTTTTGTTATATTAATATGGCCGCGGACTATCGATTCGTTTATATATCTTTGAAGGATCACTCTGTATATACAGGAAAAATTAATATTGTATAATAAAAATCAGTTACAAACAGCACAGTAATTAACTTCAACAGCTTAAGCAAAATACACATATAACCAATTTCTCCTTAATACTCAAGAAATATCGACAATTTCCAAAATTGCTTGCGGAGTACACTCTCAGTTCAGCTAAATCTCGCAGTTAAATGGCCAACTATAATGACAGCAATAATAGCTCTGATACTCTGACGCTTTATTGTTTTATTTCGTTACCTATCAGGGAAAATAACCGCTTTTGCAAGAGTCTGAAAGACTTACTATAGGGCTTGACTTTAGAATAGTCCGAATTTTTATGGTCTCCGATTAAGGTGGAGCAGGAAGAGAAAATAAAAATAAAAGTAGTAACTCATTGTCCCTTTAAAGAAGCTAAGTTTCTTATCTCAACGATAAGGTGGCGCCATCTGTTGGTCACGAAGGCCGAAAAACTACTTTGAGACATCCGACTTCAGTCGAGGCAGGGGGATCATCAGTTTGCCAGTCAATCACTTATGGGGTACTCAGGCATTAGGCCCTTTATCTCTACATAATCTATGAATTAATATTTGTATCAAAAGAGGAGAGGTTCATAAAATAATGTAAATTTTTTCAAAGCCAAATAAATGGTTTGAAAGAAAACTGCCCTCTAGAGTTCTCCTTTGACATCTAACTGACATCATCCCACTCTGTCCATCTCTGACATCATCCTAACATAACTCCTCTGATATCATCCCACTTCTGTCCTGACATAATGGAAAGTCATGTTATGGCTTTCTCCGTTTCATCTTTTGTTGAATGTGAAGAAATTGAGATGCACGCTCACGAGGAAATTTACTTACGAGGCTGGTTTTTTTAGCTGTGAAGTTAGAAACGACAAAAATAAACTATGTATTTATTTTTAGGTTATGGTTAGATCCGCTAAAATTACTGATGATGTCAAGATCATGGTAGAGGCTGGTTATTTTAACTGCGAAGTTAATATCAATAACAACAAAAATAAACTATGTATTTATACTTAGGTTATGGTTAGAATCGTCAAAATTCTGATGATGTCAAGATCTTGGTAGAGGCTGGTATTTTTAGCTTTGAAGTTAATATCAACAACAACAAAAATAAACTATGTATTTAATTTTTAGGTTATGGTTAGATCCGCTAACATTACTGATGATGTCAAGATCATGGTATAGAGCTTCATCCATCATTTGTAAGGAGGTAAATTTTTTTTTAGATAAGCAATGCCCCCTTAGATCACGTGGGAAAAATGCACGCCATTAACAATCCATTTACTTCAAATCATAGATTATTATCTCATTAAACACTAACAAATAAAAAAATGAACTTCATTATTGAGCTTTTGTGAATACTGTGGCTGAAATTCGTATACTAAATACTCTGTTTCCCGTTTAAAAATGTCCATCAAACGACCAACTTCAAATAGTAGCGATTGTTTCTCATAACAATCAGCAGCCATCATTTTTATTCATCATCCATCCATACTCGTTTAGTTTTAATTCCTTCAATGGATTACGAAAATTAAAAGGTATTTAGTCTTTTGAAATCTCCCGATTTAAATTGTAGTCTCTTTTATCTATATGATTTTGGAACAAATTATTGTTTGTATACAATATTGAAGAATGAAAATCTCTTTCTTTCTGTATGATTTATATAGTAACTAATGATATATATTCTTCTCATAATCTCTAGAATATTTTAGAAATTAGTCATTATTGTCATAGCAAATTTTTGAATGTTGATTTAAAAATGTTCCAGAAAGGACATCGATCCTTTTTGAACTGCTTAATTATAGTATGAATTTTCTGAGAAGATGCATCCAACAAAAGTATTGTAACACTGTAGAGAATGTCAAAAATGAGCAATGGTCTCGCCGGGACTCAAACCACGGACCTCTCGAATACGAGCCGAGCGTGCTGACCACTACACCACGAAGGCATGCTAAGAAGGCGGGATAAATACTTTATAACGTAACTTCTAATTTCATGCTTTTGCCACTCATGCTAAAAAAAGTGCAGTGTTCGGGTTCACCACTTTAGGATTATTACTAACATTTATTCATTTTTAGTAAATAAATAACTTTATTTATCTATGCGTCATTAAAAAATTCCTACAAGAATTAGTAATATTCGACATTTTTATTTATTTTCGTTAATTAATTTTTAAGTTACACGTTTCGCCTACTGAGGGAAATATATTATCTTATATGTATTTAGCTAAATAAATTACTTAAAAAGCGTTTTTAAAAGGAATTTTGCAGTGTATTGGAAAAGCTAAATACTTGTGAATGAAAATAAATTTGGAAAGAGCAACATAGTTAAATATTACATAAAACCAGGAGTCTTCCAGTAAATATTGCTCTACGCATTTGCAAGATAAATATATTTGTATCTGAAGTCTGCTTTAACATAGTGTGTTTAAGATTTAGTCGACTTTATTTTCTTTTACAACTTGTGATCCTATCTCCTTTTCTGTAATACTAACGTTTAAAACTATTTTCTCTTCTAGATTCAAATGCAGGAACACTCTAATCAAATTAAATACTAGTATTAAATATCCTCTTCCACCCTTAGTAGAAATTTCTATCCTCACCATTTCTTAAGCATGTAAGTACCTTAGATTTACCGGCTTAGCCATCTCGAGCCGCTTCTAGAAGATCGATTTCTTTCCTTGAATGAGAAGCTTGGAAGCCATAGGCTTATTCTAAATGAAGTGTCATTAATATTACAGATCGAAAAAGTACTGAAAAATAAACACAATTACTTTAATAATAGTAATAATATAAGATGGAAATATTTAACTCAAGTTCATAATGATGTGGATGCTTTAAAAAAATTTTTAATTCCGAAATAAAGTGTTTAGTTTTGGTAAATTTTTAAATCCTTGGTGTGTATTTCTCAAAATACTTTTTGTGGCTTATTTAAAAACCTATGGTTTAGTTAGACTGGCAAACATATTTTTGAGCACATGAAACGCTTATTTATATTTTTAACATGAGCTTTTAACATGAATTCAAATCAGCTAATTTTTACTTCAATAGAATCTAAGATTTTGATGCTAAAACTCTATTAAATGCAGACTATGTTGTAAAATGTTTCGAACATAGTTACATTATGTTTTTACTGTTTCACGTAGTTACTATGTTCTACATTATATTCGTAGTATTAACGTAGTTACATTATGTTACATTATATTCTTAATGTAACTACATAACGTAGTTACATTACATGCTCTAGAGCATTGTTGTTTTATCACAATGCGAGAAATATATTTATGCAGATTCTTCATTATTTGATTTCTTTAAATATTATACAGGGCGATAATATTTGATGGCAACAATTTGAAAAGCGATACGAATCTGAAACCTTACAGATTTTACTTTATGTTATGTACTTTTTAACTATTATTTATGAGATGAAACCGAAACTTATGCGTTTAGTTTTTCCATTGGCAATTGGATGTGTCGCTGTGTATACGATGGCAATAAATCTACCAGCTTTTTGTTATCGCAGAAGAACTCATGCGCATTCGCTTTGCGGTGAATTAAGACAATGATATTATAATTCATTCGGACCATTCAAACGTCCTGGCTGTATGGGCGTTCTCGTAGATTTCCCCATGTGTAACGTGTCAACGAGCCACTTTCTCTTAGAAAGTTTTCCACGAAGGCATCCCGCTCCCTAAGTAGATAGCCCTTGAGGTATTGCCAAAATCCCATAAACCAAACCAAACTCGCCTTCCAGGTGTAACGGTAGCACACTCTGCGCGTGTTCGAGAGGTCCAGGTTCCAGTCCCGGCGAAAGCATTGCTCATTTACCACCATAACTTCTGCTTCAAAATAACCTAATGATTACAACTTTCACAAAGGCATCCCTCCTAAGGTAGGCAGTCATTGTGAGCTTTCTAATATAAATTAATCAGCCAACTAAATTATTGCTGAAAATTGTAGATAACAGTAACGTTTTTAATTTGGCTGAAATACATTTATTCGGTTAGTCAAAGCTTCCTTTCCCCAAAATATCAAATTTCTCTTCTCAAATTAACTCAAACTTTTAACCTTCTCCAAAATTTGCACCCGAAAGGGAAATGCATGCACATATGACAGAAGATGAATAGTTCTTTTACGTAAAGCATCTAACTGAAGTTAGAATTTCAACAAAAACAGCGTTTTCATTAGCAGGCTGTATTTTGTTCTGAGTATTTTGACACGGGTGATCCATCACATTTGGCGTTAAAGTATTTAAAGTTAAGCTACATTTAACAAAAATGCTGATTTAAAAAATGAAACTGCTCTTGGAAATATGTATGTTAAGTTACATGTACTTCGTTGAATAATTCACACTTCTTTCACTATTCCCCATTTCTGCTGTTTTGTTACAGATTGCTTTGCTATTTAAAACAAATGTATGAAACGTAAAAGATTTTAAAGACAAGCGTTTTAAATATCATTAGTCTTCTGCGTTTATTTATAACAACGAAGGATGCCCACTAGGGATTGAACGGTAAAATTACTGAACACTGGTAGTTCCGATATGGATCTTGCTTTTTGTAATTTTCTTCATGTGTAACGTGTGTACGAGCCAGTTTTTCACAGAAAGTCATCCAAGGAAGTATTCCTTCTCTTAGGCAGATAGCCCTAGTGTGGTTTGCTGTAATCCATTAAATCTAAAACTTTATACCTAAACTTGTAACAATGCAGGACACTTCTGACTACACCCCCGGTGCTTTCGAAAAACATTTTTTTGTTGGAATTAATTAAATAATTTTACAGAAACTTCTATTAATCTTCATTATAATTTAAAATACAATTATTATAATAGCTTTAAACAAAATAATACTTTTTCAGGAACTTCTAATTATTTATCTTTTTAATCGATATAATTTAATGCTGGATTTTTTTATTTAGTAAGTATGTAGTGAAAGTCATCTTTCTGCGTTGAACAAACACATACTTAATAACTAAAGAAATTAGAAAATGTTTCATGAGAACATCTTTAAAATTCTGAGTTTTCAATTAAGAAATATTGTTTTTAGTATTCTATTAATATACCATTGGTCAGCGAAATTGCCTTACCACCAGAGCATAAATTGTAATCTGGATACTTGCTGGAGTGATGATATATGGACTATTGTCGCTTGTCTGATATGAGAGCAAACCAATTAAGTTCGGCGTGGCAAGGAGGCAAGATTTGCCTGTCGTAGGCAACAGCCTTGGGCACCCCACATGAGACAGCATGACTTTGCTCAGGACCGCCCCTAAAACTTGAAGGAGAGCACCGGAGAGGATTCTCCCACACCTCTTCCTCAACCACCAACCTCTCGAGAGGACTTCCGGCTTACCGCATATTTTGAGAAACCTCATGGCGCACAGACGCTATACATTACAAACATTCATGCCTTCTTTCCGGGATTCGAGCTGTGCGTTAGTCAGAGTCACTAACGACTATACCGGTTGGGATGGTTATGCTATGATATAAGGATAATTATATACTATCAGAACAATATTCTTCGAATATGCACTTCTGCATTCGCAATTAGCTTTTTGTGATCTTCGTTTACACCCGTCAAGATCGCTCTCTACATATATTGGGCGCGCATTGTATTTGCATCTGAAGTGAATTTGTAATCACTTGCATTACGAGTGATAAATAATGTATCTGTTGAATCTATGTTGGAATTCCTAACTGTTTTTTTGTGTTGCTTGTCCACCGAGAAGCACTGTATTATTCGGCCTACCCGAGTAGATAAAGCCTTAACACTAGCTGCTTTGGAGTGTCACAGCTGAAAGAGTTGAATTCATGCGCTTTTCATGATTTTCCGGTGAATTAAATACGAATCATTTTCCGTCTAGAAAAACCGTCGAATAAAGGCACTTTTAAAAGCAATCTTCGGGTGTTTTGCCGTAACTGAATATAACAATTAGCAGATTTTATCCGAGTCATGTGTTTTGCTTATGACGAGAATAAAGACACGACTGTACTAACCATGACACGTAATACCCATTCCCAGGGAAAGGAATTCGACTGATAGCATTTAACTATAGTTTCAGGTAGAAAAGATACTAGAGTTCCCTAATGCCGCACAGATATTTAGACACAAACTTTAATTCCAGGATTCAAGCTCCAAAACAACTCCGTAGCAGTTACCATTGGATTGCCCGGAGCGGCACATGTGAAGAGAAAAAGTGCAGAGTCATTAGTTTTTTCTGAAGCTGGATACTTAAAAAATGTGCAATGCCCTCGCTGGGACTCGAACCTGAACCTCTTGAATACGCGGCGAGTGTGCTACCGTTACACCACGAAGGCATGCTGGAAGTAGGGAGAAAAAATATCTTATATAATGCCCCTTTCAAAGAGCGACTGGGGATTAGGGAACACAATCACCAGATCCTGGTGGTGACGAATTATTCTCCACCACCTTTTACTTCGGTCATCCCTGTAGAGTCATAAGGGTTTTCGATTCTGGAGTGGTGAAAAATGTGCAGTGCTCTCGCCGGGACTCAACCCTGGAGCTCTCGAATATGCGCCGATTGTGCTACCGTTACACCACGCGAGCATGCTGGAAGGAGTAAGAAAATACACTTCTAAAAGTGCGATAATTAAAAAACGAGGCTATGGCAGTGAGATGAGTTCTCCTGCACTGTCCGAATATAGCTTGAAAACATATAAATGATAGCAGGACACTTTGGCTTCCAGAGGATTTCAGCACACGCGTCACTTAGCAATCACGGAAAAACAAAACTGTATAGCTTTGTATTGAACAAAGTGAAATAGCAACTAATGTGTAAGCTAATGCAGGAAGACATAGCATCTAAACATATGGGCAGCTGAGAAACAAATAAACGATTTGGAAGTATACATATCAGTGCAGAACTATATACAAAGTTGAATATGGGCAAGAGCGTTGAATACAGAGGGGAGGGTGTCTCTATTCTCCTATTATTGTGGGATCCTTACGTTGTGGATATGCTTGGGGCAGACTGCATATGATTTGACATGGCGGAGTCGGCAGTGGCACAATCTTTTTTGTTAAAATCTGTGAGCGTCTGTTTGTTTGTGACATTATCTCCTCCGGAACGGGGGGAAGTTGCAGTTTCGAGAGACGTACCCCCCTCCCCAAATCCTAAAAATTCATGAGAAGTCATTTCAACCATTCTCATCTTCGTACTACTTCAATCAGCCGAAATGTTAATTAAAAACTCTGAAAACGATAATTTTCGCCCTCATTTTTTCCGACTGGCAACAGTCTGGCACGCTGAAGGTAAAAATCTGCTTTATTTCGTGAAGCGTTGCCACTGCTTGCTTTGAAATCGTAGAGTTTGTTAATAAAAAATTGTAAGTATATAAGATATTTCTCCCGACTTCCTAGCGTGCCTTCGCGCTGTGGTGGTTCTGCACGCTAAGACGGTATTCCTGAGGTCCGTGGTTCGATTCCCAGCGAAGGCGGTTGCTAATTTTTCATCTCTCCTGCTTCCAAAAAATACCTAATGTCTCTACAAGTTTTAGAAAATATGAAATAAAAATAGCATTTCCAAATATTAAGTATATTATTATTATATTTAGGTTATGTTCTGACGTTAAAAAAAGCACACGATGTTATGTGATGTCATTGTATGTCGAAAATGTTTCGTTAATGTCAACATTTTAAATAAATAGCTGAAGTTGTCAACTTTTCTGTTTCGGATTAAGGTTGTTAGATACGACAGTAAATGTACATCATTTTGTCCATTCAACTTATTTCTACCTAAATAATGACTCAAAAATTTAACTACAACCAAAAATGTTAAAAATGTTTATTCTACCAAAATAAAAACATTTTACAGCTGTTGCCACTCAAGCAAAACTAAAAAAGAAATTAATATTACACTGGTTGAATGTAGATGAACAATACTTTGCAAAGGTTATTGACATTGATAAAAACTTGATATATTACATTAAATTTAAATCATGCCATCATACGTATATGTATTGTCCAAAGTTTTTGTTTCTTGGTTTGGAAACAAAAACATTATTTACGAATCGGTTGTTGCTTGGAAAGAATGAGCCGACTTCACTATTATTGAAATACTATTTTTATGCACTTTCTTTTCAAATGTTCAAAAATTCATAAATTTTGCTTTGGTCGCAGCTAGCAACTTTGTGTACAGTACATTAAATTAATAGTCCATTTTGTTTTCCGTTTTTCAGTATATAGAACTTATAAATATTCCTTTGACCGTAGCCCGCTCATCTGGCGAGTTTCCCTCTAGTATAATGAGTATAATGACTGTGCCAGTTTTATTTTATTTCAACTGTTCAAATAATTAAAAATGAAATGTTATTTAAATTGCGTTTTTGAGAGCATGGCTATCTTGCATTATTTGAGCACAAAGTTTCTTTTTATTTGATGTATTATTTGGAAAAAGAAGTAATTATAGACAGAAATGTAATAAATAATATTTAAAATCGAATGTTAATGAGGCATCCAATTTCATTTACCTTTGCTATTGATCGTATTCCTTTGACAAAAAATCCCATGGAACTCTTCCGTTGAAATCTGTTTTAATGATGGAATTTTGTTTTCATATTATTAAATACCAGAATATCAAGAAAGTGAATAAAAGCTCTTATATTCTTCTGTTACACGACTGATGTGGAGATACGTGGAACAAAATTATGACTTTGAAAATGATTGAAAATCGAAATTTAATTCTAACTTATAAGCAGAAAACTCTTTAAACCATCTAAACATGTAACATCATTAAATGCATAGCTTTCATTTCAATTAAAATATACCTTAAAACATGTTTTTGACCAATATTTGAATTTAATGATGATTTTACTTATTTTTTGATATTATCAGACCTTTTATATATTATTTCTAGTTTCCAAAAACCGTTATTTCTAAGTAAACATTACGCTAAACAAGTTTATATTTACGTAACCTTTTCATGAATTACACGTAGAATTAAATCTTATGCGTACAATTAGTTCATGATAAAGGTTTATAAATTAACATGTATTCTTAATAATTAATTATTAATTCTAAGTATGCATTTCTTAATTATTTGCGTTAATAATGATAAGTAAGTCGCATTAATAAAATGTATTCCATTATTCAAAAGATAAATACGTTCCTCTCTCTATTAAATATTTCGTGATCATTTTATAAAAGTAAACTAATATCTAAGTAATTGTTAATTAAATAATGATCACAATCATGAATTAATACTGAAAGATTTTAAAAGAAACATTTAACAATAGTTCGAGAATTTTATCTTCATTTATACAGCTTAGGAATTCTTCCTTTCGAAAATTAAGCATTCATATTTTTTCAATAATTTACTTCAGAGTTTTTATTAGTTATGCACAAAAATGATCATTAAACTAAACGAAATCTACTATGAATGATATGCAAATAAAAAATTAAAGGAAGAACTACGAATCAAAACAAGAAAATGAAATGCATTAAATAAATTAAAAATGCTCTTATTAAAAAACAACTGAATGGAAAGGAATTTTAATATGATCAATAATATTTTCTCAACTATTTAAACTTTTATTCCGCACTGCGTCTACTTTTTAAATAAAGACAAAAATATTTCAAGAGCAATTTAATGAACTTCAGTGTTTAGATGTTGAGTACTTTGATGTTAAGTGCAGTTTATAATATACTCGAAAACTTTTGAAATGTAGAGAAAAATCAACCACAGAATATAAAACCAAACGAAAAGCAACAAGAAAAGAGTAATCACGTCACGAAAATGTAGAACGAAAAGTTAGAACCAAACATAAATTTTAAAAGTAGATAGCAAGAGCCATTATTTCACAAGAAGGATAGAGCAATAAAGCTAGACTAACTGAAGTTCATAATTGCAGCAACACTTTCGAAACTTTTCGTAAATGCGGTAAACTCAAGTAACTATAATAATTTGCGTTTAAAAAAGAATATGATAGAAACAGCTGGTGTGGACTATATATAAGAATGTTTTCTTAATCAGCCTTGCCCTCCTGTATGATGGAAGAAACATTTGTGATACTGAAACTGGCTGAATGTATAAAACTGAAATTATTCTGCATTTTTATTTTTTAAACTGATATTGATTTAGGAAGTTAAAAGTAAATCTTTTCTGTCGCCACCAAACTGACATGCATTTTAAAAACTAACTAACAGAAAAAAAGATAGCAAACCTGATTATCAATACAAATTAGGACTAGTTTTCTGCCGGCAGATATTATTCTGACGTCACAGTTTTGTAACAGTTAAAACTGACAGAAAATGGCGACAGCTGGCAGTGACTTTTAAAAGTATTTTAAATTGAGAATTAATTAGTAATACTTACTAATTTGTAAAATAATATTATTTACATGCTAATTAATATATGTTAATAATAAGAATTCATTAATTATTGCTTTAATCAACATATAACTCTAAATAATGGAGAAAGAGTAATTAAATTCAATTTTGTTTATTTATACTTTATTTTTACAAAACTATGTACAGTAAGACCCCGCTTAACGCGGGGGGATACGTTCCATCAAAGTAGAGCGTAATGCGAAACAGCGCTAAACGAGGCTATCTTTACATGTAAATATTGGGTTAGGGGAAGATGGCTAGGAAATTGGTTAGGTATTAAATTTAAAAAGTATGTTTTTTTAATAAAAATAAAACCAAACATTTATTTCTTAAAGCCCAAATTAATACCACATTATTATTTCTTGCAAAAATAAAAACAAAATATAAATAACAAAATGAATATTCTTTAAAAAAACAAATAAAATTCTCAGTCAGTCATATCTAGTTAGCCTTCCGCGTTTTCAGTGTTCTGCCTTTTTGTGACAAAAGCATCTAATGTTGTTTGCCTTTTTCATTTGCGTTGTTCTTTTAAAAGTTCTTCATAAACGGATAGAGCATCTCTAACACCACGCCTTACTTTTGAGCTCCTGTCCAAATTCGGATCGTTTTCAATGAATTGATCCATTATTTCAGTTATGGTAGACAAACTCCTTTTTACAAACGCCATCGAAAGTTCTTTTTGCTCTTCTTCTGAATCACTGCTGTCAACATTTTTGTTTTCTTCTTGTTCAGTTAATTCCTTGAGCTCATCATTAGAAAGACTAGCCGCTGCTTCTTGAATTATTTCTTCGACATCTTCCACATTTACCCCTTCAAAATATGTCTGTACAATACCGCACCAAACAAGAAATACAAGTACACTCTTTCGGATATGTATTTGAAACCTATCGCTGCATAATATTTCGGGGAATCCCCGTATGCTGCGAGCGATTTCGTGGAATCCCCGGGTTGAAATAAAAGAGCGCTAAACCGAAACAGCGCTAAACGAAACAGCGTTAAACGGGGTCTTACTGTACTTAAAATTAATCTTTACCATTGCAAGATAAAATGTTTCCTTCACTTTAGGCAGATAGCCACTGAGTGCTTTGCCAATTGAGCAAAAAACAAAATTTCTAAATAAATCTACAAAAATAAGATTTAATTATTATCATTGACTTTTAAATGCTTGCTAACTGTACTATTCAGATAAGGTAATTTATTAAAGGTAGTGAACTGAAACTAACCCTCCAGTCACAGCCAGTGATACATATGTCAAAAGTAAATTTATGTTTAATAAGGAATTTTATCAAAAATAAAGTTTAATGTAATTTGTTGTCCTTTGTTAAGGTTATTATATTGTTACGTTCTACGGGTTCGGGGATTTGGAGTGATTGACGACAACACTTGATGAAGAATCAAAACACAAATTATTCGCAGTATTACACAGAAGACTTCTAAAGACGCGTTTACAGTCGTCGAAAAACTACGATAAACAAGCTGAAACAATCAGCAACACAGCCTTCAGGCTACCACGGTGAAGACAGCTTCACGGCAAAGCACTAAAGTACAGCTCCCGACTCGGTTCGGTCGCTCTCAAGCTAATCTCTGAACTCAAAACACTACTGTTGAATTCGACATATTACTCAAGATAACTCGGTACCTCCCTACTTCGGGTACAGGCAGGGGTGTATGTAGATTTTGACCTGCCTGTGACAACATTCTTGGGAAAACCCGTAAGAATTCGTTAAAGAATATCCTCGCTCAGTCTATGGCATATCGTCTGTGGCATATCACCACAGCCGGGCATTTCATAAAAATATCTGCTTCTAAAATTTAACAGACTAAATTAGGGGGCTTTCAAAGTTCAGGTTGAGGTTATATAATAGTTAAAAGTATAGTATAGTTAGAAAGGTTACACTAGAAAGTGTAACTGCAAAATATTAATGCTAAAATCTACAGGCTGAAGTAATAGTGCAAGAAAGAGTATAATGGTGATATCAGTAAGAAAAATAAACAAGAAGCATAACTAAAGCGCCATAAATCTAAGCGTGGATAGCTTCGTAAATATTTTGTTCTTCTTTAAAACTAACATTACTCTGAAGGTATGCTTGTTAGTATTATTATGGAAAACTTGATTTTTGAAATGCATTCACATTTTACAGCTCACACCATAAGAATTACCATTCGTGTACAAGCCTAAAGTCAGAAGACAAAAAATATCCACACATCTCCTATCCCACGTTGACACTTATCCTTCAATGTCTGTCCTCGTCGACATCTTTCAAAATCTTGTTTATACTTACAATTTTGTCAGTTACTGTTTTCTAAAAATCGCTCTCTTTCAAAACGTTTTCTTACTTTGCCATTTACCTTTGTAGAGATATTAGGTATTTTTTGGAAGCAGGCAAGTTGAAAAATATGCAACGCCTTCGCCGGAAATCGAACCGCGAACCCCTCAATACGCGCTGTGCTTGCAGCCCACTACACCGCGAAGGCTCGCTAAGAAGGGGGGAGAAATACTTTATATACTCCCCCTTTTAAAGGGCGACTGAGGTTTTTTTAGGGGACCCACTCTCCAAATCCTGGGTGAGGAGAATCATCATCCAACACCCTTTTTAGTTTAGGCGCCACTGTAGAGACATTACGTTAAGAAGGCGGGAGAAATACCTTATACCTTTCTCTTATCTCTATCTTGCCGCGATTACTCTCTGGAAAGCCTTTAGATTACACAAGTAATAAGACCATCTGAGAAGGAAATGGTTGTTATCATTACCTGTCAAGTATATTTCTAGTTGTTAATGGAATAAACGTTAAAGAATTAAGCTAAGAAAATAATTTAGTTTACAGTTATTGTTCTATTGCAATGAAAAATAATTGTAGAATGTGTTAATTGCAGAAATGTTAGTGTTGAAGGAGCACCAAAACATGTAGAAGTGACATCAGTTATGGCCCTATCACTTCTAGGGACGCGCGCGCTTACCCGGGACAATTCCGAGAAACGAGATTCTAGTAGCACTGCTCTAAGCGGGAGGCTTCCGAGAAGTGATTCGTCTAGCTAGGAGAAACATGTCCTGGCTACGAGCAACATTTTAAAACTTGTCCGAAAATGTTCCGGATGGAGACATGTTCCTCGAACGTTCAGCCAATCAGACGAAAGTTCTGCTTCTGAAGGATCACGGGAAACTTTCAATATGGCGATGGTTCTCACTGTGAAGTCATGGACGGTGCAATAGAGGCCTATGTAATTATTGCTGTTTTCTTGTAATACAACTGCTTGAGTCATTTTTTAAATGTGTATATATTCATTATATATATAATCGTGGAAATTTCAGAGTTGACAGTATTTTACGACGTTCTTGCAGTTCGGATTTGTTTACAAATTGTTCGTCGCCAAAAGTTCGCCAAATTTGTCGTATTTCGTGCTGATCGTGTATTATCATTGTTATACTATAAAAGAATTTTATTTCTTAAATTTAAGTTGAATAATTTTTTAAAATCCGTTTGTATATGCGTGGCTTTTCTCCTAATTACTTATCTTTTAAATTGTTAATTGCATAATCAGTGACACATTTTAAACAGCATAAAAGATGCATAAAAAAAGAAAAGCATAGCTTATGTAATAATGAGAGTACTCATTAAATTTGTCTATTATTTTCATGTTATTAATGAAATACTTTTTGGATTATAAATACATTAGAAACTATACTTTTATTGTAAATGCTACATATTGAAACATTGGAAATTTATGGATTTATTATTATGCATGATGAAAAACATTTGTATATACATTCATTAATATAAATCTTATTCATTACATTAATAGTAATAAATATATATTAACAACTTCTAAACCATCGCATCTCTCTATCTGTATGTAAATATATGACTTAGATGTGTATATAGTATATGTGATGTACCAGCTTTAGTCGTAGCTTAAATTATCAGACGATAAGTTTTGAAAAAAACAGGATCCATTTATTTTTATTCAGGAGAAATAGCAGTTACAAAAACAAATATCCGGAGTAAATAAAAAGAATTAATAACTTTTTGTATGAAGTTTACTGCATCGTGATATTTAAGAAAAGGCCCCCGATATTCTTTTGCGAGTTCTTTTATAGCCTCTGGAAAGGCGGAGCTTCCAAGAAATGACGTCAGTGTCGTCAACCAATCCAGTTCGCTTTAAATATTTCCAGAAAATTCTATAACTGTACGTGTAGAAAAGGCGGGAAAAACAACTTGACTACGGGGCTGTGGATTTAATTCCACGTACTTTCAAATAAGAGACCTTCGCCATTAAAAATGAAAAGAACATACACTTAGAATTTTAAGTGTATTCTTGACTATGAAATTTTATTATTGCAAATATGTATGTATGAATACAAAAATGAACATTGCTGAGAAGTTTATTTGAAGTTACTTTTAATTCAGATAACGATTATGTAATTGGCAGCAACTATAGTTATCAGTTCTTTGCAAATTATTATGGGTATGTAATAATCAGTTGAAAAGTAATTGATGAGCATTTGAGTACTAAAGAGTGTACACATTTTGTTATTGGGTTAATTCATAATTATATCATATGTATGATCTACGTAATAAAAACATGACTAATAAATAATAAGAAATGTAACAGCTGTGCATTTATAACATTTGATTACTTAAAACAGTGCACAACTGATTATCACCTTCGTGTGTGATTACATAATGAATTGCACTTTCCAATTAAGTGCATGGGCCTACTAGTGGCCGAAGCGTCGTTGAACACTGGTAGTTTTCTCTCAGGTTAGAATGCCGCGAACGGGCTGGCTACATGACGTTTCCTTGGTTTGCCCCATTTGTAACTGGTATACGAGCCAGTTTTAAAAAATCTTCTACAAAGGGATCCCTCCTGTTAGGCAGATTTCCCTCGAGGCTTTGCCATAATCACATAAAACAAACTCATGATGTGCACCACCTAATTTCTAGAGTTGGTATAATTAATGTGTTACAGGTGTATTACCGAGTGTTCTATGAGACAGTAAACAACTCGCACATGTTTGATTGCTCATGTATTCATATGCTTTATTTCATCTTCATTTTGCTGAATAGTATCTGTTGGCTGTGAGGATGTAAATATCAGCCATATAGACTTTTGTCATAAAAGGTCTTTTTTTTTTTTTATTATTTTTTATTTTTTTGTCTGTTTGTTTGAATGGACAGAACAGTCAAGGTCAGAAGGTGGTCACCAGGTCACAAATTTTCCAGTGAGCCATCAAATTTTCATTGCAATGCAGACAATAGAAAATACACATAAATAATGTCTGATAAATAGACTTATCCAGCACACGTTTTAAAACTATTTTAGTGTATACAGAATTTGGCTATTACTGATGTAATTGATTAATATAACCAGAAGTGTGTTTATCTGTTACTTGAAGAGCCAGAGTGGAGATCAAAGTGATTAACTTGATAGCAATCACCTTTCTATTATTTTCCATTACTAACAATAAAGTTTAAAACGAAAAGCGTGTGAGCAATACAAAACAACATGAAGAAGCGAATGTCACTTGAAAGGAAACGTCATTTTCGCCAATCTGAGCGATAACTGATTCTTGTTTGGCTTTCAGCCTGTTTGTCAAGTGAAGATGGTAACCCTATTTCGCCAAAGGGCGTTTCTCAGAACTGTTGCTGCAAACGTTTTGTTCCGGCAACAAATATCGTATGTGATAAGGGTTTTATACAAATCCGTAGCAAGAAAGCTTATTTTCTCAACTTGAAGTTATGGAAGCCGTTAATCACTTACTAGATATTTATGAGCTCGACCAGCATGGAAACTAAAACACGATGGCGAGAAAGAACAAGACAGAATTTCATTCAACACATGCGGCCATTATGAGAAATTTTTGCCATCAAGAAGACTAAAGCATAAAGGGATCTTTGGAATGTTAGCTCAACTTCTGATCGGTCACAGCTTTCCGCCCGAATGCGTGATTGCGTTGGTGTAAATTGGCCTGATTATTATTAAGTGACTTAAACTCTTGGGCACTGTTGGGCGCTTAAAATTTATTAGCAAAGCATTTTATACTTTACCCTGACTTCTTTTTCTTGCATATATGTATACACTGTACTAAGTAACAAGTTTCACTTTCTGGTATTTAGGTCGGAATTAATTAAAGTAAACCATGTCAATTAATTAAAGTCATCATATTTCAACATATATATTAGTAATATGAGTTAACTCTTAAAGATTGCATATCTTGTTTGATGTTTCCAGCTGTAAATTTTGCTATTATATTAATAAATTAATTATATATAGTGAACGATGTACCTTTGGTATTATATTTAATTATGCACCATTGATTAAAAGTATCCGAAGTTATTCTATTAGCAGTTTTGTTATAAGGTTTTTGACAAGAATTGTTGTCTCAATTATAAATATAATCTAGTATCTTAAGGAAGAACATAATAAAATTTATTTTACTCTGTCTGAGCTAATAGATTTCAGAATCGATTTTGGTCGAAGATGTTGCCTCGAACGAAGTGTAGCATTTTGCTGTGTTTGCCTAAATCGAAGTTTCTGTTATTGGCAAAGTTAGATAATATTTAATATCTTCGTTGTACGTTTTATGACAGGAAATAAAACTGCCAGATCTTAAACGCAATAAGCAAAGTTATTTCCTTTTTGAACTAAGCCAAAAATGCCTTCGACAGACAGCAGCCATCACTTATATTAAATATTTTAGTTTGATGTTCTTTTACGTTTGAAGTTTAAGGAATATATTTTTATTCGACGTTGAAATTCTGTCACGTGTCAAATGAGCTATTCAAGTTTAATTATGATTTTCCGTCGAACCTTTTAAATAGCACTGAAGTATCAAACATAAATTAATCCAAATAATTGTAAAATAAACGAAGTAAACAGTTTTAACATCTGTTTTAACTTATCTGTAATTGTAGCATATCGATGTGCATGCAGTATTTTATAAATACCTTTAACAGTTTTAAGAGTTTAAGTTTTATTGGGGAGTTAAGAGGAATATATATCTAAGTATGTATAGTAAGAAAAGAGGTGAGGTGGTGCTATGTGTTATTTGAAATGATTAAATTGGCAAAGAATTGCAACAGTGAAATAATGTGCGTGGGATTATGGAAAAGCCTCGAGAGCTATCTGCCTAAGGGGAGGGATGCCTTCGTGAAGGACTTTCTAAGGAAACTGATTCGTATACACGCTACACATGGGGAAAACACGAAAACACCCATTTAAACTACATGTGTTCAGCGACTTTACCGCTCGGCCGCTGGTGGGCTGAAATGTACGTCTTAACATAATTGTAGCAGACATCACTTTACCTCTTCATGTAGAGAGAACTTTAGAGCACATTCTGGGTATATTTCGAGAAGTACCGATGTTTTACGTTGAAATATACATGCTAAGAACAGGGTTGTAACAGGCATCCCTTAAGCACGTCGTGTATACACAACGTGAACGTTCCATAGAACAAATTTTATATGTAAAACGTGTTGCAAAAGTTTTGAAAAGTACCATTGTTGTGAGTTTATATGTACGTTCTCCCCAGTAAAATAATGAAAATAAGTATAGGCTAAAGTTGAAAACTAATTTGAAAACAATTTTTATATGCATACAGACAAATTTTTTTATTATTTTTTTAATTACAAGATAATATTATATGATTCTTTTAACTTACTTACATAAAAAAGTATAAAACCACAAGTGAGTGCTCATGTAGTGTAACGTAATTAAGTTATTAATGTTTTTTTTTCTTAAAAGGAATTAACTGGAGAGATGGTTTTAAGTAAACAATCGTGCTTTTAAGTCTCCATAGAATGGGATATAAATTATTAATCTTTTGAATTATGTAAAATCTCTGAGGCATCGGGTTCGTCATTTGTCTGAGTATATCAATTTTTACTTCCTTGAACAAAGTAAAGGATTTATTGTAATCACGTAAAATTTTGGTTGTCATATTTCAACGAAAAATATCCATTTTGACCTCTATCGAATGGAATTTAACGATGTTTTTGCGTGACATTTGTATCTAAGGACACAATAAAGAACTCGTTTCCTCCAAACGGACTGTAAAATGTATTCAGAAGAGATTTTTCGTGACGTCTGCCTGTACATATGTATGCATCTCGCATAACTCAGAAACAAGTAGACTCAGAACGTTGAAATTTTGTATACACTACTGAATAGCATGTAGTTGTGCACCTCCCGTTTTGGTTCAAATCGGCCATACCAAATGTATAAATATATATATATATACCTACTCACTCTGTTACTCAGCTCGGTGAGGTCAGTTATTTTTATTTTTATATGCTGGTAAATTGTGCCTTTTTTGCTATAAAAATGATTAAATTATGCTGTTTTTATGTTTCGGTTAAGGGTTTAAATTTTTAGTTGATCTGCATGCAATAGGTGTAGAATTATCAACAATTTATAATTTGTTTAAGTGCCACTAAGC
Source organism: Stegodyphus dumicola (assembly GCF_044657685.1). Lineage (NCBI taxonomy): Eukaryota > Metazoa > Arthropoda > Arachnida > Araneae > Eresidae > Stegodyphus > Stegodyphus dumicola. Next base: position 26,797,763 of record NC_140776.1, on the reverse strand, counting down.
CTAATAGAGGAGACATATTTGTTTATATTTGAAACTTAGTGAATTAAGTCAGTTTCGCCACCTTCAGTGCCTTTTTGTGAGACCAAAACCAAACTTTCAGTTTTGTGCATAAAAAAGGTCTGCCTTCTTGCCCACTGGTCCAATTATTTGTTTTTGCACAGAAACTCTAATTTTAATTGTAAAAAAAAAAAAAAAAAAAAAAAAAAAAAAAAAAAAAAAAAAATTGTAACTCTATGTTGTATTTGGTGTGCTATGTTTTTCTATATTTTTCAAATTTTCACGAATATGTTTTGAGTTTTTATGTGTTTTTTTGTCTTGTCGCGAAGTGAGAACTGAATTACTTGAATGAGAAATATATCTCTAATGAAATTCGAGAAAATAAGATTAAATGAAATGCAGAAAAATTGTATGTAATTTAATAGGCGGTGCAAAGAAGTCATGTGGTGTCCAGATCAAATTTTATATAAAATGTGAGTGCTATTGACTTTTCGAAGTCGATTTCGCTGTTTCAGTCATTGTATAGTGAAAAGGACTAAATATTCTATCTAAAAATCTCGAAGACAAAAGTTCAAAATGGAGTGAAAGATTCCCAAGCATAGGGTACCATTTTGAAGAACTATCTTCAAAATCACTATGTTCGATACGAAGTAGTGAAACTTTCAGACCACACGATTAAAAATTATACGCAGTTTCACTTACTGCGTATAATTTTTAATCTTGTGTATATATTCGTATGTTACATAACGATTTAGACTCACACTGCTGTTACGGTGTAACAAACGCTGAACCTTATGGTGGTATTTGTTTCAGATAATAGTGTCAGTTCAACATTCTTGGATTAGATGGCTCGCCTGGTCCCAGTACGAAGTCATTATATTTAGAAAAGTGAAAGATGATGAAAAAGATCAAATCGTACTGCATCGTTTCTTTGGAAAAAGGCAGTCAGCAGCACAGATTTACAACTAGTGGTTGTATTTGGTGAGCACGTTTCTGTGCAAAACTATGTATTTGACTTGACTAGATACTTTATAAGTCGTTCACTAATGAAAACTGTGACTATTCTTTTGGTAGACGTTAAGCGATTTCTTGCTATGTCTGAAGCATAACAGGCTGTTATGACCTCCACTGCCGCCTAGAGATGGCGCTGGATAATCTTGCTAATTTTTCTGTATCATAGTATATGTATATTGAGTGGGAATAAATGTCTTGTCCTGAATGGCGGCTTTGATTTTTTTAATGAGTGTGGAGTCCAATTTCCGCCCCCCCTTCACAAAAGAGGTGAACACTTGAGGAGGCTGTAAAAGACCTTTTATTTAAAACTTAATAAGATGAACAAACAGAACGCGCGCCAATCGCTTACAAGCCTTCCAGCATTCATGGCGAGAAATTAAAAGTAAACATTTCAGTGTAAAACTAAGTTAAAATAAAAAGTTTCAGTGCATTTTAAGGTAAAACTCTAAAAAATTGAAAGGTTTCATGTTTTATATTACGCCTAAAAGGGCGTTTTTTAACGTTTTGTGTGTTAACTTTATTTATTAATTATCATGTTCTTCGCACTTAAACCATAAAATTAAATTCAACAGCGATGTCACAAAATATTTAAGAATATTTCAGTTTTGCAGTCGCTCGCTTTGAAATTTTTGAGTTTGTTATCAAACAAACGTTGCAGTTTTAAAAAATATGAAATAGATAATTAAACACAAAATTTGAGTGTTCAGGTGTCCACGTTCGGGTGGAAGACTACGCTATTCAAAATTTGATGACTTTACGTGTCGTCGTTTTTTCACTATGCGAGAAACATAGATAAACTCAATGCACCTCCTTTAGTTAATGTCTTTAAAAATAATACAGGGCGGTAATATTTGGTGGCAACAATTTGAAAAGTGATTCAGCCTTTTACAGTTATTCAACGCAATTCATTTTGACACTAATAGCCCTTCAGAGCTCCTTTGGGCTAAAAATGGGTTAGCGAGAGCGTAAAAATCCTTAACAAACCTTTTGTGTGACCATTAAAGTCCGACACTTTTCAGATTTTAATTTTTGTAATTATTTTACTACTTTTAATGAGCGACACAATACAATTTTTGTTGCGCTTTTATTACTTATAATATTTTTAGTAACATCATTAAAATTTAACTCAAGACATGGCTCAGTTGCTCCAGAAGAAATATTACTGATAATTACAATCTTGGACATTTTTCTGTTTCTCCCTAGACTGTCTTTAATACATCTACTGTAAATATTTCTACTTCAGTGGTACTTTCGAAACAAGAAATAATTATTTTGCATGCACGAGGAAGCATAATCTGTAAATAAAATATAATCCTCGTTAAGGTTGAAATTATAATTAGGATTTTAATGAAATTCTCTAGTAAAGGATTCCAAGTATTTTAATATTCTTCATAGGATAAAACATATGAGAGAAAAGACGCATTGCATTTATAATACACTAGCAGTACCAAACACCTGCAATTTTAACAGGCTGGACTTGACTAGACGTTCTCTTAATGAAAATTACGCGTTCTATTATAGTACTCGTTAAATTTCTGCGAAAATTTTATAAACAAACTTTCCATTAAAGTAAATGTTAATTAAATTTCAAGAAAGAAATCTGTAGGTATGTAGACGGAAGGGAGAAAATTTAGGAATTCAGAACCTGAAACCTTTTGATACCTCACACTAGTTTCAAATATACAATAACCGTTTCCTAAACTGCATTTTGAGTAATTTTTTCAACAAATTTATTCATAATTAGAATATTAAGAGTAATATTTATTCAAATTTTTAGCCAGTGAATTAGCCAATGAAGTTAAAAATGTTGCTATTATTGTTGTGACTAATCTCTTTCATTTGATATCAGAACAAATCTCCGAAATTTATCGTGCATATTTTGAGTGTCCCCATGCCGCACAGACACTATATATTTATAAAAATACATTCTGGGATTCGTATTCGCTGATGGAAATTACAGCGTTTCCCACTCTTAATGATATATATACCGCCACTTCTGCAAATATAATTAGAAATATATATGGCTGAGGGTATAAGGTATTTCTCCCACTTCCCTAGCGTGCCTTCGTGGTGTAGTGGTTCAGCACGCTGGGCCGGTATTCCAGAGGTCCGTGGTTCGATTCCCGGCGAAGGCGGTTGCATATTTTTCATCTCTCTGACTTCCAAAAATTCCTAATGTCTCTACAAGTGGCCCCCGAACTAAAAGGGTTGTGGATGATGATTCTCCGCACACAGGATTTGGCGACTAGGTCCCCTAAAATCCTATTCGCCCTTTAAAAAGGGGAGTATATAAGGTATTTCTTCCACTTCCCTAGCGTGCCTTCGGTGTGTAACGATAGCACGCTGGGCTGGTACTCCAGAGGTCCGTGGTTCGATTCCCGGCGTAGGCGGTTGCTAATTTTTCATCTTCTCTGGCTTCCAAAAAATCCTAATGACTCTACAAGGGTACTTGTTGAAACTAAAATGATATCTAGGATTTTATTCGGAAAGGCTGTGCAGGCTAACTGCTAACTTTCAAGTTTTTTTTTAATATGTAACAGAAGTGTGAATTTCTCTTTCTTTTAATAGGAAAGTCGCCGAAAAGTTACCTTTCTCTTCAGTATGAGAGACGTCAATAACTCTGCTGCAGTTAGTTGATAAATAAATTAGTTAGTTTTATATAAATAATAGTGTCGCCTCACTTAAAACAAAAGCATGACTTACATCTTATTCTTAAAAGCAATATCAGTAATATCAGATTTCTTTGAACCAATCAATGCGGGCTCCTTTCCTGTTATTTTATGCACAGATTGGTGGAGAAATATATAATGTACACACTGGTGAGCAAAATTAAGAAAATTTGTATATTATATTGAATTTCTAAAAAACTAATGGACACTATTTAGTTACACAATTTAGGACACTATTTTTTAGCACACTATTTAGTTACAAAAAATTTTCCTAAACGTACTGCTTTCAAGATTTTAGTTTATATATAAATGCAGAAAGAAACGTAATAAGAGGCAAAATTAAAAGCACATTTTTATACCCGTCCTGCTTTACATCTGCAGGATTGAAGTAAAATAGATTTATTCTAAAGTAAATTGGAGCCAAAGCAAGGTCAACAATATTGCAATATTAATATTAGCAGTCGTGTATAAGTGGTTTAACACAAAATCCAAACATATCAAAATTAAATAAGAGTTCATAGTAGTACAATCTCTAAAAATAAAAATGAAAATGCAAAAAGGGAAAAAATATAAAAATAATAACTAATCTCCTTTTACTGAAACTCCAATTCAGAACTCATTAGGGGGAAAAATGAGTCAAAGCTTCACAAAAGTCGAATAATATGTTTCGAAAACGTGTTTCGTTCTCCTGGTTTATTTGAGATCAAACCCCCCCCCCAAAAAAAAAAGAATCTATTAAATTTATATTTAATATATTTAAGACACTAAAATTCCTAAAAAAACGAAAACTCGAATCTCAAATGTACGAGGATTTTCCTTACATGCCTTCGAAACACTTGGTAAAACACATAAAACATAACAATATGCTAAATTGACTACTCAAAAACCGCAAAACGCTACATTATGTGAAACGACCATGATAAAACACCAATTGGTCTAAAATCGTTATTTAAAATCCGAAATTCAAAAGCAAAAAATATAAAGAGTAAAACTGATATATTTTAAGCCAAATTGTCTTATAAACAACACTCAAAAATCGGGGTCCGGGGTCCTTGATTATGCTGACCTCAAATGCCAAGAAAACGAAAAATGTTTCTCAAAGATTCTTTAAAAAATAAAATAAAAATCTCTTATGCTCTTCCTATACTTAAACCTCTTATACACGATTGCTAATATTAATATTGTTGAGGAATAACCTTGCTTTGCTCCAATTTACTTTCGTTTAGAATCGTTAAGGTCTCTCTCTCTCTATATATATATCTATATATACATATAAATTATAGACAAAAAGTGAGAAATTTAGAACTATAAGCTATTTCTTTTGCCTTGTTAGCATGCCTTCGTGGTGTAGTGGTCAGCGCACTCGGTGCGTATTCGAGAGGTCTGTCGTTCGGGTCCTGGCAAGGGCATTGCTTATTTTTCATGTCTCCTGCTTCGAAATATCCTAATGTCTTTACAGGGGCGCCCGAACTAAAAAAGGTGGTGGATGATAATTCTCCACCACCAGGATTTGGCGATTCGGTCCCCTAATCCCCAGTCGCCCTTTAAAAGGGAAGTATGTAAGGTATTTCGTTCGTCTTATTAGCATGCCTTCGTAGTGTAGTGGTCAGCACGCTCGAAGCGTATTTGAGAGGTTCGTGGTTCGAGTTCCGGCGAGGGCATTGCTAATTTTTCATCTCTCCTGCTTCCAAATAACCTAATGTCGCTACAGAACCGGATTCACAAAGACACGAAAGAAATGAAATTCAATACCGGTAAAATTCAAAATTCTCTACAAATATGTAAAATATAGAGCAGGAGTTCAAAACTTTAGGATGAACTGTATAATTAAATAATTTAAAATAGTTCATCAGCTAATCTCGGATAAACAGAAACACAGTTTTCCCTTCGAAAGAGATTCAGTTGAATCTGACTTACCTCCTGTTGATAACATTGAATCAGATTTTGATTGCATTTCTTTTCTTATATTGTAATTTTTGTATTCCACGTATCTGTAGTTTACGGGGACTGTTCTGGTTTAGTAACAACTGGCTGATATTTTTTGCATATTTATAGGAAATTTGAAATTTTACTTGTATTGAATTTGCTTTATTTAGTGGCTTTGTGAATTAGATTCTAAATTTCTTAGTTTTTGTCTTATAATTGATTAATTTTCAGCAGAATACTGAGCGGAAATAATATTGGGTTAATTTTTTTGTTTAAAAATAGAAATTACTAACACACTTTCTCTTTTTCTCTCTCTTTCACTCTCTTTTTCTCTCTCTCACTTTCTAGGGAAGTGGGAGAAATACCTTATACCCTCAGCCATATATATTTCTCCCTATATATATATACATATATATATATCACACTCTGTCTCCCTATATATATATATATATATATGTGAATGAAGAGAAATATTGGAGGTATACATCCTGTATTTCTGCTACGTGTTAGCATAAGTTGATCATCTTATCTATAAATATGTATTTCTTGTAATTAAGAGACTTTTTGTTATTAGTTTAGCAGCTGAATGAGACATGATAACGAGTGATGAAAAGAAATCCAAAGATAAGAATTAGGAAATTCTGCTAAATTTCCTTTTTCGCTAACATTTTTATGATGAGAAATAATTAATATTTTTATGTTGATTGAAATCCTTTTCAAAAGGAGCAATATACACTACAGTCCTATACACTACAGTCCTACAGCATAAATGCTTTACCATAGCCACCTTATTTTAAACCAAAAACGCCATCTACAAGAACAAACTTTAAAAAGAGAGTTTGACGGCGCGAGAGATAAAGGTCAGTTATTCCATATATATATATATATATTTTAATATTATGAAATCCTGCTGTGTTCAAGCTCTTTATTTTCCGTTTACTTCCATAATGTGAACTTTAATAACAAAGTAGGATTTTTTTTTTCGTATTGGAAAAGACGTATATTATTTCAGAAATACGATTCCGCAGGTAAGGAAAAATCAGTTTACCTTTGGTTTAGAAATAATAAAATGCTTTTTTTATCTGCCTTATTTTATTTAAGTATGTAAATTTTGGTTATTCTCGAAGTTAAGATCTAAAATATCGCAGCAAGAGATAAGAATTTGTTTTGGCTTTGTAAACGGTATTTTGTTTCTTTTTATTTTCAGTAAATAAATGTCACTTCATTTCAATTCTGCGAATATTACTTTTTTGTACGAAGTGAAGGAAATATTGTATTCACGAAAATTTTCGAGTGTCATATTTCAAAGAAAATATCCAATTTCACCGCTATCAAATGAAATCTAACGACGTTTTCGCATGACGTCTATACGTAAGGACTCTTTTCCCCAAAAAAGAATTGCAAAAAGGATTTAAAATGGATTCAAAAGAGATTTTTTTAGTGACCTCTGTACGTACGTATGTATGTATGTATAACTCAAAAAAGAATAGCCGCAGAACGTTGAAATTTTGTAAATAGGACTGCTATAACATGTAATTGCGCAGCTCCGATTGTGGTTGTCAATCGGCCACACCAAAAGTGTATATATATATATGTGTGTACCCACTCTGTTACTAGGCTCCATAAGCTTAGTTATTTTTATTCTTATACGTTGGTAAATTGTGCACTTTTTGCTTTAAAAATGATTATATTATGTTGTTCTTATGTTCCGGTTAAGGGTTTTATGCCTCGAGTTAGTCTGCATGCAATAGTTGTAGAATTATCAAGAATTTAAAAGTTGTTTAAGTGCGGCTAAGCATAATTTTTTTTACCATAGCAGCTATATTTGTTTACATTTGAAACTTAGCAGTATAGAGAATTAAGTTAGTTTCTGCACTTTCAGTGTCCTTTTTTACCTAGTGGGACCAAAAGTAAACTCTCAGTTTTATGCACCGATAAATCTGCCTTCTTCTCTGATGGCCGAATTGCTTGTTTTTGCGTAGAAACTTTAATTTTAATTGTAAAAATTGTTCTTTTAATCATTTTAATACATTTGGTGTTTTATATTTTTCTATATTTTTAAAATTTTAATGAAGATATTTTGAGGTTTCATGTATTTTTGTCTTGTCGGGAAATGAGAAATGAATTAATTGAATTAGAAATATATCTCTAATGAAATTCGAGTAAATAAGTATAAAAAATGCGTATAATTTAATATTCCATATAAGGAAGTTACGTGGTGTACATATCAGATTTTTTTCTCCTACAAATTAAGGTGTTTATTGGGATAAGACGAATGTTATGTTTTTAAATGACTGTCAGATAAATACGCAAATTTCAGGTATTTTTACAGCTGTTTTCTTATTTCCGTTACAATTATAAGTTTGTTTTTCATAATTTCATGATATTTAATAAAGAAAGTTAACAGACAAAACGTTAAAACGTTTGGGCGAAATATAAAATCTGAAAGCTTTCAGGGTTTTTTCTTTTCTATTTTCATTATTTTTATTGCAATTTACTATACATACAGCAGTGGAGCATTTGTAGAACCTGAAAATACTATATATATTTGCGAAAGGTATTAAAATATAATTATTCACACTTAAACGAAAATGCTAATTGAAGATCCTGCATTGCCTTTACTAGTTAAGTATTATGGGTAGTCTGGGGGGAATTTTCTAGTAGTAACTTAGCAGTAGTTTTCACTAACATTATCCTCTCAAAAACACTGATCTTTGTTTAAAGTATTGAGAAAAGACTTTCCTTACTTTTCTAAGACATTATTACTTTGTGGAAGACAAGTCTAGGGATATGTTAAGTGAAAATTTTCTTTCACTAAACATCATAAAATTTCGAATTTTTGTAGCATACCGTCATTTAAAGCCTAGGTCTAATGGTTAATCAAAAATGCAGTTGGTAGCAGTTCTTTATTGTAGTGCAAGCTTCTTACTTAAGTTTACTCATGACAAATTCAACGTTTTTTTCCCAACGTTAGTTTTCTGATAGTTAGAAGTACTGACGGGTTTCTTCAGCTTGGCTTCAGAAAAGAGAGGAAATCTTTTACAAAGGAATTTAAAAACATTTACAAGTTTTTTGGCAATGCCTTCAGAAACTGCATTCCTTGAACTTAGTTCCTTGTGAAACGGAGATAAAAGAATTTTCTGTCTGCTGAGAGCTTCTTGCCATTAAATGTTTTGCTGCAATGTTAGAAAGATTTTTTTAGTGGAGAGTGTTCTTACTGTAGGAGTTGGTTTTCTTTTATACTACCCCACTAACGTCTGAAATAATAATTTGATATTACCAACTTGGATAACAAAAAAATAAATTATGATTTTAAAGGCATACCTTATCATGTGTTCATGATCGTTATATTTTATATGTGCTAGGATTTGTTTCAATTCTTGATAAGTTTCTTTGAGATGTACACTGCAAAAAAAAAAGGGGAGGCATTCTTTATCTCCTGTTCTATTGGGCCGATTGACGAAATTCAGCTTGCGTTTTTCGTGTCGCGAAAGCGCGATCTAGGGTATATATTAGATTTATATATAGCATTGTTATAATATGGGTATTTTGACACAAAATCTGGTGAGCAATTCCAATTCTTTTCCATATTTCAATTCTACGACTCAAATTACTGAAAACTACCAAGTTTTGTAAAAATCGCTCGGGTAGTTTTTAAACCTTAAAATTTTAGCTCCTCAATGTTAATTGAGTTTGGTATATTTATTAATCTCTCTTTTTTATTAAACTTATTTGATTCTTCCTTTCACATTTCGGAATTCAGGTTCATTACAAAGAAAATTCGCCCGTTTTTTTAAATTTGCATTTTAAAATAATTTTTATAAATTTTTCAAAAATTTTGAATTATAATCTACAAAATTTTTACCGATATCTTAAAGTAGAGGTATTTCTAAGAATACCTGCAAAAAATTACAAATTTTTATTCAAAATTTCCGACGATGAATTCATATACTGGCGCGTTTTGAAATTTGGCATATTTGTTGAAAGCGATGAAACATCAAATGTGGTTTAGAAACTTTGTTAAAATTATTTGAAAGTAGGAATGATGTGAATTTTTTTTCGCTCATGCACAATATAAAAAGGTAGGAACGAGGAGCCTTTTCTTACGCTCCGGCATAATGGAAGGGAAAGGAAAATTGCCGTATATTAAGAATTACGCCAAGTGAATCATTCTTGGCGCAAACTAAAAAAATTGCGCCAAGATAAATTTTTTAATTTATCCATAAATTTAGCACCAAATTTTACAAAACTTAATATCTAGGCATAATTTGAGTCATAGAATTGGAATATGAACTAAAAATGGTATGTTATTTCAGAAAAGATCCGATTTTGTGTCAAAATACCTATGCTAGAACAACGCTTATATAAATCTAATACATATCCTAAGTCGCGCTTTCGAGACATGAAAAACGCAATTTGAATTTTGCCAATCAGCCCGGTAGGCCGGGAGATATAAAATTGTCCCATTTTTTTTCGCAAGTGTACAATATAGTCAACAGTTACACAGGCATACTAGTTCCTATTATCGAAAGAACTAGTATAGTGGGCAAATTAACTGGGACAGCTTAAAATTTTGTGAAAAAAATCGCTTTGTTCTAATTAATTTGCACACTCTAGTACTTTCAGAAGAATCAATTAAGAGTTAAAAATGAATAATATTTCATAATCTATAGTAAAATTAGTAATAAGTTCTTAGGCTGTTATTTATACACTGAAATTTAGTCACAAAAGTTTCTTTATAAATAACGTAAATTGGACTTTGCAATTACAAGCAAATATTAACGTAGTTAATATTGCATAAAAAGAATCAGTCTTTGAAAAACTGTATGTGACACATAATTTTTAATGTCTTTTTGAAGTCATACTTCTGAATTCTTTTAAGAACAGCTAAAATAAATCTTAAAAAAATATTTTTGAAGTTCTTCAGTGTTATTGCAGTTTTAGAATAACAATGCCTATAAAAGTGTGAAAGAAGAAACTCAAGCTTTATTAAGATTTCTGAAGCTTAATAAAATTAAATAGAATTTTCACTTGATAATCGATATCTTATACTTTTTTATACAGTTAGTCATCCTGAGACTAATATCGTTATAGGCGTTGAGACTTAATATTTACAAAAGAACAAAAGAAAGTTAAAATCCTAACGACATTTTTTCTTATAATATCTGTAATATCCTTTAAACCAAAGTTCACTGCATTTTAACACTTCACAAAATTGCATTTAATGTAAAAAATGTCATGGTAAGTTATCTTATCCAAGCAAAATAATGAGAGCATATAATGAGATCTATAACATACCTATAAATCTTTAAATATCTGATTGCATAAAGATGCGTTTAAATTGTATTAGAGTGCTGTCAAATCGAAATGATCTCGATGTGAAGAATTTCATTTACGACTTTATTTATTACAAGTGAGATTTTATGGAAGAAAAAGAGTTGAATGCACTCCAGATAAGCCGCTCTTCGTACTGTTACACATTATTACAAGAGAATCACATCTTGCATAAAAGAATAAAATTTTAATGAAAGGAAATTGAAGTACTTATCAGAGACATCCTAATTCTTTCTATTGAAGATATGTATTAAAGCAAGTAATTCTGCCGCTGAATTTATATTTAAGGAACATACTGTATATAGTAAAAAACGTAATTTTTGCTACTAATGATCTTCAGAATGAATTCGCGAAGATAATTGCTGTATTAATAAACGAAAAAGAAGTTTTATTATGCACTTAAGAAAACTGTATTTCATGAATAAAATCCCTCATTTTTTGACAGATTTATCAAAGTAATAAATCTATAAATACTAAACTAGGGAATACATAAGTGCATTACATATATATTAGGAAATATAGAAAAATTTTGCAAGTTTACATTGTGCTTCAGTTTTAACTTAATTAAGGTTGCTTTATTTCATTAATTTTAAAATTTGTAAAAAACATTATTTGACATGTTATAGCTTAGTTTTCTGAGCTTAGTAAGGTAACTCTATATAAATTACAAATAACTTACTTTTGTGCCAACACTATAAACTTCTTTGTGCAAATTTTTATTAACTTTTACATTTTAACTACACTCAAACTAAATGCAAATACGTCATACGTTTGAATTGTTGTACTTGATTTGAATGGAGTTAAATTATAGCTATTACGAGTAGTCTTAAATGCTACGTTTATATTTTGTATCTCTGCGATATAAAATTCTTTCTTAAACTGAAGGAATAGAAATTTTTCAGAAATCTCTCATGGTTTTATAATGATATACATCTGTTCTTGTAAAATAAATTTAAAATATCTGATGTGGAAACCAGATGACTTCCTCGAACAGCGTATTAAATTATACACATTTTTGCTGCATTTCGTATAAACTTACTTCATCTAATTTTATTACAGATATATTTTTCATTCAATTAATTCAGTTCTCACTTCACGGCAAGGCAAAAATACATAAAAACTCAAAACATCTTGATTAAAAACTGAAAAATAATAATAATAAATAAAAAAAAAAACTCCAAATAAAGTTAAAACAGTTAAAGAAACAAATTTTACAATAAAAATTAGAGTTTGTACGTAAAGACAAGCATTTCGGCCAACGAACAGGAAGACAGATTTTTCGGTGCACGAAAATGAAAGCTTACTTTTGGCACCACTCGACATAAAGACATTGAAGTTACTGCAAAAATTCACTAGATTTTTAAATTGTTGAAAGTTCTACAACTGTTGCATGCAGATTAATTGAAGACATAAAATCCTTAACCGGAACATAGAAACAACCCAATTCAATCGCTTTCAAAGCAAAAACTGCGCACTTTACCTGTACACACACACACACACACACACACACACACACATATATATACTCAATATATAAGAATAAAAAATTTGAGTTCACTGAGCCGGGTAATAGAGTGGGTATAGATAAAAACAGGTTGTCCTTTATAAATTTTGGAACTAAATTTGTGTTTAATTTACGTTCCGGTTTTTTGCTTCACTATGAATCTCTCTCTATGTATACGTTGGGGTAGCCGATTGTAACCAAAAAAGGAGGAGCACGAGTTCATGTTATAACAGTCTCATATACAAAATTTTAACATTCTGAGGCTACTCGTTTTAGAGTTATGCGAGATGCATATGTACGTACAAACACCAAGCCATTTTAAATCCGTTTTACAAGCTATTTTGGAAAAAAGAGTCCTTAATTCTGTCTACGTATAGATATCACGCTTTAAATACATTCGAGAGCGGTCAAGATGGATATTTTTGTTGAAATATGATACCCGAAATTTTTACAGTACTTCATATAAGGAAGTAAAAAGAGCAGCAAATACTACTATCAATTAAAAAAAATGCAACTTTAAAATATATATTTGTGTGTCGCTTTATATGATGTGAGTGGAAGGAGACCACATGAATGAAATTTAAAACTAAATTTATTTCCTAAAATTGTATTTTTTTATATATTTATTATCTCTGTTCTTTTACCTTTTGTTTAACTACTTAAATCTTCGTAAATTAAAAAACAATAAAACAATTATTACACTTAAAACAAGTACAGCTGCAAAATTTAATTTTGGGTTTAATTTTCGTAAATAATCAGTTGTTTATTACCCTATAAATAAGAAGGTATACATAGTTACATTATTAACAGTAATGTCTTAACTAATCTACATAACAACTGTTGGAGATTATAGGATGACTTTTACCCCCGTTCGACTTCTGCCTAAAAATAGCAAACCAAGATAAAACATTAAATAAAAGTCTTTACTAACATGCAGACTTAACAGTTGCGCAAACTGAAACGTAACAAAAATAAAACTCCGCTAACTCGTCGGTAGACAAAAAACTTTAACACAAGTTAAATCAAATGTAGAATACAAAATTAGTAAAACCTAAATCTAAATAGTAATTCCGCCTGAATAATCGATCGCAAAGAAAACATACGTTAAACCACGTATTTTATTTATTAAATAAACTACGTATTTTAGCTGCAAGTTGTTTAAAAACAAAAAAGAAATATTAAATTTTAAGCAATAATCATTTAAGATAAACATGATTTCTTGAAACGTGAAAGCATAAGGCTTTAGTTTCAGAAACATTTCTAAAATTTCCACAAATGTTTTCCTTCATAGAAAGACTTTTTTTCTCCTCTTAGACTGGTCTCCATTAAAGAGTATTTATTTGTGTATTTAATTATGGCAAAGCACACTAGGGCTATCTGCCTAAGAGGAGGGATGCCTTTCGTGGAGGACTTTCTAAGGGAAACTGGCTCGTATACACGTTACACATGGGGAAAACCACGAAAACACCCATGCAGCCAGCCCGTTCGCTGGATTCGAACCTCGGACCGAACTACCAGTGTTCAGCGACTTTACCGCTCGGCCGCTGGTGGGCCTCTCCATTAAAGAAAATTCTCATTTAAGTTACGGACATTTCATGATTAAATTTCTTGTGAAATTCGATTTTTTTTAACATGGATTTAAATTACATTTGTATTTATCTTCCACCGATGAAGTGGGATTTATATTCACACTTTTGAGACACTTTAGGACATTCTATACTATTCTTTAATTCAGTGGCCTTAAATTCAAACTATGCGCAAGGCAAAAGCGCGGGTTAAAAGCAGATAACGAGTCGATATTTATTTCAACAAAATGAAAGGCTTTAAATATTTTTTTATTAAATTAAAAAAATTATGCATAACCCATTTGCCAATATATCAATAAACATTAATAATAAAATTAAAATTTATACTTATATTCTCTGTGAAACCTAAAAAAATTCAAATTTATACTTATTTTCTCTGTGAAATTTAAAAACATTCAAATTTATACTTATTTTCTTTCTGAAATCTAAAAGTTGGCATCTGCAAGAAATTTCTTTTGGACTTAATTATTATAATTACTGCCGCTAATAAGAATTTTCTAAAATTTTCTATTAATTTTTCTAATGTTCTAGAGTAAGAATTTTTCTAATTATCCATTTGACTGTGAGTTAATTTAACGTTTCCTAAATATTTCTTAAAGTGTTCATTAAATTTATCTTTTCTCATAATTCACATCGTGGTTTTATTTCAAATAACTTCATACAAAATACCTGCCGAAGACATTTAATCTTTTAAAACGTCAGAAGGGTAGGAAATACTTTCGAACTAATGTCATTGGGGAATGCATTTCTGAATGAAGGATTTAATTAAATGACCAAGTATTCTTTAGTTTGTTCAACAGGCACTATTTTTCTGTTAGAAGCACCATTAAACCTTCAAAATATGATCATGCTAAGATTACATTAAGATTCATTACTTTATTAGGCTTTGAGGCTTATTAAAAGGTAAGACCTAGAGAAAATTTGTGAAAAATGCTTATTTCAATTTTAGTTTAATTCAAAGAATTGTTATAAGCGATAAGCGAAGGAGGACGTGACCACTACCCCTTTACTAATAAGTTAATTAGCATAGTGCCACGCCCACCCTTATCTAGAGTTTGACCAGAGGGCCACATGTGCGGCCCGCACAGGACGCTCAGACCCAACATCTGAACCAACCGGTTGACAGTTCTGCGAACCAATTGCCACCTAATACCGGGCAGACTCCCGTCCAAATTGCCCGGGTCCAGTATTTATTGATTCATTAACAATAGATGCTACATGGCCATACAGGGGCGTTTAAAATTTATATATGCTTTGAAATACATAATTGAGAAGAGTACATAATTGTGCGTTGACATTAACAAAAGACTGCAAACGATCACAGATGACATCACGTGACATTGATAAATACAGTTAATTGACCGATGACATTGATAATAAACAGCAAATGATCACTGATGACCACATATGGCATTAATACATGTAGACAAATTTTCATATTCATAAATATATCACGATTTGCATAACTAATACTGATATTTGCGGTTACACACTGTTACGTACAGAGTAGTAAGCACTGGGTGCGATTACATACTGACTCTCGATTATTTATATACAGGCCAGCACTGATACTGATATTTGGATAATTGCATTTATATACTGATACAAATAAATAGTTCACTAACAGAAATAAAAAATCGTATTTGCATAGGACTGCAAATATAAATGTTATGATATTGTTGCACGCGTACAGGTTCGTAATAGATTAAATGCACAAGTTCTATAATAGGTAAAAATTTATTTTTATCAAAAATATTTCAAAACTCTGGAATATTCAACAAAAATATTCGTTAAGTGTTCACAGTATCACAGAGTACACAGCAATTGCACTTCACACACAGCAATTACACTTCAAACTACTAAGAACATTAAACACAACGCAATGGAAAGCGCATCTAAAGAGAAAGCTAACTCGGATTTATCTCAGTTCACGCGAAACTACAACTCGCAGCAACAACAACTAAGCAACTAAGAGCAGATACTATCTCTTCGGTCTTAAACAGTTTTCAACCGGCCGCAGGAGATATTTCTAGTGCTTTCTGCTTTTCGAAATTACCGAAAAGCAGTACGAGGGTGGAATACGGTTACAGCTAACATAGTGATCAGATACATTTATTCAGTTACAATACTTACTACGGTTGCACAGGGACCGGACCAAAAATTCGCCAAATGGTCACTAAATCTGGCGTGGCAACGTTTAGGAATTTCTTGCTAAATGTAGGGAAAAAATGAGTCACCAAAACCATTGTTAGCTTGGCGGTATCTCGCCAAATTGCCGAAACGTTAACTGCACTGAGATCTCGCGAAATTGTCATTTACTCAACAGCACTTGCCCTGTATTCTTACTTTTCCGGTATAGCTTTCTCTTAAAATTTGTTTCGCGCTGCATTGCACAAAAAAGTGCAACAATATTGCTTATAATTCCACTAAAATTACCTATCTAAGTACAAAACTCCTAACAATATTTTAATATGATTGTACGTTCCGTTGTTAAAAATAGTGGACTGTAAATTGACTTGATATTACTTCAGTATAGAACCCAAAAAACCTCAGAATCATAACGTTGACCGAAACTTCTTTATTGACTTTCAAAGTAAGTTTGTTGAGGAACGGCGAAGACCACACAAACTCCGACTTCAATGGCGGCTTACCAACACAAACTCAGAAGAACCTCTGCCTAGTTGAAACTCCAGTAATTCACAGCAACCTCAAAGCTCTAAACGCGAGCTTTAAAAACCTAACAAATTTGCGTCTGCGCCGCTCCTCGGTACAAAGAAAGAAATACAATTTGCATAACATCGAACATACCCCCAGCCTTGAAGTCCCAAGGGGGTTCAAACAATAGATTTAAACTGTTGAACTGCATAAACCTGAAAAATAAAAATTAAAGTCTCTAAATCAAGAATTAAATGGCAAAGCGCATAGCTTTGCTATAGGTCGTTTTATTTCACCATTAGACGTGCGTAAACTCACCACTCGAACTTTCTCATCCAGACCAGGATACACTTTAATAATTCTACCTAATTTCCAACGTAGCGGAGGTAGATTTTCATTCTTAATAAGAACCATATCACCAATCTTCAGGTCTTGTTGTACCTTGCACCACTTGGGTCTCTGCTGCAATCTAGATAAATAGTCACTGCTCCAACGATTCCAGAATGTTGAAATAACCTTTGCAAGTTCCTCCAACGGTCACTGCAGCTCATGGTTTCTTGAATTTGGTTAGATTCTGGAACAGCGCTTAAAGCCGCTCCGGTTAAAAAGTGTCCTGGTGTTATCGCCTCCAAGTCGCTACAATCACTTGAAGCTGGTACTAAAGGCCTAGAATTAAGACAGGATTCAATTTGGGTTATTAATGTCAAAAATTTCTCTATATTAAAATAAGTGTTCCTAAACATCTTTTTAAGTGATGTTTCATAGACTTGATACCCGCTTCCCAAAGCCCTCCAAAATGAGGGGCAGAGGGAGGATTAAATAACCATTTAATATTTTCTGAAGAAATATAACCCTGTAGCTGTTCATCACGTTGAACAATAGAAAAGGCTTTCCTTAATTCTTTATTAGCTCCTATAAAATTCGTTGCACAATCACTGTGAATTTCATACGGTTTGCCTCTACGAGCTATAAACCGCTTAAGTGTCGCGAGGAATGATTTTGTTGAAAGATCTCCAACTAATTCTAAGTGTATTGCTCTTGTAGTGAAACAAATAAATAGACATACGTAACACTTAAAGATTTTGACTCCTCTACCAGGACGATATTTAACGTTAAATGGTCCTGCTAAATCAATCCCTACACGAGAAAAAGCTCTACTTTGAGTAACTCTTAAGGCGGGTAAATCTGCCATTAGCTGAGTTGCAGTTTGCGCTCTAACTCTACGGCAGATAACACATTGGTTTATACACTTTCTTATAATATCTCTAGCATTCACAATCCAAAATCTATGTCGTATGACAGAAGTGAGTAGTTGCGTACCTGCGTGAAAATACGTGTCATGATAATGCTTAATAATTAAACGCGTAATATTGTGATTCTTAGGTAAAATCATAGGATGTTTCTGATTATTTGAAACTGTAGAGTTTCTGAGCCTTCCGCCTACACGCATTACTCCCGCGGAATCCAAGAAAGGACTTAAAGACAGTAATTTACTTGATGTCTTCAAGGGTTTACCAGAGTCTAAACAGAATAATTCTTCTGGAAATTCGGCTCTTTGCACAATCCTAACAATCATAGAAGTAATTTCACAGAATTCTTCAGTAGATAAATAACCCTTTATACGCTCTGTAGGTAACTTACTACAATTATTTCTAAATCTTAAACACCACGCTAACACTCGACATAACTTTAACCATGACGAAAATCTTGAAAACACACTAGGCTCTTCAAATTTGGAAATATTTGAACTGAAACTCTTTTTCAATTCCTTCAACATAACCTCACCCTCTAATTCTACACTTGAATTTTGCTGTACAAGAATTACGGATTCGTTTAACCACTGCGGTCCCTTCATCCATAACTCACATTGTAGGAATTCTGATGGAATAAAACCTCTGGTTCCACAGTCTGCAGGATTTTCTTTCCCAGCAACATAATTCCATTGAATACCTGGAACAGCTTCCTGGATTTTTGCAACTCGATTTGCCACAAAAGGTAGCCAACGGCGAGGTTCGGACGAAACCCATGCCAATGTAACCCGCGAGTCGGTCCATGCGTAAATATTGTTAATAGGCAGTTCTATGCATGATAATACTGCATGTTAAAAGTAACGCAGCACACAACTCTAGTCTCGGAAGAGACTGGGTTTTTAAGGGCGCTACTCTGGTTTTCGATGTCAGAAGGCTGACTTTGACTGACGAATCAAGGTCGATTGTACGGAGATAGATGACTGCACAATAAGCCTTTTCTGAAGCGTCGCAGAAAGCATGGATATCTATCACTACTGCCTTCAGACTCAAGACATACCTCGGAAATTGTAAGCTTGAAAGTAAGGGCAATTCTAGATAGAAACGCTTCCATTTCCTACTTATTCTCTTATCAACGAGTTCATCCCAACCCAGCTGTAAGTTCCATAACTCTTGTAATAATATTTTCGCGTATATTATTGTTGGCGCTAACCATCCCGTTGGATCAAAGATTTTGGCTACTTCTGATAAAATAGTCCTTTTAGTAAACTCTTTATCACTTATGCATACCGAAAAATGAAACGTATCACTAGAGTTGTTCCAATTAATTCCCAATACTTTTACTTTCTTGTCACTGTTTATTTCAAGAGAAATACTAGATTCTCGTAAGCACTCGGGAATATTCTCTAAAATAGCTGAACTGTTTGAAATCCACTTCCTTAAGCGAAATCCACCCCTTTTCATCATTTCATTCAACTGCTAACTAGAACATTCGCTTCCTCTTCACTTTGTGCCCCTGAAAGCAAATCATCAACATAAAAATCACGAAGGGCAATTTTTGATGCTAAAGGAAATCTCACTTGTTCATCTAATGCAAGTTGTTTCATTACACTAGTAGACAAATATGGCGCACAGGCAGTCCCATATGTAACTGTCACTAATCTAAATGTACTCAAGGGCTCACTAGGACTATCCCTCCAAAGCATTCGTTTCCAATTTGTATCTTCTGGGTGGACACGAATTTGAACATCTTCTCTACATCGGCACATACTGCAATTTTGTGAGTTCTAAACCGTAGAAGAATAGGAAACAGCTCTTGCTGAACTCTTGGCCCAACTATCAAAATATCATTCAATGAAAGACCCGATGTCGTTTTAGCTGAAGCATCGAAAACAACTCTCAGTTTAGTCGTAGTACTTGATTCCTTTAATACGGCATGATGAGGCATGTAATACGTAGAGCCAATAAGAATCTCTCCCTCAGGCACTCCCTCCATATGTCTCAGCTCAAGATATTCCCTCATGAAATCCTTATACTGTTCATATATCTGAGGCCTTTTTAGAAGTGAATTTTCTAAAGAATGGAATCTACGCATAGCTAATTGTCTGGAATCTCCAAGCTGAGAAGGCGGAGAGTGAAACGGTAATTTCACAGTATATACCCCACTTTCCTCTCTCGTATATGTAGATTTGAAATAATCTTCACATGCTCTCTCCGATTTAGTAAGCATGTCAAACGTAGGTACAGCATCCAATTTCCAAAAGTCAGACAGCATCTGATCAGTTTCCACTTGTATATTATTAACATAGATAGTAGGATTAATTTCTGTTGAATTATTCACACTACCTGAAATAATCCATCCTAGTTCAGAACGAGAAGCTACCGGTTTACCTCTTCGCATTTAATTATTTCTCCCTTTAAAAGAGGTAAGGCAATATCTACGCCTAAAAGTATATCAACAGGCCCACTTTTGTAAAATGTTGGATCTGCTAACATTAAATCATTATATTCCTCAACGTACTTCTTATCCAATGTAAAATGCGGCAAAGTTCCAATAATTCTATTGATGATAAATACTGGTGTTTTAAATGACACTTTCGCCGGAAAATGCGGAACGAAGTTTATTTCCGTAATCCCATTAGTTTTCGTATCCAAAGACCCTAAACATGAAATAAAAACTTTGACATTTCTTCTTGCTAACCCTAGCCTTTGTACACAATCTTCTGAAATCAGGCTTGCTTGACTGCCAGGGTCAAGGAGGGCTCTACGCAATTGGTATTCACCCGATGAATCTAACACTTTAATAACAGCCGTACATAATAAAACTTCACTCTGAAAATTAAAGTCTGAAACACAAGATTTAATTACTGGACTAGAACTTGCGATATTCTCCCCTGACCCAGCCGATTGAGCGCGGGCCCAGGGAAAAATGGCTTAGCCGTCACTGATAATTCATTCGAACTGTTCGTAACTCCTTTACGTGCCTTTGGTTCATTTTGAACTCTTTCGAAATGCAGTAGTGTGTGATGATTTTTAAAGCACTTTTTACATTTATGTGTACTTCTACACTCGAAAGCTTTATGATTTGAAACCAAACAATTAAAACAAACATTATTTCTCTAGACAAAATTAACGCGTTCCTGAACATTCAGATTAAAAAACTTATTACATTTAAAAACTGAATGACCGGCTTTACAATACGTACACTGCGCGCGAATTTCTGAAGCCAATGAAGTTCATTTGTCTTTTGTAACTTGTTTTTTAACACCTTGCGGTTTACCTGCTTGCAAGGTTCTGGCATGAAATTTCAAGAACTCTAGCAGATTATTAAGTGTTGGTATTTCCTCACTCTTTAATGTTCTTTCCCACCATCCTCTCGTCGAAGAATCCAATTTAAACTGTACTATTAACATTAAAATAGTATCCGCGAATTGCTCCACTTTGAATCCTAGATTTTCAAACGAACATACACACTCTGTTACAGTGTCTACTAACGCTAATACCTGACTAGGAATTTCAGCTTGTAAATTTGATAAATACAAGATTTTCTTTAATAACGATGAAAGTAATTCTCTCTTATGTGAAAATCTTTGACACAATAAATGCCACGCTATTTCGAAATTCCTGTCACAAATAGTTAAAGCTTGAACAATCCGCAAAGCATCTCCTTTTAAAGAACCCTTTAAATATTGTAGCTTTTGTGCACCTGATAAACGGTCATTATCCACTATCGCCGTTTTAAATAAATCAAAAAATGATAACCATTCTTCAGTACTGCCACTAAATACAGGAAGAGTTAGCTTAGGTAAGCGTATACTCGCTATTTCATAAGATTTAGTTTCCACACTAATGTCTTTAACATTCTTAACTCTGGTTAGCATTAAAATTAACTCATCAACAGTATCTTGTATGACCTGTTGTTCTTTTATAAATACATCAATATCTTTTTCTTCACATACTACAAATATGTTACTAAAAATATCCGAAAGTTCGGTCATTAAATCATTTAATCTAGATTTAAAAAGTTCCAACTGATCAACATCAGCAGAATCGTAAGTCACTGTAATTTTTTCTTTCAGTTTACTTAACTTAGCTTTAGCTACACGCTTTTTAGTCTTAAGCGTTGTAAATTCTATTATCTAAGAAGAAAGATAAAAAAACACACTGACTCACTAAATTTACTGCGACTCCGTAGCTGGCGGACCATAAAACATGTACGTTCCGTTGTTAAAAATAGTGGACTGTAAATTGACTTGATATTACTTCAGTATAGAACCCAAAAACCCTCAGACTCATAACGTTGACCGAAACTTCTTTATTGACTTTCATAGAGTAAGTTAGTTGAGGAACGGCGAAGACCACACAAACTCCGACTTCAATGGCGGCTTACCAACACAAACTCAGAAGAACCTCTGCCTAGTTGAAACTCCAGTAATTCACAGCAACCTCAAAGCTCTAAACGCGAGCTTTACAAACCTAACAAATTTGCGTCTGCGTCGCTCCTCGGTACAAAGAAAGAAATACAATTTGCATAACATCGAACAATGATTAACTTAATTCAAATACTTAAGACATTTGTACAATAAAATGAAGTTCATTTTGTTGTAAAACTTTTAAAGTAAAAGAAAAAATAATGTAAATGAATGAATTATTAAATAGTCGAAATTAGTGAATACCAAATTAGTAATCAGAAAGAGAAATTGATTAAATATTTATGATAAGAAAGTACAACCGACTAGTTTTTGATTTACGAACAATTTACAACAGGTTTAGTTTATGCATCAGCAGTACGTTGGAAAGCAAAAGTAAACAGCAATAAAATCAGTTATTATCTTACTAAGTTTCTAGAGTCATTAGGCATTTATTTTTTGAAGGAGGAAATTTGAAAACTATGTAGTGGCCTCGCCGCTGCTCGAATGCTGGACTTCTCGCTTACGAATCGAATGTGTTTCTATATACACCACGAAGGCATGAGGAAAGGAAATAAAAGTGTTTCACGTAATCAAATGATAATACTTTCTTTAAAATAAAACGGGCCGCCCAACTGGGATAGTGGTTAGCGGCACTGACTGCTGTACCTGCCGAAAGCCCCGGGTTCGAATCCCGAAGAAGGCTTAGATGTGTGTAAATAAATGTATAGTGTCTGTGCGGCATAAGGCTTTCTAAATATGTGGCGAGATGGAAGTCCTCGCTAGAAGTTGATGGTAGAGGAAGAGGAGTGGCAGACCCATACAACCGTCCCCTCAGAGTGCTCTCCATCAAAGCTGGAGGGGCGGAACTGAGGAAAGTCGTACTGTCACCTGTATGGTGATCTAGGCTCTTGCCAACGACATTCGCAATGTCATACTCCTTCCATCTGATTCCGAAAAATTGAAAATAAAAATAGGTTAAAAGAATTGAAATTTTCCTTGAAACAATTAATAGCTAAAATTAAAAATGCGGAAATCTACCTTGTTAGAGGAAGTGGAGCAGTTAGCATCACAAGTTTAAAAGAGACTGCACGTTTCTTACGTTTTGGCTTTTATATGCAGTTGAAAATAAAATAAGAATATTGTTACGAAATGTACAGGCGCAGTAAGATGGCTTCCCCGCAAAGCAGTTTTAGGTTTGTCAAAAATAGAAAAGTATAGCAGGGTTGCCACAATTGGCGAGAAATCGATCATTTGGCGACAAAATTGGCGATATACCATGAACGGATGGAGAACCTTCTCGAACGATTTCTTACCGGTTTAGCCCATAATGTTCTCGAACACAAGCCGAAAGCTATATAAACCCTGCTGGTCCGCAGTCAGTTAGTGTGTGTGCCTAGTCGAGAGGGCGAGTAGAGAGGGCCTCGTCTAGAGTGCGAGATAGTTAGTCTCGAGTTAGTCAGTCCGATGTCGATCGAGTTGACAGCCGGGCAGTGTGTGCCTCGTCTAACGAGCTGATACTCAGTCATTGAGCGAGTGTCTCGAAGTCTAGTACCGAGTTGGTCATCGAGTGCATCGAAGAGTCTCCTAGTATATCGCGGTTAGTGCATTGTCGAGAGAGTGTGTTAAGCTCCGGGAACGACTGAACCGAAGAGTCGAGAGCTGTACTCTGTGTGTCGTCGAGTGCATCGTGGGTTGGAGCGTGGAGAGGCTCGAGAGTACGGGGAGTTCCGAGAACAGCCGAGCAGAGTCGGGAGCTGTACTTTGGTGCTTTGCGATGAAGCTGTCTCCAACGTTATTGCCTGGCTGTGTCGCTGAACGTGTCAGCGTGTTTATAACAGTTCAACGACTGTAAAAGTGATTTTGAAGCTATCTGATTAATACTGGTAAATAAAAGTGTGTTTCGATACTTCATCTAGTGTCGTCGTTATTCACTCCAAATCTGCGAACCTCGTACGAACGTGAAGGAAGAAAATATCGTAACAATATTATAATTACATCGATATATGTTTCTTCTAATGTAGAATTGAACTGATTTTAAAAGGGTAAAATTACAAAGACGGTGAAAACTAAGTTAAAAGATTATTTCTTTGCGAATAGAGGCTGCGGAATTACATTAATATAAAAGTAATTAAATTTCATCCTATAGAGCAGAGGTTCTCAACCTTTTGGTGTGTATGTATGTATTTAATTATGGCAAAGCACACTAGGGCTATCTGCCTAAGAGGAGGGAGGCCTTCGTGGAGGACTTTCTACGGGAAACTGGCTCGTATACACGTTACACATGGGGAAAACCACGAAAACGCCCATGCAGTCAGCCCGCTCGCGGGATTCGAACCTCGGACCGAACTACCAGTGTTCAGCGACTTTTACCGCTCGGCCGCTGGTGGGCCTCTTAACCTTTTGGACTAACGCCTACCATCCAAACAAAAGTTGAAAAACATTAGTACCACCACTACATTTTTCAGTGATTATTTTTCAAATTCTCAATAGAAATATTTAACAATATATATATTTTGCGGATTTGCACAACTTATTGGCTATTTGTATTAAATATGCAGACATGAAAAGGTTAGATTAAAAATTGGTTACCGTTTTAATTATCAAAATTTAAGTTATAATACTTAAATTCTAAAATTTAGTGTGGATTTTAGGTGTGTTTAAGAGAGATCAATTTTTTTTATGTCTGGCTTTATTTCACTTAGCTTTAACCGTAAATTAGGATCCACTTTAATTTTGTTCCGTTGTTATTTTTCAAACATAATATGTAAAAAAATCTTTGTTCACGCAAATAGATTGTGCAAAAAGGAAATAAAAATTTAATAGCTTTATTTGAGATACCTTTAATTTTTTTTTTTCGGTTCAATCAAAAGTTAGCCAGTGTATTATTTTCGAAATTGCACACAAAGTTAGATTTCGATCACAGGAAATTTCTATCAACTGTTTTTTTTCTTCACGAGATTTTTGAATTTAATAGTTAAAACACTTTGTTTCTTTGCACACCACCTATTTTTCTCTTGCGTACCACCAGTGGTACTCGTACTACCGGTTGAGAACCCCTGCATAGGGGAAAGAGAAAAAAATTACATGTCGTGGATATAAATAAGTAATCAGCTGACTTCCTTTCTTAACGAAAATTCAGCTTGATCTGGTAAAAAATGGTGGTTTAAATTTTTTAAAAGGGTGCTGATTACAGATGAGGCGATCAACTAAAAATATAATTTTAGGCTAGGAACTTTCAAAAAGTCTTTATTTAAACTGAAAGGAGAATTAGCAAACAAATACGATCCAATAATCTCGAAAAATCTGGAATTCGAAACCAAGGTATGTAGACAATTAAACGGACTTTTAAAAATTGTTCTTTATTCGTTACAAACGCTATGTATAATCAAGCCGATAATCCGCTTGGCTGTATGCAAATTTTTTAGATATCCGCTTGATTATATGCAAAGTTTATAGATATCTGCTTGATTATATATAAGGTCTGGCCGGAACTCGAACCTGGACCTCTCGAATACGCACCGAGTGTGCTACCGTTACACCACGATGGCATGCAGAAAGGAGGGAGAAATACCTTCTAAACTCATTTGATTTTACTGTAAATTTAGAAACCAAAGCAAATTTCTGATAATACTTTCTGTAAAATTAAAGTAGAGTCCTTCTCACTGCATAATTACTCGTACATTTCTTTTTCAACAGAGCGCGGTTCTCTAGAACACTGTCTCCAGACGGTCGTTATTTTATTCTTCACAAAATAAAAGAACTGGAATTTGTCTCGCTCTTCCCAGACTTCTCATTTCTGCAAAAATACTCTCGCCGTCAGAAAAGTCTCTTCAATTACTCGATGATTGGCCAGATAATATCCAGTAAAAAGAAAAAGAAAAAAAAAGCTTAACCAGTCGACTCCAATTTTTCGCTTCACATTTCGTGGTAAACTGCTCTCACTTCAAAACTTTCTGGATTGAAAGAAAATTAAATTTTATACCTCTGAGTGCACTTGATAACGTACTCTCACACTTAACTTACTCACATTTTTATAAAAATTTAAAGAATTCAGCAAATTAATTTTATTTCCCCAACCATTATATTTAAAACATCAATCCGGCAATTCTGTACGTGAAGTTTTCCAGATTTCCTTCGATTTCATTTAAAATATTCTGGATTGCTGTAGCTGCAGATCCTACTGGTGAGATAAAACTCCTGGGAACAAACTATGGTTTGGTGTGTTTTAATTATGAAAAAGCACACGAAGGCTATCCGCATAAGGGGTGAAATGCCTCCGTGGAGGGCTTTCTAAGAGAAAGGGGTTCGTATACATGAACAAACCAACGGTAACATAAAGCGAAAAAAAAAATAAAGTAAATTTTTTCCTTATTCGGCGTACAGCCAGCACTCTCAAGTAACTGGAACAAGACGAATGATGGTCCTCGTGAATGATTTTCTCGAAGAACACAGATGTGCAATCGTTTCTTTGGCCACTTCTTTGTGGATCGATCGACATTTCAAAAGTAATAGAATAGATATCTCTCCTTAAGAATTTACTATTAAGACAGCTCCATTCAGCGCAATTCGCGTTTCAGAAAATCGAAAGGAAATCAATTAAAGCTAGTTCTTAACGCAAACATCTGCACTTCCAAATTTGCATCAAAGGGAAAATTATGGAGCAGGTAAGTTTTTCCCGTGTAAATGGAGCATGAGGCAAAGTAATGATGATCAGTAATTACCATAAATGATGATTAGAATTACCTAAAAAACTCTGCGTCTTTTATGTTTGTAAAACTTTTGCAACTCTGAATAAAGATTGAAAGATTTAAAAAATACTTATGAATTTTACTCTTTGTAAATGCATTTTCAAATTAGATTTGAGATTTAGATGATTTTTAGTAAAACGTAGATTTCTGATTGAAATTGCCTTCAATCAGCGGATTTTAACATTGCGCCATATGCTAGGACTTCCTTGTACGAAGTAAAGGAAGTAGTACTATAATAGCGACAAATTTCGGGTATCAAATTTCAACGAAAATATACCGTATATACCTGCGTATAAGTCGAGATATTTTGGACAATAAAAAGACTTCAAAGTGGGGGGGGGTCGACATATACGCGGGGCCATAAAAAATTAAAAGAATCGGAAGTTCAAAAACTTCTTTATATAATGCAGTTGTTTTCTTCCCGCACTCGAATTGGACGACTTATCAAATAAGTCACTTACTTGAAGTAATTTCATGACTTAAATTATGTGACGAACTACAGTGGTGGCCAAAATCGTGGACACTTTTGGAAATTTTTATGGTTTTGACCCTGAAAAATGCGAATGCCTGCGAAATACCCTCTGAAATGATTATAAAATCATTTAAAAAATGTTGTATTAGCAACGAACTAGACGGCACGGAAGATGATGCTGTTTTTGAAAGTGAAAATGACGACGAAGGCTGTAGTAGTGATTGTAACAATACAGAGTTCAAGACAGAAAATATGTATGACGAGGAGCCAATGACGACAGAAGAGTTCTATGAAATGTTTGGCGAATCTGACCATGAATCAGACGTTGAAGGATTTTGATTTTGTTTATTTACCAAGGTATTTTTTATCGTATATTTACTTTTTTTCTCAGATGATTTTGAATAAATGTAGTACTTAAATTTTTTTTTCGTAGGTTCTCGATCGATTTCGGAAGTGGGGCGTCGACTTATACGCGGGTTTCTTATTTTCTAGGAATTTTTTATGTCGAAGTGGGGGGGGGGGTCGACTTATACGCGGTATCGACTTATACGCGAGTATACACGGTATATCCATTTTGACTGCTATGGAATGCAATTTAACGATGTTTTTGCCTGACGTAAGAACAGAATCAAGGACTCTTTTTTTTTTTTCCAAAAACGAATTATAAAATGGATTCAGA
Organism: Stegodyphus dumicola; assembly: GCF_044657685.1. Classification (NCBI taxonomy): domain Eukaryota; kingdom Metazoa; phylum Arthropoda; class Arachnida; order Araneae; family Eresidae; genus Stegodyphus; species Stegodyphus dumicola. Next base: position 26,769,520 of record NC_140776.1, on the reverse strand, counting down.
AGAGAGTTTTTCGTTACTTCTGCACGTAAGTATGTACTATCTCTCATATCTCAAAAAACGATTAGCATCAGAACGTTGAAATTTACATGTAGTTCTGTACCTCCCTTTTTGATTCAAATCGGTCGCACCGAAAGTATATCAACAATTTAAAAGTTTTTTAACTAGTGAAACTTAAGTTTTTTAACTTAGTGTAACTAACTTAAGTTTTTTAACTTAGTGAAACTAAGCCTAAAAGAGCAGCCATATTTGTTGACATTTGAAACTTAGCAGAATAATGAATTAAGTTAGTTTCTACACTTTCCGTGCCTTTTTGCCGAGTGGGACCAAAAGTAAACTTTTGGTTTTGTGCACCTAAAAATCCGTCTTCTCGCCCGCCCGAATTTCTTGCTTTTAAGTATAAACTCTAATTTTAATTGTAAAAATTGTTTTAACTGTATTTGGTGTTTCATGTTTTTCTATATTCTTCAATTTTTAATGAAGATATTTTGAGATTTTATGTATTATTACTTTGATGCGAAGTAAAAAATAAACGGAATGAGAAATATATCTCTAAGGAAAGTCGAGGATATAAGTTTAAATAAAATGCAGCAAAAATGTATATAATTTAATAGGCTAAGTTATGTGGTGTCCCCACCACAGTTTTTTTAAAATTTGGGTCGTAATTGTTAGAATACTATTTGTATTAGTTTTACTTCGCATTTCTAAAAGGGATTATCATCAACTAATACGAATGTTAATGTTTAGCTAAATGTAAGGCTAATATAAGCTAAATATAACTTTAAAGGTAGCCAAATATGATTCATTTGAGTTGATATTTTAAAGGAAACTCTTTTAAACACGTTTCTTCGCATTCATACCTAGTAATGGTAATTATTTCAAAAAGGTTTTGAACTGAATGGAATACACATGCACTCATTGTATATTTAACATATTTCGCAATTCGCAAAGAGTAGTTTAGTTTGGAAAAACTAGGTTTATATAGAGTCACAACATAAGCAAAACAAACGAATAACCACACTGTAAAAAAAAACCTCGAAGTTTACAGACAAAAGTCTTGTATAGTTACAGAAATGCGAACAATTACGAAGGAAATACCTGTAACGAACACAGAACCAAACGAAACTGTAAACTCTACAGGAATTTTTCAAGAAGTTTTGCTTGGATTTTGTCCGTAGCGTGTGATCACGTGGCTTAAAACGGCTGAGAGAGAAGAACCAATCAGGAAGAAGGTGGAAAAACAGCGTCTTAGCGGAAGAGTTCAACGATAGTTGCCATGTTAGCCATTATTTTTGCTATGGTCGAGGTAAGTTCGAAATAGTGTTTGACGTGTGTTTTACTATTTTTATGTAATGTATTTGTTATGCTCTTTACACTATCTATAATTAAATTCCTTTAATTTTTAGCTTATAATTCCAATGCTCCTAAATAAACCTGTGTTGAATTATTGTTAGAGTTCAAATCACAGAGCTTGTGTTCCATTTAGTAAAATAACAACTTTTATTCGTTACATCTGCAGGTGTCTGCAGTTAAACTGCTCATATTTATAAACAGAAACAAATTTGTTAATATGTTAGTTTAAAAACAAATAAGCTTAATATTAATGTTCTACCTATAGTCTAATAATTTCTCATGTTAAATATTTATGTATCTTTTAAAACATATCGAGTTAGAATATTCATATTTTTCATTTTGTTGACAGATGTAACATTATTATTCCATACATGTTATCATTAATCCCAGCGTGAACTGCTTTAGAATATTTTTCAGAGCATTATTACACTATGTATGTTATTATTAATCTCAACGAAAAAGAAAAAATAAATGTAATATATTTAAAAAATTCGACAAAATAACTTAACATACATTAAAAATGGAATATTATTTCATTAATACATGCGATAAGTTCGCCTTAAAAGATATATAGTCGGATAGCAATTACATATTTGTAAAAGTATTCAATGTATATTATTTTTTGTGTTAAAGATAGTTTTAATCCAGGACAGTCTTTACCAACTTATAAAGCATCTATTAAGTTACATTATAACCAACATTTACAAAAGGCAATAATCGAAATGCCATGACTTTGACATATTTTTAACTATGATGTAACATACTAGGAACATTAAAGAAAAAAAATTCTATTTTTTCCTTTATGCTTGTTGAAAAGTAAAATATTAATAAAATGGTACAACATTCATTCTAGTACTTACAATGTAAATTTACATATAAATTTACTATAAATTTTGGTGCAAACTTCATTATAAAATGCATTTGCTAATGTTTAATAGTTATAGCATTCAATATCAAATCATGGAAATTTAAGTAATGATACGTCAGTTGCATATATTAATTTCAATACTCAGCTCAATGCCAAATTTCTTCTATATCTGAGATAACATGTATTTTTTTGAGAATAATTCTTTTGTGTCATCTTTTCATTTAAAAATCTCTTTGAGATATATTTTAATGTGAATTATTTTCAAAATTATCCTCATTAGAATGAATGTTGTTCTCTTTATTATGTTTGAAACTGCCGTTACGCTAAAAAATATATTCAGAAAACTATTTATTGCTGAATGTTTAAAATAAGTTCTACTGCTCCTTTTTGACAAAGAGTATCCATTTGAATTGCAGTTTGTTTTAATTAATCGTTGGTTGTATTTTTAAGAACTACTTGATAAAATTCAACAAATTAGTTCAATCTATGAGTTCATCTGAAAAACCTAAAATTTTTATTCCAATTCTGTCATGTGTATATATTTCAAGAATGAAAAAGAATTACAAATTCACTATCCAACAATAGAGTAATATAAGTTGTTGATATAGACAAACTTAAAATGACCCATTTTAAAACCAGATTAAATAAATCATCGCGTATTTTCGGTCATCGAATTTCTTTGGCGTTAAAAGTGTCAGAGATTTAGTAAATCCAAGGGTCAAGGTAAGCTCAGATATTTTTTTTTTCATAGTTCATATTTGCTAAGTTATAAATTTTGCTGATGCAAAAGTTATGTAACTTATGCAAACATATGCTTAGAGTATTTGAACTAGTGTTGAAAAATCACTGGAATTTAAAATGTAATTGACAGTATGCCTTAAAGCTTGTTTTGGTAAAAGCATATTGATATCCCTTGATATCCCTTGATAATACAGGGAGCACCCTTCAATATACTCTAACTGCTGTTTTTCATAAATTAAAACATTTTAGACATTTAAGATATCTTCCTGTAAGTTACAACTAAATGAATGACTCTTAAGCATAAAAATATCAAATTTTTATGCTTAAGAGTAGAAGGAGTTATACACTTTTTAAATAACAGTGTCAGAAAAATATACTTTTTAAAATATGTAAACCATTGTTTGAAGTACAGAAAAACCTTCCTTAGCAACTATACCTCTTTAAGTGACTATGTCAAGTATTCTGATGGTACAAACATTGATATTAATTATCACTGAGAATCATGCTTTGTGAAGTAACCATCTCCATTAAATATCAAAATTGTACAAAATTATGGAAGGTTATAGAGAGGTTTTACTGTATACTTTAAGTATATCATATCACTGTTAGATATTGATGATGTAAAAGATATTATCTAATCATAAATATTTCAAGCATTAAATAGCTTAGTGTAAGTCAATAAGTTTTCAGATTCTGACTTTGTACCATGTCTTTCACTATGTAATATTTTTCTAGAACTGTGTTAAGTACCAGTAAGTAAGTTTCTGTCTTAAATACCACTTAATGTAATCAGGTATCATCTGTTCTGTCTGTAAAACTTAATCGTAATAAGTGAACAAATGAATATCTGTAAAACTAAAGATGACACTCTATGTAAAAAATACAAGTATTAAAATGTCTATGAGAGGAACATTTAAAATATTAAATCCACGATCAATTTTTGCGACATCTAAGATAGAAAATACCCAAACTGACTAGTTAATTCAGAGGATGAATGCATGTAACATTATTGTTCATGTGTTTGTTAATTGTGTAAGTTTTGAAGTTCATGCATTCATTGTTGATAACTATATTATTGGCCTTATATATATACTTGCATTTCAAAATTTTGTATATTTTGCCAGTGAGCTAAGTATTAAATGCTGTTACGTTTAAGTTCATATTATGTGGAAAAGTAGTTTTTGATCTAACACTTTCTGAGAATTTTTTAATGTTGATCATCAAGCTTAAAGCATACGGCTGAAATTACCAGTATTAACCATAATTTAATTATTCTCCTGTTTCAGCGTTTCTCAAACTTTTTTCGAATAGAGATTATGTGAATTATCATAATTTGTGAATCACCTTGCTGCTGGTCCCTTCGAAAGCAATATTTTAGCATATATTACTACTAGTACACTAATATTTTTAATATATAATTAAAATCCGTTATATTTTATAATTAAGTCCATTGAAGAAAAGTTATATTTCTAATATTTCAAGATTATTAATGAGAAGGATGATTTGTAATTCTTGCATGGCTCTTCTATATTTGGATATATGATGGTAACACCACAGTCTTAGTGGATATATGATAGTATATTTGGATATATGGTGGTAAGTACCACAGTTATAGTGCTTTAAATCCATCTTTTACTGCTAAGACTGAGTGGGAAGTCTGTAAGTAGGGTAACCAATAATAAATTTCATAAAATGTCTTATCTTACGAGAAAAGGTGATAGATGATTGTCATATGTAACTTTTTGAACTCTAGAGATTTTTCAACTAAATTTTTTTGTCTCCTTTGGAAACTTCGGAGGACCATGAGGGCAAGCTGTATGATCCACAAGTTGAGAAGTGCTACCTTAATACATTTCAATTTCTAGAGAAATTAATCTTAAAAAAAAATCTGATCATTATTAAAACTACTTTACAGATTTATTTTATATTACAAATAAATATAGTAAATATCTAATAAACCTCAAATTATTTTCTGCAAAAGGAATTATTTAAATTTGTACTGCTTTTGCTTCAAAAATGGATGATACATGCAATTTATGATTTCATGAAAGGACCAAAAGGAATCTTGTTTGCAATTTAATTATTTAATTTTAAAAAATATTTAAATCATTTGGAATATGTGCAAGTGCATGCAATTATTATGAAGAGATTCTGAATTAAAATGTCACATAACAAATTTAGAATATGTTATGTACTTCTAACGAATGGGATTTTTTCTTTATTTAGGAGCCATGCTTTGAATCCTAAGAAGAAGAGGACTGCACCTACACAACTATGATTAATTAAAAATAACAATAATATAAATTTTACCTATTTTTTTATTTTATTTTCCTTTTGGATAGTTTTCAAATAAAAATAAACCTATTTTTGTTTCTATATTCTGTGTATTGGAATAAAGAGTCCCCCCCCCCAGTGTCCACTGATATGCATGTAAAAGAATTGTGTGCAAAATTAAATCAATTTTTGTTTGACACATTCATTTTTCACAGTATGTATAATTTTCAAGATCTACAATAGAAGATTCATTGTAGCATAAGTCATTTTTTTTCTGTGTATTTTAAATATAAGATCTGTTTTTGTATATATCAACATTTTCCATACCTTTTTCTTATTTAATTTATAAAAACGTTAAAATATAATAAAATCAAAATAAGTGTATATCTATTTTTCAAGTTGGGTAAAGAGGAGAGGCATGATCTAGCAAAGGTAAAATGGTTGAGAACCACTAATATATGGTATTAAAAGTATTTTCATTTCTGCATTAAATTACTGGAACCAAATAGATCTTTTATATTATCTTTAATAGTTTTTGTCAACTAAATCTAATCTTGAAAGATGTAGTTACGCATGACGAAATTCATTATTATGAATTATATTGACTGTTAATTATAGATCTTCACGCTAGCTGTATATGTTAGGAGTGAAATGCATTGTAATATCCAATATTTTCAAAATATGATATTTTTTAAATAAAATATATGATTATGGAATACATTAAAATGAAATGGTTCCTTATGTAACCTGTATGTTACACTAAAAGGCTTCATCGAATACTTGTAAAGTAATGAGCAAATACTAAGTTAATATCTTGTGTGAATGAATATTATCTTACAGAATTTTTTATTCCATAAAAATCTATCTAAAAATATAATTTTGTTGAATGAAGATTTAAACATTTTTCCCGAAGATTTAAAAAGTCGTTTGAAATAATGGTAACAAAAACATTAATCTGAAGCATTTAATAAATGAATAGAAAATTTTGAGAACAATTAAATCATCCACAGGAATTTTGAAATAATCATCGTATTTTTTACATCAGTTAAAGAAAGAAAATCTGAGTCATTTTGATTATAGTGATAAGTTAGTTCCATTGAGAGTAGGATAGAAAATTAAAATTTTAAGGAGCCATTATGCATTATCAATTTTTCATTAAAAAATTTTTAGTTTATTACTACTATCATATCAATTATTAATGCTGAAGTTTTATCTTCAGTTTTTACATTCTTAAGTCTACTTTTCTTAATTTTCTAGGCATAGCAGAGAAAAATATAATTATAGGATCAAGGCATTTCCAAATACGTTATATTTTCTTCCTTAAATTTTTAAGATCATTCTATATTCATCATGTATTACAGACACAGTATCAGGGGATTCTGTTCAATTTTTCAGTTAGAATTTGGGACGAAGTTGTGAAGTCATACCTACATTAAATGCTTGAATTGATTATTTGAAATATGACAAAGCAAGAGAGGGCCATCTGTCCAAGGAAAGGAATATTTTAAGGAAAACTTCATGTTACACAAACATTTACACAGGCAGCCCATTCTCTAGGATTTAAATCTAGAGCCAAATGCTAGTGTTCAGCTTACTGTCTGGCTGCCTGTAGGCAATAAATGTTTTAGTAGAAGGAATACTTGAAAAATTAAATTTAGGACTAACTAATTCTTCAATTTTGTATTCAATGAGAAGAATGTAATTTATTAATAAAGTTTTAAATCTGGGAAAATGCCTGTACAACTGTCCGATTAATTAATCTATTATTTCAATTAATGGTCAGTAGCAGAAGAGATTAAAAAGCATTTATGCCTAAAAGAATTATATGTTGTAATTTAAATGAATAATGCAATTAAGCATGAAAATAATTTTGGATAGCTTGTGATAACTGAATTTAAGTTTATTGTTGAGTTACATCAGTAATTTTTTTTAGAATTTGAAAAAATATTTAGAATTGTTTATTGAAACAATTTCATTAAAATATTTTTTACTGTAATCATATCCAATTGCAGTCTCTTTAGATTACACTGTTGGGTATAAGGAGAATGATTTGGTTTAGTTTATTTAAGTATCGCAAAGCACACTAGGACTATCTGCCTAAGCGGAGAAATGCCTTTGTGTAATCTCTTTAGATTACACTTTCGAAGGGAAACTGACTTATATACATGTTACACATGGAGAAAACCATGAAAATACCCATACAACCAGCCCATTCGCGGGATTTGAACCTCGGACCGAATTACCAGTGTTCAGCGGAGGAATTTTAGAACATTACTAATTTATTGCCAAAAAACCATTAAGTCTAATACACAAGTTTTTTTCCAGCTATTTCATGATGCATATGTAACTTTGAGATGTCTTAAAATTCAATAAAGGAAAGTAATGAAGATGTAAGAAAAACATAAAATTTGAGCTCCTTTTTAACATTGGGAATATTTTGAAAGAAAATGTTGTATATCTTTTAGAAAATCTAAGGTATTTTTCCTTAAAAAAAACTTAATAATATTTAAAGTTACATAACTTCCCTTTCCCCACAAATAAATAAATGCAGCATATTTTGTTACAAGCAGTAGCTGTAGATATTTCACATAAAACATATGTTCTACATGTGTAATTATTTATAGTAATATTACAATCAAAATATTTAATATCTGAGAATACATCATTTTTGTATTTTGTATAAGACAAATATGTTCTATATGCATAATTATTTGGAAGAACTTTTAAGTAAATTATCTGCAACTTTTACATATATATCCTTTAAAATTTTACATGAAAATACATGTTCTTACATAATCACTTGCAATAACCTTACAGGCAGAACACTAGTAATCTACAAAAATTCCCTTTAGTAATTCACATTCAAAAATTACGATCTACTTACACTATTATTTCCTGTAATCTTTACAGATGTTTACATTGGTAAATCACATATGAAAAACATGTTATACTTACACGATAATTTCCTGTAACATTACAGATCTTTGATCTGTAACCTTTGCAGACATATGCATCGGTAATCAACATACAAAAACTTTGTTATGCCTACAGAATAACTTCCTGTAACATTACATGTCAAACATCTGTAACCATTACAGGTATAATCTCTGTAAAGTTACTAAGAATATTCCTGTTTTGATTACTCAAATAATCCATGGCATCCCAGTTTCCACGACTTTTCTTAGTAACTTTACAGATTTTTTTTACAGTGCAATTAGCAGGGTTTATGTTGTTAAAAGATTTAACTAAAATCTGCTTTTACAAAATGCTGCAAGAGCTTTCGTAAAAATTACAAGTGAAACAAGAGAAATCTTGAATAATTTAATACAAGGAATATATCTTTGCGAAATTAGCGAGAACGTACTCTCTGTTAATATGCATAGAAAAGTATTTGCAGCAAAGTTTTGAAGTTCAGACATAATTTCGCAAAATATCATAGGAGTCTATTTACATGGCTACATTCCCAACTGCTGTAAATTTAGAAATTTTTGGAATAAATTGCAGTTTATTAATTTTTGTACAAAACTGGTTGTATGATTTCAAATATTTTAATCTAGTTTTTAAACAACAGATTTAATTTTATAAATGAAAATTACATACACCAAAATACTATTCATTAGATATTACCAGGATATATTTGAAACTACAATTATGTCAAAAAATGCTTTATTTTAGATATTACAATGTTACTTTTGGAAACAAAATGAAATTTTATCAATTTCCATACTTAATATTTGTCATGTTTAATGAATGCAAGCGTTTTACATTGGTCGTTTTGAATGAAATTTGAATTTTACTATTCATCTGCTGAATTCATCAAAAGTTATAATTTCATTAAAATAGGTTTAAATCGTTTTCCTGCAAGGATTTCATATCAATTTTCAGCCCAAAGGAGTGTTAGCCCAGAAGGGCTACTAGTCTCAAAACGGCATTTTGCTTTGAATCACTCTAAAAGTCTGAATCACTTTTCCGAATGTTGCCAAAAATATTATCGCCTTGTATTACATTTTAATAATAAAATTAAATAATGAAGAATCTGCATGAATGTATGTGTGTTTTTTGCATTGTGAAAAAACGTCGGTACTTAGAGCCATCAAATTCTGAATTACGTAATCCTCCACACGAACATGGGCACCTGGAAGCCTGAATTTTGGATTTCGAATTTATTTTATTATCTATTTCATAGTTTGTAAAAATTTAACGAATGTTTGATTAACAAACTCAACGATTTCAAAGCGAGCAATGGCAACACTGTACAAAAAAAAAAAAAAAAAAAAAAAAAAAAAAAAAAAAAAAATTATCTCCAGCGCGCGAGACTGTCTATCGGAAAATCTGAAGATAGGCAGTTTTTAAATATTTTTGTGATATTGCTGTTGTACTGGATTATATGTGGTGCGAAGAACATGATATTTAATAATGAATGGTAATACGCAAAACGTTAAAAAAGCCAGTTTGGGCTTAATATAAAGTCTGAAAGCATTTAGATTTTTATTAATTTTTTGTTTATTAATGGAAATATTTTGAAGGGATTTAAAATTTATATAAAAATTATGAAAATATGCTTGAATATTTTTTACGTAATTTTATATTATAATTTTTCATTTTGCATTTTGAAGAACGTTGTTGTTATCTTGTTCATGAAGTTCATGAAAAAGTAGTTGCCAGAGCCTCAAGGAGGTTGGACTTCTATTTCCACCCTAATTTTGAGTGAAGCATCCTAGGGGAGATCGTCCGAGGTCTCTCACCCCCTTCCTTTTCACCAGACCACACGAGAGGACTCCAGGATTCCATGCCATCTCCGGGATTCGACTCCTTCCTTTTTGGACAACAGCAGATTTCCCTAACCAACCATTATACCGCCTGGGTGCCATTTTAAAGAATTTAGAGCAATCTTGAAATTTGTCATAAACTGTGTACTCAAATATCTCATCTAACTGGAAAGAAATTTAATAACTAAATGTCACTGTTTTAATGAAATTTATTTCGAAATACTATTACTAAATTAAAGAGCTTTTGTAGTGAAGCTGTTTTCAGAATTTTATATCAGGTGCCAGTGATTGGATTATTTCATGTAGGAATGATAAGATTACACATATTCGGAACTTATTCATTTAATTATGCTCCAAGAGAAGTACTCCTTTTGAAATGTCGAATAGATAAGGTAACTTTGAATTCTAAACTACAAATAAAATTACGGACGAACTTAGATATGTCATTCTAATACGCAGGAATATTTAATGCAGAAATGTGCTCTTAAAACTTGAATTGAACAGAAACATTTTTCGCACTACATCAAAGGTATTCTTTGATATATTTATAATCATGTAAACAGATTTAATTTATAATAACAATAAAGAGACGTATTAATTCCGAAGGCCCGTCAAAGAAGCAAAAGAAAGTTGCTAAAGGTAGAATTATCATAATAAAGAATATCACATTAAGAAAAGTATCACAATAAGAAACTGGAATTAAACTTAGGGAAAATAACTGTTTATAATAAAAGATAAGAGCATATGGGGGTGTCGGAAGCAGATATTTAGATTAAAGACAAAGTGAAAGAAAACTGAAACAGTAGACAGCGCTATACACAAAAATTAATAAATAAAGTACTAGATTAAGACACAATAACACGCCGAATAAATACTAATTCAGAAGTCAAACAACAAAGTACTAGATATAGAAAAATGCATATTTCATATTTTACAAAATTTGTAATAATGCAGAATGTGCGTTGAGAATTCGGCATTACTCAGAAATTATGCCTCCTGTGTCTAGAATTGAAAGCTTCGAAGAAAAGGAAAGTATTTTCAAAATTAAAAAATTATTTAATACATAATTCATTTTTTTAAACCAATTTATGTTTTCAAATATTTGAGTTAATTCACTATTTTATTGAAACTGCTGTTTAGGTATTTTAAGATAAGCATAAAAATGCCGTCCGTGAGCATAAATTGCTTACCGAAAATAATGCACAATTAGGAGGACTTTGAAATTAATTAAGAGGAATTTGAAATGTTTCAGTTACATTTGTTAGTTACACGTACAGAGATGCATACACGCATACATCTAGATATCAGTTGAATAATTTAAATATTTCATATTTAGTAGATCGTATGTAGTGTTATGAATTTTGCATTATGTAACATGAAGAGTCTGAAGAACGAAGATTTGAGGGAAAAATAATATGACAGGGGCAAGTTTTGCAGCGAAATTTGGTGAGAAATCGCCAAGGGTCGCCAAACTTGGCGACCGTTTAGCGACACTTGTGTTTGGTCTCTGTATAACTATAATTGGTTCTGTAATTGATAACTATATGTAAATGTAACCGTATCCAGGCCTTATATGTAACTTTAACTGTTTATATGCCTTCCAGTGATTTCCAGAAACGGAAGGTACTAAAGATTTCTCGGCGGCCGGTAGAAAACAGTATGAGACCGGAGAAAGTATCAGTTCTTAGTTTTTTTTTTGTCCAGAGTTGATTTCGGAGTAATATTCTCAGAATATTGCTAGTAGCCTTTTAGATGCGCTTTGTATTTGACTGTGTTTAAGATTCTTAGTAGTTTGAAGTGTAAATACTGATTGTGTTTTATGCAAATACTGATACTGTTTTACGTAAATACTGATTGTGTTTTATGTAAATACTGATTGTGTTTTATGTAAATACTGATTGCGTTTTATGTATATAAGAGCTGTACGAGTAATTTTGTGGAAAATTACAGAACTATAAAGTACTTATTTTGGTAAAATAGATTTTATCAAGCTATTATCGGTTCTGTGTGCATAAAATCCATTACGATACCGCACGCACGCAACAAAAGAATTATTAGCTGGAATTGTTATTTTAAATCAATAAAATACAGGTTTTCATTTGACAATTAAAATGAGTGATATTGCGTTCTAAGAATAGGAAACATTCCAATGTTGTTGAGTAACACGGAAATTTGGTATCTCTTGGCTCAGCAGAAATTCATAGAATATGTAATTATAAAATAATAAGAATAAAACATTGATTTCACAGATGGCTAATGCTGTTTATAAAACTAAAACTATTGTTACGAATTTTGTATTTAGATAGGTAATTTTAGTTGAATTATAAGTAAAATTGTATTTTTCTGTGTAATGTAGCACGAGACAAATTTTAAGATATGCCGGGAAAGTAAGAACACAGGAGCAAGTGCATTTAACACTGAGTAAATGGGTATTTCGGTAATTTGGCGAGATATCGCGAAGCCGACAACATGGACCTTATAAGAAATAAACTAACCCAATTACGTTTTCTCCCTTGTCTGGCGCGTTCACCGACTGTCACCTTGATCACATCCGGAGGAGTAGGGACGACTTCCAGAAATTAGCAATGGTTGGCTATTGCAGCGCTTGCAATTGTCACGAAAAAACTGGTGGTAGTGCCTCATTTCAAAAGTAAGAATTTTTAAATATTTTTATTTTTGACACTGAGATTGCTTTTTAAATATTTAGCATGTTTTTCAAGCATAATTAACGTTCTAAATAATTATAAAGCTGTTGCATGCTTTCAGGCTTGTATATATTTTTAGCTTTTCCTATTATGTAAGCGAATTTGTAACTTCTTCTTTTAGAAAATAATATTTTAAATCTGAACTAACAGAAAAATTCAACCAAGTAATTTTCTCTTACAATTACTAAAACTATAACTAATACTAAACTATAGCTAAAATACTAAAATGCCTAAAAATGAATTTTTGAAAGTTTTTCTTTAAAATTTATAATTTTTAGCTGCTTTTTTAAATTATAGGTAAATTTTAATTCCTAGCATTATAACTAATAAAAAATAAGAATATTTAAGAACGAAAAGTATACATCTTATAGAGCTGGTTTTGTTGTTAAAAGCTTAGCTTATAAAGTAAAATGTAATATCTGTTTCTCAGCTTTAGTTTTAACAGAACCATATGATCGTTTGCTAGGTTTCAAATATTATAAATCTGGATCTAAAGGTTTGACTTCTCCTTCCAGTGACGTCCGAATGATCTGCAAAAATGCAGAAATAATTTTCATCTGCAAAAATGCAGACTGAAAAGGAGTTTAAATTGAATAAAAAAATATTATAAATTTCATGACTCTAAAAGTCTTAAAAAGCGTAGGAACACATATATTTCCTTCTCTTCAAGACCATATTTATGATGATGAGCCAGATAAAAACCACCTGATTAAATTAATTAAAGCAGTGATATTTCAATATTTAAAAATCAGAATGCATCATGCAGTTGCATGTTACAATGAATCTAAACAGAGAGAAAATATTCGAAACAGATTTACTAAATTAATTTTATTTAAGCATCAATAAACCACATTATCTGTTTCTCTTCCTCTCTCTCTCTAAATATATATATATAGGTGTGTGTATTTACATTAATACGAGTAGATATATAATCTTGTTTTCACAAATATTTGAAATAAAAAGTGAAGTAAGCGAATTTTTCAATGCAACAAATATCCTAAATTGTTTACTTTCATACATATGTATTTATGGATGTATAGTCATTCTGCTTAAAGTATTTACAGGTATATAAAATTACAAGGTTACTTTAGGCGCATTAATAAAAATTTAAGATTGGACATATAATATCTTGTATATTTATATTTTGTTAAATTTATTTCTAGTTCCGCATAAGATTTTTTTATTTACTGCGAATTTTTTAAAAATTTTTCATTACACTCAGAAAAGTTTATGCTTCAAATTTTATGAGTTATTAATATTGTCATAAATGATCATCTTTTAATACCATAATACTTTTGAAAACAGAAAAAATAAATAAAACAATCCTTGGTTTCTATAAACATTTGAAATGATAAATATTTGCTACTACTGCCTGAAAATGTTCATAAAATTAAAAAAAAATTACCAAATCTTGTTTAATTTTACCTTATTTGTTTCATAGCATCATGTACTATCAATCTTACTTAATTTTACTTTATTTGTAGGCAAAAGTAAATTCATAAATTTTTTGTTTAGAGTTTTTACCGTTTTATCAAAGTAATGATGTTTAGACAAGAATTACGCTTATGCTCAAAATGCAGTAAAAAAATACTCAAAATGCACTAAAAAGTGGTTTCATGAGATATATAAAATCTTATTAGCAAAAACTGTGATTTTTATTATCTCATCATTTATACAACGTATCACATTTAATAATTAAAAAGAGTTATGTGATACAAGCGCCATATGTTTCAATGTTACGATAAACTAGATCGTCCCTACTCTCTCTTCCCGACATGTGTGTGACGCACGCCCCGCCCACTGGGTTAATCTATTTCTTATAAGGTCCATGGCCGACAACGGTTTTGGCGACTAAATCTGGCTACAAATCGCCCTAAGTCGCCAAATGTGTCGACCTACATTTTGGTCCGGTCCCTGTATCACCATAATATGTATTGAAATTGAACAACCGTAATTGGCCACTATGTTAGTTGTAACCGTAATTCCACCTTTCTATTGCTTTTTAGTAATTTGGAGGAGCAGAAAGTACTAGAAATATCTCGCGACCGGCTGAAAACTATTTAAGGCATCTGCTTAGTTAGTATTCTGGCGAATTGATTAGTTCCGCGTGAGCTGAGATATCCGAGTTAGCCTTCTCTTTAGAGGCACTTTGCAATGCGTTGTGAATAACGTTCTTAATAGTTTACAGTGTAACTACTGATTATACGGTGTAATATTGTGAACAATTGTAGAAATAATTTCTGTGGAAAATTACAGAGTTCTGAAATAGTTCTTTTGATAAAAATAAATTTTTATTAATCTATTATTGGCCTTCTGCATTCAATCTATAACGAACCCGTACGCGCACAACGATATATTAACATTAATTTAATTAGTAGAGGTTATTTTGAAACTTATTCTTCTTGTAATAAAGAAGGACAGACGTTTGAAACATACATTTTATTCAAAATTGTTTGTTACTTTGATCGTTCTATTTCACTGCTTAATAGATCTATGAGAGAAATACATTCCTTTGTTTCTCAAACAATAAGACTCTGATCCAATCAGGATAATCCCGAAAGTATTTGTTAAAAATTAATTTTATGATTTCTGCTTTGAAAACATAACAACAGGAGCAAAACATTAAACTTGTATTGTTATTTAAATTTCGTACATTTGTTTTCACAGGCAAATATTTCCTCAAAAGTTATTAGATTTACTTTTATTCAGTTTTCTCTTGAGACGCAAATTATGCCTATATTGTATTTTTTAAAAATTTATTGGACACTTGATGAAGAAATAATAGCTTTATTGCAGTGAATCTAAAGAGACAATAAACTCTTTGTTTTCTAATTTTAAAAGTATGAATATTGCTTTCACAAATGTAAAGGAAGTTTACGGCCAAAATATTTGCATGATTTTGAATACTCTTAATTCCTTCTAGTTTCGTGATTGCTATTCATCGATAACTTAATATTTGATGAATCTTTGTTTCTTCCTCCACAATCACGTGATTTAACAAGCTCACGTGATCTCATCACGTGATTTAACAGTCTTGCAGCTATTAAGCAGAAGTAAATGGGAAACGTGTAGCACGCACGGCATTGCCTATAATTAAAAATTAATGAATATTTCTACTAATAATGTCTTTCCTCTTTATGAACGTCTTTCGATTTTTCTAGAAAAGGACTGAAACTCGAGATGCTTCATGAAGTTAAATGAACTCATTACCCGCCTTATGTGCAAAATTTCCTGCAAATCCCTCGGACTCGTATTCACCGTATTGAAAGAGCAGTACCCAAGCAATGTTTTGACTTAATATATTGAAAGATATATTTATTTTTCACTTAGTTTATCATTTAGTTATAATTTACATCTATACTTTTCCAATTTTAACAATGTATTATATATTGTTGCGTGTGTACGGATTCATTCAATCTATCAATAAAATTTATTTTATCAAAATAAACTCTTCGAAATTCTGGAATTTTCCGCAGAAATACTCATACAAGTAGTACAATCAGCAGTACAAGTAGAGTACAATCAACAGTTACTCACCAAACTACTGAGAACTTTAAACACAAGGCAATGCAGAGCGCTAGAGAAGCTAAAGAGAAAGCTTTCATTTCACGCGGAACTAATAACTCACAGCAACAATAGCTGAGCAACTGAGAGCAGACGAACTCTCTCCGTCCTTAAATAGTTTTCAACTGGCCGCCGAGGTATTTTTAGTACTTTCTGCTTTCGAAATTACTGGAAAGCAATGCGAGGGTGGAAGTACGGTTATAGGTAACATAGTGCTCAATTACATTTATTCAATTTCGGTACATATTACGGTGGTATAGGGACCGGATCAAAATGTTGCCAAATGATGGCCAAGTCTGACGACTATTTGGCGATTTCTCGCCAAATTACCGAGATCAATTAAAAAAAAAAAAAAAAAATTAAAAAAAAAAAAAAAATTACTGTCTAAGTACAAAATTCGTAAGAATATCTGATTAAAGCTGGAAAGAGGTGTTATTGTTTTCAGTTTGGTATACAATTATGTCTGCCATAAATATACACTTTTGCACTTCGACAATGCAGAAAACCGTTCAGGTATTTTCTACATTATGAAAGTGCATTGCTTAAGACAATAAGCTAGTCATTTAAAAAGTCATTTTATTCAAAATTCTGAACAATATTTTACAACTAGTATTTCTTTTCAACATTAGTATAATAAATAAATTAGGTTCCTAACATTCTGTAACAAACTGACTGCAGGATTTCTAACCTTGTAACACTATTTATTCTGTGTACTATTTTCTGCATTAGAAGTCAAATTGAATCGGCATGAAGACATATCTTAGTAACAGAGATAGAAAACCCTTTTGTATATCTCTTTTTCATCAGTTAGGTTGGCATGGCAAATATGAGCTTTTAATAGTTTATTATTATATTTTTTGTACTATTTTGCATTAAAAAAGAAATGCAGAACAAAATAAGCTTTTTGCATTTACCGTTTAAATTTTTTTCAGCACTAAAGATTAATTCTATGAGTTAGCGACAATAGCAAAAGAGCTGCGCAGGCCATGGAGAATAGAATGATCTAGAAATGACACAATCCAGAGACGTTATGACGATTTTAAGAAATAGATTTTAACGATTTTAAGAATTAAAGAGTTTACCGTTAGTTTAAATTATAATTTTGATTCACATATTTTTAATCATACATATATGGAATAAGACTGTGCCATTATTATAAGAAGATGACTTGGTGAAAGAAAGTTGCAACGGATTGATTCTGCATTATAACTGCGTAGTTAGCAAAATGACCCTCGAAGAACACACATAACGATAAATTTCACACATAAGTTTATTTTTTGATAATGCAAATCATCACTATGGATGAGCTATGCAACCCCCCTTTTGTACATCTTACAGCTTAAACAATGGACGAAATTAGAAAAGTAAACTCTACGTGGCTAGCGGCAAGGCGACACAAGCCAGAACAGAAAAGAAGAGAGAAGAATGAGAAGTTGTTACGCAATTACCTTTTTATACCGAATTCCATTTCTGATCACATGACAGATTAATGTACACATGTCGGATTCAGATTTTATCGTTAAATTCACTGGGAATCAGTGCGCTCAGAGCTGCAGGGAATTTAGTTAGGAAGATTGTTCCTGGGTTATTTTTAGAATGAAGACGGGAGTTAAAGGGCTATTAAGTTATTATTTATTACACACACACACACACACGCACAAACACACACACATATAAATCATTTTTGAGGTGCTAGATTGTAATCTGAAATTCCTATGTTACAATTTTTTTTATTATATTATTAATTTTTGCAACTGCTTTCTTTAGAGGGCTTCAAAAGTTTTAATTAACATCTTTTGAAAAGAATATTCAAATTCTGTTATTACTTTCTGAATAGGCCTTGAAGAACCTGAATTTCAAGCAAATACAATAATCTAAATTTATAACCTGGATTTCCTCATATATAGTTCAAAATGTGTCGTTTATTGTATTGGTATTAAATGAGTTCTGACTATAGTTCAATGAGTCGTGACTATAGTCATGAGTACGAATAAACTTACCTGCACAAATATGTATCCGTTATATGAAAATGTATTAAAGTATTATATGAGAATTTTTATAATTAATACAGCTTAATTATTGTTTTTTTTTAAACCAAACACACTTATATAAATTTGTGTTGAAACATTCCACACCATTGTAGAACAATTAAATGTTGCTTTAAGGAAAGAAAAAGTATTCTCAGTTTTGCTGCTGTAAGAATCCGAATGCAGTTAAAGTTACATTCATTTTGTCCGAGTAATACTCTTAAGCACTTAACGTTAGCAGGAAAAGAAAAATACATCGTCGAGTTCAGGATAAAATGTTTCTTTTAGGATAGAGTATTTCAGAATTTAGGACTGAACTTGAATTAGAGAGAAAGAAGTCTGAAGGAACTAATTGCTTCTTAATGAATTAAGATACGAGTAATGGAAATTTGCAGCAAGAAGAGAAAAAATAACTTACTTATTTTGGAAAAGGCATTAGCCAACAAATTCATGTGTAATTTAATAATTAAAAATTTCAATGAATTGGGGTAAAAAAGTTTTCATTTTGTAAATTTCATTTTCAGAAATGTTTAGTTTTATTTTATTGCAATAAGAAAAAAAGGATTAAATTATTTTTTTCTCAGTTTTTTTATTATTTCTTCGAAAGTAAAAAATAAGAAATAAAGTATAAATTAAAATAAATAGCTTAATTCACATTTTGGAGTTGAATTTCGAAGAATGTATCCATAATGAAAAGTCCAAAATGGGTTTTTAAAAATGAATGGATAAGGGAGCTACTCAAAAATAAATTCAGTATCCAAAAATAATGCATCAATATTGAAAATTTTAATACAAATCATATAATTTACTAATTTAATAATAAAGTTATTAAAAAGTGTAACAAAATCGTTAATGTCTATTAAAGAATTTTATAAACTACATTAGAAAAATTAGAAAAGGAATTGCAACAGAAAAACAGGCATGGAAATTAATAATTTTCTTCAAACAAGTTGGTATGGAAAACACTGGTGTGCTATTTCTTGATAATTTTAGTTAAATTTGAAATCTCATTATTTAAGAAACCAATTCTGATCGTATTTCTAATACTTTTTTTCTTTTACTGTGTATTCAATTACCGTATTTTACGAACTATAAGGCGCACCTTAAGTTTTAAGCAAATTTTTTAAAAAATAACATGTTTACCATTTTTATTATTAGATTGCAGAGTCAGACTAAAAAAATCCTTAACTTATAAAACCGAACTGATCTTTAAAATCCTTGAAAATCCTTTTATTTTTTCCATATCGGAGCTAGCTACTAACAAAAATATTGCATTGTTACCTATAGCACAAATCACTTTCAGTTCAAGTTCACTGTCATCGTAGACTACAGTGACGCATCATAGGCTAGATCAGTGATCGTCAGACCTTCGATAGTAGCTGGCGGGGACATCTTCGGTAGATCGCGTTAACTATCTTTGGTATGGGAACATCTTCGATTGCCTAACCTTGATTCCTTCACTGATCTGATGCTAGTAAGAAGACAGTGCTACAGCGGAGGTGGAACTGATTGATTTGCAAAATGATTTTTTTGTAAAATCGCTTTCTTCAAAGTATGAAAATATTTTGCCTCTTGTGTAGAGACATTAGGATTTTTGATGCCGAGAGGCGTGAAAAATAAGCAATGCCCTCGTCAGGACTCGAACCACGGACCTGTCGAATGAGCGCCGAGCGTGCTGACCATTACACCACGAAGATATGCTAAAAAAGCGGGAGAAATACCTTATACTGATTTCTTAAGAAAAGCACGCAATTTTGATCCAGGTTTGTCTCAAAGTGAAGGCATTTTTCAGCTCTATATATCTGTGTGAGATTTCTTTTTACAGTATGAAATTTACTAAAAATTTGTACAGAAACAGACTCATTGATGAATACCTGGACAACTCTATTCAAATGAGAGCCACTACCTACTCTCCCAACATTAAAAAATTGTTGATCACAAAAAGAAAAAGAATTTCATCCTCCTCATTTAATGTTAATCAGTCTGATAAAAAAGTCTGTTATTACGTTTGTTATTTATTGCTAACCACACTTCAATTTCTTTCTTATTTACAATTCAATTTCTTTTATTACATACAGTTTAATTAGAATTGATTTCAAATTTACTAGAAATGAATTATAAGCAATAAACAAATAAAAATTAAAAAAAAAAGAAGTTGATACAGTACACCTCTAATTATCCGAACTCCGACTATCTGAATCGCTTTCGGAATTTTTAAGAATCAACTGAAGAAGAGAAGGAAAAAGAAGCTCAGGAAAAAGAAGGGGAAGAGACAGGAGAAGATAAGGATGACGTGTCACTTGAGAAATTAAGAAACATTTTTTGCAAATTCCTCGATGTTCAGAGGTTAATACTGAGGATACAAACTGGATGGTATGTGATTCGGCAAACCCTGGGTTTCAAATTCTAAATGATGAACTTATTGAAAGTGGGAGAGAAGAAAGTTTCGAGGAAGAAGATGATCTTAATGTCGAAGCTGAAGCAGACATGAGAACACCAGCTAGTGAAGAGTTTGCCAGCCTTGAAACTGCGCTTAAAGGATGCAGCGCCAGACCGAGTGTGACACACGCAGTTTCTCATTGGCTGCCCGAATATGGATGAAGACAGTCAAGCAGCTTACTTTGACCGAGATGTTGAGAGAGCAATTACTTTCGGCACTTATAAGTACTGTATGGTATGTTATATAGCAAGTACGTGAAAGTGTTGCCTTTTCATTTTAAGTAATTAAAACCTCTTTTTCTTTTAAAAAAATTTTTTATTTCATTTTCAACATACAGTACATACAATAGTTAATTAAAGTGTTCGTAGACCCTTTCTTCGGAAATTATCCGAATTTTTGAGTATACGAATGATGTCCAGTCCCAATTGATTCGGATAATTGGAATTCTACTATAGCTCTTTTGTATACTTCACAGTAGGATTAAAACACGATATGGTAACTCAGAAGCTTCATAAGTTTGGCAACCACCGGGCTAGACAATATCCTGAGTTTGTGATGGCTCGGCGAGAGGTAGACCGTGTTGCCAGTCACTGCCAGTTGAATCCAGTGTTGCCAGATACAGATAGGTTTCCCGTGGCATCGAATATATGCCCATTTTTAAGTTTGGAGGGAATTTTAAATCAAATATTTTTTTATTAATTTTGAGTATAAGGCGCACCTGGATTTTGGAGGCAATTTTTTGAAGAAAAAAGTTTAGTCCATAAAATACGGTAATAACTGCTTAATGTGTTTGAAAATAATACTAATAACTATTTAAAATCAGTTTATTTCTGATAATTTTTATGAGAGGTTGTTGTAATATTCTTTAGCGTTTGAAAAAAGGAAGATTTAAATTTTGGTATATGAATACTTATTTTTCAAAAATGTAAAAATACCACTTAGGTATAGAATTTTGTATGCGGGTTACAGACTATGTACATGGATTACATAATTACAAATACACTACGTTGAAAAAACGAGTATGTTATCCTTAGCTGTATAGGCAATCTACAGTATATTTTGTTCTAACTTATATTTTAGAAGAAATGAAAAATATTCCTTTAATCTTAGAAAAAATTTCATACAACGTTTTATTTGTTGTTTCCAAAATAATTTCTTTGGATTTGAATCACAGCTAATTTTACTTTTATTAAAATCAGGCAGAGAGAAGGAATTTTAAGTTCATATCAGAAAGTAGGACTGAATAAATAATTTAACATAAGGAGTATTAATTATGTAGATATTTTTAAATCTCTTTTAATATGCATATTAATGTATTGAGTTGATGTGGACTGAACTTCAAATCTTTTAAGCAGCCGTTATATACATTTTTCTGAAAGAATAAAATTATATCGTATTACTGTGTACATACGGGTCCACAATACATTGAATACAAACAGAACCGATGATAGGTTGTAAAAATTTATTTTTACCAAAAAAAGCGCTTATCTAGTCTGGAATTTTCCAGAAAAGTACTATTACAGCTGTTCTCAATATCGCAGCACATAATCAATAGTTACACTACTAATTACTAAGAGCGTTAAACTCAATGCAATGCAAAGCGCATCTAAAAGGCTAAGCTCTCACGGGTATCTCAATACTTTGAAGAAGCTCTGAACTAATAGCTGACGAACTGATGCTCTCTATGCGGTCTGTTCCCCCCCCCGGCCGCCGAGAAATCTCTAGTAACTTCCACTTCTTGAAATTACTGAATGGCGTTTCAAGGCCAGATACGTTTACAGTTACATAATGGGATAAATTACATTTATTCAGTCACAATACATATTACATTTATACTGCACAGTAAATAAGCTGTTGTTATTAAATTTACCTATTCATTTTTATCTATCTATTCATTTCCTATTCATCTTAATGAATAGGCAGATAAAAGAATGAATATTATATAGACTACATTAATCTGCAGTTGAAACAAAGTAAAAAGTCGAGTTGGAAATATTTGGATTCACCCACAGCAAAAATGAGTAACGTCCATCCAAACCTTTGGATGATATCTGATATCAAAGTCAAGAATTTATGTTAAGGTAAATTTTTCACTTTTCGTTATAAATCAGTTTACAAAGTATTTCACCCGCCTTCTTAGCATGCCTTCGTGATGTAGTCTCCATCACTCTCTGCGCGTATTTGAGAAGTTCGTGGTTCGAGTACCGACGAAGGCATTGCTCATTTTTCATATCTTCTGCTTCGAAATAACGTAATGCCTTTACAGTGGTGCCCAAACTAGAAAAGGTGGTGGATGAAGATTCTTCACCACCAGGATTTGGCGAGTGGGTCCCCTAATCCCCAGTCGCCCTTTAAAAGTGGAGGTATTAAAAGTATTTCTCCCGTCTTCTTAGCATGCCTTCGTTGTGTAGTGGTCAGCACACTCGGCGCGTATTCGAGAGGCCCGTGGTTCGAGTCCCGGCGATGGCATTGCTCATTTTTTATATCTTCTGCTTCGAAATAGCTTAATGTCTCCTAACAAGAATGTGTTCTAACAAGTTTTACAATCAATATACTCAGTTCGTTTTGGACTTCTAACATGTCTTTATTAATAAAGAACCGGTATGTCGGAAATTAGGAAGTGATTTGCTTATTGGGAGTGCTCTGAAATATGATGCTGTAGACGAGCTGGATTCTTTAAAATTCAATTGTAGTGCATAATTCTAGTAGGAGGGAATAGTTTTTAATTTAAAAACCTTAGCCTTGTTCCAGTATACACTCTTTTTAAAAGCATAAACAAAGCAAATGTTAATTAAAGGGAGGGCATTAAAAATCGCGAAATAGGTATTTTTGCTGTAGCGAGGCAAAGTGGTCTTATGTTGATGTGGAGAAAATTGGATAGTACCTCTTACGAAGAGAAAATTATGGTTTGACGAAGAAATGGCCCTATTTATGGAATCGGTTCCAATTCTTTTACCTTGAAAATTGACCCAGAAGGAAAAACCAAGAAGAAACTTAGAGAATAGCTCTTTTTCTACAGTTGTTGATTAAAAATCGATTTTACAGAATGGTTCTGTAAGAGAATTGATCAAAAAAGTATACGTTCTTTAACTTTTGAAACTGCAGCACATTCATGACGTACATTTTTTAAAAGAGCCTTTTAATAATCTCATGAATCAATCCTTTCAGGTCCTCTTAGCAATTAAAATAATAAGAAAGTGTAAAAAGTTTATTCCATGGTAAGCAGGGAAATATTTGTCTATTAATATTATTAGCTCCATCATTTCTTAACGAGTAAAACCCACATGCAGAATTTTTATTGGGATTTTAATAAAATCTGAAACGTTTGTGCACGTGCACTTTTTAAAATGATCATGATGCCTTCTTTAGACTATAAGAAAACTAAACCCACATAAGTAAACGTTAAAAAAATCCTGGTATACTCAATAAAATACATAGCAGATAATAATAACATGATACAATTATACATAACAGAAAAAGCAACACTGAAGACCGTTTTAGGATTCGCCATCACCTATTTATGTAAAAGTGGATCATCTTCATTTTTACACATAAACACAAAAGCCATCAAAAACTGATATATTGTTTTGAATGTATAAGTAAATGTGTACATTAATTTATTTTTCAATAAATAAATGAACTTAAAATAAATGTAATTTTCTAAGTAAAGAAAAAGCAGAGTTACATTTTTCACAGAAATATCAGAACTTATTTTAAGACTCAAGGGATGCTGATTTATAAAATGATTAAAGAACTTTTTTCTAAATTCAAGAAACTTTGATTATATTGCATCCTGTTGAGAATTGACGACGATATAAGTGAAAGTAATCTAATAAGATAACTGGATTGTTTCGCTAAAACCTTATAATCTGTAAGTAGAAAAGTCATATACTAAAAATATTTTGTTTGCAAAAGTTTGCAAAAGTTTGGTTTTTTACACAATAAGCATAAGAAACAAACAGACATATTGTTTGTATAACACATTGTTTGTTTTTGTTTATTATGCTTATTGTTTTTTCACATGCAATTTTTATGTTGAATTTGCGAAGAGTTTTTAAAATATTGTCTTTGAATCTTTGTTATCAATTTACTCTCAAATAGAAATTAATTTTTTTTCACGTTTACATTACAAAGAATTGAAATAAGAAGCAAACGATATAATTTATCTTAAGAGGCAACAGTGTTTAATACATCTATCTTGAACTCATTGTCTCTATTTTTTTAATGCTTTGCTTACAACAAATAGTTTGTAAATAGCTTTTGAAACATATAGCAGTACAAAATCGGGTATATTTTATCTTACCTCTTATCTGTTTCATTCACTAAATGTGCGAAATTCTTGATATAATCTATATCCATAAAATTTAGGGGCTCGCTTCCATTTATATTAATACAGAGTAATTTATAGAGTAATTCATTGAAATGTTGAAAAAAGCTAATCTAATTAAATAAAAGTTTGTATCCTTTTATTACACACTGAAAGTTTTCTTACACGCAGTATAAAACACAGCAAAAGAAATAAATATGTTCCAAAACATAAAAAATTATTAATATTAAATGATAATAAATCTGATCATGCAAATTTGAATAAAATGTTGGAAGATTGGATTGGATTAGATTACTCAGTTATGGCAAAGCACACGAGGGCTATCTGCCTAAAGGGAGGGATGCCTTCGTGGAGGACTTTTTAAGGGAAACTGGCTCCTATACACGTTACACATGGGGAAAACCACGAAAACGCCCATGCAGCCAGCCCGTTCGCGGGATTCGAACCCCGGACCGAACTACCAGTGTTCAGCGTCTTTACCACTAATAATGTAGAAAAAATGTGTATAAACAACAATTTTAGTAGCGCCACCTATTGATATGTAAAGTAACTACACAGTTGAGTAAGGTAGATCGCCTGTTGGAAGAACACTGTTAATTCTTTAAAACCAGAATTCTTACCTGAATAAGACTAAGTAATCCTAAAATTTTATTCCCAAACTGCATCAATTTTTGTAGAAATTTTGTCTTAGTGATAGAAATTTTTATCAACATTTAACTTATTTGAATTTAAACTGTTTATTCCGCTATATAATGGAATGAACTGCGATGCTGGAAATTAAATAAATATGTTTATCATTCCATCATTTACAACAGTAAAATACCTTTTATTACTTTAGAGGAGATATTTATTTAACTACTGCATAGGGCAGAGCCAAAAGAAATATTAAAGCGCTGCTGGTAAATACTAAAATTATTTGAACGGAGTATCACATTATCCTCTCATAAAAGGCTTTAAATTTCTTGAGGTCTTTAACTGAGCTAATTAGTTTTATAAAGATGTTTTGAAAAGCTTTCCATAATTGAACTACATTAAAATGTTGACGTGATTGTTTTAATAAATAAAACAAATCACGTCATTACTATAATTGAAAATGGTATATAATGAAGTAAATTGTTCTTAAATTAATAATTGCTCGGGAAACAGCATCAAGTGCATTTTAATTAAAAATTAATGATGTCACAAATGGCGATGGAAGTCGCATAAAATGAAGTTTACTTTCTACAAATAAATTTTATCTCATTCTTAGGAGAATTTAACGTAACCCTGGTTGAAATTAATGTGTAGCTATTAGTTTCACCGTGTTTTCATATAATAAGTGAAACCCCCTCTCTATATGCATTCATTTTAAAGCTTTATGTGATGCAAATTTCGGTTTCAGTAATAAAGTTACACAGTAATAAAGTTTTACCTTTTCAGAGTTGCTTGGTTTAACATACTTCTTTGAATAGACAAACGATCTCAAGACCATTATATAGAAACAAGCATTTATGTTGATAAAATTATCATGCATAATTTATTCTGATTAAAGATTTAATTTAAATGATTTATTTTTGCAGCATTATCTATGACAAATAACGTGTTGTCATTTAGAATCATAAAAAGAACATACGTTTTATTAACAAAAAAATTAAATCTATGAAATTAGGAAATGAATTAATCACATTCCTTTATAATTAAGAAAAATCATCTGATGTGGACAACTGTATGACTTCCTTCTACGGTCTATTAAATCAAACACATTTTTTGCTGCACTCCATTTTAATTTATTTCCTAGAATTATTGTAGCCTTATTAATCGATCTTTAAAATGAAGTGGAAAATGACATCAGAAATGATAAATTTTGAATTTAAATATCTCAGTCAATTTTTGCCGTCTGGGAGTCAAGTATGTAATTTTAGGTTTTCATAAACAGTATAAAAACTTTCAAAAATATAAGTATAGGAACAGAGATACTGACATTGCCAAAACATGAAAATTTCCGACATTTAAAAAACTTCTGTAACTGGAAGCATATGACTATGATCAACGATTGCGAAAATAAAGGCCGGGTAGGGATTTTAAGTTCGGTAAAGGGATGGGTATATTTATATATATATATGTGTAAGAAATATAAAGAATATGTAAAAGATTAAATTAGCAGGGTAAATTAATTTCCCTTCACTATTCTAAAAATAACCACCTCTATTTGCACTGCGTCATTTCGAGAGAAATCTATGTCATATGATTCTTACGTAATTATGATGATGTAAATGGAACTAAAACTCAACCAGCCAATAGTAATTTTAGAGCAATATTAACTATCCAATCAAAATGCTTTGAGAACCAAAACTAACTCAGTTTGACTTCAGATTTCATCCTGAACATTACGCACTTGCTTTCCACGCTTTGGCCTAGCTACACTGGTGTCTGTCTGCTGCTGCTTTTTTGCTACAAAGTTATCAAAAATGTAAGCCTTTTGGAACAGGCACATTTAATGTGCCAATGTTTTTCCATATTTCGATTCCACTACTCAAATTACGCCTAGATATTAAATTTTGTAATTTTTTGGTGAAACATTTATGGAGAAATTTAAAAATTTATCTTGGCGAATTTTTTTCAGTGCGCCAAGGATAATTCATTCGGCGGACTTCTTAATTTAGAGCAACCTATCTTCCTTTTCTTTTTCTTCACTGTCCTCGAGCGGGAACAAAGTCATCGCTCATGTTTTCAAATAATTTTCTCAAAGTACGCAAATCACATTTTCGTTATTATCTCTTGTAAAAAATAGGCCAAACTTCAAAACGAGCCAAAATGTAAATTCACGTATATCTTACGTAATTTTGAATAAAAAACTCTAATTTTTTGCAGGTGTGCGTAGAAATACACCTACTTTAAAATGATGGCAATAATTTTATGGGTTATAATTCAATATGTTTTTTTGAAAAATTTACGAAAAATATTTAAAAATACAAGTTTTAAAAATAAATCATAACAAAAGGCGAATTTTATTTGGAATGAACCTAAATTTCGAAATATGAAAGGAAGAATCAAATAAGATTGTCAGGACTCTGTTCCTTCTAATTGATTTTTGAAATATCATAGAAATCCTGCGTGGGAACAGGTAGCTTACTCAAGCTATGTTCGTGTGTATGGTGAATAGGCAAACAAGTTAAGAAGGGTTAACTTTACCCTTTATTTCACACAGTGTACCTGCGCTCCCGCACTTCGGTATACAAAGAAACTACCTTTAGTATAAAACATAAAAAAACTAGAAATATTCACTTGGTAATTAACTAAACAGTAATTAAACTTAAATGCTTTACAGAGTTTGGCCCTTTTAAACTTGCGCATGCAGTGAGCTACATGCAAATACTAAGATACGTCTATTATATCAGCAGGAAGTAAGTAATGGCCTAAGGGCAGACACAAAGACTGAAAAGCACGCACGTAGCAGGGCAGCTGGAAAGCTCTCTCTCTCTTGGCTAGAAACCAATTCTTAAATATCTTTTACAGTTTGAAAACTCATTAGCATAAAAATTCTATTTGGCCAGAAACAGAGTGGATATATATATATATATATATATTTATATACGTTTGGCGCGGCCGATTGCAACCAAAATACGAGGTGCACATCTACATGTTATTGTAGTCCTATATACAAAATTTCAACATCTACGCGTTTTTGAGTTATGCGAGATACGTATGTACGATGTACATACGTTCGTACAGACGCCACGAAAAAATCTCTTCAGAATTCATTTTAAAGCAGTTTTATGATTTTTTTGGAGGAAAAGAGTGTTTTATTCTATTCTTACGTACAAATATCACGCAAATACATTGTTAAATTGCATTCGAAAGAGGTCAAAATGGATATTTTCGTTGAAATATGCTGCCTGAAACTTTTCGCGATTATAATTCTTCCTTTTTACTTCGTACAAGGAAGTAAAAAAGGGAGATTAATAAATATAATTCAAATTAAATTAACATGGAGGTGGTAAAATTTTGAGAATTAATTTTTTTAAAAACTACTGGTGCGATCTTTACACATTTTGGTATTTGGCATAATTTGAGTTTTAGAATCGAAATATGGAACAAAAATTGGTATGTCATTTCATAAAAGTCCAATTTTATGTCAAAATACCTATATTAGAATAATACTATATATAAATCTAATACATATCCTAAGTCGCGCTTTCCAGACGTGAAAAACGCAAGTTGAATTTCGTCAATTGGCCTGGTAGAACGGAATATATAGAACTGTCCCTTTTTTTTTTTTTCGCAGGATATGTACGTAACTATGTATGTGACAATGTATCTCGTCACGAAAATTTCTTTTTGAATCCGTATTAAATTCGTTTTGGAAAAAAATAGTTCTTTATTCTCTGTATACATACAGACACGCACAAAAAGATCATCCAAATGGATTCAGGGACGTTCTAACTGTTTACTTCTGTCGAAATATGATACCCGAAAGTTTTCGCGATCACGGTACTTCCTTATTTTGCACAAGTAAAAAAGATTTACGCAAGACTTGTTACACGTTTACTTCTTTTTATGCGAAAATAAACACTTTAGCTATCAGCATTTATGTACTTATCTGCATTAATATTCGAACTAATGCAAACTCTATTGTTCTTTGCAATAGATATGTTTTGTATAAAATGTACTGTCCATCAAAATTGGAGCGGAGTTGAGCGAGTCGTAGATAAGTGAGTTACGTAAATCACAGCACAAAATGTAACCCACACTAAAATGTGCTAACGACAATTTGTCGCCGCCTCGGTTTGGCGACTGGGTCCTTCCTTTCCAGTCGGCCTTAAGTTTGCGAAAATGTAAATAATTTTTTCTTTCCCTACAGTGTGCCTTAGTGATGCAACCTAAAGTAAGTCGGCAGATACGGAGTTTAAGGCTGCAGCGAAAGCATGATTGACGCTTCAAGCTTCCTGCATCGGCAAACGTATAAATGGTTCTAGGATGCCACTTTTCCGTATCTTAGCGTTTACAATTAATTTTTATATTTTGACATAAATTTTTCAGGCCTCAAATATTGAAAACAAAAAATAATTCACTGCATTTTCTTACTTTATGTGCGTATATAAATATAGTAACTCTCGCTCAAATCTATACAGACTATTATAAAACTTAATTTGTAACTCTCCCAGTGAAGTTGAAAATCAGACGAGAGTTAAGTAAGAAAGTATTTTATAGAGTGTAATCTTCCCACAAAATAACTGGAAAATGCTTTAGAAGATTTATTATCTTAAGTAAGTAAACAGTACTATAATTGAACTAGCGGGCAAGCCCGCCAGACGAGCGAGCTGCGGCGAAACCAAAATTTATAAGTTCTACCTTTGAAAAAAATGCATAAAAACATTTCAGTATGAAAGAAATCATTTCATTAACTCCATTCAAAAGAGTTCGTAAATAATTTTTTTGTTGCCAAACCAGGAAACAAAAAATTTCGACACTTCAGGTTAATACGTATACGTATGACGTCATGATTAAATTTAATGTAATATAAAAACGTTTTCTCAAAATCAGTAAAAGAAATAAAGTGGGAGTAACATACCGTGTCTGTTATCCTAGTCTGAAACAAAAAACGTGAAATTGCCGATAGCAGCTATTTATTTAAAATCCAGGCATTAACGAAAATGATTCGACATACGATGACGTCACATGCAGTCGCGTGTTTTTTGAACGTCAGAATATAACATTATATAATAATAAGATATTTAATGTTTGGAATGGAATGTATTTAATGTTTGCCTATTTATTTCATATTTTGTAAAACTTACAAATTTTTCATTAACAAATTGTACGATTTGAAAGCGAGAAATGGCAACACTTTTTGAAATAAAGAGTTTTTATGAGACTGTTGTCATACGGAAATAGTGCATGCGAAAATTAGCGCTTTCAGAGTTTAAATTAATATATCAGCTGACTAAAGTCGCATGAAGATCAAGCATGGTCGAAATGTCTTCCCACGAATTTTTAGAATATGGAGGTGCCTCTCTCGAAACTCAACTCAACTCTCCGCTCTTCCGGAGGAGATATTGCCACAAACAAACATACCAACACACAGATTTATAATGTCGATGAATTTATAGTATAGAGTTAGTATAGATGAAGAACTGGCATCGTAGAAATTAGGGCTTTATGGCATAAAGTACTTCCTTAGAAAGGCAGTTTTAGAGAAACTTGTTCGCATTCACACCTTATTATGTGATATTCTGAGAAAAAGAAACGAAAGTAGAGATTGGATGTTCAATCCATGATAGCTCAGTCACCGCAGAACTGCAAGCACATACATTCTAAATGCTTTGTAATGTTTCCAAGTTTTAGTACTGAAACAATTCTTATAAAATTCATAAATCAATTTTATAAAATTTTCATATATTTCAAGTATTATATATAATTATTTACTAAATTTGAAAGAAATGAAATTTAAATCTTCTACCTTTTTATTTGCAAATGCAGTTTCACAAAAGTTTTATTTTATTAATTCAGCAACCAGATTTTAATACGTTTATTTAAAACTTGATAAGTTTATTAAAATAAATTAGAAAAGAATTAAGAAGTTCCTTCACTGTGAAAGGGAAAGAATTTGTTTTTGTGACCTATCCTTTGTAATCGAAATTAATGTTTAAAAATTACCGTTACATAGTTCTTTCGCTAATAAGAATAAAAAACTCTCTGTTTCATAAAAACACACAGGATGAAAACTGGCCGAGCATTAATTGTTTCCAGGACAGATCACAAGACAAAATAAAGTTCTTTGTCTATGTAATTCATCAAATCTAGCAGGGAAAAAATTAAATCAAGAACATGCAGCAAATGAAAGGAAATCTTTGCTTCTCAACATGGAAATAAGAATAATGAAACAAAAATATAATATGAAAAATATAGTAATGAAGAAAGAAAACATTAATTAACACTTTGATCTGTTTTCTATAATAGTTAGTAAACAGATGTAAAGTAATGAAATAAAATTAAAAGACCAATTTACTTTAAATGGTAAAACAATTTTTTTTGCAAGTCAAACTGAAAGGGAAAAAAATTAAATTTAGGGTTTTTTTCCAAGTAATAATAGAAAAATGAAGGGGAAGATTTGTTAAATGAAATCTAAAGAATGTAGTAAAAATTTCGGAAAAAAGACGTTAAATATTTTGAAATGTATATGAAAATGTATGATAGTTTCAATAAAATTACATGTATTACGTAAAAGTGTTCATTAAATTTCTAATCAGAGTAGAAACGAAATTTTTAAAAATGTTTAAGAAGATGACATGGAAGGAGAAAATTTCAAAGTTCAATAAAATAAAAAAAGTGCTAATTTGCTAACATTGCTTAGGAGGAAGTGCCGCTAAAACGGTTTATTTAAATTTTTTTAATTCACGTTATTTTCCCACAAGCATAAGCAAGTTTATTAAATTCCGAAAGAGTACAAAGAAAAATTTTGTAATAGAAAATAAGTTAGTGGTAGAAATGCAGATATTTTATATTTTCTTTCAGGTGAGTCTTTCGGTTGCTATAGCTTTCTTCTATACAGTGGAACCTCGAGATACGAGTTTAATTCGTTCTAGCATTGAGCTCGAATAGCGAATTTCTCGTATCTAGAAACAAACTTCCCCACTGAAAGTAATGGAAATCCAGTTTATCCATTCTGCACCTCCAAAATATCAACATAAAAATCAATTTTTCTAATAAATAACACTGATAAATAATATAACCGTAGTTTATTTTTATGATAGCTTCCGACACTCATCTTTTAACTGCTTCTCGTTAATCCACACCAACAACAGCTTCTCAACATCTAGGAGTTTTGAACGATGGTTGGAAGTAACGGTAACAACTCCTTTGAAAACAACAGTTTCTTAATTTCTTCCCACTTCTTCAGAGTAGTGCAAATCGGCGATGTCGAAAGGCCTTAAGTCTTCGCCAATTCCGTCACTCTTTTAGACTAAGCTTGTTTATATATGATTCCTTTCTTAATTTCAACGACCATGGCTTCCTTATTTTTCTTTGCAGCGCTATCTGAGGCAACGCTCTTCTAGGGAGGCATCGTGAAATAAGTATTTTCACATTAAATGTAATAAACAATTGAATCACAAACGCACAAACACGTAAATCAAAGCACACCGAGTGATCTGACGAGGGGATTCCCTGAGTCGAGCCGGATCGGGAAATAGCGCCATGAAAACTAACAGCCTGGCTCATTGCTCGTTACTCTATTCAAAGCTCGTATTTAGAGACAAAAGTTTCGCTCATATTTTCCTCGTATCTTGAATTTCTCGTATATAGAGATGCTCGTATCTCGAGGTTCCACTGTATCTTCTATACCTTCTGAAGTAGAAGAATGTGAGTTTAAACACTACAACCTGAAAGTAATGAGAACTATAGATGATGCAGCTTTAAAATATATAACGCATTAACTTTCGAATTTTAATGCGAAAATAGCACATATTAACTTGAATAACAAAATAGGTTTTATTTGATTTATTCGATGCACTGGAATATATAGTTCTGTTAGAAATAATTTAATTTTCTGGGAATATAAAGACTAATAAATCAGTCAAATAAGAAGAGTTTATATAGTATTAAAAGTACATGTTGTTGCGTGCGTACGGGTTCGTAATAATGCACAAGTCCGAAAAAGCTAATAAAATTTATTCTTATCAAAAGAAATATAGCAGAACGTGGGAAGTTTCCTCAGAGATATTCGTACAAGTTTTCACAATACCAAGCAGTAATAATCAGTAATTATACTTCAAACTACTTTCTTCTCGCCATCGACGGATAATAAGAACACAATGCACAACGCTTTTAAAGAGAAAGCTAATCCGATCTCTCGCTGAACTAGCAGCAAGAACAACAGCAGCTGACTAAACAACTGAGCTGAGATGTCTCTCTTCGGCTTTAAATAGTTTTTAAGCGGCCACGCGAGATAGTTCTAGCATATTCTGCTTCTCGAGATTTCTAAAAAGCAATAAAACGATGTAATTACGGTTACAGCTAACGCAATATTCAATTACATTTATTCAATTTAAATATAAATTACCGAAATAAACTTTTACTCAATGTTAAATGCACGTGCTCCTGTATTTTTAATTTTCCAGCATAGCTTTCTCCTAAAATCTGTCTCACTCTGCATTCGACAATTTTAATTATAATTCTAGTTAAACTAGCTATTTAACCCTTCCCGGCACGCTACCTTTTAAAGTTGGAGTTTTCTCATTAAAAAAAAAAAAAAAAAAAAAAAAAAAAAAAAAAAAAAAAAAACTAGGCAGTCTAATTAGGCCTAGAGGAGTACACAAGTAAAATTTTGTGAAGATAACACTTATCGTTTTAATTCTGTGGGTGTGCCCAAAGTGGGCACGCTGATTGAATAGAGCTTCGAAAAGAGTGCTGAAACGAACATTGTTGTCAATGAACTGACCGATGAGATGCGGAGAAACAAAGAATACAGACTCTCAGTTGTCCTAGATTATCGGTGAGCCCGGTCTGGGCACACCTAGGGTTCGCCGTTTGATTTTAAGCAAGATTTCAAGGTAAAATTTAAAACTAATATAGAATAAGGAGATTAGCATACAACCAAAAAATAACGTAGAAATTTCTTTTCAAACACTTCTTTTCATACCCTAAAAAAATCTGGAAGATTTCTTTGAAAAATGAGGGTCTTAAAAAACTAAACATGGCTAAAATAAATGAACTGGTTTGTGTTGAGCTGCCATCTACTATAAATAAAGAAGGTTCAGAGTAACCTATAGTAACCTATAAATCCTTTTTCATTCATTTTTTCTGTGCCTACAGAAGGAAATTTTTAGGTGTGTCCAGACCGGACACACTGTGCTGCAAAGGGTTAAATACAAATTTCGTAACACTGCCTCCTTCCCAAGGACTGCACGTCCCGCGCAGTACAATCCCTGGATAAGAAGCCATACTTACTAAGGTATCAGTGCAATAATAAACATTACATTATAATAACAAACAACATAAAACAATAATTGCAATAAGTAAACAAATTGGATACTAAATATATGGATGTGCGCACAAATTTACGTATTTAGAAATGTAGAAACAAATAGGACCACGGGTATTATACTATTTCCAATTACATACATTACGTGCTATGGCCATAGTTAGGAGCTAGCCTGTTGTAATGGACGACTTTAGGCTTTGAATTCGATGACTTGCGGATCCGAACGACGACATCGTTCAGCCTGTTTAGGACTGTGTCAGGACTATCCCAAGGCGAAGGCGTTGTTAATTTTCATCTTTCCTGCCTCCAAATAATCCTAATGACTCTACAGTGGCGCCCGAACTAAAAGGGTGTTGGATAAGGATTCTCCACATCCATGATTTAGCGATTAGGTCCGCTAAAAACCCCAGTCGCCCTTTAAAAGGGGGATTATATAAGGTATTTCTACCACCTTCCTAGCGCTTCTTCGTGGTGTAGTGATTCTGCACGCTGGGCCGGTATTCCAGAGATCCGTGGTTTACCTTTCCGTCGATGTCGATCTTCTGGCCGGACGCAGTCTGGAGAGTAACGCAGGGCGGCGCCCAGATAAGTTTACTTTCCCAGTTGTTTAGCCAAATCTTTTCTGATGATGGTAACGCTGGCTCCTGTATCGATGGTAATATTGCAGGGAACTTCATTTATATGTCACATGATGAAAGTACATTACTGCGTCTACATTGCAGAAATCTGGAGCGCTTTAAAGTTTTACTTCTAATTATCTAGCAACATCCGCCCCGTGAGATGGCCACTAATTAGTTTCGCTCTTTCTTGCTCGGAGAGGTCTTAACATACGTGGCCTGGCGTGTTCTACAGTTTCTTCGTGTGTGGCGTACAGCATCGCAGTTACAGCACTTCAAGGTCGGTTTCTTGTCACTTATATTCCGTTTCAAGACATTGAGACATTTCACAAAATATGAGGTATTTTTGAATAATATGAGTGTGTATAATATGAGGTATAAATAAATTTTTGATTAACACACTCAAGGATTTCAAAGCAAGCAGTGGCAACACTGTAAGAAATAAAACATTTTTATCTCCATCGCGCAAGACTGTCTATTGAAAATTCTAAAGATAAAAAAAAAAGGCCCGTTTGGGCGTAATATAAAATGTGAACGTTTTCAGTTTTTTATACAAATTAATGTGCATTCAAATTAGCTTATAAATTACGAATCTAATTACATTCAAATTAGTTCTTTGATTGTACAGGTTTTTTGTCTTGCAAAGACTTTGCTGATATGTCAGGTTATTTGCTGTAACCTGAATAAAAAGCAAACACTTCCATAGAAATTTATTATATGTATAAAATATTTATCTCTTGAATGAAAAAGACGAAATACCGAAATAAATATATTTTTTACGAATATACGTATAAGTTTAAGAATAAGCAGAAAAAATAACAATAAGTTCCTGCATTTGAGCTGCAAAAGACTGAATTTTCAGGAAATTATTATAAGATATCATTAAAAAATTCTATTGAAAAGATTATCACATGTTTAGGGAAATTACATGGAAATTATCAAATTGAAAAAAAAATGTTTAGGGTTTTAATATTTCATTGTGTTAATAGGCACTTCATGGTTTTTGGGAATCTTCATGTTTAATTTGATGTTTTTCTATTGATTATATATTCTGTATACACTTCACGTAGATATTTTATACGTTGCATTATTATCATTCACACCATTCCATACTTGTCATATCGTTTTCTAAATTCCTGTTATCGATAAATATAAAGAAGAATGTCTATTTGTGTTTTTGTTTGTTCTCTATTAACTCAGTCGCTACTATAGCTATCATCATCATATTTCTACAGTTCTTTCCTGTTTCCTGGGAATTACCAAACATTAAATACATTACTCCTGATTCTTAAAATTCGTGAGAAGCCATTTCCACTGTTCCTATCTTCGTATGGATTTAGTCAGCAGGGATATCAATTAAAAGCTCTGATAATATTAATTTTCGCACTCATTTTTCCGAGTGGCAACAACCTCGTGCGTTCGAGATAAAAATGATTTATATCGAAAAGTATTGCTACTGCTCGCTTTCAAATCGTATAGTTTCTTAACCAAAAATTTGCAAGGGTTACAAAATCTATATATATAAATAAGAATGTCTGTTTGCGCATTTGTTTGATTTATTGATATCTGATCAATTATGATAAATTTTTTTGCGGCATTTAATCGACGAAAATTGAATGTAGATGAAATATTGAATAGAACCTGAGGTTCTATAACCATTCGATTAGAAAAGACGGATTAGAAAGACGAAAATCATTAAAAAACTGCGCATTATTGTTGCTACTAATATAATGAAAGAGAATTAGTTTATTTTTCTATCGAAATTTTTTATGTGGGTTCCATATCGCATCAGACTGAAAAATGTATGACTACGAATTGTATTTTTTGCATCGCTATTAGAGAAGGATTACAGCGGTATCGTTCTCTCTGTTGATAAATACATTACTTTCAATCTAACTCAACTTGCATCGAATACTCCTGCTAGAATTATAATAAATCTTAAGGCTTGGGTTTACTCGAAAATGAATGATATAATTATTGCATCATATCCTGACTTCTCATATGTCGTTCCTTCCTAAGCAGTTCGTATGCAACACTCCCCTTTCTTAGTGTCAGTGATTTGCCTTTTGTGAGCTATAATTAATAACTTATATCTCATATTGTCCTGCAGGGTTTCCTTCTCTCTGAAGAAGCATTTAAATAACGGAAATGTAGAGGAAGCCATAAAGCATTAAAGCATCTACTTCTATTCTTAAAGGCCCTTCAATGTTATGAACAGACCGTAGAAGTACATATTGTATCAAATATATACGTCTATGATAATCAAGAAGTTAATATTATGGTTTTAATAAAGTTTTGAATTTAAACAGATAAAACTATAATAAATCTACAGTCGTAAACAAACGTATACAATAGACTGCATACATATGTAATGGGGAATTATTATTTTAGATGAAGATATTAACTAAAACAAGAAGAATTTTATTGTAGGAATAATTTATGTAATTTATTATTATATATGCGACATCATTAATAACATTTGTTTTTAGTCTAAAGGGTTTGTGTCTTTGAGGGACTATTATTTTCGCTTTGCGATTTTGCATCGAAACACTCTGAATGTACGTTTCACTTTTCAAACGGTTGCCATCACATACTATCACTCTGTATTATATTTGAAGAAATTAAATCATGAAGAATCTGTATAAATGTATGTTTGTTTCTCGCATTGGGATAAAACAACGGTACCTACAGCCATCCAATTTTGAATGACGTAATCCTACTGCCAATATGGGCACAGAAAAACATTTTTATCTCCAACGCGTGAGACTGTCTATCGCAAATTCTCAATTTAAAATTATTTTGCGATATTACTATTGAACTGAATTTTATGGTTTAAGTGCGAAAAAATGATATTTTATAAATAAAGGTAACATACAAAATAATTAAAAAAAACTCCCCTTTGGACGTAATTTAAAATCTGAACGTTTCAGATTTTTTTCTCGTATTTTATGTTTGTATGCATTTATGTTTTGTAATGGTTGTAAAAGATATTTTCTCCCTCCTTCCAGCAAACCTTCGTGATGTAACAGTAGCAAACTCGGCTCTTATTTGACAGATCCAGCTTCTAGCCTCGGCAAAGGCATTGCTCATTTTCACGTCTCATACTTATGAGTCTACAGTAGCACCCGAACTAAAAGGCTGGATTTTAAGATTTGCATGAATAATAGTAATCACAGTATGATGTACTTTCTCCCTCCTTTCTGCATGCCATCGTGGTATAACGGTAGCACACTCGGCGTGGGTTCGAGAGGTCCAGGCTCGAGTCCCGGCGAGGACATTGCTCATTTTTCATGTCTCCTGCTTCAAAATAATCCAACGACTCTACAGTTGCGCCGTAACTAAAAGGTGATGAATGATGATTCTTCAACACCAGGATTGGCGGCGACTAGGTCCCCTAATCCCCAGTCGTCCTTTGGAAGGGGGAGCATATAAGGTATTTTCTCCCTCCTTCCAGCATGCCTTCGTGGTGTAGTATTCGAGAGGTCCAGGGTCGAGTCCCGGTGAAGTCATTGCACATTTTTCACGTCTCGTACATCAGAAAACATGACGACTCTACAGTTGTATAAGTAAAATGATTTTCATGAAGATTTTAATTAGAAACATGTTTAAAAGTGAAAGGCTGAAATGGATAAAAAAGAAAATAGCGTATATTTTTTTAAAATACATATATAATTTAATTATCTGTCGAAAGTTTCGTAAGACAGAGCTATTTAATTAAAAAATTACATGTAGGGTTTCAAAATGCTTACTTTGAAATTAACATTATATTAAATTTTTAAAGTTGTTTTCCTTTCAGGATTAAAACTTAGATCAATAGATGTTGTTATTTCTAAATAATGTCGTATTGAAAGATAAAGATCATGCATTCCTTGTCTTTATTAAACTAATTTTAATAACTGAATTTTAAAACTTTTGAATGCGGTATTAGTATGCATTGAGATAGTGAAACAAAATTAAAAAAACGTTTCCTTACAATTTTATAGACAAATTATATCACATTAAAAAAAATTCTGGGATAATTTAACAAGTCTTAATACAAAATGGAAGTACGTTGTATGTAATTATAATTATAACATTACATTTTAGTTAAAATAAATTAATTAACTAATTAAAGTACGTATGCTTTACAAATGTATAAGAATAGATAAACCCCAAAAGCACTATAGTATAACAAAGAAATTCAATAATCTGTAAGCGAAGGAAATTACATCAGAATATTTAGAAGTTATGCACTTTAAATGATCATAACACACTGCTGCCAGCTCCAGAAGCTGACGTTCTATACCAGAACATGTAAATGAGATGATTGATTTAATTTTCGACGCAATGGATATTGTCTCGGCGGCAGAACTAATGTAGAGAACTGCTGTATGTCTTCATTAACCGTGTTCCCAATTGCATTTCAACTCGATTTAACTTTAATGCATGCAGCATTTAATTTTATTTTCTCCTTTGGTATGCATATGACTGATAATATAAGCGAGTTCAGGCTTTTGGACATTATGAATATTTGATTTTATCAAGTGATGTATTTAATTCAGTAAAAGAGGCTTTTGAATTTTTAAAAAATTTAAATTTGAATAATGGTATGAAACCAGTAGGATAAAATAAATGAAATTTCGCTGGAGCTTAAAAGAGCTTACAATTTTTTAAATTTAAAATAACGCCACATGTAATTATAATTTTCTTAATCATCTGTGTTATATAATAGAATTAATTATTTTTTGATACGTCCATACTAATATTAAAAGACCTGGTGGAAATTTTGATCAATTTTGCCTTTTATATAAAGAAATCAATATTTCGGAATAAATGGTAGAGAAAAATACAATTTCGGGAAATGTTTTAGTCTTAGGATTCAACACAAATGTTTAAGTGCTTTGTTTCTGTCTTAATTATCTGTTACGAATATGCTATTGCTAAGTATTATGATTTTCTGAATTTAGATATTATGATCTAAAAGATAAAAACGGAAACTTAATATTATTTTAAATTACTATTCTCGAATCTATTTAAGGTGACCGGTTCTTATGCAAAAAGTCTCGGAACTAAACAAACAAATAAAAAAAAATGTATAAAAGGAAAGAAGTTTATTTACTCTTTTATAATAAAGAAAATTAATTAAAAAAATAAAATAAAATAGTTTCATCATTAGAAAGTTTAAATACAAAGTTAAAAAATAAGGAATTTTAAATATAAAATTAAAAAATAGAGGGTCTGAAAATTAAAAGTTTAAACTTCAGTTTTGTTTTACACCTTATCAACTTAAGTTCTTTTTTACTCATTTGTAATGATTCTTTATTAATTTTTAGCCCCAAAGGGAATTTCGCTTCGGCATTTTGCGTTGGTTCACTATAAAAGTCTGAATCACGTTTCAGATTGTTGACACCAAATATTAGAGCCTTGGATTATATTTGAAGAAATAAAATAATGAATAATCTGCATGAAAGTATGTATGTTTCTCGCATTGTGAAAAAACAACGGTGCTTAGAGATATCAAATTTTCAACGAAATAGTCCTCCATTCCAATATGGGTATCTGGAAGCCCGAATATGGAATTTTTAATTTGTTTTACTGTCTATTTGGTAATTTGCAAAACTTAAACGAATTTTTGATGAACAAACTCAACGATTTCAAAGCGTTCCATTAAACATTAGCATCGCATGCATCATCAACCACGGATATTTTATGCACCAGGTTTCTTTACATTCCTTACTGGTATTATGTTGGTAACGTAGCAACGCAAAGACGTTACAATGTCTAACAGTATGACTTTGAATGTCTACATCACTTTTTCAAATCCCGTTTTGAACCTTCCATGAAATACCTCTCTCTTGGGGATAATATAAAATCTGAAAGCTTTCAGATTTTTTTTATTTATTTTAATTCCAATTTTGGATAGCTTTATACACAGCATCTTTCATTGTTATACGTCATATACTCACATTTAATTTTTAGTTTACTTTTATATACTTAACGTTTCTGTAAGTAGTTTCTACTTTCATAAAAATTATGCTTATTGCAGACAAAATCACATCCCCAAAATGTTATATATGTTACCAGCAAAGTATGAAATCCAGCATTCTGTAGAATGCCTAAGCAATGTATATAATGCCTAAAACTAGCCGGCAATTATGACATGATTCATATTTGACACATTTCCTCCAAATATATATATATATATATATATATATATGTGTGTGTGTGTGTGTGTGTGTGTGGAATAAATAATAACTTAATAGCCCTTTAACTCCCGTCTTCATTCTAAAATACTAAAATAACCCAGGAATAATTTTCCTAACGAAACTCCCTGCAGCTCTGAGCGTACTGATACCTAGATTTTATCGTTAGTGCACTTAACGATAAAATCTGAATCCAACATCTGGACATTAATCTGTCATGTGATCTGAAATGGAATTCGGTATAAAACGGTAATTGCGTAGCAACTCCTCCAAAAAGGGGGGGGGTTGCATAACTCACCCATAGTGATGATGTGCATTATCAAGAAATAAACTTATGTGTGAAATTTCTCGTTATGTGTGTTCTTCGAGTGTCATTTTGCTAACTACGCAGTTATAATGTAGAGAATTATCGTCAATCCGTTGCAACTTTCTTTCACCAAGTCATCTTCTTACAATAATGGCACAGCCTTATTACATATAAGTATGATTAAAAAATATGTGAATCAAAATTATAATTTAAACTAACGGTAACCCTTTAATTCTCCCTCTCTGTTTTACAAATCTTAATAACTTCTCTGGATTGTGTCATTTCTAGATCATTCCATTTTGCATGGTCTGCGCAGCGCTGATGATCTAATAATTGTAAACTGAAACTGTTAACTGAAACTTTCTCTTCGTGTGCTTCCATATAGGATAAATATGCACTTCAGCTTCGCTTTCTACCCTGCTCGGATGTAATTTCGCTGTCTTGCTTGCTATCGCAATAATATCAAAAATGTAAATTTCCTGTAAATAGGCACGCCTAGAGTGCCAACTGAACTGTGGCCACAGATATCGATTGCAAATAAAAATTGAATTAAAACTGCCTCGACTGCCAAGTTTTTAGATACTATGAAGTCAACATATTGGTATACTGCGCAATCAGATTTCTTCCTCTTCAATATGAATCTGATCATCACCGCTCGGTCTTTACCTTGCTGGTTTTTTCATATAGATATGTTTATTATATAAGGCAATTCACATAAGCTATAGTTTTCGAAAAAAACTATACAAATCACCGTAGCAGGCGTCTTTATAAATTTCCGAAAATTTACTTTTGGTATTTTTTCAATATTTAAAATTTACTTTTGGTTTTGGTATTTTTTCGATTAAAGATTTTTCTTAGCAGATTTTTAAACAAGAAGTTGAAATTACTATTTAAAATACTAATTAAAATTCCGACTAAAAATTTTTCATTCATGGTTTTAAATTGA
Organism: Stegodyphus dumicola; assembly: GCF_044657685.1. Taxonomy (NCBI): domain Eukaryota; kingdom Metazoa; phylum Arthropoda; class Arachnida; order Araneae; family Eresidae; genus Stegodyphus; species Stegodyphus dumicola. The sequence continues at coordinate 26,726,442 of NC_140776.1, read as the reverse complement.
ATTTGTGTTCTTTGGACATGATTTATGGAATGTTTTCTTATTACAAATTATTATGAATTATTCTGCAGCTTTAGCGCAAGTCATAGGATTTTTAATTTACTTTTAATTACTTTATTTTGAATTTATATTCTAATAGCAGCTTTTAGCGCTATTTTAGTAACAGCCTACTCTCCATGTATTATCTGCAAGAAGATTTATGTTTTAATATGTTTAATTCTGTTTTGAATTTAAGATGAGAGTGTAGGGGATATGTCTTCTAAAGTAGGCATCTCGTTAAGATTAATTGTGTTCTTAATAGAAACTTTAATTTTAAGATTATTTGCTATTTTGTTTAATGAGATTCGATTGGCTTAAATGAACTAATGACTTTATTTGGATTGAGTATTAATTATGATTTATGCTTTGAATCTAGCAAATAATTTGATGCTTACTTTGAAAGTAAGATGAAAAACTCTCTTAATTTAGCTGTTGTTAATTGATGGCAGATTGGTTTATCCCCTTGGAATGGCGGGCCGCAGGTGGCACGTGGCAAAATGGCAGGTGTCCCGAAACGGCACTTGCGCTCCGAAAAATAATTATTCTGCCCACGAATATATGTCTTTTCCTGCTGCTCCTCCTGCTGCTACTTCTCCTACTGCTGCTCCTCCTGCTGATTCTCTTCCTGCTGCTCCTCCTGCTGATTCTCTTCCTGCTGCTAATCCTGCAGCTTGTCCTACTGTTGCTCCTCCTCCCGCTGCTCTTCCTCTTGCTGCTCTTCCTCCTGCTGCTCCTCTTCTTGCTGCTCCTCCTGCTGCTTCCCTCCGGAGTAAGTAGCATATCTAGTTTACGTAACATATTCAGTTTTCAGATACAAAATGTTAAAAGTCATTAAATGGTAAGTAAATGATGAAAATTAAACGTGTAAAACTCATATTTAAACATAAAGTATATAATGACGTAAATAAATAAAAGTATAATGTAAAAATATAATATAAAGCATATGCCGTTTAAATACTCTACATAACATTACTAAACAACGCGCTGATATTTTGGTAATTTAATGGATTTAGGCTTAACAAAAAAAAAAAAAAAAAAGAATCTGCTGTCCCTGGAAAGCAACTCGCGAAAGGAAATGCCGGCCTTAGCGATAAGCGCGCGTTTGCACTTTCCGTTGCGAAAGGGTTAAATATCTTATCATAGGCACTTCGAAAGACACTGCTCAGAAAGCTATCGATACTAGCCTCAAGAGACAGGAGTTAATAAATATTCCAATAAGAATGCTTACATGGTAGTCAACTAATGTAGTGTCCGAGGCCTGTGTATTTATACACACACATATACACTTCGTTTCTTTACTGCAACTCCTGTGGTTTACAAAAGAAGTGTTTGAATATATATATATATATATATATATTAAATATAATTTTAGACCCCCATAATTTATTTTTGCTTTCCATGATCTGATTTAGTTAAGCGAAAATGTAATGTTTATTTATTCAGTCTTTAAAACACAATTAATTAGAAACTTTCTTATTGTGGGAAAACTATCCTTGATCCGCTGTTTTTTACTCGCGAGGAATGTGAGAAAAAACCTTGGAAGTATTTGAAGGGATGCCTAAATTTCATCCAGTCTTCTATAGGCTGATAACATTACTAACCAATTCTGTGATAACACCAATGGTGAAAACAAATCAAGATATTTTTCTCATTTGTTGATTAATTGAAATCTTTCTTGTTTAAAACCTTCATCGGGTTGATGTAATATAATACGTATTTATATTTTATGAGGAAAGTAGAAACTGATAATAACCTCTTTCATTCAGAATAAACAAAATATTTTATATGAGGAAAGTAGAAACTGATTAAAATCTCTTTCATTCAGAATAAACAAAATATTTTATATTCGAACTATATAAATAACTTTGGTTAAGCATGATTAAATTTTAATTTTGATTGTATGATGCTTAAATAAAGTTAAAATTACTGAAAAAGGATTTGATTTTGGTAACGTAAAAGAAAATGTAATGGATCCATGTAAACTTCATTTGATGTCTTATTTGTTTTCTATAGTCCATCATAAATCTGTGTTGCTAAAATATTAATGATTCCTGACACTAAGTTCCTTAGATAGTAGTAGTTGTTTAAGTTATAGTTCTTTAAATATATAAAAATAAATAAACATCTTCCCCCCCCCCAAATATGGACAATTGTGGAACCTCTTCTAAAAGAGAAATTTCTGCACTTTTTCGACTCCGACTTTGAAATCTAAACAGATACTCGAAAGAGTATTTTATAAAAATGGAGAGCTATACTAAAAATGAAGCCAATATTATTTCAACTGAAATACTTATGCTATTGTTTCTTTGAAGGTGCTGGCAGTTTATAATGGGAAGATGTAAAGTTTTTTACGCTATTTTAATACATACACTTGAAGTAACTTCAAGAAAGCACCGTTCGAGAGGCAAAAGATACACGAGTAAATAGGGCAAACTTGAAAAGTTCTGTAAGGAATTTTATCACCCTAAATAACGATTTGTTCTTTTGTATAAGAGAGCTAACTGCATTTTAAAAGCAACCGATAGAAAGTCATACTTCACATTGTAAAGCTTGAATTCATTCTCTCTAACTAGTAGATTCATAACTTTCAAGGTATCTCATAAATCTTTCTTTTAAGGAAAGTATTTCAACTATGAATGCTCAATATTTCTGAATCCGTATAGTATAAGACAGGTATGAACTTCATCTCGGAATATATTTGTAATATTTCTGTTTCCTCTTCGCTGCTTGTTTTCATGGTATAAATTCACAAGAGAGAAAAATACTAAAAATGACAAAACAAAATCGTAGTGGTAAAAGTCTATCAGATGATGTTCAGTGAATGATGCGATACAAATAATAGAGCAGAAAAACGCAAAAGTATATATAGCACCTACATTATCCTAATTAACTAAGTTTTAGGCTGAGAGGTCCATAGTGTGTGCCCTGTATAATTGGCAGATTGATTTAGTGTGTCTTGTCCATCTTATGATTCAGAGTGCTATGCGCTTGATTCTTCCTGTTTGGGGACACTTATCGTCGTATTAGAGAATACTTCTCCTGACCAATGGCTGATTACCGCTTCTAGCGTTTTATTTGCTGTTTTGTTTATTCTCATATTTACCGCCCATTGTAGCCAGTAAGCTTGACTTGGCTTTCTTATACGGTATTGTGCCGTGTTTGTGCAGTAGAAGACGTAGTGGTCTGGATCCCCCACCTCTCCACACTGACATCTTTCTGTGTCACTCAGGTTGAATCTATGCAGATAGGTGAGGAAAGGGCCATGACTTGCATAAAACTGTGTCTCACTGTCACTATTGCAATTTAACTCTAGCGTTGTTTTTGGGAAGAACATATATGTTCTTCTTCCTGTATCCGCTGTGTCCCATCTGGCTTGCCATCTGTCTATCAGTTGTTTTAGAGTGATCTTTTTGAGATGAGACCTAGGTAATTTGTCTGGCACTTCTGTCCTTGAGACCTTCTTTGTCGCTTCTTTTTCCAGAGTATCCTCTTGCTCATTGCCTTTTATGCCCACGTGAGGCATGGCCTTTCTGATGGCAGAAGACTGAGTAGAAATTTTCTAAGTTCTTGGACATACTGGCTTCTGCTTTGGTAACCTTTGATTGCGTCGAGGTTAGGGGCAGAGTCACTGTAAATAGTAATTTTGGTAAGTCTGTTCATCTTCACATAATTAATGGCTGCTTTCAGTGCTACCAGTTCAGCTTGGAATACTGATTTCCTACTGTCAAGTCTTCTTTTCCATTTATACAAAAACACAGATGGCACTGCCAGTACTCGTCTCGTTTTTTGAACCGTCTGTAAATATAGATGTGTTATTTTCTTTTGGTATCACATAGTGGGCTAAAATATACTTTTTTAGATGTGTTTAAGCCGAATGTTCTTGTGGCACTGGCTTATATTTTTGAAAGTCTTCTGCAAAGTGCTGTTCCCATAGAACTCCGTCTTCACCTGGCCTTAACACTCTTGCAATTAATGACTTCCTTTCCGCTTACAGGTCTAGCGAAGAAATTCCTGCTAGAACTTGCAGAGCTGTCGTTGAAGTAGTTCTGTAGCCCTTGCAAATGTGAAAGAGCTGCAGCTAGGAGTAATCTACGCATGCTTACGTTGAGTGTATTTCCACAGATCGCTGTGCCGTAGAGAACAATTCTTTCGGTAATTGCCTGGGACCACCTCTTAAGCACCCATGGTGGTGCTTCCTACTGCAGTTCTGTGTTACGTAACATTGTGTTTGTGAGTGCGATACATATTTTCCTGAGTTATTTTAAGTGGGGAATCCAAAAGAGATTATTGTTGAGTATAAATCCTAGGTATTTTATGTTTGGATAGCATTTTACTGAGCTGCCGTTGAATCTAATGGTAGGATTTTTGTTCATTATTCCTTTTCGCCCTATAGCATGGCAGTCTTTTCTGCTGAGATCGTAAGTTTATGTCTGTGCCCACTCTAAGAACCTATTTAGTGCATTTTGTGTAATTGTCTTGGGTGTTTTGGGTAAATATTACGGCAGTAGATATTAAATGAAGATAAATCTAATGTGGCCTTGAGGGATGCAAGTTCAGAATTAAAGACTTTCTGATATTAAGTTTCCCTCTTCCAGGAACATTACCATTGTATCACCATTCATAACGCAGTACCCACTACCCACCGTTTAACCTAATTCAGATCGTCAGTATAAATAAAGTTCGCTCATACATCCCCGACAGATGCTTAGAAGGAATAGTCTTTGTGCTGAGTTCCTCATTTTTATGGTGACATTCATCCTTTCTCCCACACTGAAGCACCATGGAGTACGATACTTTCCGCTACAGTGAGATACCAAACCTTCAACAACCGTGAAGATGCTCCCCAAGCAGCTGTTCTGAGCATCGATCTAGAAACGCTTACCTTTTGAGATCTCTGATGTGGGGAATTTATGATAGTTTATCATCTATGATGACACTCGTATACTTAAGTTGCCTGCCTATTTATATGCTGTAACGAATGGGATTCGCTTGGGCCTTTTACCAGGATATATTAAAATGTCTTTTTTTGGAGCGTGATATGACCAGTTAGTGCTCTTTGACTTACTTAGAAATATTGTCTAATGCGGATTGTGGTCTAATTTCGAACGTATTGCGGGAGTATCCTTTGACCACTAACAGAAAACCAAAGACCTTGCAATTTATCATGTTTTCTGGCTTCAGAAAAGTCCTAAATAACTCTTCGAGTACCACCCTTTGTCGACGATAATTCGCCACCACCAGTATTTGGCAACTAGGTTCCCTCCACGCAAGTTGCTCATTGAGTGGAGAAGACTTTAAGCTGTTTTCACCTTCTTTACCATGGCATTCGTGGTATAATTGGACGCATGTCCAGCTAGTATTGGCCAGGGTCTGAATTCAAATTCCGGCAAGAGGATTCCATATTTTTCATATTTCATTCTCCAAATAAACCTAATGACTTTACTCATTATCGTAAAAAATCATTAGCTTTCAAATCTTTGTAGACAGGCTATGAAAATAAGGATATTTGGGGATGTAGCACCTTTTTGTTAATTTCCAAAATTCCAAACTTCTCTTTCTCAAGGCTTAATGGTCAGCTCTAAGAAAGAAAATAATTACAAACTAGTAAAGAGATAGATATACACATGGAAAATTATTTTGTAATACTCATTTATGAGTTTCATTTGAAATAATACTCATTTATGGGTATTAAAATGCTTACATTTAGCTAGTATTTTTAAGAATTTACAACTCTTGAAAATACGAGTTCATGCAAAAAATATGTTTATGTAAGTATATACAATTAAGATTAATAAGAATATTATCAAATTATCAGATTTGCAATTGATTTCACATTCCTTTGTGGATACTACTTGCATTCATGCAAACCTATATAATTGCTAAGTAGTTATTAATAAGCATAAAACGTTGGATAATTTAGCTTTTTTTAAATAAAAAAAGAAAAAGACATCACATTTTGCGAAATATTGAGGAAGCAGTTTCTTTGAAGAAATCAGAAGTGAAGTATCCATGCCACACCTTATCCAAAAGTTTACTCATGACGGTCAGAAACTTCAATTTTATTGCTCTTACTGGACTTTATACAGGAATTCAGAAACTAGTTTAATTTATATTCTTTCAAATGTGCAAAATTTTCCATGTTGTTTTCGACGAAGATTCAAGATTCAAATATGTTCAAGTTTAACGCTTAAAACTAGACTATGTCGTTCAGACGGGAAAACGGTTAACGATGCTGACTACCATACCGAAGAGCATCAGCTCGAATCCCAGAAAAAGAATGAATGTTTTGTAAATGTTTAAAGTCAGTGCCACATCAGAGCACTTAAAATATTCGGCGAGGCGAAAGTTCTTTTGAGAGGTTGATGGTAGGGGGAGAGAGAAATGAGGCCTCAGGATCCGCCCCCGGTACGCTGTCCTTCAAAACTTGCGCGGAGTAATCCTAAAGTCGGACTGTTATTATCTGTATGGTGTTCAAGGTTCTGACCAACAACAGGTTTAATCTTGTATTACTTAACACGATAATAATTTGAGGGCTCGTTCTGATTAAATCAGAGAAATGAGATTAGTAACAACGCCAACAGATTGGACTATTTTTCTTGTTTGGACCATTTTTCTTGTTAAAGACTTAAGAAGTCTGCAATTAGTAGCTTTACTTTAATCGGATCTGAATGCTTATTCAAGATTTAAAATAAATGCAAAGAAACTCAGTAATTAAAATATAAAATTGGCGCACAATATAAACGAAACTACAAAACGAAACATTGTTATCTTTCTGATAAATAACACAAGTAGTATAGGAATAACCTGATTTGGCTAGCTAAAAGAAAGTAAAATATAAATGTAAATATCATTTAAAATTTTGCCAAGCTTCCCAAAACTAAATTAAAGCAAACTTTAATTACTTACCTCTGCAACTAAACAATAAGCCTTCCGGCTTAAGTAATGTATACATTCGAAGTAGAATATTTTAGGAAAAACATCTGAAACTTCAGCTTTCTTCTAAGTGTGCTAGCAAGCCGGCATCTATCATCAAACTATCGCTTCAAGAATCGTCATCGTTTCGTCCAAGCCCTTGGTGGCAGTTGTTGGACCGATTTCTTCCTCTTTGCTGCTGGGAGTTCAAGGGTGAAAGACGGGCTTCGGCCTGTCACTTCACTGACTGTCTCTTCACCTACGACCTCGTTTCATGATGCACGTTTAACTTTCCTGAAAAGTCCGATGATATGGATTCTGATTTATAGAAAGCCAACTGTAGTTTTTTATTTAATATATTCATTCTATATGCAGTTGCTGAAAATTCATCCTAGGTGGAATGATGTTTTTTAAGCAAGAATCATGAACGATCTCATTGTGCAATTTAAGACTCATCCATTGTCTATCGCCACGTGGTGCACTGCTCCAAATTAATTCACTGGTAGAAGCTTCAAAATCAAAAGTAATTTCAAGATGAGTATATTCCTGGTCTACATATATCTTCGATTCCAGGTTTTTCGTGATTTATAGAAAGTGATGCAAATGGATAGTGCTCTGTAGTGTATCGATAAACGAGTGGACGCTCTGTATGTATAGTAGGACTATAGTTATGATCTGATTATTTAATTTTCTTGTTTTATTTGTGTGAGCTCAGCAATAAAAATTTTGATAGGAAAGATAAATAGAGTAAATTGTAGACGAATAACTTGTATTTTCTTCTTCAACTATCACAACGTCTGGGGTAAGTACTTTATTTTTCTATCCTCTGTAGGTCACATATTTTATCCCTATCATTCGGGTTATTGCGGAAACAACGTGATGTACTCTTAATCACTGTTATAATTTCATCGCTGATAAAATTGATATTCAAAATTTTGGTTATCACTTATACACCTGAATAATTATAATAAATATTTCTCATAGCCTATAGAAATTAACACATTTTTCATTACATAAGAAATTAAAATATATAAGTATTTTTACTACATACAAATATTATTACTACACTAAGAAACTCAAGGAATCACGAGTAAGTATAATTTTGCTCCTTCTTGAAATGTTTTTTCATTAGTTATTTACTACTTAGTTCTTAAATGACCGAATGGAGCAAGATGGAGAACCAGGAGAAAAAAGCCTGGAATTAATTGGTTAGAAAAGTAACGAAGCTTACAAAATCTTTACATGTACAGAAAGTTAATGAGATGTGTTTTTTAGATTCAGCTTTAAAACTTCCGAATTTGGACCCGAGGTATGGAATTAAATGTAAAAAAATGGAAGTATTCGTGGAAATGAAAACATTTAATTTTTACTTTTCCTGCTATGAGCTGATGCTTGATTTCTCCCAAAGTCAAATGAGAAGTGTTTTTTTTGTACTTTTGTTTTATTCCTGATAAATGCTGCTAAATATCAGCTGAATAACCTGTGGATTTCTAAAACTCTGCCTTTATATGATTAACTTACAATACAATTAAATTTATTACGGTGCAACAAGCTTTAAGAGCATTTCCTAGTATTTTTTAAGGTTATAATTATTTCTAGCGCCTGGTCTAGTCTGGTAGAAACGTAGTGGGACAGCCAATGTTTACTATAAGTTATGTAGGTATAGTCCCACCACACTTCAATCTAGAGAAAACCCCATATGATCACAGGGTTCACCGAGCTGTCGTGGCTGGGAACAATTATTTCACCTCACACGGACAGTCCCGAGACCTCCTGTGAACCCCGGCACTCCCAACCAAGACTCCGGACATTTATTAAAATTTCGAAAATCTATACAAAAATGTACATAACATTTCACAGGTGGTGCCATCGCACTTACATGCTTTGGATACATATCCAGTTTTGACTTGTACAATTTGATCTTGGTGCTAGCAATACATATATATTCGGTATAATTCAACTGATACAATTAATACGATTAATACAATACAATTTTGACTAGTTATTCCCTCTGAGCGTTACGGGTTTAGCCCTGAAATTTCAAAGTTCCTCGAAATGTCAGGAATAAGTGATATTTTCTTGATTTTAATTAAAAAATGACTCTTTCATTTTGTACCTTGATTCCTTTTCTTCCAATATACATCCAAATTGAAATCCGATACATTAAAAGCTAGCAGAAATTTTCATGTATAATGAATGTGGAAGGCAACCTTCTGTACGGAATTTTCCGGTCGTCACGCTGAGAGGGTTGATAGTGAAGCCCGGTGGCGCAGTGGCTAGTGCATCGCGCAGCAGCACTACAGGTCGGGGACTCGATTCCCAGACTGGGCAAGGTCGACTAAGCCTTTCATCCTTTGATTTCCATCTCTTGGGTGGATAAAATGAGTACCAAGTTCGCTTGGGGATTAAATGCTGGGGGTCCTACGTCAAGCTGACTGTTCAGGGCATATGCTTACGCACCCCGGGCTCACGGTCAAGAAAACAGATTTCGGGGTTTGCAGGCCTTGGCCCATTACGGCTGTTACGCCACTGAGTTTAGATTTTTTAGGTAATATATATAATAGATGGTATTATATATATATTATATCTAACATTTCTAGCACCTTCTTAACATGCCTTTGTGGTGTAGTGGTCAGCACATTCCGACGCGTATTTAAGAGGTCTGTGATTCGAGTCCCGGCGAGGGCATTGCTCATTTTTCATCTCTCCTGCTTTCTAAAAATATCTAATGTCTCTATAGGGGCGTCTGAACTAAAAGGTTGGTGGATGATGATTCTCCACCACCAGGATTATGCGATTGGGTCTCCTAATCCCCAGTCGCGTTTTAAAAGGGGCAGTATATAAGGTATTTCTTCCGCCTTCTTAGCATGCCTTCGCATAGTGATCAGCACACTCGGCCGCGTATTCAAGAGGTTCGTGGTTCGAGTCCTGGCGAAGGCATTGCTCATTTTTCATTTCTCCTGCTTTCAAAAAATACCCAACGTCTCTACAAGGTCATACACCTGCTGTGCATAACGAAAACCATAAAAAGGTCATATAATCAGTCCTTCAATATAGAACCGAGCTCGAAACGAAGTACCGGTGTTTAGCGGTATTATACTTTGATCACAGCTTGGTTTATTCTTGATTGTGATTTTCATTAGCGAGCCCAAAACTGTACATTTTTTAATTTGTTTCAAACCAGAGTCGTACTTTAATAATATTTCATCTGAGGCAAAAAGGTAAATGTGTGTCCCGGTGCACAATGCAAAGTGTCCGGCCATTTGATAATAATAAATAAGTAAAGCAATAAATGAATAAATAAACAAAAGAGATAAGAAAGAAATATACATACACCTAATACAAATAATACCATCTGTACAATTTTATATTCTTTAAAAATACTACTTCAGTTACAGTGCTTTTTTAATAATATACTGAAGAGCCAAAAAAAAAAACTATTACAGAAGTACATATGCAACTAACAGAGATATGGAACACCTGTAACCAATCACAGTAAAGTGCGGCAGTCAGCAATGCTTGTATCAGACAACAAGTGTCTGGAAATGTTGTTAGATCGGTTAGTGCTGCTACAATGGCAAGTTATCAAAATTTAAGTGAGTTTGAAAGTCGTGTTATTTTTAGATCAATAATATTATGTCAAAAGGCAAAACTTACCTTTTTTCTTCTTCACGGTGGGCTGCTGATATAAGGAATCTGAAAAAATGAACTCATTAATCCAGTCTAAAAGCGGGAGGGAGATCAGAACTACGGTATTCCAAATTTGATGATTGAAGGTAGTACTATTGTCTTTTCACAGTGCCAGAAACATACATACATTCATGTAAATTCTTTAGTTAATCTTTTTAACTATAACATAGGGCGACAATGTTTAATAATTCGAGGCAACCAATAATTTGGTGGCAACAATTTGAAAAGTGATATAACGCATTTAAATGTTTCGACTCAAAATGCCGTTTCGAGACTAATATCCCATTCGGGACTAACTTCGTTTTTGGCTAAAACGTAAAAAAAAAAAAAAAAAAAAAAAAAAACTTAATAATCTTAATTGAAAATAAAATTCCTAAAAGCAAAACTGGCCTTAAGATTTCAGAGGGCACTGGATGGCCAAGATACAAATAGGTGCTTTAAAATTCCTCTATTGGACATGATGAACATACTCAAGAAGAATGTGATTAACATTATAAGGTATTTCTCCCGCCATTTTAGCGTGCCTTCGTGGTGTAGTGGTCTGCACGATAGGCGTGTATTCCAGAGCTTCGTGGTTCGATTGCCGCGAAAACGTTACTCATTTTTCATCTCCTGCTTCAAAAATACCTAATGTCTCTAAAACATCTTTAAATGAATTTCTGTAACTAATTTGACACCCCGTCTAATTTTTCACGTGAGACATGGGTTTCGTTTGCCTCATTTTTGAAGGTAGTAAATAGCCACTGAGATTTGTTTCCAAAATAACAAGAATTTAATTTTGGAAATAGATGAATAACTGTATTTGCTTTTCCAGAGCTAGTGATGATGCATACATTGGATTTGCTGTTTACAGCCTTAGCAAAAATGGCATTTAATGTATATCTTAAAAATAGCTCTTATGTATAGTATTACATATTTCAATGTAGCATTTAAACAATACTGTTATGAATTTTGTACATAGATAAACTGTGGAGTCATTAGAATTTTTTAGAATCAGGAGACATGAAAAATAAGCAATGCTCTCTCCAGGACTCGAACCTGGACCTTTCGTATATGCACCGAGTGCGCTCCCGTTACACCACGAAGGCATGCAGAAATGAGAGAGAAAATACTTATATACACCTCCTCTTAAAACACGATTAGGGCTTAGTTGACCCAGTCACCAAATCTTGGTGAGGAAGAATCATCATCTACCACATTTTCTAGTTCCGGCGCCACTGTAGAGTAACTTAAGTTTTTTTGAACCAGAAGATATGAAAAATGTGCAATGCCCTCGCCGAGACTCGAACCTGGACCTCTCGTATAAGCGCCGAGTGTGCTACGGTTACAAAACGAAAGCATGCAGAAAGTAGGCAGAAAATATAAGATAAGAGTGGTCTGTTAAGACCATAACACCAACTTCTTGGGTTAGGTCGGTCTCGCTTCCGGTACCTTATAAGATGATTTTAGTGCAATTACAGGCGAAATCGTCTCATTTTTCTGTGTAATGTAACGCGAAAAATCTAAAGAGAGGAACTATGCCGAGAAAATAACAATACAGGCGCAAATCCATTTAACATTAAGAAAATGGGTAATTTGGCGAGATATCGCGAAGCTGACAACGTTTTTGTCGCCAAATTTGGCGAGAAATTGCCTAAATTTGCCAAATTTAGCAACGGTTTGGCGACATTTTGGTACGATTTGGCGACATTTTGGTAATAGGTATTGTATTTGAAAAAATGTAATTGACCATGACGTAAGCTGTAACAGTAATTCGACCCTCATATTCCTTTCCTGAAATTTCGAGGAGCAGAAAGTATTAGAAATATCTTGGTAACCAGTTGAAAACTGTATAAGATTAGAGAGCATCTGCTCTCAGTTATAGTTGTTGTGAGTTGTTAGTTTAACGTGATTATCTTCGGGTTAGCTTATATTTTAGATGCGTTTTGCATTGCGTAGTGTTTGATGTTCTTAGTAGTTTGAAGTTTAACTGCTGATTCTTCTCTGTGATACTGTGAACACTTGTATGAGTATTTCTGTTACAGATTCCAGAACTTTGAAGTGTTTCTGTTGATAAAATAAATTTTATCAATCTATTATCGGACCTGTGTGCATTCAGTCTACTACGAACAGGCAACAATATTTATTTAATCATATTTGTTAGAAATTTGTTAGGAAGCAGTCTCGAGAAACATATACATCTCCTAAATTAGTCATCAGATATAAGCTTGTGAAAGCCCAGATGTTTCCAGGAGGCTGCATCAGGAAACGACAGTGTAATAATATCCTTTCAGAATGTGACAATGTAAGTCATTCTTAATTATTCATAGGGGTTTAATTTTGCTGCGGATGTTGGCTAAAGATAATACCCATTCTCATTTACTGAACGCAGAACTTCCTGTATTTCAATTACGTAGAGGTTGTTTTCTTCTATGATTGATGAGGGAACATAAGCTTTCTTTGCAATGATTTTCTCCTCAAAATAAATGTTTTCTGTCAAAGGCGTAGAAAGAAGAGCCAAATTAATTCGTTTGAATGAGAAATGAATTAGGTTTCTGAAATTCATTTATCTTCCAGAGTAATTCAAAGAAGTCAGTAGAAGCGTGCTTAAAAAGCAAATAAAGGGGAAATAATTTTGCAATTAACTTTATTTAAATTTTTTATTTATTAAAAAAATTTGAAAATAAAAATGTTTAATTTCAAAAAGAATGCCTTTAATTGCTTATAAATATTGAAAAAATCTTTTAAAAGACACACCTAATTAAGATAAATGTTTCTTTGAAAACTATACGGATATAATAGATAAAAGCATAAAATTATGCTATGTAAATTTGAAAAGTATTTTGGAATAGCAATATAGAAAATGAAGGTACGTTGCTTTATTTTTTTAATTGGCATTGAGTTTTATTCATAAATAAGTTTAGTATTTTGATTTTATTTATTTTATTTCCTACTTCTATTATTTAACTGGTCAGTTTTGATTACTGAATTATCACACTTTAAATTACCGATAATTTGTGTACGCTGACTATTAATAATTTATATTTCATGTATTTGTGACTCTAAGCATAGGCAAATATCAGGTAAACTGATATTTGCATATCAGGTAAAGTGATATTTGCATAATATCAGGTAAACTGATATTTGCATGTAGCATGATGATGATGATCAAACATGTATCTTAGAATATTACGCATCATTATTTCTTGAAATTTAGTTTTTTTAGCTAGCATAAGCTAGTTTTCAATTTAAAAATAATCTTTTTAATAAGTGCTTTTTGGAAGGGAACTCTTTATTCTTTTTAGCATAAAGGGCTATTAATCTCGAAACGGAATCTTGCTTCGAATCACTGAAAGAGATAAATCACTTTTCAAATTCTTGCCACGGCATATTATCGCTCTCTATTACATTTAAAGAAATTAAATAGCGAAGAATCTGCACGAATGCATGTATGTTTCTTGCACTGTAAAAAACAGCAATATCTAGGGCCATCGAATGTTGAATAACGTAGTCCTCCACTCAAATATGAGGACTTGGAAACCCGAATTTGGAATTTATTTTATTGTCTATTTCATATTCTGTAAAATGTTAGAGAATATTTGATTAACAAACTCAAAGATTTTAAAGCAATCAGTGGTTACACGGTACGAAAAATAATTTTATCTCCAGCACGCGAGCCTGTCTATCCGAAAATCTAAAGACAGGCTGTTTTTAAATATTTGTAGTCCAAAGGAACATTAGCCCAAATGCTCTAGAAACTTGTGTGTGTAAATAAAAAAAATTGGGCGTAATATAAAATCTGAAAGCTTTCAGATTTTTTTGGAATAATTAGGGGATTACATTTTGGCATTATGATGTTTTCGAATAATTATTGAATTACGTTTTACTGAGTGTTTTTTCTCTCAAGAAACAGCTTGTATTGCTTAAAAAATACACAGTGATTGAGAATCAGATAATATTTAAAAGAGTTACATTTCAGAAAATTTTGAGCAATGGTATATGAAGTCTAGCCATATATAAACTACTGCTTTTTAAAGGAATAAGTAAATACTTCAAAATTATGTCCTATGACACAGTACCAAAAAGTGTCAGAAAAAAGTTCAACTACACTAGGGACTACAAGGACAAGAACTACTACAGTATTCGAGATGTTTTTATTACCCGAAAAAAATACTCTTAATGAAACTTGAACATAAAAAACCCATTATAGCTTTATGAACGTTTCCGTTATCTCACGGGTATGAGACAGGATAAAAGATTAATAACCACTGAAGAATTGAGTAAGACAATAATAAATTTCATACAAGATCTTCTTTAAAGATCTTTAAAGTTCTTTAACGATCTTCCACAAAGTTCATTTAAATTCACTAAAATGCATATTTTTGTTTTTATTGCTATAGACAGCTCTGCGTGCATTTTTAATGCATTTAAATTGAGGATGGAGTTTTCTAGTCATTTATTAATAAATTTGCATGCGTTTGTTGTGCGCGGTAGTGTAAACTGTAAAGATGCACACAATAAAAGTTATTATTATCATTCTAGTGTTACAAGTAATCCAATGTTCTAATAGATAAAATGATTTTGATTTTCTTCACTTGTAACTAAGGAATATAGATAAGCAAGAAAAAAATCTGAAAGGCTTGAGATTTTATATTACATCTAAAGTCGTATTTTTTTCATTTACACACACATACACGTTTCGAAAGGATATGAATTAACGCTCCTTTGGACTAAAAACATTTAAAAACAGCATATTTTTAGAATTCCGACAAAAGTCTCGCGCGCTGGAGATAACAATGTTTTATTCTGTACACTGTGTCCATTGCTGGCTTTGAAATCTTTAGTTTCTTAATCAAAAATTTGTTAAGCTTAAAAAATATGAAATAGATAATAAAACAAATTCAAAATTTCCGTTTCCACGTGCCCATGTTTGAGGACTATGTTTATTCAAAATTTGATGGCTCTAAGTACCGTTGTTTTTTTCACAATGCGAGAAACATACATACATTTATGCAGATTCTTCGTTATTTAATTTCTTTAAATGTAATACAAGGGAAAATATTTGGTGGCAACAATTTGAAACGAGATTTAACGTTTACAGTTGATTAGACTCAAAATGCCGTTTCGAGACTGAATAGCTCTTCTGGGCTAACGCCCCGTTAGGCTAAAAACCTATAGCTTCAAAAATATTGAGTTTTGAATATTTCTTTAAGTATCTACAAAAATATAACACATTTGAATATGTGATAAGATATTAAATTCCTTAGAGAGATATTAGATATTATATAAAGACATTAGAATAATGAGTTTGCTCCTAATCTTGGAGAAGAACATCTTCTTTTGCCAAATTTGATTTTGATTCACGTATACACTTCGTTCTCATTGGTTTTAAGAATTGCTTTGTCAAGTTTTATAAAAGGAGAAGATGATATTTACATGAGATTGAAAAACTTCACGAGAAGAACGAACTTACACGAGACTTCGAAGAAAGCTACGGCTTGAATATATTCGCATTTCTTTATACATATCTCATACCAAAAAGTTAGTTCTCTAAATTAAAACACAGCACCTAAGTCAAAGTAATCATAGTCTCGAAAGTGGTTGGAAAATCGTCTCGAAGCAGCAGGAACCGAAGTCACACTTTCGACTCAGAGCAGTAAAACGCAGATCAAAATGACTAAAATCACTCAGAAACCTATGAATTAGGATGCAGGAAGACTCTCAAAAAGTAATCTATCTAGAATCTCTAAAGACGTCTTTACACTGGTTGTTACAATCAGAAGCAGAAACTTAGATCTTCTGGAGTTAGGCTTAGTGAAGGCAATCAGGATACAGTCTTTTATTAGTGGACTGGAACATCACTTCTGTGTAATCACATTGCCGTCAGAAACTGGAGTTCTCGAAAATCATTATGAAGATTTCAGTATGCAAAATAAGAAAATAAGAAAATAAAAATAATCGGAAAGCTTTCAGATTTTACATTACACCCAAAGGGCTGTTTTTTTAACGTTTTGTGTGTTACCTTTATATCATGTTCTTCGCACTTAAACCATAAAGTTCAATTCAACAGCAATATCGCAAAATAACCTTAAAATGAGCATATCTTTAGGATTTCCGATATACAGTCTCGCGCTCTGGAGATAAAAATATTTTTTTTCCGTACAGTATTACTATTGCTCGCTTTGAAATCATTGAGTTTGTTAATAAAAATTTTTTAATGTCTGACAAAATATGAAACAGATAATAAAACAAATTCCAAATTAGGGCTCGAAGATGCCCATATTCGGTGGAGGACTACATTATTCAAAATTTGATAGCTCTAGGTAGCGTTGTTTTATTACAATGCGAGAAACATACATACATCTATGCAGATTCTTCATTATTTAATTTTTTAAAATAAATACAGGGCTGTAATATTTGGTGGCAACAGTTTGAAAAGTGAATCAACGCAAAATGCCAAAACGAAATTAATAGCCCTTCTGGACTAACGCCCTTTGGGCTAATAAACTAAAAGAGGAAAGTTAGTTGTGGAGTCATTAGGTTATTTTGATAAACAAGAGGTGAAAAATGGGCCATGGCATCAACGGGACTTGAACCTAGACCTCTCGAATACGCGCCCAGTGTGCTATCGTTACATTACGAAGGCATGCTGGAAACGGGTAGAAAATGCCTTATATACTCCCCTTTTAAAGGGCGACCAGGGAATAGGGAACCTAGTCAAGGAATCCTGGTAGTGACAAATTATTGTCTACCACCTTTTAGTTCGGGTGCCATTTGTGCAGTCTTTCGGTTTTTTTGAAACTGGAGACGCGACTTATGAGCAATGCCCTCGCCTGTACTCTAACCTGGACTTCTTGAGTACGCGCCAAGTGTGGTACCATTACACAACGAAGGCATGCTGGAAGAAGGGAGAAAATACCTTATACAGTTACAGTGCTTGTATGAGTTACACATAAAAAAGTGTAGAATGTTTTATTTTATCACAAAACAACGCTTTTTTTTGTATTAAAAGTGTTGCTAGCGATATAAATATATTTTTAGTATTGCTGAATTTCTTAATATCTCTACATATAATAAAAGAAAGAGTCTGTGTGTCTTTCGTCGTTCATGCTGCGCGTAAGGCAATACACCCAAGGCTACGAAATTTGGGATATAGGTGCATCTAGACAAGAGCCAGTGCACCTCGAAGCGATTTTTTCAAAATTCGAATCAGATTTTTTTTGTTTTATATTTTTGATTTTATCGCATCATTTTGAATACTTTCATTCTTTTAGAAATGTGGTTTTGGAAACAGTTTTCATTCAGTTGTATACTGAACTGCTGACTGTTGAAAATCAGCACTGTTGCCACTTGGAAAAGTGAGGGTGATAATTCTGTGCAGTTTTTAAATTTAATGTTTCGCTTGGATACTGGACATTTGTTAAGAGAAGGCAATGGGAAGTTGGTTAATTTATTTATTGGGATAATTAATATTTGTATTAAGGGATATCGCTTATTTCATTGTAATTTTGCTATGTAATACATTTTTTCAAAAAAATTCGTGGGTCTTCTTTTTTAGTCAAAAGGGACTTTATCCTTGAAGGACTATTGTTACCGTTTTGCGATTTTGCGTTGAATCACTATAAATGTCCGTTTCACTCTGCATAAATGTATGTGTATTTCTCGCATTGTGATAAAACAACGGTACATAGAGCCATCGAATTTTGAATGATGTAATCCACTTACGATGGGCATGTGGAAGACCAAATTTGAAATTTGGAATTTGTTTTATTATCGATTTCATATTTTGTAAAAGTTTAACGAATCTTTGAATAACAAGCTCAACGATTTGAAAGCAAGCAATGGCAACACTCTACGGGGGAAAAAGACATTTTATCTCCAGCGTGCGGAACTATTCTAAATATATGCTCATTTTAAAATTATTTTGCGACTTTGCTATTGAACTGAATTTTATGGTTTAGGAACATGATATTTAATAAATAAAGGTAACACACAAAGCGTTAAAAAACTCCCCTTTGAAAGTAATTTAAAATCTGAATTATTTTTTGATGAAGTTGTTCTGCAGTTTTTAAATTTAACGTTTGGTGTTCCCTTCAGACATTTTTCCTGTACATTTAAAAGCCAGACGAAGGCTGGTAGCGTAGCTGCTAGCTAATTATAAGGGATAAATTCCTTTTACATGAAAAATAATATTATTACTACAAGTGCGATTGTTTTCGATATTCTTTTAAAAAGATAATATGCTAGAATTACTGTAGAGATATTAGAGCTGTAAGACATGAATAGATGTAATGGGACCATTTTAAGCGTTTCTAAACAAAATTACTAATACCAAGCAATTGATCTATCCGGGTAGATACCATAAACACAAAACAACACAGCACTTCTACAGCTTTTTACTTCACGTTCTTCTGCTTTCCACAGTCTTCGCCCCAATACACACCAAATCGATTTTTCCCCCACTGTCTAGGTGCTATTTCTAGGAAAATTGCCCACTCGCATTCAGAGGTCAATACGAGAGGAAATTGTTTTATAGTTCATTTTCAATAAATGTGATATTTTGAGAAACGTTAATGCGACTTTGTCCTTCTAGAGTGTAACTTTCATATTTATCTAGACAATCTGCATGTAAATATTGCAGTCATATGATCAGGTCAAAATAGAAATCGATACGTTCTACCGAAGCTGTCTGATTTGAAAATTTATTAGTGAACTTTTAACATTGGATCATGAAACTCAGAACTTAAATATGCATGAAAGTTTATAAAATCCATGATACGCTGTTATAAATATATAAACATTTAATACAAATTCACACAGGTTTATAGAAGCAGCATTTGCTTTACATGCACGAAATTTTATACAAGCTAATATATTTTCTTGTAGTAATAAAATTACTGCAATTACAGTAACAGCGAGGTGAAAATTTATTGGAATAACTGTTCATTATGCAAAAATGCTATCAGAGTGAGACACAGTTTTAAAACGAAACATGTCAGCAGGAATATGGTATTAATATATCATTATAGATAAAGTAATTTTTGTATGTGTTAAAATGAAAATAAAATACAATTTTATTCACTTACGTTGTGTATGCATGGCTTATGCCGTTGAA
This sequence comes from Stegodyphus dumicola, assembly GCF_044657685.1. NCBI lineage: Eukaryota > Metazoa > Arthropoda > Arachnida > Araneae > Eresidae > Stegodyphus > Stegodyphus dumicola. The sequence goes on along the minus strand of NC_140776.1, from coordinate 26,706,710 downwards.
GAAAACTATGCTCCAGAAATCGATACATTTCTCTTATTGCCTCACATATTTAATACTATTAGTTCCTGGATTGATATTGTAATGTTTTTCAGTGACAAAAAATTATGAAGCTTTCAGAAGTGAATGATATCATGAGAATGTCAATATTTTTTGTCTTTGAAAAATCGGCAGAACTTATATTCTCGAGATATATGAGGTGACCGAGAAGATCATGCAAAGGTCTGTGCCATCTACCACCATGGCTTCCGTAAAACATTCTATGAGGAAAGTGTTACTTTAAAACTCAACGATGTTTTCTGAGGCACTTAACGCACCTTATGCGAAAGTACATTAAATTGGTGTGTAAGATGATGATATGAAATTATCATGATACTTTCATCATAACGTGATGATAATATACACCTGTATATTTTGGCTTATATTATCGTGGCGTATATTATCTTATACCCCACGATTATTATATAAGTATGTAGTAATCGTATACTACGTGTATTATATGATATATTTTTATAACAAGTTGACTATATCTTGCATCGTGGCATATATTATCTTGCATCGTGACGCATGTTCTTGCATCAGGGCATGCATTACCTTAGTATAAAAATTTCATCACGATGTGATGATAATTTTACGTGATATTTTCATCACGATTATTGAGAGCTATGTCACGATACTTTGATGTTAGACTTCATCTCAGCAAGAATTGAGAATCTCATAACGGCCAGTTAATTGCAGCTTGAAAATGAAAAATATGTTGAGATAACTGAAGTTATGAACTCTAAACAATAACATTAGTTAAATGGAAAAAATATTAGATTTGCTGTAAGATTTCATAGTTCCATTCATTTAGGTGAAAATCATGCTTCTATGCAAAAAACATTCAATACTTTTTAGCATCAAACTTTTCTACAATGAATATAATCTGTCATTCAAAGACCTTCAGCCTTGCACTAGGCTTCATGAACAGGAGAACAGAACAGGAGTACAGAATAATCTGTGAAATCTTTCGGGTTAATTGTGTATGGGACATATATGTGTATTAAAGGAATTATTTTATTTTATAGTGCGTATTGTTATGGTATAAATGGTATCATGTTCACCCAATAACTGTAATATCCATGGTCCTAATTCCGTAGAGACCACAGCTGATTTTTTATGTTTCATACTTTGAGAAATTAATGCTTTTACACTGGTTATCAACCTTAAATGTAGTGGATGATAATTCGTCTCCATATGGATTTGGTTGATTAAGATTCTGCTCTTCATCTTTCAGCTGAAGAAAACGTAAAGGATTATTGCATTTTCCCATGCATATTCTCATAATGTGTCATCTAGAAGCTGAATGAACTGAGGCTCGAATTCTGGTAAATGTATAGATGATTTTACAAGTTTTCGGATCCGGGAGATCTAACGTCTCTACATGTTTCATATGTGTACTACAGGAATCTAAGAATTTATTTATGACCTTTTCCAGAAGAACATGAATGTAGAAACTTCATTCGTTTTCTGCGGGTTGCTCTAAATATTTCACATGTGTACTACAGGAATCAAAGACCGAGAAATTTCATTCCCTTGCTGCGGAGTTCTCGACATATTTAACATGTGTATAGTAATCAAAGAATTTTTATGTCTTCTTCCAAAGGAAAATGGATGTAGAAATTTCATTCGTTTGCTGCCGATTGCTCTACATATTTCACGTGTGTACAACAGGAATCAAAGACCGAGAAATTCCATTCCCTTGCTGCGGAATTCTCGACATATTTAACATGTGTACTATAGTAATCAAAGAATTTTTATGTCTTTTTCCAGAGGAAAATTAATGTATAAATTTCATTCTTTTGCTGCGGATTGCTCTACATATTTCACATGTGTACTACAGAAATCAAAGAATTTATTTAGGGCTTTTTCCAGAGGATAATGAATGTATAAATTTCATTCATTTGCTGCTGCACAATTTGAGATATATAATTTAGAATACCATTTGCAATTTATGGATAATCTCTGCATTTTAATTTATTCCTTAGCTTTTCACATTGTGGATGTCACTATATACGATTATTAAAATAAAGAATTATGAGTCTAAAACAAAAATAGTTATTAATAATAAATATACCTTTTTTCAATCAACTTTTTTTAATAATGTCCGATCATTTTTTTAATAGCCGTTAGCTTTGTGCCACTATAAGGGCCAGAAGTGGTGGCCATTTCATTATGGAAGCACCTAATATAGGTAGCTACCGTTCCCTCCTACGAAGGGACAGGTCTCCATGGTCTCCTAAGAAGGGACGGGTCTCCTATGAAGGGACTTGTCCCTCCTATGAAGGGACAGCTTTGTCTTCTCTGGGATTCGAATCCGGGCTCATCGCTAAGGCAATCAAGGTCACTAACCACTATATCGACTGGGCGTTTTTTCCATTCAAGTTATACCATGTTTTCTCTAGAGTATAAAAGCGGAATACTTTTGATTTTAAAACTTTTTCTTGTTTGTTTTTGCAGATGTCATATCTGAATGTCATATCAAAATGTCATATCTGAATTATAAACAAGTGTTTTCAAAAGTTTCAGAGCAACAATTACTATAAAAGTTTTGTGAATTTATTTTGAAATTTTGTTTATTGCTGAAGCTTGAAAACAGTTTTATTGGAAAAAAGAGAGAGCGAGAGAGGTTTTTTAGATTACATAATAAACCTACATTTTCTTCCCCTCTTCCTGATATGAGAAATAATATCTGATGAAAGCGCATCTATTTGGATCATGATTATGTATCAGAACTTTTATCTTCAATTATGACACTAAAATTTGATCCAAGAGTGAAAACGCAACGCATACATAAAATGAATATCAAAAGAAATATTTATCCATTTTATGTTATTGATGTTATCTCTTTCATACTCGAATAAAGAAGCTAAAATATATTATAATTTATGGGTATTACATTTATCTACATATTTTATGTGTTGAAGAATGACTACGACATTTACAAATTTTATTAAATCATAAGAAAATTTAGATGTTCTCGACTTATCTTCAGCAGCTTCGTAATATTTATGAAATAAAAGTTTCCATGGACTGATTAGAGCTTACCAAAGAAAAGTCTTTTTAAGTGATTAATTATTTAATCTGAAAAGGGAAAGTTAAAAAAAAATTATATTCTTTCTCAGTTTGGAAATTATAAGAGTAAAGATATCAATTTTATTAATATTAATTTCAATTCGTAAATTTTCCGTAATTACTTTAAATCAAAGTTTTAAAATAACTTCATACAGAATTTAGAAACGATGAAAGCACCGCGCTTTCTAAATTAATACATATTTAGAAATTTTAATACAAAATGTCCCAGTAAAAATAGTTTCAATTATAACATTCTTTTCATTTTGGGGGAACTAATTATTTAACATATTAAAGGAAAGAAACAAAGTATGAAACTTGAATTCGTAATCACACTTTTCTTTCTAAGAGAAGAAGTTTTTGGATTTTATTTTTAATAAATGATGCTTTTCTGCTTAAAACTTTTATTAAATAAATGTTTGGTTCTATTAAAATCACTGTATTTAATCGTATGCTTTTGGTAGAAAACATATTAAAATATTTGAGTGGAGGAACATATAAATGAGGTATCTGTACATAAATGTTACCTGAAGATGTTAATCCAAAAATGCCGAAATTTGAAAGAAGTTAATTGAAAATTTGAAAAAGTGTTTTTGATCTGAAATTCAATTTATTAGACGCAGCTCATGAGGTTGTTCTTTCTTTATTCATTTCATATTTTTCTTATATAACTTTTCTTGTGATGTATAAAAAATCACTTCTAGTTGCAAAGAGCAACATATTGCTTATCTCATGTTGAGTTAGTTTGCGTTTGAAGAAACAGTATTCTTATGACGCATATACTTTCAAAAAGTAAAGAACTATTAAATTATATAAAATTTCTTTGACTATGACAAAATTAATTTTGTGAAAACTGTTGTACTTCAAACCATATCCATTAAAATGTCCTTTAAATGACTAATTTGAGCAATCTACTTCCCTCATATTAATAAATTATTCATTTCCTGCAGGTAGTTAATTTCTATAATAATAAATATTTTTAAACAAGCTATCAGTATCAATTTTCATGTACACTTTAGATCTCACGTATTAAAATAAACGGGCGAAAATATTAAAACTAATGAAATTGGAATTAAGAGAAAGTTAAATATGAAGCAGATAACAAGAGGATTTTATACATCCGAAGATTTGGTTTACATTAATGTAAGAAAGATCATGGCAATCGCTTATGTGAACTATCATATGGGCACAGAAAAACTTTTGTAAAATTTGTACTTTTAAAATAAAATAGTGTATATCACCTTTTTAACAAAAATTCTTTCATTTTCTCTAATATATACTTTTAATATTATATATTCAGTTTTCTTATGTTCTCTTTACGACATCAACATATTTGAACTCTTATTTGAAGCACGCTTCGTATTAAACATTTCTAAGATTTTTCGTAGTGTGAGCAAACATTTTCATTTTCCAACGACATCATAAAAAACAGAGGTTTTTACCCAACGGAGTTTAACTTCTTGTGCTTTGAAAACGGGCTTACTTACAGAGGTATTACTAGAACAACCTATTAAACTTCCTTGGTCTCACATTAAAAGAGAAATTTTAGTAAGCTTACTAGAAAATTGGCAAAGTAGATGGTCAGAGGTAGGACGAAGGATATTTTGCTTATTTTAAAAAGTTAACGGGGAAATCAAGGCTTACCGTACTGCCCTCACTCAGCTCTTGACAGGTTATGGACCATTCCGACTTAGAGAAATTAGTGCGGAAAGGAGAGCGACATTATTACTTTCATTATGTTAGTACAAGACTTTAGCACTTAAAGAAAAAAGCAGACTGCGCTTGGCCAAAGTGGACGTCCAATATACTCAAAAACAGAGCAGTTCGTGTTTTCATACATCAAGAAGTGTAAGCCAATAGCACTTGTCTCAAGTACTTAGAATGTGTACAGTAAGTCTTTGTGAAATGTAAATACTGCTACTTGTACACAATATTCAGCACTGCGAAATAAATAATTCAATATTTAATAAAATATTGTATATGATTTAATTATTAGTACATAACAACATAACGTACTTAAGTGTAATTACATAGTCAGCACTAGCATCAGTACATACTATATCAATCTCTGCAGTTTATTATGGATTTTTTTATTAGAATTTTAGAATAATATTCTGTAATTTTTTTATTATTATTTTTAATTATTAATACTATGTTTTTATTTTTATTTTAAAGTTTTTTTAAAAGGATTTATATACTTCTTATGTTTATAGCAGTATTATAACCAAAACTACCATAAACAAAAGACTCACTTGGCCTTTTTAAATAATTTTAATTAACGAAACACAATTAAGATAAAACATTAAAATTAAGGGCGTTATAATTACACATTTAAGTTACAAAGTAAATCTCGGAGAACAACATCTCGGGGAAACAGCATGCTTAGTTCATGATTCCGGTACATCGACTGAAGGCAATTATCTTTTTTGGCCGGTGTTTCTTCCGGCGGCCGCTAGGTGGCGCTCATTGAGCCGTGGGGTTAAAGTATTGCATTATTATATAAATATTAACTACAAGGAACAACAATAAATATTCCTATAGTGCTTAAGTGTTTTTTCCTTATACTGTTTAGCTAGTAATAGTTTCATAGGAACTGCTGCCATATGCACCTGAAGGTTTTCAAATTTACACACAAATAGGCTTTTTTAATGTTTTGTGTGTTAACTTTATTTATTAAATATCATGTTCTTCGCACTTAAACCATAAAATTCAATTCACCAGCAATATCACAAAATAATTTAAAAAGAGCATGTCTTTAGAATTTCTGCTACACAGTCTCTCAAGCTGGCGAAAGAAATGTTTTTTTTCCGCACAGTGTTGCCATTACTCTCTTTGAAATCATTCAGTTTATTAATCAAAAATTCGTTATAGCTTTGGAAAATATGAAATAGTTAATAAAACAAACTCCAAATTTCGGCCTTCAGATGCCAGTATTCTACTGGAGGACTACATTATTCAAATTTTGATGGCTCTAGGTACCGTTGTAGTTTCACAATGCAGAAACATACATAAATTCATGCAGATGCTTCATTATTTAATTTCTTTAAATATAATGCAGGGCTTTAATATTTGATGGGAACAATTTAAAAGTGAAACGCCACAAAGTGACAAAAAGAAATTAATAGTCCTTCTGGGCTAACCCCCTTCGGGCTAATAATAAAAGTAACTCCGCTTTCCATTCTGCTTTTGTGTATCTATTTCTTTATTATTTTTATTCTTTCTGTAACATTTTTGTCTGTCTTTAACATTTCACTGTGTACATACCGCAAAAAAGTATTTCTTAAGATTCATATTTTTAAAACAGAGTTGCTTTTAACTTTGACATTAAAAGAGATTTTTGTTTCAGCCAGCCTGCAGGCAAATAAGATGTTTAACCTTTCTTTTGAAATTTTTCCTCCTACTACATTCAGTATCGGGAGATAAGCTGAAACTCGAGCCCAAAAATCTCTTTGTGGGCGGGCAAGTTACTTTTGATTTTTTGAAGTCCAGTAACCAGATTTCCGAAGTATTTGCTTGAAGTAATGGAGTGAAGGGGAAGAACTAATGTTTCTAAGAAATTATATTTAATGATATGGTCATAAGAAACTCTTTGCAATCCAAGAATAGCAATTATAAAAATTTCTTCTTAAACTTTGTTATTTAGAAAAAAAAGGTAATTTGTTAATAGCCCATACTCATAATTAGCAGAAATCTGACCATGTCTAAACGACGATCAGTTTGCATTATTTTAAGGCTGAAATTGAGATGTTAATTTTTTTCAGCTTATAAATGTTTTTTTTAATTAAATATTGGGTATTTAACCGAAATACTTAGCTTTAATATTTGAAATTGTGAATTTTTTTCCTTTAAGTTTAAAAAAAATTCTTCAGTCACGTGATCATATTTTCACTTTTCACTACAAATGGTTTTCCTATTTGATGTTAGTAATTTTACAGAAAATACATTTAACTGAGAAAGCAAACACTGACTCAACTTTATTGCTAAAATATTTTTAAGAAAAAGAAAATAAATAAAGTATGAAAGCTTTCAGATTTTATATTACTTCCAAACGGGCGTGTTTTTCATTTACAGACACATACACATTTCGAGACCATTTTAGATAACGCCACATTGGGCTAAAATATTTAAAAACAGCATATCTTTAGAATTCCCGATAGAGAATCTCGTGCGCTGGAGATAAAAATGTTTTTTTTTTTTTTGTCAAAAATGTCACATGTAAACCAATGTCACTCTGAAAAGAAATAGCCCCTGTATAGCCATTTACACCTTTTGTGAAATACCAATAAACTCCCGGTGCGCCCTTATGGGGCCCCAGGGAGTTGTTGCGTCTGGATAGGGGAGGGCGTGGACAAATGCCTGTTTACCTCTGTTAGACGACAGGCGTCTCCGTCCTCCGTCACCTGTCACCTGTCAAAAATGTCAGTGTTGCCACTGATCGCTTTGAAATCTTTGAGTTTTCCAATCAAAAATTCATTAATGTTTTACAGACTGGGAAATAGGTAATAAAACAAGTTCCAAATTCCAGATTCGGTCTTCCAAGTACCCATGTCTGGGTGCAGGACTATGTTTTTGAAAATTTGATGACTCTAGGTACCATTGTTTACCAGAATGCGAGATAAATACAAACATCCAAGTACATTCTTCATCATTTAGTTTCTTTAAGTATAATACAGGGCGATAATATTTGCTAGCAACAGTATAAAATGTGATTCGGACATTTAAAGTAATTCAATCCAAAGTAGCCGTTTTAAGACAAATATCCCTTCTGGGCTAACGCCCATTTGGACAAATAAGTTCCATTCTACAAGAAAATAACTGTAAAACTGCAATAAATGGTACTAATAAGACTTTTTAACATAGATATTTAGAATTTTGTCCTTTGAATTTAAGTATTAAAATTGCTAATTAAATAAATATCCAAACATGTTATTTATCTTAATATTCACAGTATAACTTTAACACAAATGACAATAAAAATAAATGTTATGAAGAAATTGTTGTGGATGCAGTCACACACCTCGTATACATATTTAAAAACAGCATATCTTTAGAATTCCCGATAGAGAATCAGAAAAGCCTACAGCTTTATTTTGATTGATAAAGTAATATATAAAACATGTGAAGCTGAATTCTAGGTCCAAAATTCTTATCGAGACTGGTGGATTAGTGGATTCGGTGAGCTACGTATATATATAAATAAGGATGCAGTTAGTCCACGTGAATGAGTATAGTGGTTATAACTTTGGATGAATTTCATGGCACATGTTATTGTATAACTATGATGTTACTTAGTTCCTTATGCCATGACATGACATATCCTTATGACAGGAACAAGTATACATTTCGAAGCACTCATTTTTCTATAATTATCTCCTCTTGACATTTTAAAGAATGCTTTTAATTTGTTAGAAGCTTAATTTCCAAATTCGGAACTATGTGTTTACATTCTTTAAAGATAGGTTTTGCAATTTTCAAACAACAAGAAATTTTTAATATTTAGCCAGCTCTGATATTTTTTTTAAAGCCGGAGGGATACGAAGCATGTTTCTAGAGTTAACGAGCTGGAAGAGAAGCATCTTATTTTAAACATAACATTTAAAAATGAAATGAAAATAAAAAAATGACTTCACAAATCATTCAGTTTTAAGTTTTTTGTCATAAAGAGCAATTAAATCGCATTTCTTACGAACAAAGTTTTTTTTTTCTCATGAAATTAAAGACCTAAATATACCTCTTTTGCCATACCTGATTAAAAGTAAACTTTGAGAAACTTAGCGGCAGAAGAAAACTATTCAGCCCCATTGCTATCATGGAAACAAATAATTTCACATGCTTCAAGCACCTGTTTTTGGTCATAAGCAAAGCTGAAATATTTATCTCTCAAAGCTAAACATTGCACTATTTTTTCTTTCTTAGATCTCTCTTACTTATTTGTTTTGTATATAATATAGTATTTTAGTACTTTGTATCAAGTTTTTAGTGCTTATGTTTGTTTCGTTACGTAATTATACGAATCTGAGTCAAAACTCTTTCGAAAGCTTTCGAAATAGTATATGATTTTGATCGCATAAATAAAAAACAATATACGCATCTAAAACTATTTGCATTATTCCCTTTGCATTCAAAATGTGATAAAAATTAGATGATAAAAATTAGATAATTACGCCCGTAAGCGACATATAAATAATAAAACATACTAGTATTTATTGTACATGTGGGTAATGGATTTAACACATTTAGAACCACTGCGAAATATTTACATTTGTAGTTTACATCATTCCAGGTTAAATTTCTTTCAAAATAGCTTTAGTAATATGCATTCACAATGCAAAACGAATCTCTCTCTCTCTCTCTCTATATATATATTAGTGTAAAATTTGTTCTAATATGAAAATTATTGTATCATAGAACTTATTACCTGTTAAATATTAATTTTAGGAAAAACAAAAGCTGAAAGCATTCAGATTTTAGATTCAGATTTAGATTCAGATTATATACTCCCAAAAAGACTTTTTTTAACGTTTTGTGTTTTACCTTTATTTATTAAATATGTTCGCCTCACTTAAACCACATAAAATTCAATTCAACAGCAGTATCACAAAGTATTTAAAAACAGAAGTATAGCATGTCTTTAGAATTTCCGATAGCCAGACTCGAGCGCTGTAGGTATAAATGTTTTTTTCCTACAGTGTTTCCATTGCTCGCTTTGAAATCGGTGAGTTTGTTAATCATATATTCTTTAAAGGTTTTCAAAACCTTAAATAGATAATAAAACAAATTAAAAATTAAAAATTCGGGGTTCCAAGTGCCCATGTTCGGTTGAAGGACTACGTTATTCAAAAGTGGATGGCTCTAGGTACCGTTGTTTTTCACAATGCGAGAAACATTCATGAATTCATGCAGATTCTTCATTATTTAATTTCTTTAAATATAATATTTCGTGGCAAGACTTTGAAAAGTGAATCAACGCAATAGTAGTGTTTTGGTAAGCCATCGGTAACCCACAGTTTAACCTCTTTAGCTTAATACATATCGCAATTAATCTGCAGCTAATCAGCAATATTGTTTTTCGAAATTTTTTTGCCATATTAGCGTCCACAAATAGAGAGCTATTGTAAACTGTAAACCAAGTGAAATATTTCTCGGCATTTAATGTTGTAAACTTTAAGGATTGATGCAATCTTTGCGCAGTTGAAAGACCGTTCTTCCAAAACGTTTTTCAGCAAAATCGCTAAGCGCGAAGACAGCCATTTGAAAGATTGGATTGGATTGGATTTGGATTATTTAATTACGGCAAAGCACACGAGGGCTATCTGCCTAAAGGGTGGGATGCCTTCGTGGAGGACTTTCTAAGGGAACTGGCTCGTATACACGTTACACATGGGTAAAACCACGAAAACACCCATGCAGGCAGCCTGTTCGCGAGATTCGAACCTCGGACCGAACTACCAGTGTTCAGCGTATTTACCGCTTGGCCGCTGGTAGGCCGCCATTTTAAGAGTCAAGTTAATATTTGTAAGTAGCTATTTGGTACTGGCCCTAGTTTTGTAGCTTTATATTTCGTAGAACAAAAAAATCTTTAATCTAATATAAATTTTCAATAATTTTCGTTTGTTATATAGCAATATTTTGTAAATATGTTAGTTAGGTTTTATTTTCAGGTTATTTTTATTCTGAAAGTTGATGATTTGCATATTCCTTCATGGTATATGCAGGTATGCTATTCAGCTTTCGGGTGTTTTATCCAGTATTTTTTTTTTAGGAACCGAATCGTTTCGGAATGTTTTCTCATCTACTTAAAAATAAATTATTGAATTAACTTAAATGAGTTGAATATCATTTTAAATTATATTAAATAGAATTTTCACTCAAGTAGGCAATGAAGACAAGGCACAAGTTTGTAATTTTAGCAAGAACAGATAATACCTTTGTCAGCCTTTCTTCACGCAATCAACAATAATTACTAGTTTCTTTATTCTAAAATTAATAATTAACAAGTAATAACTTATATGATACAATAGTTTTCATAATACAATAGATTTTAACTCTCCTATTCCCGAGGGAATAATATCCGATATATTATATGTTAAGGATATATATGTTTGTTGTTACGTATGGCTTTATTGGAAGGATCAATCCAAACATATAAAACAGCTCAAGTATCATACAAGAACAATGATATATAATAAAAAATCTGATGTGGATACCACATGACTTCTTTGTACGGAATATTAAATTATACGCATTTTTTCTTGCATTTCGTTTAAACGTATTGGATTGAATTAAATCTACTTCGCCGACAGCGCATAAAGTACAATAGAATAAATGCATTCTTTAAAATTCATTCTATTTGTTTATCATAGCGACATTCTGGCGCTAGGTTCACTTAACAGTATTATATTTCGTTCATATTATAACTTAGAATGCACAAAAATTATATCATTTAAAGAATTATCTAATCGTTGCCACATGTTCTATTCAAATACTATAATAAAACTAGAACGATGTATAAAAGAAGCAAACAAAACAAAAAAAGAAACTGTTTTTCACAGACATTGAGTATTTCTCATTCAATGAATTCAGTTCTCACTTCGCGACAAGGCAAAAATACATAAAAACTCAAAATATCTGTATTAAAAATTACGAAGTAAATCTTAAATACTTATTTCCTCGAAAAAATTCTAGAAAGAATTAAGCATGATTTAATTGCCAATAATAAATGAAGGCGTTACCTTTGTTGTTGCGAAGCTACGTTTCTCTAGATTGGTAACAAATCCACTACTCTGCTGTTTCAAATGTAAAATAAAGGCAATGGCAAGCAATGGCAAGCAATGGCCGCCATCAAAAAATTATTAGGCTTAGCGGCACTTAAACAACTTTAAAGTTGTTGATAATTCTAAAAATATTGCATAGAGATTTACTAAAGGCATAAAAACCTTAACCGGAAGATAAGGAAAACATAATTCAATCATTTTTAAAGCAAAAAATGTACAATTTACAAACATATAAGAATAAAGAAACTGAGATCACTGAGCCGGGTAACAGAGTGGATATATATATAAATATATTCATATACGTTTGGCGCTGCCGATGGCAACCAAAATACGAGGTGCACATCTACATGTTATAGTAGTCCTATATACAAAATTTCAACGTTCTGAGGCCACTCGTTTTTGAGTTATGCGAGATAAGTACGTACGTACATACGTTCGTACAGACGCCACGAAAAATTCTCTTCAGAATTTATTTTAAAGCAGTTTTATAATTTTTTTGAAGGAAAAGAGTATTTTATTCTGTCCTTACGTACAGATATCACGCAAAAACATCCTTAAATTGCATTCGATAGCGGTCAAAATGGATATTTTCTTTAAAATATGCTGTCTGAAACTTTTCGCGATTACAATACTTCCTTTTTACTTCGTGCAAGGAAGTAAATAGACTAAACATTTAAAGTAAGAACCAGAACAAATGAACATGGAAACAAAAGTAAAAAGTTAAAAATTTAACCAACAAGGAAAGGAACACAAGAGATGTGGTCTTTACAAGGAGTTCATGACATTCCAGTATAGTTTGCGCACCTCACCACGTTTCTGAGATTCTTTGCCATGCAATTGCGGCCTGTTTGCAGTCTGAAAAGTTTGCCACAGCCTCTTTACGGGGTGTTTCGCTAAACGGTTTCCTCAGATGAGATTTCCCGAAGGAGCCTGTTCCTAATTGGTGGTATCAGACGTAAAAATCCATTTACCTGAGGACTAGTATTCCCATGGCCGAGAAGCATACCACTTAAGAGGTCGCTCGAGGGTGGAAGAAACGTTGTTAAAATAGAGGACGGTGCGTATCTAGAACCGCAACCTCAGAATAACATATTAATATATATATTACAGAATAACATATAGAATACATATAGATATATATATATATCTATATATATATATATGTAAAGATTTTAAAATGCGTACATGAAGGCACTGGAACATTATCAGGTTACGATACTGCGTAGATGTCCGAGTAGACCGTAGTGGCGTGAAGATGGCAGAGTGGAAAGCATGATGACCCAACCACATCGTATCTTGAAAAATCATAATATTTATTTTTTTACGTTAACAAATCATCCTTTTTTTCAGACAAGATGTTTCCTACTTATATTTGAATACAGAAGTTGCATTTTGAAGTACGACGTCATTTTAAGCATCTAAGCGGCAGCAGCATGACTGAAAACCGTCTTGCCAGTCTTATGCGATAAAAGGGGGAGAAAATCATAGAAATTCAAGAGGAAGAAGGGTGAGCGTCGGAAAGTTTCAATTCCGAGTTTTGGTTTACAATTAATTTCATTGGACAAGAGGCATCTCCATTAAAACGTTACGTAAGATAGAAAAATCTGGAACCTGTTAGAAGAGGTGAATTTAGTGGGAGATCACCAAATTTAGAATCTTAATTTTGGGGTCGCCAATTAATTTTTTGAAACAGCTGTCATATTTTGTTATATCTTACACACATACATACATACACACACACATATATATATTTATATATTGTTACGTTATTTCATTTCTTTCACGTACGTACGGGGTTCGTAGATTTGGAGTGAATAACAACGACACTTGATGAAGTATAGAAACACACTTTATTAGCCAGTATTGTCAGGACAGCTCCAAAACACGTTTCACACTCGTCGATGAATTAATATAAACGCTCTGACACGATCAGCGACACAGCCTTCAGGTTATCAGGCTATCACGGTGGAGACAGCTTCCTGCAAAGCACTCGACTCTGCTTTCCGGAGTACAGCTCCCGACTCTGCATGGTCGTTCTCGGAACTCCACGTACTCTCGAGACTCTCTACGTTACAACTCGCGATGCACTCGACGACACACGAGTATAGCTCCCGACTCTTCGGTTCAGCCGTTCCCGGAGCTCAACACGCTCTCTCGACGATGCATTAACCGCGATACACTAACAGATTCCTTCGGTGCACTCGACGACCCACTCGGCACTCGCTACCCGGCTGTCAACTCGATCGACTCCGCAGGGATTGACTCGCTAGATGAGACACCAACTCGATACTGACTCTCTCGCACTCTATGCGAGGCACACACACTAACTGACTGCGGACCAGCAGGGTTTATATAGCTTTGAACTTGTGTTCGAAAACATTCTGGGCTAAACCGGTAAGAATTCGTTCTAAAAGGTTCTCCATCCTTCCATGGTTTATCGCTAATTTTGTCGCCAAATGGGCGATTTCTCGCCAAATGTGAGAACCCTGCCTTCTCTCGCTATTTTATGGCAACCCTAAACCTGCTTTGCGGGGAAGCCATCTTACCGCGCCTGTACATTTCGTAACAATATATATATCATAAAGAAGGAAAAATTAAATTTGCTTTGCATTAGAGAAAAAGTTAATCGATTCACAAGTACCGAAATATTCGAACATAATGCAAAGTTCTTTTATTAGAAGCTTGAATTAAAAAATGTAAAGGTTCACTCTGGGAAGGGCATGTCAACTTACAAAAACAAATTTGATTTGGCTTTGTAGTAAAATTAGTGAGGTTAACTGATTACTTCAGCTAAACTAACGAGAATTCTTCCCTAATTAGGTACAAATGTGTAAAAAAAAAGTTTCCGCTGTACATCCAATTTTTAAGAGATAAAAAATAAATATTTTGCCTATAAGAGTATCGATTATGTAACAGTCTTTCGTAACTTTCATACTGGGAAAAACAGTAGAAATTCTCAGTAAAGCAGTCACATTTTCATTTTATCTGTAAATTAGATATTCATTCCATAATAATAACCGATACAAATTACTCTGACATTTAAACGAAAATAAAAACTGTAACAGCATATTTGTTGCTGCTGGAAAATGATTAAAATTCCAATTTCGAAAATCAGAATGCCATAGAAACCACTTTTTCCGAAGTGCTCAATTTACATTTACTTACTTTTTAAAAATTTAGTTTGTGTTTTTTGTATGCGTTTCATTTAAACATTAACAGTACTTGAAAAAAAATATTTTGTTTTATTTTCCGTGATCGGATTTCAAATTTTTTACGTGTTTATCTTTTGTTGTTACTTAGGCTAAGGGATGGTTTTTTAATAAGATTTGAGAAAAAAGAAAATATTGCAGAAATTTCTAATTAAAAAAGTGTCAAGTGAAAATTTAATTACATAAGACAAAACTGCATTACTTTTCGTATAAAAACATTCCATTTCACGGGAAACTTTAACCAAAATAGAATTTTTTTCAGGATGGAAAGAGAAAACTCGTCACAGCGGTCATAAAATAAGGAGAAAGGAAAAAATCTCTCTGAAATGAGAGGAGAGGGATCAGAAAAATCAAGACTTTTTTCTTCCAAATGCTTCCATATTTGTTTTTCTAAATATGCTCGATGAATATATTCTTTTTTCAATCAGTTCATTCTTGGTAGAGCCACCTGTAACCGACAGCTACTACATGTAATTTTTCAAGCATATACCAACAATATATTTTAAAGAAATTCTGAAGTAATCGCATTTAACTTTCTTTCGAGACTTCCAAAATTTTAAATTGGATGTATTCCGTCATTTAGTTTTTTAAATTAATGATTTTTGATTTTTATTTTCCTTTCTCTTTGTAAACAATAGAATATGCTGCGAAAAAAGATTCGCATTCAAGAAGAATATAATTTTAGTTGACAAAGACTAAGAACTGTGTGCGGATACTTTTTAGATAATCCTTCAGCCATATTATAATCCCCTTAGAAAAACAAGAACATTATGGACTTAATCATAAATATATATATACATATATATATATATATATACGGATGTTCTGTTCAAAAATTTAAAAAAAGTTTTTAAAGGGTATTCACGATATTTATATTAATGTATTTGATTTCATTTCCTTCTTTTTCTTGTTTTCCTGAGATTTCTATCCTTTTATACATATCTACATATATATATATATATATATATGTATATGTATAAAAGGCTTACATATGTAAATGAATCTAATTGCGGCAAGCTACGTCCTGGGAAGTACTCATTTCTCCAGGTTACGAGTCAGTTATATTTTATACTATAATCGATTTAAAACTTTTTGTACAAATGTTATACATCGCTTTCCATCTGAGCGGCTAAACTGGTTTTGATTTATTCATAAAGAGTTGTGCTTTACACAGCATTTATTAGTTAAATTTGTACAGGTACTTGGCCTTCTGCCCATAAAACTAATCTTGATTATTTTAATGAAGGAACGATTGTGAAAATAAAGAATATAGATCTAGGTTAGTAAAGAAAAAAAGCAACAGTAAGTTTTAATTATTAAGATAATGTTGCGTGCGTACGCGTTCACAGTAGATTGAACGCACAGGTCCGATGATAAGTTAAAATTTATTTTTACCAAAAGAAATATTTCAGAACCCTGAAATTCCCACAGAAATATTCGTATAAGTGTTGACAGTATCACACAGTACAATCAGTAGTTAGACTTCAAACTATTAAGAACGTTAAACACAACTATTGTCGATTGTTTTGGGCTCCTGGGTCAATATAGCATCAAAATATAGCAAAGTAATCTTTTTTTCCGAACATTATAGTCATATCGTAGAGATGGCTTAAATTGAAGAAGAGAGGTGATAACAACTAATCGGTGAAGTCGAAAATATGGCAGGTGTGAAGTCGAGAATTTGTAGCAAGGCTATCTAACTGAAATAATCGAGAGCAATTATAGTAAAGTTCATAGCAGTTGATGCGAAGAAAGTTTGAAGTGCGAGACAAGTTGAATTTGATATAAACTTTCGGAGAGTAGCAGCGCGTCCGGAAGAGGCGAAGGTTCGAAGCTGAATGAAAGAGCTAAGGTTTCAGTCAGATAGAAGTCAGGAGCAGCAGGAATACAATTGGTGCGTAGGAGGAGTCTACAGGGTGGAATTACGGTTAGGGTGGAATAGTGGTCAAGTACATTTATTCGATTTCAATACATATTACGGTGATACAGGAACCAGACCCAAATGTCTCCACATGGTCGCCAAATTTGGCAACTTTTGATGATTACTCCCCAAATTTGGCGACAAAATAAATTTCTAAAACCCTTGTCAGCTTGGAGATATCTCGTGACTAGAGAAAGGTATTTGGATTGCTCAGAATTCTGAATGTATAGGGCTACATCCAAAGAGTTAAAACTTCAAGAAAAGAAACAAGTACTGCCAACTAACTATCAAATAACATTTCTAAAATATTTTAAATTTATATCTGGGTAATAAATTGTTACATAAGTATAATGAATTATCTGGAAAAAGTAACTAGTCACAAAGCACGATAATTTTAACAGCATTAAATTCATTCTTCTCTTAATCTTCTGCATCTCTAGCTATCAGGATATTTATCAATCTTTTGTATACTTATATTAATGGTACTTGTATTAATCCATCGATACATCTGTTACCTCTTTCATTCATATATGTATCTTTATGTGTGAAAGATAAACACCATTTAAAGCAAATTACTATTTTTAATTTGCAACAGTCCCTTAACTCTCCATTGTAAGTTGCATATTTCCCTTTTATCTCCTAAGATTTGGAAACTGCTTATGATAAATGTCTTCGAACTGCGTTACTACCAATTTAATCTAAGTCGTATGATTTTACATGTCGCTGCTGATGCAGGTATTTACATAAAAGTTTAGCCAATCACGATAAAACAAGCTGAAGCTATTTTGAGAACCATAACAATTTGACTTCTGAATGCATTAAATTCTTGCCTTGCTTCCTGTCCAGATAACATGCTGCTGCTATCTTTCATACATGGTGTTTGTCACAAGATGTCAAAAATTTACAAATCTGACTAAGAATGTGGGAGCAGACTGTGGCCAGTATTATGTATAATTCCGAATATAAATGTGCCTCCTAGAAATTGCTTTGTCCAGAAATAAAATGTGAAACGTATTAACTATGCACAACGGCTACATTTGATTGCAAATTCTTTGGTGTTCAAAAGTTAAGCATAATTCTTAAAATGGGGAAGAACGTGAGTAAATCTCAATTAGATTGATCAAAATCGCGTGTGGGGAATCATTGTTTGAAAGTGAAACAGTGTGCATATGCAGAACATTTAAATCGATGTAGGCATGCGCAAAACATGCGCGCACGTCAGAAAAGAGTATAAAAAACCGTTTTACTATGCATACGGAGATCAGGCACATTATGTGCAACTGCTGTGTTGAAGAGCGAGTTAAAGGCCGAAGGATGACACAGAGATGCCAAATGGACATGCTTAAATGCTGGACATGCTGCAATGGGGATGACCTCAAACCGAAGTGGCTAAAATTTTGAATATGCCTCAGTGTATGATCTCAAGACTGTGGCAAAGGTTTCGCTGTATCAGAGATGTTACTCGAAGACCAGTACAAGGTTGGCCAAGAGTTACAACCATTCGTTAAGTACGATATTTGGCAATGACTGCGAGACATCAGCGAGAAAATTCTGCCAGAGGACTCAGTTTAACGTTTACAGCCGCCACAGAAATATGAGTTTCAATGTAAAATGTTTATAGGGATTCCATCATGCTGGTGTGTATGCAAACGATCAACAATTTGCATTCCTCTCAAGACTGCACATAAATGCACTCGTCTAAACTGGAGTTTAAAACATCAGAACTGGAGTTTGCAAGAGTGGGGAAATGTGATATTCAGTGACGAGTTTCGGTTTACTCTACACACTGGTTTTCATTGTATAACGATATGGAAAGAACGTGGAACTCGTTTTCACCCAAAAAACATCACGGAATCCTTCCTTAAAAGCAAGTTATGGAGTGGGCAGGCATAATGCTGGATAGCCACACAGTCCTCTACGTCTTTGATACGGGAACTGTTACTGCTAAAAGGTACAGATACGACGTTCTTGAGCCTTATGTTCATCTGTTTCGAGAAGCTGTAGGTACTGGATTCATATTCAGGGTTATAACGAACCTTATCATAAAGCGATCCAGGTTGTCAACTTCCTTGAAAGTGACAATATCCAGCGCATGCAGTGTCCTGCTTATTCTCTTGATCTTAATCTTATACAGCATGTGTGGGATATGTTCGGGAGACAAATTGCATCGCTTCCGCAATCACCAAACTCCGTTTCATAACTGAAAAGAGCTCTCGTTAATGCTTGGAACTGCTTGAGGCCACAACTCATCCGCACTCTCACAGCCCACATGAGCAATCGAGGTGCAGCAAATGTGGCTACCAGAGGGGACCACTCCTCCTTAGTAAACTGCCAAATAACCTTTTTATTTAAATTTTTCCATTAAAGTATAAACCATTAATTTGCGCTGTTCCCTTTTAAAATGTTTTCCTTGGATAACAAAAGTAATTAATATCCTTCTTTTGCATCGGTTTTTTATCATATTACACTCGCATATCAGTTTTCCCGCCATTCGGACTTCAGATTTCCTTAAATATTCATCTAAACATCAATTATACTTAATTTTTGGACACCAGTGTACTTTGTTATGCATCTCAACGCCATTTCATCACCACAACTATAACTAAAATTATCTGAATTTTAACCTCTTAAATGCTTACACACGTGCCTTTGCGTTTCCATACTGTAGCAGTTGCACTGATGCAGGCATAAATTATTTTGTTTTAATTTAGTTAACTAAAGATTTTAAATTTTTTTTTTCCAATGACAGATTGTGAACAATTACAAATGTAACCGAGTCCATTAATCTATACAAGGCCGGATGTGGTGGTCTCTTTATTATAGAGGCACCTAATAGGTGGGCCACCATTGCGTTTCCTATGGAGGGACGGACAGTTAAAACCATCCCTTCTCCGGGATTCGAACCCAGGCCCTTCGGCATCGCAGTCAGCTTCCCTGATCACTATACCGACTGGGCGGCGATTTTTAAATTGTGTAAATATGTATTTTTATTAGTTCAGAAACAGGTTGATTCGTTTACTTCTCCCGTACACCAAACCCTCAAGAAGATGTGTTGGTCGATGAAAACTGTTTCTTTCTTGTATTTGTTTTTCAGTGAATTTTAAAACTGAAACCATTCACTAATTTTTCTCAAGAGACCCGTTTTTGAATCCGTTTACGAGTTTTTCACAAGAGGTAATAAAAGCTAAATAAGATATTTCGGTTTTGCAAAATATCTTATTTAGTTTTTATTAACTCTTTATTCTAAGTTGTATATGTTCTGCATTTAACTTTTCGCTGAATTTTATAAATATTCTCACTAATTTTTGCAGTTTGCAGCCCAAAACTGGGTTTAGGTTAAAATATTTTTGCTGTTATTTCTTGCATTACAGATATATAGAGAGATAATTTGAGGACATAAGTTAAAATTTAAAGAAAGAAAGATCGATTTAAATGTTTTTCATATCATTTACAAAGAAGCTAATTTCAAGAAAGCCCTCCTTCCCTTAAATACTACTGAAGCAAATTCTGTATAATAGAAGCAACGAAAATGGATTAGGAAATTTTCCGCTTCAGAATATGAAAAGAAAATACATAATTTACGAAAGAAAGCATTAACATATTCCTTTATTTGGAAAGAAACGCTTAAAGTATACTCTTTTATGAGTCTATTCGTTTTACATTAATTTAAACCTAACATAAACACTATGACAGAAAAACACTGAAATGCAAGAATTACATAGCTGAGCTGTTGCTTGTTTTGCAGCTAACTTTTTGCCATTGCAAAAGCACCTATCTTATTGCATTCATCTCAGCTGAGCAACGGCAGAACCAACAGAGATTCTAATCTGCCACACAAGGGGATTGCTCTTACTTTGCGTCTGTCTAATCTCTCGTGGGCGCAGTAAATGCCGACAAGTCTACTCTGACAATAAATTTGTCTTCTCTAGTTTATCACATTCATTATTTCCATTCATCGAATTCTTTTATTCTTAGCGATTTCTATTGAGTTTACGCTTACATGTAGAGAATATCTTCTGAGAATAAATATATATCATTGCTGTACTTTCTCCCTGAATGTAATTTTCTGGGTAGTTTCACTTTATTTGATTTCACAGCCCAGCGAAATATGGAAGTTAATGAGAATTCCTCTTATTTCGCCCTAATTGAGGTAATAAAAGTGACAATACTTCACTTCATATGCCGTAAAGTTTCCTAGTTTGAAGGCTCGTAATTACTTTAGGTCCTCGAATCAGATTGAAGAATATGCGTGTATTACTTGGCATTGAGGTTTTCTTTTGAAAGACAAACATCGATATTTAACATTGATAAATATTTGGCTTGGAGAATCTGAATACAGTGCACCTTTGAATACTTATGATCCAGACTTAATATTTTAGTGTTACATTTGTGATAATTCATATAACACATCGGCTGTTTAGTTTATTAACTATCTTCCTGGAGTTCTTTAAAATATACGGAAACATTATTGTAATCAAATTAGACCTTCTAATAATTGAGTGCTTAAATCTGCTGAATGCTATGTTTATATTCGATTACCAGCGAACAAATTAGTTGTATAAGCGTTTTCGTTATTGTCATATGTAATGTGAATACGAGCCAGTTTTCCATAGAAAGTTCTCCATGAATGCATCTAGGCTTTGCCATGCTATATTAAACAGCAATCACGTTAAGAATACACTATGTCAATACTTATAAATCCTCTCCTTAAAGACTTGATATCTAAACAAAGACTTGACTATAGTTGTAAATAATGTTAATAAATCGAAAATAACAAATACATGTCTAAACATCATTGATTCATTGATTCAGCCAAAATTACAAATAAATGGTTAAACATCCCTGATAAAATTCGCCTAAGGAATGACGCACCAGTTGCCGAACGTTAAAGTCAGTAAACATTGGTACTGCGGTTCCGGGGTCGTATCCGGGCGATGGCATGGCAACCTGGATTCTTTGGCTGCTTTCATGATGTATTACGTGTATACGAACCAGTTTCCCTCAAAACGTCGCCCCACCAATGGCTGAATAGTTAAGACTGCTGAATATTGGTAATTCGACCTGGCTTAGGTTCGATCTGAGGCAAACGTTTTGGCTGGATGGTTAGTTTTCCCCATGAGTAGTGTAAATACCACCCAGTTTCCCTTAGAAAGTTCTACCCGAAGACATTCTTCCTCTTATGCAGATGGCTCTGTGACATTCAAATAATCTAACCTAACCCTTAGAAAGTCCTCCTTGAAGTCACTCATTCCTGTCCTGAAACAGATAGCCCTAGAATGTTTTACCATAATTACGTAAACCTAATCTCTCAACGAATGCTTCTGAATTTATGCTCTACTATTAGTTAAGTTTTATAAAAAATCGGAGTGACAATGTAAAGCATTTTTGATTATGACAATAATATTTTAAAAATTTCTCGAAAGTATTTATCATAGACTTTTTATTAATTGCATAATTATAACTCATTCCGTAAAAACAATATTATTCGTAATCGAACTCTACAGAATGTCTCATTTCAAGTCTATAAATGATAAGATCAAATTTTTAATAATAAGGTAAAGGAGTTTCGAAGTAACTAAACGTTTTAGCCCAAAGCGGCAATTTGCCCAGAAGGGCTTTTAATTTCATTTTGCATTTTCCGTCGTTTTACTATAAATGTCGGTTCCCTTTTCAAATTGTTGCCACCAAATATTAGAGCCCTGTATTATATTTAAGGGAATTAAATAATTAAGAATCTTCAAAAATGTATGTATATTTCTCGCACTGTGAAAAAACAACGGTACCTAACGATATCACATTTTGAATAACGTAGTCCTCCATTCGAATATGGGCATCTGGAAGACCAAATTTGGAATTCGGTTTGTTATCTATTTCATATTTTGTCAAAAATTAAATCATTTTTGTTTAACAAGCTCCACGATTTCAAAGCGAGCAATAGCAACATTGTACGAAAAAAAATATTTTTAACTCCAGCACGCAAGACTGTATCGGAAATCGTAAATATATGCTTTTTTAAATATTTTGTGATATTGCTGTTGAACTGAATTTTATGGTCTAAGTGCAAAGAACATGGCATTTGGTAAGTTAAGGTAACACACAAAACATTAAAAAACGCCCTTTTGGGAGTAATATAGTTTGAAAGGTTTCATATTTTTATTTATTTATTTATTTTTAAACGTTTTTGTTCAAGATTCAAAGGGAAGAATAAAATATTTTGTTTTTCTGCTTATAAAATTCTCCAGTGAAACAGAATTACAGTATATTAAATTATTATGCAAGTCGGATATATAAACTTAGAATATATTTCTGAGTAAAGGATATCTAGAAAACCAATAGAAAGGGATGCATAAGAAATTATATTTGCCTTGATTTGTTTGGACTGTAGAATCAATACCATTTCATTTTTAAACAAAAATATGGACTCATTTCGTAATTTTTATGGTCATGTTTAGAAGCTTTATTAATTTTTTATAAGATAGCAGCACTGAAGCTATTTCTTCTTTAATCCTCTAAACTTGAATATAAGGAAGGATTAAAGTTAATAAGAAAGCGAAATATGCTTAGGATGTACTCAGCTTTCATTTTCGTAGAAAGGGAATTTCGAGAAGGGATCGCATTTTGCACGCTTGTAATCTCTTTTTTCCCTTCTGGTCCTAATAACTCTGAACTTTAAATTAAAAAAGAAATATGATTAATATTTTTTATATATCAATGTTAGAATATAAGTCTATTGTTGCGTGCGTTCGGGTTCGTTATGAATTACATGCACAAGTCCGATGAAAAATGAACAAAATTTATTATTATCACAACAAACAAAATGCTTACATTTCCTCAGATATTCGTACAATATTACAATTTCTTACAGTAGTTATCTTTAAATTACTCAAACCTTCAACAGAACTTAATTCAAAACAGCTAGAGAAAGCTAATCTGCGAATTCGCTACAGTCAACAACAGCAATACTCTAAACAAATTCTCAAAACGACAACTAACTGAATTGAGAGGTTTTCCTCCTTTTTATAAGCTTTTTAAATCGCGCACGATTGTTCTAACAATTTCTCGAAATAAAAAAAGATATATGGCACTATTCCTTTTCGAGGACCGTAAAAAAATTGCAGCGAAAATGTATACATAAAAGCGCCAAATCTAACAAACGCGCCCAATTAACAGCGTACGCGCTGTTCTAAATGTAGCGTTCCAAATCTAACATACGCGCTGATTTCAAATTGCGTAAGTTTAGATAGAGTTTTCCATTTCTTAAGACGCCATTGAAATAATAGTTTAATTTTTAAACCCTTTTTTTAAAACCTTATGGATTTAACTATTTGGGAATTGCCCATGACGAAAAGTCTGCAATAGAAATTAAAAGTCATCATTCATTATAGAAAATTATGTTTGAGCAACCAACGAGATGAAATTATCCTTTAGCGATAACTCGATAGCGAAATAGCTATGCAGGAATCCATTCAGTTATGTTTAGCCCTTTTTTATATAAATTATAATAATGATCTGAAATAGTTATTTACTCTTATGCTTCCATTCAGTTATATTTAGTCTTTTTTATATAAATTATAATAATAAAAAAGTATTATATGAAATTAACCTTTCATGTATTAAAACAATAATCTTTAGATAGTTATTTACTATTATACTTCCTTTCTTGCGTTAGGGTTGCCGCAATTATTTTTGGCAGCACTGGCATCAACAATAGTTTGGTGATTTTCTACGAAAAATTATTTCCTAAAATTTCAGCGAATTATCACCCAGACACAATCAAATTACATAAACACAGATTAAAATTCTGCAGTCTTTATTTCATTACTTCTGGTGGGTTATAACTAAAGAGAGAATTTATAAATTACAGCTTCTTATTACTTATCGACAATAACCAGTAACGATGAGACGACCTGTGTTTGGGTTTAAAATTATCAAAATCAAATGTCCTAAAAGAGATACTTACATTTTCATTCTTAACCGTTATACTTACTAACATAGGATACAAACAGGACTAAATGCAGCCTTTAACCAATTCTAATTTCCATTATCTCGAACCAATGTAGGTAAATCAACGTTACCATAAACGATCAGCAAAGGAGCTCTTTAACCCTTTCCGGCGCAGTGTGTTCGATGTGAACACACCAAAAATATTCCCTCTTTAGACACTGAAAATAATCGATAAATATCACAAAACTACGCTAATGGTTACTTTTAATCTCTTTTATGAATAATAGATGTCAGCACCACACATGCAAATCATTAACGTTGAGATATATTCTGTTTTTAAAGACACTGATTTTTCAAAGAAATATTTCAGATTTTTTTAAAATATAAAAACATCAGTGAAAAAAATCTTTATATAATTTTGTTGTTCGTATGCTAATCTGCCTAGTCTGTATTACTTTTAATTTTTATCTTTGAAATATAACGTATAGTGAAGCCTTCAGTCTATGGTGTGTTCGGACTAAACTCACTGTATTGGTAGCGCCTGTCACGTGGGAGTGAGTCACAGAATCTGGTCTCGTGCTTCAAACATGCGGGAGACTGAGAGCGCAGATTTATTTATATTTGTTTTTATTCTTTTCTGTTTTTGGTTTTAAAGACCCCGGTGCTTTGTTTTCACATAGCTATTTGATTTCCAGCGAGAGCAGACCCTTTTTTCCCTTCCTTTCATCGTGCGCAGTTTGCTTTGTTTTGATTTCTGTAGATTTTTATTTGTATATATATTTAATAACTATTTTTTCTAGTCAATAATTAATTGTAAATAGTATAGTATTTTAATTATTTTTCTTATAAATTTTAAAATTGTGTAAAGGGCTCGGAGAGGCCTCAGTATTGCCGAAACAATGAGAGTTTCCTTTATTCCCCGGTTTTTTTTGGGGGGTGTAGAGTAGAAGGCCTCCCCGTGGTGCATCCTGGGTTATGCTAAATCTGCTACAGAGATCAGATTCTACTGTTTTTAAATCATAGGCAAAGTATTTTACTGTAATACGTGCTTCACAGCAATGCTCACCTATAGCAGCTCGTGCCCCTCAGTGTGTTCGCTTCGGACACACACACAAAATAGAAACGGTTTGTGCAATCTTTATAAAATTATACTTGCATACTCTCCTAGGCCTAAATAGACTGCCTACAAATTTTTTTGGAAAAATTCCAACTTTAAAGAGTAGCTTGCCTAAAAGGGTTAAGTAACAAGCATGATATTGACATTATTTACCATTTACACTTTCTTATGCTTTTATCTGCAGAAGCTTCCTGTCTGAGCGAGTACGTGCGAATAAAAAGGGAGATAGGACAGTGTTTAAATTAAACTTAACCATTAGAAAAACTTAAAATAATGGTCACATTTTAATAATCGTATGTACATTATTTCAACTGTATTTTATTCTTACGAATAAATGAAATCGGGAATGTTGTTTTCATGTAAGGATATAATTTGGACTCATATGACTGCAAAGAAACTGAAGCAATAACGTATTTAAGAAAATAAAATGTAGATAAGGGATAGAAAACTTATTTAAACTACGGCAATTTGCAGCCCTTCTCTTTTTACTTCCTTGTACAAAGTTAAGGCAGTATTGTAATCGCGAAGAGTTTCGGGTATCATACTCAAAACAAATATTCATTTTGACAGCTCTCAAATCCATTTAAAAAAATTTTTTTTGGACGACATCTGTACGTACGAATAGAATAAAAGACACTTTTTTTTTTCAAAATACATTGTAAAGTGGATTCAGAAGAGATTGTTTCGTGACTTCTGTACATACATATGTACCTAAGTTCGAATGTATGTAATTCGCTCAGTCGTAGAACGTTTAAATTTTGTATAACACTAAGTCGTGCACCTACTTTTGTATATCTATATCTATATCTATATCTCTATATATATTCCCTCCCTTGCTCTATTTTTTATTCTTATATGTTGGCAAATTGTGAATTTTATTCTTTGAAAGTGATTGAATTATATTTTTCTTATATTATAATTGTGGTTTAAATGATTTTAGTTAAGTTGCATGAAATAGCTGCAGAATTATCAAGAATTTAAAAGTGAAACTTGCGCTAGGCCTAACGTGACGGGTGTTCGTTACATTTGAAACTATTAGTAGCATAGCGAATTAAGTCAGTTGGTGCATCAAATTCAATGTCGTTTTGCTCTGTCTGACCAAAGGTTAACTTTAAATTTTTGTGCCCCGAAAATTTCGTTTCCTACCCGTTGGGCGAATTGCTTGTTTTTGCTTAGAAATTCTAATTTTAATTGCAAAAATAATTTTTTTTAATGGTTTTAAACTGTATTTGGTGTTTTAAGTTTTTCTGTATTTTACAGTTTTAATGAAAATGTTTTGAGATTTTGTGTATTTTTACCTTGCTGCAAGGAGAACTAATCGATTGAATGACAAATAGATCTCTAATGAAACAAAAGGGAATAAGTTTAAATGAAGTATAGTAAAATATGTGTATAATTTAATAGGCCGTATAAGGAAGTCATATGGTGTCCACATCAGATTTTTTGAAATATTTTGTTATTAATCAAACCATTAGTCTACGCAGTTTTTGAATTTTATATACTATAATACAATTTATCAATGCAAATTAATTACGTTATTAGAGGTGATTAAAATTACACAAATAAACAGGCAGTTCTACACAACTAAAGCGTAACTAAAATAAATCTTCTTTCTTAAAATCTACATTTTTTGAAAAATATTAATTTAGTTTATTGAATTGAATTTTAACAATGCCGTATGGATGATCAGTTACGAGAAAATTTTCTTACCTTTAATCTCTTGAAAGATTTCTCATTACAATTTATTACTAAATTAATTCGTTATCATAGATTTTCATGCTTTTGCTTCTTGAATTATTTCCCAGTTCATGCCAATAGCCTACCACTCTTGAAAAGTTTTTTTTTAGGCTTGTATCTTTTAATCTTGCGTTTAATAATTTACTTACTTTTAATCTGGGACTTTCAACAATTTTGAAAAAAATATTAATTTTACTTATTTCTTCAAATTTGACCAATTTTTTGTCTGGTTTCTTATTTTGAATATTCTTATTGTGTACGGTTTAAACAGTTTATGATATTTTTTGTTTTGGCTGACGCTGGAACAGATTATATCTTGGTGATTTATTAAAAAGACAAAAATTTTAAAAATAATTTTATATTTTATTTTATCGCCTTCTTTATTTGTATTATAAAACATTTAATGGCCTTTCATTCTTTTAAAAAAAATTTCATTTGTTTTTAACTTCCTTATACGAAGGAAAGAGAGTATTGTAATCGCAAAAAATTTCAAGTATCATATTTCAAAAGAAATATCCATTTAGACCGTTCCTGAATCCATTTGGACGACGTTTTGGGTAACATCTGTACGTAAGGGAAGAATAAAGGATTGGTTCTTCCAAAACGGATTGCAAAATGGATTTAAAAAAAATTCAACAAGGATTTTTTTTCGTGACGTCTATACGAATGTAACGTTTGTACATACTTACAGTGGTGGCCAAAATTGTGGACAGTTTTGGAAATTTTTATGTTTTTGAACTGCATGCTTATAGAAAACGTTACGTTTCACAAAATGCAAACTTGCATATATCATTTTAAAGATAATTTATTACTGAATTCAATACAAAACACAAAATTCAATTATTTGCAATACAAAAAAAGTTAAACGATAACAGTTATCGATATACATTAGATAGTGATGATTGCAGTGAGTTATCAGTACTTAGTAGGGTACCCTTTATTTTTGCTTACAGCTTCACATCGACGTTTCATTGAGCTGACAAGAGTTTTAAGCTCTTCTTTCGTTATTACATGATGCCAGGAAACAATTATAGCCTCAATTAGTTCCCTTTCATTTGATGGGCGAATCATTCGGACAAGAGTTTTCAAACGGTGCCACAATTTTTCAATAGGATTGAGGTCAGGACTGTTTCTTGGCCATGACAACAATTTAATGCTCTTTCTACGAAAACACTCTTTCGATATTTTGGCCGTGTGGCAAGGAGCAGAATCCTGCTGAAAAATAAACGAAGCATTGTTGGGAAAGAGATCTTTGATGGAAGGTAGAAGTTTTGGTTCTAGAATAGTGTCAATGTATTTTCTGGCATTCAGTATTCCATCGATGACATGAAGGCGACCAATACCATCCGCTGACATGCATGACCAAATCATAACACTAACTGGGTTCTTCACAGTTGTTTGAATGTAGTCAGGATGTAGCTCTTCTCATATTCTACGTCTTACATATTTTCGCCCATCACTACCGAATAACGATATCTTAGTTTCATCACTCCATATAACTTGTGACCACTGATCATCCGTCCAATTAATGTGTTCCTTTGCCCACTGTAGTCTTTTTTTCGTTGCTTAAAACTAAGATAAAGCTTTTTTCGTGGAATTCTATCTCTCAGTCCAACATCTGTTAATCTGCTCCTGATTGTTCTTGAACTGACAGAAACACCAGCATCATTCAGATCACTTCTGATGGCCGCTGATGACATTTTTCTATCTTGGAGACATATTCTTTTTATTCTTCTGTCATCAATAGATGTGGTGCACCTTTTTCGGCCTTTTCCTTCTTTGTTTTTTTATTCAATTTGTCTCTTGATATCTTAAACAAAACTTTCAGACTCCAGATGTAGTCACTGAACCACCCGCCTGTCTTGCACTTTCAGCATAGGAAAGACCACTTTCTCGTAACACAATAATATTACATCTCTTTCTAGGTGTCCAATCTACTCATTTATTTGATGTCATTGCTTCTTGACTAAATATTTAAATTTTTTACAACAATTCCTACTTGTAATCGCAGTGTATAAGAAACAGGTCCTCCTTCTACAGAACAAAGCAAAATAATGAATTGTTTCTAGTGTAAACATGATGTCAGCTTCTACTGGCAGTTACTAACATTTGATTGGTTCTCAGAACAAGAATAGTGATTGGCTAGGAAAGCTAGACATTATAAACCACTTCATAACTGTGTTTTTTATTTATATTAAAGTACATATAACTTTTTTGTATTGCAAATAATTGAATTTTGTGTTCTACATTGAATTCAGTAATAAATTCTCTTTAAAATGATATATACAAGTTTGCATTTTGCGAAACGTAACATTTTCTATAAGCATACAAAGTTCGAAATCATAAAAATTTCCAAAAGTGTCCACAATTTTGGCCTCCACTGTATACGTACGCACATAGGTAAACGTTTGTAAATTTATGACTGAAAATGAGACTCAAATACGATTAAACGTAGAACGTTTAAATGTTGTGTATGGGAGTGATATAACATCTAGTTTTGTAGCTCTCATTTCGTTACAAAGGGAAGAACCAGAACACGCACATATATATACATATATACCCACTTCCTTACTTAGCTTAAAGTCCTTAACCAGCCTTCATTTTCGCAATTGTTGGTCACAATCATATACTTCCAATTCATGATGTTTAATTAATAATGCTTTAAATGACGAAAATATTCATGTTTTGGCAACGTCAAACTTAAAAAATTAATTTATGATAAATAATGAAATCTAAGTTTTAAGGCCGTAAAAGAAAGTCATGTTGTGTCCATATAAGATTTTTCCATTTAGCACTTACTTTTGATAAATTTCATGGGTTAATAATCATCCAGATATAATTCAGAAACATGTCTGGGTTGAAAGTTTCCCGCTATTCTTTAAAACCGACCAATGGATTTTCATGTGTGTTTTTTTTGTTTATTGTATTATTTTATTGAATTATTTTGTTTTTGTTCCAATTTGATGTAAATTTTTCGTTTAAGACTGTTAACCACAAATTTTAATTTAATTATTTAATTATCATACCTTGATTATTATTATTAACACGGTCTCTTCCTCTCTCTTTCTACACAGATCTATATCTATATCTATATATAGATATAGATATAGATCTTCGAACTTAATTCCTCAGCTCAAAATTAAGTATTTATCAATCTTTAATTAATGTTTTAATTTTGGACAGTTTCCTTTGTGGAGTAAGAAAACTCCACTAAAATAAATCTTTTCTTTAAGAGACAAAGGTCATCTTTTACTGCAAAGAAATCGCTCATTATCTCAGAAGGACAAAATAATTATGCTCTTTATTGTCTTTGAATTTTACTTTATACTAATACAAATAATGCTTGTTTTTTTAATAATCTTAAGATAGATTGGAATGCTCCTCATTAAATATTCAAAATACCACTAATGTAAAAGAAAATGATATTTTCATTCGAGATAAAATATTCGAGAAAAATAGTTTCGAGAAATTCGAGAAAAGTAGTTTAAAAAATAAGACGTGTCATTTAATCAATAAAGAATATAACTGAATGAAAATAACGAACCCTTACAATTTTAATGAGCTCAGAAGAAAGTAAAAATACCACTTGCTTTAGGGTTTTCAGGCTTGAATATTATCGACATTCCAAAAATATTTTAATTCTCATTCTTATTATTCTGAAATCAGCCATATATAACTCACTTTTAGTTCTAATTTCACAATAGATGACGCAATGATACTTCTTTGCCTTATAGTAAATTCGTATTCTAGAAATGTTATAGGTTTACGAATATAGTTAATGAACGTCTTTGTGTAATGAAGGAATTTCATTCGAAATTAAATATCTAAAAAAGATAAGACCAAATTAAAAATTATTAATAAGTATTAAAAATTATATCATGAGATGCATTCTGTTGTAGATATTTAGAACTGCTTCAATTTTTAAGTTAAATTTGTACTAAACAGGATGTAAAATGATCTGTGTCTTAACATAAGATCGAACAGAGACAGAATTTGGGTATAACTGAAAGAGAAGTTTAGTAAAGAAATAAGCTGACAATCTTATAATTCTGTGTTGTCAATTAATTTAAAATGAAAATTAAAGCTACCAAGTCACGCAGCATTATCTTAAAATGTCTGCTAGTTAGCTATTTTAATTACTATTAATCAACACAAAACGCAAATCAAATTAAAATCCAATTAAAACTTATTAAACCCAACCGGGGGGGTTTACAGAGGCTGTTCGCAATTTTTAAACGATTTGGTAAGCGGTAATAAAAAATCGTTTGCTGCAAAAGAAGTAATTGCAATTGTATTATGTTTTTAAAAGTCAAAATTATCGTCTGTGGCTTGAAAGTTTTCTTTTTATTCAAAATGGCAAATTTAACAAAGCAGTAATACGAAGGCTACATTTACACTCTTTCCGAAGAGAAATATGCATACTCCATTATCCAAAAGCGATGTGAGAGTCATGGTTTTGTGATTATCTAAAGCTTTGATAGCTAATATCATAAACAAGAAAGGAAACAAACGTCAAATTGGAGTCTCAAAGTGGGACAAAAATTCCAAACAAGTATCCAAGGAAAAATCGGACATCTTTCGACTATTGCAAAGGTACGTTGTTTAATGTTAAAAGAAAATACCCCTAGTCAAAGGACAGTTGCAAAATCATTAAAATGCTCGGTGTCCACTATAAACAAAATGAGAAACGTTGATTTAAATCTTAAAGCGAAAAAGCGCAATGTGCATCGTCTTCTTCTAAAGCATATCGCTCAACGCAGGACACGCTGCAGAATTCTATATAAGAAACACTTATCCAAAGAAAAATGGAAAAAAATTGTCACAATAGATGAAACATGGGTGTATTTAAATGATTGTAACAAAAAAAAGAGCCATTTATTATCATAATAGGGGAAAACATATTTTAGTACATAGTTCAAAGAATCGAAAGAAAGTTTTTCTAAGGGATTCATGATTGTTGCTGGTTTTTCTTATGATGGCTAGTTAAAAATAAAGACAGTGCAGACAAATGTCAAGATTAACTGCAAATACTATCAGGAACATATTTTATCGCCCATTTTTCTGAATGAAATACCATCGCTTTACTCACAGTGCTATCAATCTGTGAGACTCCATCAGGAAAAAGCTAGTAGTCACACATCAAAATCCACTATAAATTTCCTAAAATAAATGGGACAAAAAACTGGTTTCAAGTCCCTAACCCTTCACTGATATCCCTACTAAATCTCCCGATGTGTCACCTATGGAGGTTTGTGCTTTCGGACTTTTAAAGACTGCATTATCCAAACGTTGTCCCAAAACCCCAACAGGACTCTGGAAAGCTGTTCGGGAGGAATGGGATAGAATATATCTTCTGCCACTTTAAAAGGCATTATTATCCTGGAAATTGCGGTTTCGAAAGAAAGTTCAGAATAAGGAATGTCAAATAGAACATTTAAAACACAAGAATTTTATGTAATTTAGTTTTGTGAATACAATATACATCGTCCAAAAAAGTGTGTGAACAGCCTCTGTACAACTGAAAATTGCAACAGAAACTTAAATGATGCTTGTAAAAATCTATTAAAAAATGAAGCTGCTTGTCCTAGATTTCAAATCTTTACGAAACAAGGTTCTAATTTAAAACCAAACAATTGATCGGTCTAGAACACAGCTACACTTTCAAATCATTTGGCTGATACTGATACTGATCGCAAATACTGTTCTATATACTGATCGCAAATACTGGCCTTCAACCGCTGCAGCAGAAACTAGTGCTCAGCAATGCAGCGACGATGCCGCGAACGCCCCAAGTAGGCCACGCTCCAGCTAGTCCGCACTATTGCATTTCAATTGTGTCAAATATATCTTTAAATTTGCATTACGTTTTTACTTTCTCGGTGAATATTACGGCGTTAGCCAAGATATATAGGATAGCATTTAGTTCAAACCTAAATGTTTGTAAAACTTAAGAATAGGTGACATACGAGTTATCTCCTTATGTATCTAACTGCACACTTCATCTATCTAGCTCATTTTTGCGTGAATATTTTTATCATTATTCCTATCTCATTTTCTGTTTGATGACTATTAGCCAGAAATTTTAAAAATAATTTACTTACTCATTCGATTTGATAGCTAGTCACACTTTCTAACCATGCCATAACTACCATAAATTTTGCTGTTCTCTTAAACCTGCAAACTGCATACAAACACACCTGAACTTGGAATTAAGAATAAAAAGAGGACCCGTTCACTGTTAGTTACTAGAACGATGTGCAGAGTTAGTTTTTAAAATTAAAATTATTCTGGCCTATTCGTTATTTCAAATAATTTAAATATGAATAATTCATTTAATTGAATATTTTTGTAATATACAGTAAGTGTACAGATTTTGTTTACTTTAGTTTACATTTGCATTATCATGTTTTATTTTTACGTATTTGATCGTATCATTGATTCGATACTTACGTTTTGTTTTTAAGTTTGCTTTAGCATTTAAATAATGTTTTTATTTTAATTAATTATCGAAATAATTTATAAATTGATTTGCATGGTGTAAGAGAAGTCTTGATATGCATATGAGTTAGCTAAATTTGAGGAATTAAATATTTACGTATATTTTTATTTTTGATTTACAAGGACGAAACACGATGTCTGAACAATTGGAAAGTGTGTGAAATAAGGTAATTCTCCCTGAAGGTCCAGTATTGTTTCGCATTTTTTTCGGTTGTTTATTTTTAGGTAATTTTATTTATATGGCAATAATTATGATTTGCAATTTTGCATCTTAGTTTTATGCATTTCCACTACTATTGGCCAGTGTGACAATTTTACCTACTCCCGATTTTCCTTTATCTTTGTACTATGTCAAGTAATTTTAAAAAATTTTAATTCCTTTAAAATTTAAAATTTGTCAAAAACTTTCAATTTAATTTAATTTTAATATATTTAATTTCTTTTAAATTTTACGGTTTTATA
Source organism: Stegodyphus dumicola (assembly GCF_044657685.1). NCBI lineage: Eukaryota > Metazoa > Arthropoda > Arachnida > Araneae > Eresidae > Stegodyphus > Stegodyphus dumicola. Next base: position 26,671,940 of record NC_140776.1, on the reverse strand, counting down.
AATTGGAATTTATGTAGACTTCATATTGAAATTAGTTTTCTTTCATAATTTTACTTTTTAATATTGGAATTTTAATAAGAGTTTTTCCCTTTCATTCTTATGATTATGTATATATGTAACCAATATATATGTGTAATATATTCAGAAGCAGGAAATTTGATTGCGTAGAAGTGTTGATCCATAATGACTAAAAAATTGGAGGCAAAGACAGATTAAATCTTCAGTTTTATTTTCAGCAATATGTTGCGGCTACACGCGAGTCGGCACATTAAATGTGCCTGTTCCAAAGGGCTCACATTTTTGATAGATTTGCAGCAAAAAAGAAGAAGGAGACAGACTACAGTCCAGCTAAGGCAAAGCGTAGAAAGAAAGTGCGCAATGTTTAGGATGAAATCTGAGGTTAAACTGAGTTAGTTTTGGTTTTCAAAGCATTTTGATTGGATAGTTATTGCTGTAAAATTATTATTGGCTGCTTGAGTTTTAGTTCCAGAATTACGTAAGAGTAATATGACATAGATCTTTCTCGAAATGTGCAAAGAGATGCTGCTATTTTTAGAATAGAGAAGGGAAATTAATTTACGCTGCTAAATTAACCTTTTAACATATTCTTTATTTTTCTTACATATTTAATCTTTTACATATTCTTTATTTTTCTTACATATTTAATCTTTTACATACTCTTTATTTTTAATACATATTTAATCTTTTACATATTCTTTATTTTTCTTACATATTTAATCTTTTACATATACTTTATTTTTCTTACATATATGTAATGATTATTTTTTATTTTTTTTGCATCAGAAATTTGCGCGTAATTAATTGAATTCTTAGATTTCCTGTCTCTTTCTCTCTATATATATGAGCCCACCAGCGGCCGAGCGGTAAAGTCGCTGAACACCGGTAGTTCGGCCCGAGGTTCGAATCCCGCGAACGGGTTGGCTGCATGGGCGTTTTTGTGGTTTTCCCCATGTGTAACGTGTATACGAGCCAGTTTCCCTAAGAACGTCCTCCACGAAGGCATCCCTTCCCTTAGGCAGATAGCCCTAGTATGCTTTGCCATTATTAAATGAACCAATCTCTCTATATGTATATATATGTGCGCGTATGCGTGTGTATAAGATTATAAAATATGAAAGAAAAAGCACTAATTTAATTCTCAATAGCTTTTTTATTTCCTACATTTAATTTGTCTACATCCCCCTTGTGGAATCTGTATTGCGTCACTTAACGGCATTAATTTCATCTGCAATGCGAAAGCTATTGTCCAATCTCCACTGAAAACTAAAATAAAGCAGTCGAGTCTATATATTACCCCAGCTGCAAATACGCAGTAGCTTTGTTTCCTTCCATGGCCTAACTAACATCTGTTCCCCGCTTTGCAGCTTAAAAATGTGTTGTTTTATATAAAATTGTGGGGCGTTTTTAGTAGCCGCAATGTTGAGTAAATGAAGAATTAATTCCTTAAGAAATTAAGGATGTGTGGTCGAAGATATTTGTGAAGAATGTCAGGAATAAATTTTGGGATGAACTCGTTACGTTTGTCTGCAAGTACGTTATTCCATCTGCGCAAAAGTTTCAAGCCGCCTTTTGACATCATCCCAGCCACGACTGAAAAATAATTGGTGTTAGTTGTCATACCCAACAACAAAATTATCTCTTATATACATATATATATATATACATGTGGCCCACCAGCGGCCGAGCAATAAAGTCGCTGAACACTGGTATTTCGGTCCGAGGCTCGAATCCCACGAACGGGCTGGCTGCATGGGCGTTTTCGGGGTTTTCCCCATGTGTAACGTGTATACGAGCCAGTTCCCCTTAGAAAGTCCTCCACGAAGGCATCCCTTTCCCTTAGGTAGACAGCCCTAGTGTGCTTTACCATAATTAAGTAAACCAAACTAAATCATATCAATCATGAAAAACAAAATAATGGAATAAAAAGCAAAGTAGGACATGAAATTTCTCGCGTTTGTAGCTATTGCATATATTTTATAGTGTGCGCCTTTTGCACTTTTGGAAAACTTATAATTTTTCCTCGTCGTTTACGAGATCCTTCAGAGAATGCTCTTAATTTCATTTTCACTAGATACCTCACAGTATGAGTAAGACTTCATACTACAGCTGGTTTATCTGCAAAAAATTTTGAACTGTATTCTCCTTTGCTGTATGTAATATATTTTATTATTCAAATTAGTCGAGCTGTGCATTCTAGGAAATAAAAGACATAAAACACACAGGGAGAAAAGAGTCTTCTGAGCAACTACACATAAAGCAGTTAATGTTTTTTACGTTGCTCTAAAATGATCGGTTACAAGCTGAAGTAAATAACGTTTCGTTTTTTCGAAATGAAAGAAAGAGAAACCTGTTTACAAAAAGGTGTTGAAATCTGTAGAAATAACTAGAATTCTTGAAACCGTAGATTTATTGAGAAATTCATTCCACGCTTATGCGTGCCATTAGATTTAACATTTATCTACCTTAGCTTTTCAGCTTTTGAGAAACTCATTTTCATTCTGATAATACCTCAGAGAGTTAAGCGAGAGAATGTTTTTGAGACATCGTTTATAATAATTTAGAGGCAAGTTTCAGAATATACAGGAGCATTTTAGAAAATGCCAGGAGAAAGTTGTCAAGACCCATCTACTCTAAACTGAAGCCATTTTTACTTAGAAACATAAAGATTATAATAGTAATTGATGAAACAGGAGATTTTAAAGAATGAGATCTCCTTCTAAATAATCTTTTGATATCTAATGATATTTACCTATTAGAATATTTTCTCAAAAAATAAATGAAAAGCCGAAATAATTGATTTCAATTAAGAACAAATAAAATCTCGAAAATATACGTTTAAAGAAAACAGTTTAGAAAATGTTTCCTTTATTCAGCAAAACGTAGTAAGAAAGCGTAAAAGTATTCAAAACAGAGCATCAAAAATACTCTAAGATTACCTAAATTGGAACTATGGCAAAACTCTCATTCTGTTGAAAAATGGTACACTTTACAAAGGAAATAAAACTTTAACTGAGAATACGAAAAGTTTCATTTAAGAATAAGAGGAAAACCTTATTCGTAAAAATTGAAATAAATCTTCATTATTATCAGGAATTACGCAGGAAAATGCTCATTGGAGAATTATATTTTCTTCTGTAGTGAAATCCAAACAGGAAAAAGACCACATGGTCTTTTTCCTGTTTGGAGTTTGGTATCGTTATAAAGCTAAGATTTCAAAATTAAAAGTGCAAGGTTTGAAGTCTTTGATTACTGTAAACTGTGACCAAACCTTTGATAGACATAAAACAACTTATTGCTATGTCTTAAAATACTATAGAGACTTTAAAAGGGTGTAAAAGATCCTTTATTGTAAATTAAACAGATTAATAGAAAGAACACTTGCATTACCATTACAAATCCGCCAGCATTTATAGGGAGAAAGTAAAAATTGAAATGTAAAGCTTACTTTAAATACTAATAGTCAAAGGCTAAGCAGAGTAATTTATCGCAAACTTGCTCGGATTTCACTAGAGTAACTTTAACTATCGGCAAGTATGATGCAAAGTAGAAATCTGGAACTCTTATATTAAAATAGAAACTTAGTAACGTGGCTTTCAAGAGACAGAACAAGTTCTGTCTAACAATCTCAAACCGTCACTTACACATACGCGAACTAATTTGCATTCAGACGAGAAAATGGAAAGAGAGAAGCGACAATGAAGATTCCATACATAAAATAACTGGTTAAACATAATTGAATAAACCTCACAAAAGTTATTATAATTTATCCCGTGACTTAGGTGATACTCAATGTTTTGTTCTCAATCGAGAATTTTTCGGGTTTCTTTTCAAAACGCTTCAAAACTTCTGTAGTGAATTTGATTGCAAATATATTTAACGCTATTCATAAATGCGCGTTTAATTTATTCCATGAATATTTGTAAAGTAAAGAAACAAACTTATTTAGATGGATGGCGAGTAAATCGCATAATAACTTGAGCACCCATTTTATTTTTATGAGAGTATTTTAAAATTATACAGATTTGTGTTTCGGAGGTACACTTGGTACCTTAAATAATGTAGTAACGAAGGGCTGGAGAAATCTGGCCTCACTGCTATGAAACTATTATGAACAGTTTTGCTAGAAGATACTTTAAATCATTAAAGATTTAACTGGAAACACTTCTTTGTGAGGATTTCTGGTTTAAACCTCCCCTCGAGATACTCTTGTATGTATTATATTTCGAAACAACCTTAAAGCATACTTTTACTTCAGAAAGAATGATAAATGTTTAACCTAGGGTATAATTTTCCGTGAGCAAAGAGAAAGAGCGCCTTTAGAAGACTCTGTAAAGTAAAATATGGAAAGTAAAAGAGCATCTTTGCTCTCATTTGAAGGTTTAAACTATTATGGTTATTCACTAAAAATAATGTTTATAAAAGCAGAATTAATTACAGTTATTTACAGATACATTTCCTGGAATACATAGACATGTTTATTGTTTGCCATGAAACTAATATCCACATTATATTTTTCACTAATAAGATATTCGACTATGATTTCAGCTACAATCTTACATTGATTCAAAAAGTCTACCAGCTTAGCACCGAAACTATCATCTTTAGATCTGAGTTATTTGTTCATTTTACCGAATCTGTTCCTTTCTTTTTTACTATCTCGTATGAAGTAAAGAATGTATTATACGCACGAAAAATTTCGGGAATCATAATTCAACAAAAATATCCATTTTGATGGCTCCTCAGCCCATTTGAACCATTCTTTTGTGTGATACTTGTACGTACGGACAGAATTAAGGAAAGTTTTGTTTTCCAAAACGAATTGTAAAATGGATTTAAGATACGTATGTATGCATCTCGTTAACTACAAACCATTAGCCGTAGAATGTTGAAATCTTGTGAATTGGTCTGCTGTAACATCTAATTGTGCGCCTCCCTTTTTTTGTTGAATTCTGCAGCACCAAATGTACATATAAATTAACACCCGCCGTCTTACCCTATTCGTTGAGCTCAGTACTCAGTAATCTTATTTTTATGTCCTGGTAAATTGTAAATTGTTGTATTTACAAGTGATTGAATTATGCCGTTTTTATGTTCCGATAAAAGAATTTATGCATTTGGATAATATGCATGCACTAGTTGTAGAATCGTAAAATTATCAAGAATTTAATAGTGCAACTGGCGCTTACATTTGAAACGTTTATTAGTATAGTGAATTAAGTCAGTCCTTGCACCAATGTAAGAGTTTTTTTGCCCGGTGGGGCGGAACGTTAACTTAAATTTTCTGCGTACTAGAAATTTTTTCTTTGGCCGAATTGTGGTTCTTGCGCAGAAATTCTAATTTTAACTGCAAATATTTTTTATCGTTTTAAACTGTATTTATTGTTTTAGTTTTTTTTTTGTATTTTAGAATATTTATAGAAGATGTTTTGAGTTTTTATATATTTTCGCCTTGCCACGAGATGAGAAGTGAATTCATTGAATGAGATATACCTCTAATGAAATTCAAGGAAAAAGGTTCAAATGAAATGCAGCAAAAATATATATAATTTAATAGGCTGTGGAAGGAAGTAATGTGGTGTCCATATCAGATTTTTTTAATTTGAAGGAAGGAGCTTGCTGACTCACGTGCGAGGATAAATATATATTCTCCAAAATTATGGAGATTCTCTTGTATTAGGGCTGCTGTGTAGCTTTTCTTCCATTACCAGGGAATTTTTAATCTAACAAATCTTGAAATTTTTCACTTGAAACACTCGAAACGTTTTGACACCAGTCTCCTTTTCCATAATGCGGATTTAAGGACATTTGGTTTCATCTTTATTCTTTGTAAAATTACGTCCTTTTACAATTTTTTAACAATTTCATGAGCAACCACAGACTTTTAAAAAATACTGATAAAAAGAACAAATTAGCGTTTTATCTCTTACGTTTTGCGCTGCTTGATGTTTTGTGTTGGCGAATATTTCGCTCATTGGTAGTTAACAGCTTTTAACCATCACCAGAGAGTCTGTATAGAATATAATCGATTATGAATAAAGGTATCCTTTTAAATTATATATTTTCATTTATATTAATACTGCTTGTAATTTTAGAAAATAGTTATAGTTTAAGTGCTGGTAATTTCAGAGATACTGCTTGTAATTTAAAAAAAGTAATTTATAAGGTATTTCTCCCGCCTTCCTAGCATGGCTTCGTGGTGTGGCGGTCTGCACTCTGGGCGCGTATTCCAGAGGTCCGTGGTTCAATTCTCGGCGAAGGCTTTGCTCATTTTCATCTTTCCTGCTCCCAAAAAATAGCTAATATCTCTACAATGGCGCCCAGCCTAAAAAAAGTGGTGGATGATGATTCTCCCCACCCAGGATTTGGAGATTGGGTCCCCTAAAAACCACAGTCGCCCTTTAAAAGGGGGAGTATATAAGGTATTTCGGCCTCCTTCCTGGAATGCCTTCGTGGTGTGGTGGTCTGCATGCTAAATGCGTATTCCAGAGGTCCGTGGTTCGATTCCCGGCGAAGGCGTTGCTCATTTTTCAATCTCTCTTGCTTCTAAAAAAAATCCTAATTTCTTTACAAGTTTACTTTGAACATCATTATTCAGGTATACAGAAGGTACCTAACTTTCGATTTATAGTTCTTTAATTATAACATTAGCTGCTATGGGAGATTTAAGACTAGCGTACTATAAATAGCTTTACATTCTATTTAAGAGAGAAACCAGAGAATCTAAATCCAGAAAAACATTTTTATTTTTAAAGACATGGTGGTATAAAACATGTTTTCGCTGTCAGATACCTAGTGTCTTGGTTTATTTCTTTTTAAAAGGATAACAGACGCTTCTTAGTCTGTTTTTCAAGTATGTGTGAAAAAGAAGATTATGAGATTTGTCATGTAAATGTCAGGCTAAATTTTCCTCCGAGAGATACTGCCTCACTTGTCAGAGTTCCCAAAATATCTTTGCTTATCTTTATTCTACAAATGTCAAGGCTGTAAGCGTAAAATTCCGCTCTTCTCTACAGGATAAATATTACTTTTCATTCCAGTTTTAAGCATCTGAAGAATTTCGGAAGAAAGCAGTGTAACTATTGTTTCAAGTTTTGTTCTGATATTCTATGTTTTAGCATTTAAACAAACTTTAAAAATGAAAGACTTAACTTAAACCCCATTCCTTTAATTTAAATGAATGACATGCACTTACAAATATTTACGTAATTATGTTTTGATCCAACTCTGGAGAATTTTAAAATGATAAAAGTTTAATGAAAATTCTCTCATGAAAGTAGAAAAATTAAAGCATATTTAAAATTCATTTATCTATAGCTTTTCTCAGCATTTAAAATATATTCTGAAGGATTAATTGTACCAAATTATCACAGCTGTTTAAAAGGAGGTAAGAAAAATTTAACACTTGGCGTCTCGGAAAACAAATATGTATCGTTTCCCTATCTGTTTGATCAACTGATTGAAATTTAAAATATTTTTGGTATTTTAAGAAGGAAAACGTTTTTCATTTTGAAACAGATTTTTAGATCAGATAAGAAATGAAACATTAATTCAATGGCGAAGCTCGATGAAAATCGAGAGAAATTTGTGATAATACATTCGAAATTTGTTTATGGCAAAAATGGTGAACAAAGAGATCATTTCAATACTCAATATTAAAGCGACTAGACTTTCTTGATTATCGCAAAGTTCATGAGCATTATTTATTTAAACCCTTAAATGATAGCTTAAAGAAATGAATTTCGTTCTACAGTTGTAAGCAGTCACAGTAGAAATCGGTGGGAAACATTTTCTCGTCCGATTTAAAATATACGTAGTTTTCCTACCTCCTTTAATTGGATTCTAAAACAGGAATCTATTGTGAAAATACAGGAACACTGCGGTGTCGACACCTATATAACTTCTAAAGCGTTGCAAGCATCCAAAGGAGAGACAAGCAGTTTTGTTCTTCAGCAGTACTGTTTGAGGTTGAGGGTTCTTAGGGTTACTTCTTTTTTATAGCTCCGATTGCTAGCAGTCGCTTTATGATGAGGAAGGAAAATATGCTTTGCATTGAAAAGCTGGAGATACTTACTTCTAGTGCTCGGGATAATCAGATTTTAAGCGTTTAAGGACACCGAGTATAAATGGAAAAATATTTGTATGATAGTTTTCGCAACCCGAGTAACTCAGGCGAATTAAGGGTAAGCTTAAGAAGAGAAAATGCCTTCGTGTTGGACGTTCAAATGTAGCTTGCTGGTATTCAATTTAAACTAGATATCTTTAACCCCAGAAGTTTAAAACTAGAGATAAGAAAGACTTCAGGGAAGCAAATTGCCTGGGCCAGGCTGACGTAGGCCTAGCGGGCGACGTAAAATTCGTTAGTAATGCGGACAGTTATCGTCATGTAGAAGACAGCATACTAATCTACTACATATTAAGTAATCTAAAAGCGAACTAAAGCAAAACTACTTTTTTCTTTTAGAAATGCAAGTAATAATGAAGTCTGTTTATATCTGCTATCAACTGTAAAGAGTAAGCCTTGTTTAGTATGCATGTCATCATCTTGTGCAGGGATGGGCAAACCTTTTCGGTCGCGGGACCAAATTTGAAAAAAAAGTTTGGCGAGCCAAAATAAATTTTTCTAAAATTTTAAAAACAATATACAAGTATTACAATTTAAATATGTTAATGAGATGAATGAAATTGCGATTTCATTTTTAAAAGTTCCTTTTACTGAGGTTCGAAGTGATGTGCTAATTCTAAGGAAAGCGGCTAAATGCTCATCTGTCAGTCTACTTCTGAAATACTTCTTTCTTAGGTTCATAGTCGAAAACACGTGTTGACATATATAAGAGGAAGCATATTCTGAGCCTGAGATATTAAATTTGGGAAACTAACTTTCGATAATGATTTGAAAAACTCTAACTTTGGCATATTAAAAAAACTGCTTGAGAAGATTGTTAAATTTCAACTCAATTACTTCAAGCTGCAAATCTGACCACTGCTTCACAATTTACGTTGAAAGGCATGGTAAAAATATCCAGTTCTGTTTGAATTGCACTGAAATCGTGAAATCTGCGTTCGAAATCAAAACGCAGTTTTTTTCAAGCCATCTTGATAACTCTTAAACTTCTCTTCATTTATTGAGGGTATTGAATTTAACCTCGGGAAATGCGACAAGCCATTCTTAGCTAGTTTCACAGCAAACAGATTTAGTTTAAAAGCTTTAAGATGGGCCCAGATAGTGTCGATAAATTGAATTTTCCCTTGCATCTTGACATTCAAGTTGTTCATATGACAAAAAAGATCTATGAAAAATGCAAAGTCCGAAAGCCATTCTTATCTTCTAACATTTCGCACTCCGCAGAACACTGTTTCTCGTGGAAGAACGACACAACGTCATCTTTCAGCTGCCAAACTCGCTCGAAAACACATCCTGAATCTCGAAATTGCCTGTGAGTAAGTCTACGAGATCGAATAGTATTTACAAGCTTTACTACTGCGTCAAATAGGGGTTTCATATTTAATGCAGATTTACACAGAGCATCTTGATCAGCGTAGAAAAACAACTTTGTTCCCGGGATAGTTTTGATTAAAGAGTCCAAGAAATCCAGATTTTTTTCCTGTGATATTTGGTGCTCCATCGGTCATAATATTATATATATTTGTTATAGGCACTTTCAATGTTAATAGATCTTCCTAAAATTCACGAAAAATATCAGATCTTGTTGGTTCCCTTTAAAGAACGCATGCACTGCAGTTCCTCGATAATTTCAAAATTCTCATAAACACTTCTTATAAATAATACTAATTGAACAGTATCATTAACATCAATGCTTTCCTCCATAGCTATGGAGCAAAATTTAAACTGGCCAATTTTTGACTCTAATTGTGGTGTCAAATTTTTATCGATGTCTTCGATTCTAGAAGTCACCGTTTTCGAGATAAGCTTACAGTCTCAAAACGATTTTTCTTGTGTCGACATAAAAAAATCACAAATTTGGAGCATCCATTGTTTAATGAACTCTTCATCACTCAGAGTTTTATTATTTTTAGCAATATTATATATTACAATGTAACTTGCATGTGTACTTTTTAATTTTAAAATTATCAAAGACCAAAAATTAACATTCAGCTTCATTAGAAATAATTGCTTTACGAATATTATAGCAAACATTTTGATTGCTTTCTTCTTTCTTCTTAAGTTATTAATGCAATTTGTCGGAAATCAATATGGTTTTGTAGATTACGCTGCTTTTCGTTGATTTTCCAATATTAGCTTTAAAAAGAACTTTTAAAATAATGGAGATTTAGTTTTAATCTCTTTTTTCTTTTCAGACTTTTAAATAGTTGCTCCTTAGTATGAGTCTTCTGAATAATTGTCCATAGTGAAATTTTAAAATTCTTTTGTTTGTGAACTGCTTTCTTGATTAGGTGAAAGGAAAAGTAACCCAAATTCAAATTAGAAATTGGACTAACTAAAAAGCGTAATCTGATTAAAGTCACAGGTGAAGCTATAATTAGTCACATGATTTAATCATTATTAAAATATATGGATCTAAATCTCATTTTTGATTTCGTTGAAAAATTACGCTATATCTGAAATTACTTTGCAGAATGAGAACGCTTTTAGACACTACTTGATTTTCACGGCCCCGTTATCAAAACGGCGTCAAGGTTATCGCCATGTTTAAACTACTCGCATATAGTTTGTGGCTGCTATATATAAAGCATTTCTACCACATGAATTCCGAAAGTTACGACTCGAGATGATGTCGAGCCTTAATTGTTTTTGTTTCGCCATTTAATAGAGCCCCACAACCTGTATATATTACTGATCGATCATGATATATATGTTTCAGAAATGCTAAGGATATAATTCATAAATCAATTTTGTATCTTATAGTGATTTTCTATAATTCGAGACGACTGGTTAACATTTAGAGACAGCCTCAAAAATAAAACAGGCAAACTTAAGTTAAAATGAATCTTGAGGGGCACTTATCTTTTAAAGTTATTAACATTTTTATTAGAGGATATTTCTGTTGTGATGTCTTACATAAAATATTATTATTAAAAAGATAAAAAAAGAATCTTAAAATATTACCTTCCAGGCAAAGACAAACAAAACAGAAAGGATTAACTCCTAATTAAGTGTCGTCATAAATCTCTAGCAAGTGCGATAATCTTTCTATTTTGCAGAATGTGAATCATTAAGTTAATCCTCATTCCCGTGGAAAAGGATTATGGGTACGGTAGATGAATTTAATTATGCCCGTGGCTTTGTACTGGTTCTTAGCTTAAGAAAGGATGCAAGCTTGGAAGTTCATTATCTGTCACTTTCGGTCGTAACATCCTTTCTTAAGCTGCTAAAATAATAGCAAATCCAATCAGTTCTGTAATTAAAGATTTGACGGACATCATTAGCATATTATAATATACTTTAGGTTATATTATATATGTATAGTTGTGGATAACTTGATATCAGATGAAAGCTTGATTAGGGAAGGCGTCAGTTGACATTTTTATCATGAATGAGAAAACTGCTCGGAAGGTGAATGGAATTTTTTCAAAGCACAACTTGGCAAGCTGGATGATTTAATACAATTTATTTCTGAACCCAAACCATTCTTTTGAATCACATTCTGTTGAAATGAGAGGCAATCTGCACCTCACAATTTCACATAAAACGTAAATACCCTTTTTGTATAATAGGTGAAAAATTGCAGAAGGGCTATTAGATGCTAGCTAAGCGACGGAAGAGTGGAAGATCAGTTAACTGGGTTATTTATAAGCTTTGTTCCTTTGTTTCGGTTCTGAATGGTGACTAGGTAAAAGCTCGTAGCAAGGCTGATCTCTGCTGGGAAAGAGTGGCCTAAGTGTATGTATATAGAGTGGTGTATGTATATTGAAATTATAAATTTAAAAAGGGCTATTGCCAATTAAGTTAGCAATTTGTTCCAATTAATTTTAATTTAATAATTTCCCTTCATAATTTTATATATTATATTTATATATGTAATAAAACTGTTCCATTAGATGTAATAAATACTGCGTTATTATTAAAATAAGATGACTTAGTGAGAATTGCAACGGATTGAGAGGACTGCGTCTTAATTTGTTGTGTAGTTAGAACGACGAATGCATAAACCAAAAAATTTGCAGACATGGCCTAAATTCCACAAATAATCTTATTTCTTCGATAATGCACATTATCACAGTGGGTGCGCTATGCAGCCCACAATTTTCTACAGCTCACATTTTAAGCAATGAAGGAATTTAGAAAAGTAAACTTTGCGTAGCTAGCGACACAGCGGAAAGCAGCAGAAGAGACGAACGAAGAAAAGAAGAGAGAGTTGTGACGTAATTATACTTTTTATACCGAATTCCATTTCAGGTTAGGTGATACTTTAATGTACAGGATTTTGGGGTTCGGATTTCATAGGCAAGTGCGCAACATAAGTGCAGGGGTAAGATTTATTGCTGTTATTTTTAGAATGAAAGGGAAGTTAAAAGGCCATAATTTATTATTTGAAAGTTAGATTTCATATTTCACCCACACACATATATATATATGTATATTTGTGTATCGTATAGGAAATACCGTTACTTCATTAAATGCAGTATGATGCTTTAGGAAAAAACATACTTTACCAAACTACAATTATGGTCACATTTTTCTAAATGATCGCAACACGTCCGGAAAGTTTTAGATAATTAGGAAATATATGTATAGATAGATAAATAAGTATAAAACGTAAAGGGAAAGTTATTTTTCTTGTCACACACACAAAAAAAAAATATTCTATATTAAGGTATTAGATTTTCATACGAAATCTTTACTTATATTAAACTGTTTTAAATTTATTACATTATGAAATTCTCCTGCCTGTGCTGAACTAAAATATTAGCCCGAATATTTAAATTTTTTATATACTTTCAAAAATTTTCTACATTTTGCTACCTATACATTTAACATTATTTGACACGAATCTAGTATAAAGACACAGAAATGAAATGCATCGATCTCATATTCCTTATCACACGAAAATAAGAGAAGTCATGCCATTATTTCATTAATTTCCTGTCTTAAGGTGGCGAAGTGTTTGCATTCATCTTCCTTTTAAAGTATAAGTCATATTTTAAGTTATGAATATTTTAATACCATAACATGGGAATATATCACGAAGCTGTAATGGAAAAGTTTTTAAATTTCTATAGTTGGAATATACTTATGATGATATTCAGGACAGGAAGTCATGCATATTACATAGCTGTCGTTATCAAGATCCAATTATAAGGTCTTTGCACAGCTTCCTTTATATTGTTGGTTTTATTGCTTTACTTTACTGGCTGGTCACGATTACCCAGCATATTTCTAAACATGACTTTATAGGACGTGCACAGATATTATTGCAGATATTTACGCATGTTAATTTTCCAAATGCGAATTTTGAAACAATCCTTTTATTCTCGAAAAGCATTCGTTTATAAACGTTCGTTTCAGATTACCATTCTTAAAATGCTAAAATCCGATGCTTATCAGAATTTAAATTTAAGCAACTCCTAAATCACTTTTCTCACAAACGGTCTAAGCCACATAAGTTATTCCAGGCAAATTTTGCATAATATAGGCTGGACTGCCGTCTAGCATATATTCAGTACGATAAGAAAAACATACTTACTGTAACTGTGGCATAAAAGTTTAAATTTAGTAAATAGTAACTAAAATGCCACATTTCCAAACTATTATCTCATTAGGTAAGCCTATGCTGTTTGATTCAATTTCTTAAACTGGAAACAGGAATCAAAGCTTTCGAGCGATTCGAGCAATCTTTTTTAAACTCTGTACACTACATAAAAATATGAAATCATGCAAAATATAATGTCAAAAACATTACCTCAAGAGTACAGAATATTACATTTTAAATAAAAATTAAATACTGTATTAAAATGCAAATGAAATTGTAAAAGAATAATGGATAATGGATTATTGTGAAGTTTTAAGATTGTGAAAGTAGAAACAAAAGAAAGAAGACATAAAGTCCCGAAATACATATGTGTAATATACATACTATATATTTATCACTATTTTGTTGTGGAATTGGAAATATTAATTCGGAAACGCAGTGAGTAAAATGGCTAAAGTAAAAAAAGCAGATATTTACAAGAAATAATCTTTGATATTAAAAAAATGCTTCAAATAAACTACCATAAACAGCAATACATGCATCACAAAAAAGAAGTTATTGTCGCACGCTTTGGAAGATACTTTTATGTGACGTACTTCTGCCGCATGACGATAATTCTGGGACCAAAGTCTTCAGGAGAATCAATTGTAAGCAAGATCCGTATTCATTGAAATGCAGGTATAGCAGTCTCTGTTGAATCATTTGATAATGTAATTTCAAGAACTTTATTTAAATGAATCACTAAAGAAAAACAAACATTTGTTTAAATATTAAAAATATGGAATTTGTCTGTTACATAATACACAAGTTGTGAAAATATTTACAGAATTTCATTAAACTAATAAATGTGAAAATGTTTAGACAAGATTAACAATATTGTTGCGAAACGCCCAGCTGCGGTAAGAGCGGGTTTAGGTTGCCAGAAAGTAACGGGAGAAGATATGGTTGCCAGATTTGGCGCGAAATCGCCCATTTGGCTACATTTAACGGAGAACTTAGTGATATGCCATAGACATTCTAGAAAGGAATCCTTACGGGTTTTCCCAGGAATGTTCTTGAAGGCAGGTCAAAAGATATGCATACCTTGCCTGTCACGTAGTAGAAGAGTATATTGAGTTCAGAGATTAGCTCGAGAGCAATCGACCAGTCTTGAGCTGTACTTTAGTGCTTTGAAGAAGCTGTCTTCACTGTTATAGCCTGATATCCCGAAGGCTGTGTTGGTGATTGTTTCAGCGTGTTTGCAGTAGTTTCTCCACGATTGTAACGCGTCTTTGAAACCGTCCTGTGTAATACTGACGAAAAAATTGTGTTTTGATTCTTCATCAAGTATTCTCATCAATCACTCCAAGTCCATGAACTAGAAGAACGCAACAATATTGTAATTCCTAAATTAGATGCCAAATTGGAAATGAAAGAAAAGTGTATTCATTTAGTTGCGTTTTTAAACAGGCAAATACAAAAGTAACTTTGGCAAAGATCTGGATATCGGAGTCTTCGGTTGCCTATTTGTGTGCGTAGTAAAACTCTCAGTGTTTTTTGTGTTCTGACAATGCAAACCTCTCAAAAATAATTTTTCCATTCTTTGACATTTGACAGCTTTATCTCTCAGATCAAGATTTTCTCGGAAAACTTAAGTAACATTAACGGCTTTCAGAAAGAGTAAAACGTTACTATTGTAAAATATATCCGATTTTCTTCAATTGGCCACTGTTTTTTTTTTAATTCTTACCTTTTGAGTGCACTTCACTGCTGAATTTTCGCAGGACATTTTCATCGAGGTTTCTATTAGTGCCGTATGTAGAAATTACAGCTTCCGAGACATTTGGCAACATTCCCTGATAATCTGGAAAAAAAAGGAAGAGGTTACGGATAGTTCCGTTTTCTTTAGTGACCCATGAAGAAAATGCGTAAAATTCCCAAAGATAGAACGCATCAAATCTAATAAAATATAACTGAATATATACTTAAAACAACGTAGTGATAAATGAAGATATGGATTGCAACAGGAAGTCAGAACCTCTATTAACAAATCTGTAACCACTTGGAACCAACTCAAGTTTTCAATATTGATTAATATATAAATGTCCATATAATAGATAGAAATAGCTTTTTAGTGAAACACAACTGCGAATTAAAAGTGAAAGTAATGTATATTCATTCGTATTAACTGCAATGAATAAATTATTCGAAATGAAAGCGTTTTTTTTTCAATTTAATACAAAATATTTTCTTATGGTATTAATTACTTTGACATATCATCTTTGGTGTGCAACAGACTTGGTTTCTCTTCCTCATCCTAATTTCTATATATAAGTAAATAAATCTATATAATATGGACGCAGTTACAGCGGTCCAGAAATTATTAGATTTAGTTAAAAGCATATTTATATTATTGTTATAAAAGCTTTTGGATGGAGTTAAAATTTTGAAAATATTTACTCTAAAAGATCAATAGAAATAAGAAATAAATTAAATCGAATGCGACGCTTTCAGCTAAATTCAATAATCATCTTATTTCAGGAAACCTTTCGAATATTGGTTTTGTAATAACGGGAGGACTTGAGCCTAAAAGCAACTGAATTTACATAACTTATTACAGGTGGAGCTTCACCGGTTGTGATCTGATGGGAATCTTAAAAGAAAGTCATATTTTGCTTGCACATTATACTAAAAGTCAATTCCTTTCTTTGATTTAAGAATTTTTCTTTAATTTAATTTAATTTCTTTAATTTCTTTAATTCTTAAATTAAATTTCTTTATCTTTAATTTTCTTTAATTCTTTAATTCGATTGCCTGCAGCTTGTAAAGTCAGCAAACAGCATAAGCAAACCATAATGCGAGTCCCAAGAAATTATTTTTGACTTTAAACGTTTGAGGTAAATACAGATATATGTAGCTATTCATAGATGCTAAATAAACACACACGCGTTTACTGTAAATTAATTTTTTTTCATATAACATGATTATAGCTGCTGCATATGTTAGTATTTCCAAATATAAAAATTAAAGCCTAGCAGAAATTTATCTTCTGTGATAAACGAAAAACTGCAATCGTTTTTAAACAAACGATATTGTTTTACTTAAGTAAAAAGTTTTAATGCATTAATGGAGTTTAAAATTTATATAGTCTAAAAATATCATTAGAAAAAAATCATTCAAAATGTCAAGGAATGATATAAATTGAACGCAATCAAAATAAACGAAGTTTAAGCTTATTTGTGCTGCGGCTAGCACATACAAGCTAGAAACATAAGAACGTGTAATCATCGCTCCTTGTGGAGTTTGGAATTTTAAAGTACAAGATAACATTAGTTCAAACACCTAGTAATTCAATTCCTAAAATATAAGCACGACCTCTTTGCCAAAAGTCGTCTCTATGCACGACCAGTCGGCAAATCTAATACATCGTGTTGGTACGATAGTTCAGATGGACAGAAGATCGATAGTTCAGGTTTAACGATATTAAGGTGGACGGAAGTTCGATAGTTCTTCCTGACTATAGTACCAATGGAAGTTTAACTATACTTCAGGTGGACGGAAGTTCAGTAGTCAGGTGAATGGAAGTTTAACGATAGTTCAGATGGACGGAAACATAATAGAACTGAGAGATTAGTATTATTGCCAAAATTCTCTCTCCTAACTTACATCCTTGCCATCTGTTTAATACCAGAGTTAAACAGAAACGCTAGTTCTTGCCTTTGAGTAACTCTTCGCCGACGCGAGCCTTATAGTGGGAATTAACCGGAAGTAATCTGATGTCACTCTGTTGCATCTGCACTGACTTCACGCGTTTAAAACTGTAGTTGCATTCTGATACCAGCAGACTTTCTGGAGATCGCATAATTCAAATTAATTTTAATCATATATATTTGCTTTTTAATAATGTAAATATTTAAAATAGTTTATATATATATATATATTTATTTGTTGTATGATCTTAAATTCACTTAGTGCGAAATCAAGTCATTCTACTACTTGCGAAATAGCTGCAAAGTAAGTTAATAATAATTTTATTTACTAAAGTAATATTGATATTATCTCCTAAGATTAATTTTAGTAGAATTATCTAAACAGAGTGAATTCATAGTTAGTAAGTTTAATTCTGAAAATTGTTTTAAACTAACTTGAATGTAAATTGTTAAAAATGTTTAACGAGGACTTGAATTAAATCATGAATAACAAAATTTCAATTGTAAAAAGAAATTAAATTAAAAACAAGTAATTAAATTAAAAGCAAGTAATCATTGCCATTGATCGGAAATTAGTTGACTTTTCAAGTTGAACAAACCAACTCCCGTTCAATGAACAATAATTAAGAAATAAATACGGTGTTTCATCCTTTGCTCAAGTAATAAGGTGATGCCAAACTGGTAATTTAAGTTAGGCCAAATAGTTCCGTGAATTGAAGGGATCAAGAACCAATGCCACCAAAGAACTTATTCTGATTAAGCATTTTCGCTAATTCAATTTTGAGTGAAAAGCAATTTCTGCAGTAAAATTGATAAATTACTTGAGTAATTGTCCCCCGATACCCTGGTGTTTATGCATTTTAATTCAAAACTATTTATAAAAAATTAAACATTGGAAATTGGCATTATGAAATAGAACTCAAAGTAATTGAAAAAAACATTAGAAAATTACGAAATATAAGAAATATAATGCTATCTTTGCAAAAACAAATCAAAAAATAAAAATTGAAATTTAAAATATATATAAAAAGAAAAGGTATAAAGGCCAGAAAAAGCATTAATTAACTTACGTTCTTTCTAGTGGGAAGTGGGCAAAGTGTTTTCTTCGCGCCTTACTCAGAAGGGTTGTGTGTCCGAAATTCTTTATCGGCAGCCAGAGCTTTGAATTATTTCAGTCGGCGAAACTTGTGTGAAGTAATTTATGGGAGAGGGAGTGACTAGGAATGCTTGAGGGACGTATGTTGTGGAGTTCTTATGTGAGCGAAACAATCTGTTAAAATTTTTGAATATACTAGTAAATGGAAATTAATTAATTTCTGGCTAATTATAATGTCGTAACAATTAAGAAATTAAGAAAAGGAAAAAAGGAATTTTTCACTGTCAAAGAGCTATTTGACAGACTAAAGATTATGAAATAGGCCACTTTTTTAGTAACAGCATTAAGTCTGAAGACAGCTTTCTACATTATGTACAGCTTTGTAATTACACTATGCACAAATCCTTCAACTGATAGTCCTCCAACGTATACCGCCTTCTCAGGTTTAGGAACAAGTTATCATATCCCTATCAGTTAAATGATTTAGAGTGAGTATTTAACGCCTGCTCTTTTAAGGCAATGCTTAATAAATTTATTAGGTATTAGATTATTTTTGAGAATTTTAATAAGGAGCAAAATTTCGCGTTGTAGATCTATTGTATCTGTGCAGATTTTTTAATACGTTGTATTTAATTTATTATTGTATTGTTAATTGCTTTTTTGGATATGCTGGAATTACAATTTATTAATTTGTTAGTATTGAAAGTGAAGTTTCTTGTTTTGTCAAAAAGTAAAATTTTTTTGCAGTTAATGATTTGAAGATCGAGATAGTTTATGCTATTTTGTGAATAATTAGTTTTATTAAATGTAAGGCACTTTGGATAAATCTCGGAGTATTCAATCTTATTAAAATTGTTAATTGTAATAAGATCATCTATTTATCTGTAAGTGTGCTTGTAGTAATTTAATTCTTGTTGTCGTAGATTTTTTTGGAAGTTAAATTCTTTTATAAATAAAAAGATATTACAGAGCGAGATACTGGAATGGGACCCCATTGGAAGACCTCTGACTTGTTTAAAAAGTTGATTTTGAGATTTAATGTAGTTATGAAAAAGTGTCCATTTTAGGTAGGTTTTCCATTTATTAAGATTCATAATCGTGAGCATATCAGGGAAGAGTTTAGGCAGATCTAGTAGACTAGTATAAATTTCTTCTAAAGAAAGTGAGGTATATAAGTTTTCAAAGTCATAGCAGTTAATGTTTTGTATGTTAATTGTTTGAATGGCATTAATGACAGAAGTGTTATTATGGATGATCCAGCAATGGTTATGATTAGTGTTAGAATCGTCGAAAATTAATTTACAGATTTTTTAAGTTGAATTGAAAAATAATAGTCTACATTTTTCTTGTAATTATTAGTTCCATTTGCTATAAATCTGAATTTTAATGGTGTTTTATGGAATTTGGGAAGTGCATAGAGGTTAGTAAATCTGTTGTAGCTTGTATTTAAAGTAATATTTAGTTTTTTTATGAAAAGGTTTAATTCTGTTTATTATAGATGTTTCTGCAACGTTTGCTAATTCATAAGTAGTTGCGTTGAAAAGTTCTTTATGAATAATTTCTGCGTAGAATTGTTTTCATATAATGCTAAAGTTATTATTTGTTTTATCTATTTTTGTAATAGTAAAACGGTTTTTTAAATTTTTAATATCTGATGTAAGTTGCGACCAATTCAATGTACTTTTAAACTTGAGGTGATTGATTTCGGTGGATATGCGTTGAAGAATTTCATCTTTCCATTTAAAAAAGGTATCTATAGGTAAATTCAGTTGATAGCTTGCTTCAGCTATAAATTCGTTGATGCTTTTTTCGAAAGTCTTGTTACAGTAATTTTTATTTATGTGTCTGACTGGTCTAAATTTTGCACCATAACTCATTAGTGTTTTTAATTGATCATTTTGTATAATATTCAGCTTCCCAGTAATTATGTGCTGGTGATAAGCATCGACGTAAGTACTGCAAACTGGTAATTTGCAATGTCATTCTGCTGACTTATCTATTTCGTGGTGGTTAGTTAGCAAGTTGTTTAAGGTCCTTTGATATTTAGGAGAGATAGAGTACACCTAGACGATGGGAAATCACATAGGAATGCATGGTCGGAAACGATTTTCTGGCGCGGTGGTGACGACACAAAAGTCAAAAAAGAAAAGACACGAACGGGGGTGAAAAAAAATATTTATTATTCGGAGTACAACAAAGGCAAAGAAAAAAAAACATAAAGAGGCAACGATCATGATCAAAGAAGGTGTTCGAAATTACAACCGGGACCGTGATGCAGGAACCGTGCGTCGTGCATCTTCCATTCATGATGTAGATCTTGCATGCGGAGATGTGAGGCCTGCATCATGGTCCGGGGTCGTTATTTCGAACACCTTTTTTTAATGACGATCGTTGTTTGTTTTTGTTCTTATTTGCTGGTTTTGTGTCGTCACTATCGCGCCAGGAAAGTGTTTCCAACCATGCATTCCTATGTGATTTTCCATCGACGATCATTCTATCTCTCCTGAGAGTTTGTCAAAGATACACTGATACACCTTGTATAGGTTTAGTCACTTTTCCTTTTAAATTCTGAATGTAAAGTATCATTTATATAATATGACTTCTTGCGCTGTAGCAATGAGCCGTAACACTTATAGAATTACGAAAGGAAGAGATATTGTAATTCATGGTTTCCTAAAGGATAGTTTGCTTTTGATGAAAAATTGGATATATAAATGTCGAGATAGGATTCTATTAATGTGAAGAGCGAAAAAATGTTGACGTAATTCCCTCTTTAATTACTAATTATTTTGAATCAGCGGAAATTTTGAATAAAGCTATTGATTTTAAGGGCAATCAAACGTGAGTTATTTAGCAGGAGGAAAATGCAATTGTCATATACGTTTAAAACTATGGCAATCTAAGGTTGGTTTTTGCCTAAATTTAAATAACTGTTATTATAGTTATATTAGAAACAGTAGTAGAAATCTCTCAGTTGGTATGCAGATAAAGAAATAATTATAAGTCCTGATCTAATACTCACCTATTTTAGATTTCCGATAGAGCTCAGACAAGAAAGAAATTTTCAGGATAGATTTAATATGAAAATTACATGCTAGTTAAAATAAATATTGTAATTCAGACTGAGGCCCGGTAGCGCAGTGGCTAGCGAAACGCGCAGCAGCACCACAGGGCCGGAGTTCGATTTCCGGGCTGGGCAAGGTCGACTCAGCCTTTCATCCCTTGATTTCCATCACTTTGGTCGATAAAATGAGTACCAAGTTCGCTTGGGGACTAAATACTTGAGGTCCTGCGACAAGCTGACCTCTTGTTCAGGGCATATGCTTACGCCCCTCTGAGCCTACGGTCAAGAAAGCAGATTTCGGGCACTGAAGATTTTGACCCATTAGGGCTGTTACGCCACTGAGTTTAGTTTTTTGACTTCAGACTAAGATTTAATTTCTTTTTCGGACATAATTTTTGCAGTGGGATACAGAAGCAAAAGATAAAATTTTACATAACATTTTACTGCTCCAAACTGTAGAATATTAAGATAATAAAATTATTAAATATTGTTTCTGTGCACCATTGCTACTACTTCGCATGTAATACAATTGCACTTCTGTCATGCGTTTTTTTCGTACATGACAGAAATATAATTAGTATCGTTGGAATAATTTTGAAAACAATTTAAATAATTATGTATGAAATATATTCTTCCTTTAGCATTATCTCTATTATTTAAATCAGGTCTCAGAAAAACTTCACTGTTATTATCTGTAATATTTCATATTGGATAGAAATTTGAAGGTATTTTAAATCATCTGAAATGTTAACTAATTTTAATATCTGTAGCTAATTATACCTAAGCATTCCTAAGATTCGCAATCCTATGTTACCACTTGATGTTCTGGGGAGGCAATCACTATAGAAAGCACAACTATGAATGATTAATTATTTAATGATACTGATAGAAATGCCTGGTCACTTGCAGAGGTAGTTGTTTCAGTGAGGTCAACTACCTTTGAGAAGCTTCAGTGAATTTACATCTTCTTATTATCACACGAACGTATACATAAGAAGCAAAAAATATGTAAATGTAACGATATTTGTTAAATTTCAGTTAATTATTAAGCTGTAATGATTGAAATTATATATTTACTTTCTGAAAAAAAAATTAAAACGTATCTGATGCATTGGATTGTTAGAAATCATTTTACTAATTTTTAAATTCCAAATTGTAAGTATAGCTGGAGAACATTCGTAAAGCAAAGAGCTTTCTCTGCGGATTGAAGCAATAACCACAACAAACAACCTTCTCTAGAAAACATTTCCCAAGCAGCTTGTGTATGCAAAAGATAAAGAACATCTTTCCCTTCAGTTATTCTGATGCATGTCATTTTTATTACTTGTGATACATTAACATTTTCTTCTGAATGCATTTCACATGAACCAGTGAGTTTTCAGATAAGAGGTACTTACAGAAGTCTTTCTTACAGAAGAGTTACTAGATTCGTGTTCTTTCACGTTTGTCTGTCGATCTAAAAGAAAAAAAATGATTCCGCTGAAGTGAAAAATCAGAACCTCAGGAGGAGCAGTGGTTACTAAGGCGTATCCTGTGGAGTGTATTGATTTCTGTTCAACTTTTCGTAATCTCGCATACCGAAAGTCTAATACCCACTGCACAAATATTGAATCTCTCTGTCGTCTTGGGAGCTACTCTCATAACAGAGGAAGTAAATAAATGCTTCGCCAATAGTAAATATTTCTCAGACCAAGAATAATATCTTTTGATTCTCGAAAGCAGAAACTATGTAATTCTAGCTCAAGCAGAAAAGAGAACTTAGATTTAAAATCCCAATTACATTTTAGTTTAAAAAAACCTGAAAAGAACATTTTTGAATAAATAAATGTTTGCCATAGCATAAGCAAACAAGCAGAAGTAAAAAGTGAAAGATATTTGTAAAACATAAGGCTGCACATATAACAAAATAGGTAACTTTCAAAAATCGAATTTATTCTATTAAACGTATGTACTGGAATAGTTTTAGGTTTTTAAAAATACATTAGGAAAATTTTCTATATAGGAAAGACATTTTTAAGGGCCAATTATTTCTTACATTGTGTAATAATACCTTAACCCCTTTTGTTAAACATGTTTGAAATGTAAGTTGGAAAGAAAATTCACAGCTTTCGAGCAGTTTCTTTTATTTTAATTTGAATACTGCTTAAATATTGTTAGAATAGCTGGAAAAGACGATTTCCGTGCAACAACAGGGAAATACAGTTGAGCTTGTTCTAACGACGTTACGGCATTATAATAAATAGTAATTCTACAAAAGAAAGAGCGTTATAACGAATGGTCTCTGCATTAGAAATTGATTTGACAGACTTACATCCATTGGAGGATATGGCTGTTAAAACGCAGGTTTGTGTAATACAATCTAAAAACAATTATGGACTGCTTTGGAAATTTGTTTTATTCCGGCGGGCCGCAGTGTACGTATGTGTATAGACAGGCTGAATCTGAGCAAGAGAGCAAAACTTTAGGGGGTGATAGAAGGCAGCTATATGAGCAATATTCTTCGTAGAATATATGACCGGAACAAAAAGGGCGAGCCGCTAAGTGGAATTGTAAATAAATGGTATAAAAAAAGTCGGTCCTTGCACCTAACGAGATTTTCTACCGTGGATTGCCGAGAAGATTGCTGGTTTTACAAACCACGAAATTTCCAGGACGATGGATCGGTCGAGGTGATCTGTTATGTCGCGACTTTCAGTTATTAATATGTGTTTCAAGTCATTCTAATATTTTTATTTGTATTCATGCGTATTTTAATCTGAAAAAAAAGTATTCTTAAGCTCTTAAGGTTTATTTAACTCATTATTCTTGAGTAGGATTTGTAACTAAGGCGGGAAACGGTTGCGGGAGCCATCTGGTTTATGGCCTTTTGACAATGGAGGCAGTAGAAGGTGTGTATTGTCGCCCTTTAGCTAATGCGTGTGAAACGGAAATCGTTTTCCCTGGCGCTTTGGCAGTTTTCTTACTTCAAGACAGTGGGAGGTGTACTAAGTTAGATAATTGGATGCTCGTAAAAGCTAGTTTCACTTGTTAGTTGGGGGTTCTACTTCTTTTTCTCACGTTATGTGTGCAGATGGTTTTCGGATTTCATTGTCAGATTTTCTGGTGTTTGATTCGTCATGGGTGTGTCATTGTCTCAATTTAGATAACATAAAATTCCGGGATTGGTAAGATTTAATTTTATGATTTTTTTGAAAGCCTATGAACTCACAGAGGCGGAGAAACCGAGATTTCCTGGGTGCTTGCACCAGGCTAGAGATCACTCTGTTTCCTGATTCTTTCAAGCTAAGAGTAAGAAGAGGAGTGGGGGTTTGACCTCTTGCGGGTCTTGCTCTCGCGGGCGCCGGCTATTGCGTCGGATTTGGAGACATCTGAGATGCGAAGATGTAAGGCAGTAAAAGAAAAAGTTCGGTGCGGCTTTACCTCCTGCGGGGGGGGGGCTTGCGACTCGGTCTGAGGCAAGGTTTCTCGCCGCTTTCCCGCTGATGATAATTTGTTCGCACGGAGAAAGTGCTCTACGCACAGTTTGATTTTACCGTTTCATCGTGTATTTTGTGATCTTTGAATTGTCATGTTAGAGGGTTTCCAGTTAGAATTGTTCGTCATAAACAGGAGAGATTGGTTACAACTAAGAAGTTTGTGCCAAAAGTGCTCTACCCAAAATTTAGTTTCGCCGCTTCATCGTGTATTTTGGAGAACTTGAATAGTCATGTTTGAGACATTCCAGTTGAAGAAATTTGTCATGATACAGATTTGTTCCAGAAGGAGGTATCATGCTTCCCTTGTTCCTGAGATCAATGGACGCTTCTGAAAGTGTTTTGACAGAAAAAAGATTGGACACTAAAGATCTTTTCTTTCGGAAATTGTCTCTCACTTAATGGACATATTTAAGGCGGTTCCTGAATCAATGGACGCTTCTGAAAGTGTTTTGAAAAAAAAATTGTTTTAGCTCATTTCCAAGTGGATTGGACACTAAAGATTTTTCAA
Source organism: Stegodyphus dumicola (assembly GCF_044657685.1). NCBI lineage: Eukaryota > Metazoa > Arthropoda > Arachnida > Araneae > Eresidae > Stegodyphus > Stegodyphus dumicola. The sequence continues at coordinate 26,646,416 of NC_140776.1, read as the reverse complement.
TCCAGAAAAAATGTCTTCCATCTGTGAGTGATTTTTAAATTTGTCTACCTCTCTATCTTTTCAAATTACTTAAACGGAAATTATTTATTTTATATGTGTAAACTACTAAATGATTAGAATATTTTGAATAATGACTAATTAATTTAAAGTCTGTAAAGGAAGGTTTAAAGATTTGTTTTACCGGCTTAATTAGTGAGCTATTGAACGTCAAAAATAGTAAACTTACAAATTAATATGAGATATGTGTTATTTTCCATCTTAAGGTATATTAATTTTTGTAAGCTGTAAATGCGTGTGACATTATGTGTTACTTTTCAGAGTAAAAATATGTTGTAGGATACTGATCAGTTATCCATTATTTAATTATATAATATATTCAAGAATTTAATAAATGTGTGTTTAAAATTTAATTGCATTTGTGTATTTATATAACGTATATTTTACTGTGGTCTGTCATGTCCCTCCATTTGTTTGAGCCGGGAGGCTTTTAAGAAACATGGAGTTTAATTGAATTTAGAGTTATTGATATTTCCTTTTGCATAGGTTACTCACAACGCAAACCTAAAAGTTAGATTGTACTACCACTATACGATTGATTGATAGATATGATATACGATTGTTTATTTGATTCATCTTTTGATATATTATGAATTAGATTTGTTTTGAATTATTTGATATTTGATTTTTGAGTATTTTGTCCGGCACCATGAATCAAACTATAAAGTTAAAAGTATTTAAAAACACAATTTTTTCAGATTTAACAGATCCTATAGCTTGGCCACTAAAATCACCGGATCTCTCATCTTTGGATTCTTTAACTTCTTACTGCTTGCGTTGCGACTATACATTCTATGATGAATATTGCTCGCCTTCTATCACTTCCAAAAGTTTTGCCCTCTTGTTCAGATTCACCCTCTCTCTATATATAGTATACGTGTGTTTGCTTGTGTACGTATGTGTGCTTACGGATTCCAACCGCGCCAAGATTTCAATAAAGTCATGAGCCGAGTTGTCAACTCTAATTTTATGATCTCTACATTTTTATTTTTCCCAGTCGCTTTTAATTAGCTTCCCAAACCCCTCTTTATTATATTTAGACTTTTATTCAAATTTGGTGTGGCGCTGAAATTAATCCTCCCCCCAAATCTTTCGCTAATCTAGCATATTTTTTATATTAACTCACTACTTCTAGCCAATAACATAACATACCTCTTCACCTAATGTCACAGACTATATTAACATAGTTCCTCCCATCTGTTATGCAGAATGGAATTTCCAGTCTGTGATCTATCTCCATCGGCAGGTTTTTGTATGACTTAATGACTAAATTTACTTAGAAGGCATTTTTTTGCAACTTCGGGAATACCTTACGCCTATGTTATCATATCAATAATTTTAGGCAAAAGAATATTGCTTATGCCTTTACTATGACACAGGATGGACCGCAGATTTGGGATCTGCAAAAAATGACCAGATCACTTAGGTCTACCTGTACCAATCCGTATCAGGATCGAACAAGTTAAACATAATCGTTCTAGCCTTGTCACAATTCGATCAATCAGAAGTCGTGACGTACAGTTCCCACTTGCTTCAGTTAACAGGTAACATGACCATCCTTGTTGATGTTTCTCAGAACTGAGAGAATGGATGTCTTAGTTTTTGCTGCGTTCAGAGGAGGTATCAAGTTATAAACTTCGTGAATTCCCCCGGGAATCGCAAAATTTTACAGGTCAGGCAACAGGCTGCCGGGGGCTGCCATCTCTGTTAAAAAGAAACGGTTGCTATAATGATTGGCCGTTATAGTGTCGGCTTTGGAAAAAAAATATCAGAAATGCTAGGGAGTAAAGGAAAGGCTCCTAATAGAGAAACAAAAGAAGATAAAAAAAGGGGATGAAGATTTTGTGATAAAAGATAGGGAAGCAATCAACGCAAAAGCAGAAAGGAAATTAATCTGTTTGAGAGTAAATAAGGATTACATAACACCTAAAGTAAAAAATCTAAAGTAAAATTTTTATAGGTGGTAAGCGCTTGGGGAAAACGTTAAGAAACTCATTTTAATTTCGAATAATTCTAGCAGATGAAAATTTGAATTTATAATGAAGGGCAATAGGTGAGACGTGATTTATGAGCTGCTTTTATCGAACATAATGTTCTCAAAGTTTTCTGATTCGAATCATTTAAAAAAGTCATTCGAATAAGAGATACTTTACAAAATTCTAAAACATTCATACGTGGAATTCATGTTCTAAGTTTCGAACCGAGGGTTCCAATAAGGTAAGCTACCGGTGGTTCCCTAGCGTAAGTTCGAAAAGAGGGCTTTACCAATGGTAAAAGGTAGTTTGCAAGCGACTCATTTTTTTCGTATCAGCAGAATACAGTATTTATCCTAAAAGGGTTCATTTCAAAATAATTTGCCTAGGAATTTTTTTCCTTGTATTTTTACGGCAGCTGAATAGGATAGACAGCGTAAGGAATTTGACTTAGTTGAATTCACTGGTTTAGTTGAGCATATTTTAAATTGATAAACCAACAGTTGGAAGTATTTTCTTATTAGCGATTGATTCTCGAATTTCAACACAACTAGATAAAGAGAATTAAGCTGCGAATAAGGGAATTCTCTTTAACTGTTTAGAAAGTTTTAAAAGTGTGAAAACTAGAAAATGCGAATTTGATGAAATAGTTTGTGAATAGTTCTTCAGTAGAAAAGGAATATCTCTCTTGAGTTCCAATAATAATTTTAGAAAATAACTTATCTTTTCCGGAACTCGAGAAAGTTTTACTTGTAGAAATTTTATTATCATGGAAACTTATCCGGTTGTATCATGAGGTAGATAATTTTTGACAGATTTAATTCAGATTGATTATATGGTGAGATAAAGAAAGAGAGAAAGCTAGTGAGAAAGTAAAGGTAGTTTCAAGAGCTTGCGGATGACATTTAATTTACGGAAGCTTCAAAGAGAGAAAGAAATTTTGGAGAATTCATTAAGAATCAGAAATATTAGGTAGAAGGTTTTCCATTTATGTATTGGCTTGGAAAATTAAATTTAATTTAAAAAATGTTAATTAAAAGTCAATAATTATAATTTAATGAATAGAGACTAGATTGAAATAGAAAAGTTGTCAAAATATTGTATAATTAAGCATAAAAGATGGGAAGAACAGAAAAGGAATTTTACTCAGATTCTATGAGTTTATGCTATTTGTCGATGTAATATTTTTTGATTAAATTATAAAGCAAAACGAAAAGTTACTCATCCATTGATATCCTTGGCCTTTTAGAGTTCAAGGAATTTAAAAGACAAAGTTAGTCTCAGTTTTAAAGTTGCATCTCTTAATCTTTTGATTTCGTAACTGCGAAACCAATTCCACCGTAAACCCTGAATATAAAGCCTTCGATGTTAATTCACCTGTTGGAAAAAATGAGTTGTTTCACAATATGCAAATTTTAATTATCAAACTATTTTTCTTCTTAAAAAAGCTGTTAATTCAACAAAAGGGAAATGAAAAAGAAACAAACATCTAATCAAGCTTAATGTGTGTTTCAACGATAAACCCTTAATTTAAAGGCCTAAGGAAGAAGCTAAAGATAAAATTTACCTCCTAACTGTGTCAGAAAATTATAAAAAGAGAAGGTTAATTATCATGAATAACGTGCAACAAATAAAAGTTTCAGTAAAATTTGCTCTTCAAATAACATTTTATTTTGTGCCAATCACCAAGATGTATAATCTACTAGAATTGTGAGTCATAAAAAATGATAAGAAGCGAGAAAATAATAAAAACAACATAATGAAACATAAAAAGAAAGTAGCTTTCATTAAGATCTTACGTGATGCTAACTCTGTTAGCTTCTAATAATTCTTCATCTAGCGTGCTTTGAAATAAATGGCATATCAAAATTGTCTCTTATTCCTATAGATAAAATCTTCATTTTCAAATAATTGTTAAATAACCAATACCATGGGCTCATTTAAATCATCAATATAAGTCACGTAGCCATTGAGTGGCCGTTTCAGTGACAAATTTCACTCAACTCATTGTTAAAAAATGTCAAAAGGATTGAATGAGCTTTAAACAGATATTATAATCAAAGAGGAATATGAATATGCTCGCTGTGGAAAATTTATCATAACTGCTTAGTCAAATCCGTGTTATAACTTTGTACCAACAGGCCTGCTAGAATTCGAATTCTCAGGAAATAATTATGATAAAAATAAGAACACATTTAAATCTTTCGTGTAGAAATTTATGAATAATATATGCGCAATCACTGTATTTTTAAACATGGACAGTAATCAACCTTTCGTGCATGTGATTCCAAGCTATACAGGGTGATTCTAAATTGCTTTTACAAATTTAGAGGGGTCATAGTACCTATCCAGACGAGCAATAATAACCACAGAACATAGGATCGCATTCCACACTGAGAGGTAGAAAACGGGAATATCAGAATTCCCACCTAAACGTACAACAGTGTTGGAAAAGCGAATGAATGAGACCAAAAGTTGGGCAATCAGATTTATTGTTTTGTGTAAAACTTACAGAAAGTGCTCAAAATGCCGACCACGCGTGTCGTTACACAGTTGACATCGGAAGGAACGACTGGCGCACCCTCCCTATGATTCCCGATTGAGCATAAAACCTACACTTGCAGACTATACGCAGGAATTCATACACGCTTATATCAACGGTGTACAATGAAGTAAGTTTATAAGGTATTTCTCCCGCCTTCCTAGCGTGCCTTCGTGGTGTAGTGGTTCTGCACGCTGGGCCGGAATTCCAGAGATCCGTGGTTAAGTGAATCTTAAGAACTGCTAAGCGAATAATCGCTTAAGTTCGTGTGACGAGAAACAACAAGATGGAAGGGTAACTAACCCTTTATTATTCAAATGAGATTTAACAGAACTCTGTCTTGGAGTGTACAATAAAAGCCGACACTTGAGCTTGAACTTAAGAGACTAAGAAATAAATTAAAACTAGTTTTAAACTAAAGAGATATAGCCGAAGCTATCAAGAATCTAACTGAGTTGGCCCCTGAACTCTATTTGACTACAAAGCTATCAAGGGTCTGAGTACTGCCGAGCGTAATAACAGTTCTACGAGAGAGTAGTCAAAAAAGCAGACGCGCGCAAATCAGAAATTCTGATTCTCTCTAACTCAGCAAGTAGAACTTCGCGGTTAAATACCGCTCTTCCTCATTATGTATTCAGAGTGATTCTAAAACTACATTCTGGCCGGAAGTAGTAAGGTGAAGTTAAGAATTTGACAGGAAAGGAACTTAAAATTTAACTGTTAATAAAATTAACATAATTCTTACAAATTTATGTTTCATGAGTTTGTTTATGTATGTTTAATTCATGTTATTTTGTTATATTATATATATATAATTTTATTGCGTAACCAGCAGAACCTGTATATCAGGTTTCATATCCTTTGCATAAAAACAGCATCTCTTCAGTCCTTGTTTATTGAAATTTCTCAATTTACTCCCGACAGTTCTTTAGTGACCAAGTTCTAAGATAGATAGTGATAAGATAAATCTCTAGATAGTGGAATACAGGGGTACAAGGGTACGTGCATCCCCCTGGTAGCCACCAGGTGTCCCCACCCTTTGCGACCTGCTTACCTACCCACCTATCCTCCATTAGTTGGCAACTGTACTGCAATGGGCATGTTTCAGTGTCCCTCTGAATTCTCTCCAGCTCCTTAATGAGTTGTTTCCAGCATTTCTAGTCACTGTGCGAGCTGGAAATTGTGGTTATTCTAGATCACATTAATGAGAATTGACTGTGTGTTAGGAATTAATGTGGTATTGTTTGCTGATACATATGGAAATTTGTTTGAAGTGATATGTCATATGTCTTCTGTAGTTCAATTCTAAGCCTCAAATTATGTTTAAATACCAATTTTGGTGAAAACCGAAACTGTAGTTTTACATATATTTGCGCTGAGATCTGACCTCAATCACTTTCACTTCCAAAATTCTATCGCCTTGGGTTTTGAGTAAAACCCACAGTCTAAGAGTGCATTTTTTGTCTCATTTTGAATTTTGTACTGTCGTGCTTTTTTTCCTGTAGAAAATCTGAATTTTTTTAAGATGAACCACCATATGAGGATTTTATTGGAAAGCTAAAGTTCGTCTTGTTAATAATACATTTTAATATCAGTGTTTTGTTATTTTAAAAAGTATTGAATTGCTTTAATCTGCACATTTAAAAAAAAGTTAAGTCTTTTAAGAAGTACTTAGAACGTTTTAAAAAAGTCCTTTAAAATTTAAAAGCTTAACATTTAATAGCTGCCATATCAAAGGTGAAGAATTTAAATTAAAAACCTGAAAAAAACATTATATCAGTGAAAAAGGTTCTATTAAGTTAGACTTAAATAAATGAAAATAACTAAAATAATTCATCAAATATTACCATTAACATTTATGTTTTAAAGTTTTCTGAATTAAAAATTATGATCATAGTGTTTATGTAATATTTAAAACAGTGCAAGTTTATACAAAATAAAATCTGGCAAAGAATATAATAAAATCTGACAACACAACACAGCCGGTGTAAGAAATTTCGCTGTGCCTTGCCTTAAATTATGTTTAAATACCAATTTTGGTGAAAACCGAAACTGTAAGCATAGTCAGACGGTTAGATAATTAATTATCACTAATTATTTTATTTCGAAAGCAAAAACATGTAAGTACTTATGTGATATTTATTTTGTGTGAATATTTTCAAAATAATACATATTTCACGAGTCAGTTGAATATAAATGTATTTCAAACTGTAATGCAACACTTAATAAGCAAAGTGCATATTATTTTCTGTATATCAAATTGAAAACGCTAGCGTATATTTTCTTAATTCAAAATTGCGGAGAATTAATAACTTAAAATGCTTGAAAAATAAGCTGACCTAAGCAGTATATTAAACTTTAAAGCATATTTCTACTAATCCTTTTTTACTTTACAATAATGTGTTGTAGACATTTACTTAAGTAGATATATATTTAAATATAACTTTTATCACTTTTTGTCTAATTTGCCTTTTACCCTCCCAATTTTGTTACATAATCTCACGTAATATTCTTTTCTTTTCTGATTTTTCCTTTTTAGATATCTTTATTCTACATTTCTTAAATTTTCATATTTTATGCTTTTTAATTTTCCTGCCATATTGTGATCAAAAATAAGCATATTTTTATAAAGAATTTATATTGTAATCGATTATATGAATTCAAATCAGCATTCAAAACTGTACCAAGTATTGCATTTATTATTAATTTGAGATAGCTTTTAATTACGGTGAAATTAAGACATTTTTACTTAAAGTTGTTTTTTTTCACGAAACATCGGAACTGGAAAAAACGCTTTACAGGAGAAAAATGTGAAAGAGATGAAGTCGCGGCGGTGGTGGAGGATAATTACTAGTATTCATTTCTTAAAAGTTCCGAACCTGAATTAGATCATCTTAACTTTCCGTTTCCTCATTATCATTAAAGAATTCCGATAAAGAACTTCAGGACTACCAGAATTATTCACAGAAAATTCAGATTTGCTATCTGATTCAATGTCAGAATTATATTTTGTTATGAGCCATTCACTGTCACCCATCGCGTTTTCATTTTATGAAAAAATTGGGAATTAATAATATTTGCAAAGCCTAATACACTGAACACGTGGAAAGAAACTCGTTGAATTTCTTCGCCTAATGAAAAGCGGTAAAACCTATCCTTGGACTGATTTTACAATCCAGTCTCTCCTGGACTACTAGAGACATCTATTAGAAACATTGCAAAGTAAAAAATGTGAAAAATCAGGGGATTGGTGTAGGAAAATACACTGCCCGAGTGGTGTACGGGCAAATCAAAAAAATTCTTTTTCGCTACACCCAAACGACGTTCGGCAAAACAGTTAAGCAGATATCATTTGAATTAATTGGTAGTGCCTAATGAATCGGCTTTCTGCGTTTCTACTATTATGATCGAAAGATCGATTAATCGCTTATCATTCATTAAAGCTTGTAGAAGTTTCTTATGAATTTTAGCTTTCAAAAGTTGCATCCCGCCGAGGCTACTGGCAGTAGTATGCAGAAATAAATTCAAAATATCTTCGAAATTCTTTTCGTAAATGTACCGAATTGCTGTCAAACAACTGTTGGGAGTTCGTGGTAGAATAGCAGATATCACTTCTAACTCATAAGCAAGATCTAAGATATATTCCAAGTCTTGTTTCTAGTCACTTATAACATCTACAAGCTTCTTTTTAATGCTGATCTTTGCTATTATTATTATTTTTGTAAATTTTGTAATGTCACAAATAACACTAAACATATCAGAGGAATGACTTAACTGTTCAAGCTTTTCTATCAAAGACAAAAAAATCATTGCCTACTGCAACATTAACGAAGCTTACTCGTAATTGATTTTCTTCTCCTAAAATGGATTAATTCCTGTTTTCATAATAAAACTGCTTTTTATGTAGTTCTGCATATATTATCATTAAACTGAGCAACACCCTATAAAGATGTAATCGATTTACATGCTTCTTCTTTAGGTTACTAAATTAATTTTCTCCGAAATTTTCAGTAATACATAGCATTGCATTTGTTAGTTTTACTATAATATCCATTTACATTCCTTCCAACTGAATTGCTTTGTTAACTGTAGTACTCACGTGGAACAGAATATTATACCAAATGACACAGCACAAAACAAATTAAAATGTTGTGATGTCTTTTATTACACTAGATGTCTCACCAATGCTGATAAAATCTCCTCTAAAATTTTCTCATGGCTCTTCTAAGGTATCTATTACACTCTTAGGTTTTAACTAAATAACTGTAGTGCTTTCAATCTTCTCATTCCATCTGGTTTCACAGAGTAGTTTCAGCGTCAGGTGCACTTGACTGGTCAGAAAGTTTCACCTCATCACAGATACATAAAACAAAATAAATAGTAATCTTTGAATAACACCAAGGAAACTTACTTAGCTATTCTTTGTTATTTACATCTGGTGTACAGTCTAGAACTACTAAATAATATTTGCTTCTGCACTCTTTTACATAACAGAGATATATACATATCAGGCAACATTATAATCATTTTTTTGCCGAATGTCTTGCCTAAGCTACGTGTCCGGGTTTCCTGCTCGTTGAATGTATTCACTCAATACAACTTGGTATTTGTCCTTTAACTCTGTTAAATGCTTTCTGCTTAAAAAGATTTCCATTAAGTGTGAAATATATGCTAAAGCTTTTGTTGTTGTGACAATATATTTCATCGAGCTGAAAACTAATCAGCTTCAACGCTAATAATAGCGGCAATCTTCGTAATGACTTTAGCTTCTTTACACTATTAGGAATTTTGATTACGCAGTTTACCCTTAAAGCCATTTAAACGAAATCTGGAAAACCATTTGTTTTTAATACAAGTGCTAGCATATGCTTTAAGTTGAAATTCAATTTTTTATGCTTTAATACAAATTTAATTTTTATCAAGGTATGATTGTGACACACAAGACATGCATTATTCTTGGAATATGTAGAAAAATATCTCATCAAAAATCTGAAAGCTTTCGGATTTTACATTATGCTTAAAGGTGCTTTTGTTTTCTTTTAAACACACATACACATTTCGAGAGAATTTCGGTTAACACCCCTTTGGGGCTAAAAGTATTTAAAGAGAGCATATCTTTAGAATTTCCAATAGACATAAAGTGCGCTGGAGATGCAATTCTTTTACAGTCTCGTGCACTGGAGATAAAATAAAGTAAAATAATTTTAAAATGAGCATATCTCTAGAATTTCCGATACACAGTGTAGTGCGCTGAAGATAAAAATGTTTTTTTTTTCGTGCAGTGTTGCCATTACTCGCTTTAAAATCGGTGAATTTGTTAATAAAAAATTCGTTATAGGTTTACAAAATATGAAATAGGCAATCCAACAAATTCCTTATTCTAAAGGCGAGCTTCCAGGGGCCCATATGCGAGCTAAGGACTACGTTATTCAAACACTGATGGCTCTAGGTATCGTTGTTTTTTCATAATTAGAGGAACTTACATACATTCATGCAGATTTTTGATTATTTAATTTCTTTAAATATAGTACAGGGCGATAATATTTGGTGACAAAAATTTGAAAAGTGAAACGGACATTTACAGTGACTATCGCAAAATGCCATTTCAAGACTGACGGTCCTTCTGGAGTAACGCCTTTGGGCTAAAAATGTTTGCAAATTATATGCAAATTTTACTTATAGTTTGTGCGAACTCCCCTCTTCGAACTTCAGAAACCTAGCCCGTGTTTCCAAGTACATTTTTCAAATCATTCAAATTTCATATATTTAATAAATGTATAGTTGGAGCTCAAGAAATAATCACCCTGAGGTTTTCTGTGTAGCATATTTTCCTTCCTCTACTCAAAGGTACCGCTCACAATAAGGGTCGCAAAAAATCTTTACAAGTTAGTTTGTGACACACTGAGATCTTTTTCTTTTGCTCGAATCGCTAATGACTGTCTTATGAAAGCACACGATGTTTTTGAAAAGCTAGAACAATGAGGCCAGGAACTGCATGTCATAATTCAGGAACACTCATAAAGCCGCAACAAAGATTTTCAAGAGCCTCAATTATGCTTTTATACCTTTCAAAATGAGAAAAATAATTTTTGAATAAATTGAAACAGAAGCTACATATTACGAACTTCTGAGCTGTTCTAAATGGATACGAAAACAAAGCATTTTATTTTATTGCTTCAGATTCGCCCATCATTACTTGATTATTAAAGTACATTCGAAACATTACGCGGGATAAACAAAATTGACCTTGAGATCACGCATTAAAAACCTTTTATTTTTTAAATGTTTTGATTCCAGTATATCTATGAAATTATTTTTAAAGTTGTGAAACATTCATGAATACATAATTTTCCTTATAACTATTTTTAAATTTGAATTTTAATTATGCACGAAATTTTCTCGCAATTTTTTATTTGCTGTGGTATATTTACGTCTCATTTTGAATTTTAATGATGTGAAAAATTTGATAAATTTACAAAATTTTAATTCTGTTTCTAAACTGCAAACATATCAAGACGGCTGTTTACATGCAATGAAAATGTGAATATTTTTTATGTATTATTAGTCCAAAGGGGCAATTTGCCCAAAAGATTATTAATTTCGTTTTGGGATTTTGCGTTGGTTCACTTTTCAAATTGTTGCCACCAAATATTAGAACTCTGTATTACATTTAAAGAAATTAAATAATGAAAAAGCTGTATATATATATGTATGTATGTTTCTCGCACTGTGATAATACAACAGTACCTACAGCCATCAAATTTTGAACAACGTAAGTTTCTACCCGAATATGGGCATCTGGAAGTCCGAATTCTGAAATTGTTTTATTATCTATTTCGTATTTTGTAAAACTTTTAACTAATTTTTGATTATCAAACTCAACGATTTAAAAACGAGCAATGACAACACTATATGAAAAAAAAATTATATCTCCAGCGTGCGAGACTGTGTATCTGAAATTCTAAATATATGCTTATTTAAAAATTATTTCGCGATATTGCTGTTGAATTGAATTTTTATGGTTTAAGTGCGAAGAGCATGATATTTAATAAATAAAGGTAACACAGAAAACATTAAAAAACACCCCTTTGGGCGTAATGTAAAATCTCAAAAATCTCATATTTTTTGTTGTAAATTTTTTCTTTCTTCTTATGGTGAACCCTTGTGGTATAGTTGGAAGTACGCCGAGCTAGCAATGGAAGGATTCGAGATCGAGTTCCTGCGAAAGCAATGTTGATTTCTTATACTTCCCTGCTAGAAAATTCAAATCATGTAAAGTTTTCAGTCTTCTTACTACGTGCATTCGTGATGTAATTGGAAGCACATTGGGTTGGGAATCGGTAGGTTCGGAATTCGAATCCAGGCCTAGGTATCATTGATTCTTCATGTTTCCTGGCTTCAAAAATTCTAAATGGATTGTACACAGAATTGAAAGGCAATGCACAGTAATTCGTACCCAATGAGATTGGCGACCGGGTTTCCGATCTCCCCAGTTGCCCTTTAAAAGGTTTTTTTTTTCCGTTTTATTGCATGCCTCGTGGCGTAAAAGGAAGCAAGTTCAGCTGGTAATTGAAAGGTCCCTAAAAATATGATACCCGAAATTTTTCGCGATTACAATACTTCCTTTTTACTTCGTACAAGGAAGTAAAACGTAGGAATGCTTTCTGAGAATAAATAATTACGTATTTTAAAGATATCTGCGAAAAGAAAGCCTGCTAGTTGCTGGGTGAATACGTTTGCTGTCTACTGGTAGTTATAACTAGATTTGAATCCTGGAGAGCAGTCTGTCTGTAAGAGCGGTTTTGTGGTTTTCCTTAAACATGCATGCATTCTATTTTTCCATTACTCCAATTATTCCTTATACGTATATATCACCAATTTTCTCTTAGAACACCTTCCACGAAAAATATCTTTCCCTAGGCAGTGAGCTATCGCGTGCGCTACCACACTCAAATAAATAATTTGCTAGCAGCTTAATTTTATTAATGGGCTCGTAGTACCCAAAACAACAGAAGGACGTCTTTGGGATGGTCTCAGAAGAGTAAAATTACGGATACTTTGGGTATCTTAAGGAAGATATAATGCTAGAGCTTTGGAGGATTATGCTCAGTGATATGTCATCAGAAAGTAACTACATCACTAAGATATAATTTCACCACATGGTAATACTTTTAGTCTGAAAGTCTTTGAGTCGGCTTGAATTTTGTCTGAAAGTCTTTGAGTCGGCCTTTAGTCTTTGAGTCGGCTTGAATATTTGCCTGTCAGTCTAGAAGGTGTGCTTTTCTATTCAAATTAAGGCAAATAGATTTTATATTTTTAATTTACAAAAATAGTTTTCTTACGAGCATTTCATTTTTATGAAAGCTTTCGTAGAATAAAAGGATTTTACTTCCTAAGACAGGACAAAGAATACAGTACGTTCTTATTCGTTTTGACGGTATGGGTATTTTAACACAGGTATTTTCTCTGATGGACTTAATAAAGCTTTCTATTCACAGTCCACTTTCGATTCAGAATTTCTATTTTTCTTTCACCTCGTGTCTATATTCCCCATACAATACAGTGTTTTTATAGTTTAAATGATAAAAATAATTTTAATGTTGCTTTAATATTTTATTTTGAGTATTAATACAAAATACTTCGCGAATGTTATGATTTTCCTGATATTAAAACTTTTCACCAAATTATTTAATATCATATTTTAGATAGGAATTCATAGCGACTTAACAGCATCTTATCAATAGGAATTTGTTATACATGGGTTAAATCCAGAGAGTTTTCCCTCTGAAACTATATCTCTGAAATGCTAAAGCAAATAATTTGGCCGCGCTTTAGGTTTTAAGGGTCAACTCAACTGTATAAACGTGCTCAGAAATTTCTTTATTTGCAACATTAGTTGAACGGCAGTCTTAAACGTTTCTTTGTGAAGATACTTCTACTAGGAAGATAGCTTTCACATGTTTTTTCATACTTAAAAAAATCTAACCTTAGAATTGCTTCTTTTGAAATGGAAGTCATCATTTGTTCAAATTTCGCTTCTCAATAATGAGTGACTTTATAAATTATTAATATATAAAACTAACGTTCAGAGCTCTACATCTGCAAGCACTGCAGTGCAGACATTTAGTAAGCTTCTAGTGAAAAAGACTATTGATCAGCTGAATTTCCTGTTAAAAATTTGAAATTCGTTTTTGAATTTTATTTTATGTACCGAAAAAAGGAACAACTAAAAGTAATCTGCGTACTGCACACATACGTTAAACAAATTTTGTGATGTTTCGGCTTTGTACAGACAGTTGTGTTATAGAAGGAGAAGGAGCTGATCAAAGTATGACAGCGCATGGATGAGATAGCCACAAAAACCACACGTTTTGATGAAGTTGTCAATTCAAAGTTGTAAACATGGCAGTTTATGCAACTTTTGCTTCAATTCTCGGCAGTGAAAACTGCATTATTCTGTGCTACGGAGCAAATTACATAGAAACTTTACTATCAAGGCCCTCGTGAAGAATGGTGTTATATCAAAACTCCTTTAGTTACGCTTCAGAAATTTCACGCTCAAATAAATATTTTGTTCTAATTTTTATGAATACGTTACACACAACAGTCGTAAATGCGTACCAAAATTAATATTGCACTAAGAGGAAAAATAATGTTTCTTCTGCTTTTTATTCGAAAATACTGACCAGTCTTATTTGATTAAGAAAGTTCTTCATTTCCTTACGCTGAATGCTTCTGGGAAAACACAAACGTTATGTTAAACGCAACCGCTTTAAATGAAAAACTGATGGTTTAGTATTACTGATATTGCATATATAATGAGCGTTAGAATCTTCACAGAAAGATAAATGAGACTATAGCAGAGCATTTATGGAAATATAAAGTACATTTTATTTGATTTCCACCAAAAAGTCCTTAGTTTAGTAAACACAAAATATACTTATAAGAGGTGTTCATTTTCATTATATATTAATAATATAATCATAGATATGTATTAAGCTATAGAAACATGCAAAGCAAAGTATGTTCACGAATCATTATAGTTTTATCGCTTTAAACTTTGAAAAATTTTACTTTTCATAACAAATTTTGCCCAAAATACATTACAAAAATTTTTGTTGAATAATTCACTTCTCTATAATTAGTAAAAGGGCACGCCTGTGCACAAATTGGGCAAAAGGGTAACCTTAGATTGACATAAATTTTAAACATAAATCTAGCAATATGATTTCAAAACTTTGTTAGAATTCACGTGCACACGCGTACATGTATCTCTACCTGTCTGTGAAGACCTACGAATCAGGCTGCCTCCTCCATGCATGGAGAGCTAGGAGCCGTAGAATATTAGCTTACTTATAACGTGGCTTGTTGATCGATATAGTTGCGGATTGCAACTGTGGAATTTTTCTGGTATTGTTGCAGAATAATTAGGATTTCCAATCTGCAAGCAAGGCAAGTAGTGGACACAATCTGATTCCAGCAGGCGGTGCAAAGACAAACACAAGTTTTGCTGTAATCCTACAGGCATTCCAAATCCTTTGATTTCTGGTTTTGGCGATTTGATTTGGCTATCCAGTTTGCTAGATTTCGCAGTTTCGGATTACGTCCAGTGGTATTTTCTAAAAGAAAATTTTTGCACATTGTTTGTGGGTGACTGATGCTGCAAAATTTAGGGTACAGTTTTGATAACTGACATTTACAGACACGCTGTATATAACATATAGATAACCTTTGACGGTGACTGCGAACAAGATATTGGTTAGTGATTGTGACGGAAGAGAGAGTTTGAATACCGGAGAGGGCATGAATGTTGTAAATGTATAGGGTCTCTGCAACATGGGGCACTGTAAATATATAGTTATCCGAAACTCCTCTCTTGTAGCTCGGTAGTAGAGGAAACGATGGGAGATCCTAGGACTGCCCACCGGGATATTCTTTCTCAAAATTGGGAGAGAACTGGGAAAAACCATACTGTCACCTATATGAGGCCTAAGGCTCTTGCAAATGATAAATGCAGTGTTTTACTTCTTTCCACGATACAATTAGTGGGCTTGTTTAGGTTAGATCATACAAGTGAGGTTAGTCACAATAACATAAAACCTTTAACGGGTCTCTAGTCCCATAAAAATACTGAAAATCCCAGATATTGCAATTATCTTTTTGTATAGCCTCTTCAGAAGGTTGCTACTGTTTAAAGCGAACAAGGCTAAAAAAATTCTTGAATTAGTTTTGCTAAAGTTGCTAACAAATAACCAGAGCGTACTGCACCGCTCTCAGAAAATGTTCATACTACTAGTAGCAATGCTATTGTAATTGCCCTAGCACAAACCAACTGTAGTAACAAAGCCTATTTAAGTAACATCCAAAAAATACCCAAGAATGATTTTAATTACAGTTTAGAAGATCTTATTATGGGATTTATTCATAACTATTAAAAGTGTCAGTGATATGACTTGAAAATTTTATTTAATTATTCAAAGATATCAACCGCACTTTAAGCAAAACTATTGTTGAAAAACAATAGCAGAAATAATTAATTTACTTGATCTTTATAAATAGGTTTCAATTTATTGTACTTATATAATTTTTCGTTATAACCAATCTGCTTTTCATGTGGTTCTGAAAAGACTCCGTTTGTTGTATGTTATTTTTACTACATCACATCATTATCATCTCATCTGTAGCTGGGTCAATTAATTGCTGGATTTGATTTAATATTTGTTCGTGTAGCTTGAACTGCAATTATGTTTTTTCAGTTTAGTTTTTATATGAAACTCTCTCCATGAACTATAACTAATTTCGCATATCATACATAAGAATCGGCCGAAGTAGGTAATTCTAGCCAATAGTAATTTTTAATCAAGAATGAAAATTGAAAGTGAAATACAGATTTGCTTTAGGAGAAGTTTATTATGCATTTGTTTCTTCGAAGAAAGGGTAATTTCTTTATAAATGTCTATGATATCTTATGATATCTATGTTAAGGCAGAAAGAAAACTTCAGTGCTAATTTTGGCCTAATTTAGACATCAAGGGAAAGAGCTCTCTGTAAAGCAGTAGTAAAATATTAAACTTCAATAGAAAAACTTTTTAATTTGAATTCAGGACAGAATTATATTTTACTTCTCTTTGCTAATTTAATTAATATTATTTTAGGTATATTTTCATTCTGTAAAAAAACTTATCATTAAGTGGTTATTCACAAAACTTAAACATGGTACAGGTTCTTAACATTTTAAAAGAGATTTTTTTTGCTTTCTGCTAATCGTATAAATCTTGTCCAGTACGAATAACTATCAGAAATGTGACATTATTATATCGATGTTGTAACAAAGTGATTTATTAAAAAAGTTGTTTTATCATTATTTCTTTTAATATCTTTCAACTTATATATAATATTACTGTAACGAAAATATTTCTTGACATTGACTACAGTTCCTATTTCTTTGGTACAAAACGAAAATGAAATAAAATCGAATGGTAATGATGAAATATTTTAATCACGTGTAAATTTAAATAATCTCTGTATATTTCTTCATTGAAATTCAATCAGATATTAATACGCTGTTTTGTATTATCTAGAGACATTAGGTTATTTTTGAAGTAGGAGACATGAAAAATGAGCAATGCCCTCTTCGGGACTCGAACCTGGACCTCTCGAATACGCGCCGAGTGTGCCACCGTTACACTTCGAAGGCATGCAGAAAGGCGGGAGAAAATAACCAAAATAATTGTAAAAGAAAATGAATTAAAATCGATTGGTGATGATGAAATATATTAATCACGTATATATTTTAATAATCTCTGTATATTTCTTCACTGAAATTCAATCAGATAGTAATACTTTCTTTTATATTACTTTCCTGCTTAAAGCAGTAAGCGCTCGAAAAAGAAATACAGAAAGAAAGACGACGGTTTTTGAAATTGAAAATTTTTTAAAGCTGAGTTTTGATGTTCTTTCCAGAGATCTCATTAAATGAGTTTGGGGATGGTAGAAATGATATTTGGATAAGAAGTGAAGTAAAATATTTGCATGATGTTTTTGTATATTAAATTATTTCATGGTTTTAAAATTTAAAAAAAATTATAAAATCTTTTTCAATGTGTTGGGCTCAGATGCGTTTTTAGACTGAGAGTTATTTTTTTTTATCCTCTTTGATAGTTGTAATTCGCGTTATGGTTTTTCCTCACAGTATACTAGCACTTCTGATGTTAGTTAAAATAAAGTAGCTTAAACATTTTATTGAATAGTTCAATAGCAATGCGCACAATAATCTTACGACAACTTCCGTACGTATTATTTTTGCAATAAACTCTTGTTTTCTCTTCATTAATCACTCTATGATTCCTGCTGATCTTTCTCTACGGACAGTGAAAGAGATAAAAAGGAGTTTAACCCTAGCCTGGCTATATATAAGCTAAACTGGATGGACACCACATTTTAAAGACTGAGGTAGTTTCCAGTGAATTATTCCCACCGGTCCACCTACTAAAACCTTTATTTCGAATAAAAGCTAAACAATGATTCATAAAATTTCTAAATTAGAATCCTGTCTTGACCTTGACTATTAAGATGTTAACTCAACCAAATTTCTTTACCTTTTATTTTATTAAGAGGCTGGTTCTAGATTTGTTAGTTACATAACCTACATTCAAAGAATTAAGCTATTATGAACTGGAAACTTATCTCTTATCTATTCTTTTGCTGATAATAATATAGCTGTAATATTATTAATATATTTCAAAACAATATTTCAAAAGAAAAGCTTCTTAATTAATAATTCTATTAGTAGTTCAAAGAACATATATTATTTTCTATAGCACAGTGAAGCAAAACAAGTCTTTTATGTAAATTATTATTCCCATGATCTATCTATATATCATTTTACAAGTAAGACCCTTATAGAATCATTTAATGAAGTTGTTTTCTAAAGCTCTTATCTGAAGCAATATGAACTGTATCAAATATAGTAGACAATTGAAATAGACTATTGAATTACGGCAAAGCCTCGAGGGCTATCTGCCTAAGCAGATGGATGCCTTCGTGGAGGACGTTCTAAAGGAAACTGGCTCGTATACACGTTACCACATGGAGAAAACCACGAAAATACCCATGCAGCCAGCCTGTTAGCGGAATTCGAACCTCGGACCGAACTACCAGTGTTCAGCGACTTTACCGCTCGCCCACTGGTGGGCCCAGAGAATTGAAATAAATACCCTGCAAAGCATTTCTTAAAAATGTTAGTAGCCCAATGAAAAATGATTTAGAACACGAGCACTAAAAATTGACCATGTGAATTCATAACATCTATTTTTTACTTCCTTCTACGAAGTAAAGGATGTATAGTAATCCCAAAAATCTTCGGATATCATATTTCAATGAAAATATCCATTTTGACGGCTGTCGAAGGCAATTTAACGATGTTTTTGCGTGACATCTATACCTAAGGACAGAATAAAGGACTCTTTTTCCCAAAATGGATTACAAAAAGGATTTAAAATGGATTCAGAAGAGATTATTTATGGCGTCTGTACATACGTACGTATGTATGTATCTTGCATAACTCAGAAACGAGTAGCATCAAAATGTTGAAATTTTGTATACGGGACTGTTAGAACACATAATAGTGCACCTCCCTTCTTGGTTGCAATCAGCTGCCCTAAAAGTATATATATATATTTATTCTAGCAGAAAGAAGTCTTGAATTCAGGTATGTTTTTCATTTCATCTTTTCGTAGTTCTTAATTTTTAGTGATAAAGTAACCCAATATGAACCTTTTATTCTCTTTCTAAAACGTAATTGCTGTTACTGCCTTTTTAAAGTTATCACTCTTCAGACTAAGAAGGTTCACCCATAAAGTTTGTGAATATGTTGACTAATAGCAATTTCGCTATTTATTTTGATGCTGTAAATTTGCCTTACCAGGCTTCTTGTATAGTTTTTTCAGGACAAATTAAGTATTTCTCATATACTTGTTAACAGTGGACGCGTCGGGAAATGAAACAGGGAGATTGAAACTTGGATATAATTAATATCTGGACTTTTTTTAATAAAGAATTCGTTGGCTATGTCCATTCATTGAATCTCGGTATGCATTTCCCTTGAAACGTCTATGGCGATATTCGAATTAGGCTAATTATTCCATTTACCGCTGTTTGTAGTAGTTATTTTTTTTAATATGATGTTTTTCTAATTTTTTCTAATATGTTTTGAGATAGCTTACACTTTATTCTACATTCATGTTACCTTTTAAGTTTGAATCAAGTTAAGCTTTCATATTTTTCTATTTTTCTTCATTAGTACTTCATACATATTTGTTTTTACATTTTGAAATTACAAGTGGATCTTTACTATGTGTTTATACTATTTTGCAAAAGACCGAAGTATCAATTGAGCACAATGGATTTAGTTTGAAGAATTTACTTTTTAATTTTATTTAAAATTTTCAGCTCAATGCGCAAAATTCTTGACCTCACAGGTCCTTTTAAGTTTAGTTAGTTTTCCTTTCTTACATTATATATATATATGTAATGAAACTGCGGTTCGAAGACACGAGAATGAAAGATTTGATTATGAATGCGGCACAAACTTGCATTAAAAGTTTCGGTGAAACAGAACTTTTTCCATGCTTCACTGTGAACATAGGATGACAAACCCGAGTAGATTTCTTAATAATTAAAACTAGCCAAAAATGTAATATTAGCACAAACTGGCCAAAACATGTAGTATTAGCACAATTTTGGAAGCACTGAATGTAAGAACGTTGAGATGCAGATGGGTAGGAATGTTGATTGCGTGGATACTTGATGCTTAGAGCGTCCATCCATTTTGAAGACGAAGTCGAACTGGATTAAATTCCTTTTTTTATTTAAATTTACATTTTGTGGCCAGAATTACTTGGCACTCTACTCGTGCCTATTAAAGAACATTTACAATTTTTAATATTTTTGGCATAGAAGCGAATATAGCATCTCATACACAATTGCAGTAAAGCATCTGGCGAAGAAGAAAGCACAAGCAAAAGTGACG
The DNA here is from genome assembly GCF_044657685.1 of Stegodyphus dumicola. Classification (NCBI taxonomy): domain Eukaryota; kingdom Metazoa; phylum Arthropoda; class Arachnida; order Araneae; family Eresidae; genus Stegodyphus; species Stegodyphus dumicola. The sequence continues at coordinate 26,625,814 of NC_140776.1, read as the reverse complement.
CAACAGTTCATAGAAAGGAGGGAGGGAGTCAAAAGTTTCTTTTTTTAGTTTTAGTTTTCAATTTGGTGATTGGTCAAGAGGCATCTGCATTAAGGGTTACCTAAGATCGCATGATTAATTTGAATGACGCAGTTTAGAATTACTCGTACAGCGCTATTTTTAGGACAGATAGATGAAGTTCCCAAATGAAATAAAAAATAAAATAGGTTATAGTGAATTAAATTTAGAAATTTGCTTTCATTTTTTTATCTTACACACATATATATATATATAAGTTATATACCAATATATATATAAATATATATATATATATATATACATTCAAAATATATAGAGGAAATATAGTAAAATTTAACATATAAAACTTTTACAAATTTTGCGTTGTGAAGTAACAATGAAAACCCAGTTAAAGAAGAAGCTATAATCCAGTGTATAAATAGTAAATAATTAAAACAAACGAATAAAGTTAATCTCAAACATTTATTTAGAATAAAATATTAGACTTGTTATAAAAAGTTGCATTGTAATGGCCATCTTCTAAGTTGGCAAGGTAGGTAGGTAATAACGTTAACTATACCAAAATAAGAACACATCTGCCTAAATTATTTATAATTCGTCAAAAGTGGGATGTTGAACAGTAGATAAAAGTTTTATGCTGGAGTTTTATATATATACTCAGTTTGTTATTCGGCTTTTAGAGATTCAGCAATTTTTGGTCTTACATGCTGGTAAATTGTGTATTTTTGCTTTAAAAATGATTGAATTATGTTGTTCTTATCTTCCGGCTAAGGTTTTTATGCCTTTAGGAAATGTACATGCAATAGCTGTAGAATTATCAACAATTTAAAAGTTGTTTAAGTGTGGCTAAGCCTAATTTTTTACCATAGCAGCCATATTTGTTTGCATTTGAAACGTAGCACTGATTATTCGAACTTATTGAATATTTAATTAAATCTGTTTCTGCACCTTAAGTATCTTTTTGCCGAGTGGGACCAAAAGTAAACATTCAGGTTTGTGCACAGAAAAATCTGCCTTCTTGCCCGCTGACAGAATTGCTTGTTTTTGCCTAGAAACTCTAATTTTAATTGCAAAAATTAAAAACAAAAATTTTCAACTTTATTTGGTGTTTTATATTTTTCTACATTTTTCAATTTTTAATAAAGATATTTTTAGATTTCTAAGCATTTTTACCTTGTCGCGAAGTGAGAACTGAATTAACTAAATGAGAAAGCACCTCTAATGAAATTCAATTAAATGAAATGCAGCAAAAAATTCGTATAATTTAATATTCCGTAGAAGGAAGCTATGTGGTATGCACATCAGATTTTTTACTTTTGTCGAATCGATGATTATATTTTCGGAAGAATTACGTTTCATATTGAATATGAAAGCTATTTCTGAATTATTTTCTCAGATATTAAGCATTTAATATTAGTTCCTTGGCAAGCAGGGCATTTCAAACGACTACTTGAAGGAAATTATTCGAGAAAGGAAACGAAAATCAGAAACGTATCTCTAAAAGTTTTGAGTGGAAGAAGGTAGAGGAGAATAGACACTTTTGGAAGAAATGTCTTACGAGATATCATTGAGAGATTGCTAGGATGAACCTTGAGAGTAAAAATTTATGAGAAAAAGTGTAGAAACGTATTCTTGAAACCTGGCATGAAAATATATCCAGCTCAATTTGTTTCCTTTCCTTCAGAGGCAGGAATTTTTCTGGGTTTCTTTTTTTTTAATACAGTATCAATACGAGTTCCAAAGATTGAATTCTTCAATTTACACCATCTTCTTTTATATTTTTGGTAACTCTGAACTATGGATATGATTCTATTTCAGATCTCGGTTCTGAAGTGCGTACTTTACTTCAAGAAGTGAATCGGTGAATTGATTTACAGAAGTAAACTTTTTGAAGGAACTTGTATTAAACTTGCATTTATCGAAAGCTAACTAAAAATTTCAAACGGCTTATCTGCTATTCTTCTGTTCTTAGATATATCTTACTATATATATTAAAAAACTAGCCTTTTCTTAATGAGTTACAATCAAATCAAATTGTATTTATGATAATAGTACTTAATATTAACTGAAATTTATACAAGTATGAAAATGCTAAAGTTAATGAAAATAAGATTTAAAACCTCAATAATTCTCTTAGGATTTTTTACTTCATCTTAAAGCCGTAATAATTTTCTTTTGTAAAGTAATTGTTAAAAAAATAAAAACGTAGAAAATAAAATTACGCTCAAAGGGGAGTAGTTCATTTAACGTTTTATGTGTTACCTTTGTTTACTAAATATCATGTTTTTCGCACTTAAATTATACAGTTAAATTCAACAGCGGTAATACATAAGAGAAAACTCGCGCATTAACTAACCGAAGATGCACGCTATGTTAATATTAATGGAACGCTTTGAAATCGTTGAATTTGTTAATCGAAATATCGATACAATTTTACAAAATATGAAATCGATAATAAAAGAAATTCCGAATTTGGGCTCATAGATGCTCATATTCGAGTGGAGTACTATGTTATTTAAAATTTGATGTCTGTAGGTACCGTTGTTTTTTCACAATGCGAGAAACCTACATTCATTCAGATTCTTTAATATTTAATTTTTAAAAATTATTATTTTATTTTTTATTAGAATATTTAATTTTTAAAAATTATTATTTTATTTTTTATTAGAATATTTAATTTAAAAATTTTTTTTAATTATTTAATTTTTTTAAATATAATGCAGGGCTCTAATATTCAGTGGAAAAAATTTGAAATTGATACAGACTTCTGTGGCAACAATGTGAAAAGTGATTCAGACTTTTATAGAGAACCAACGCAAAATGCCTGTACGAAATTAATACTCCTTCTGAACTAAAGCTCCTTTGGGCTAAAAAAATTATAAAACTTTTCTTTTCAGTAAGAAATAACCCTTATTAAAGGAAGAAAGTAAGATGTGTCCTTATTATGCAATGTATTCTTTTATATTACAGTAGAGTAAATCGGACATTCCTTTGAGAATTTATTACTAAATTTAATTCATTACTAATTTCTAAATCTTTTACCAAATAGAGTTTTAATAAATTCATTTCATAAAATATCTTCCAGGGCCGGACATAGGATGATTCAAAGCTATTTGGCAGAAATCTAAAAATAGATAGAGAGGGCCGAAATAAATAGGTTTTTAGTGGAATGTGTACGGAGGGAAAATAGCGTTTTCAGACTTTCCAGAAATCTGTTGATAAAAGCGTTTTGCTGGCGTAAACTGTCATTCCCTCTCCGGAATTCTGGCAATTTAAATTTCTACACGAACGCGGAACTCGCCGACATCCATTTTACGTATGGGTCTGTGGGTAGAAACGAAACATTTGCTTATAAGAGGTGCCTGCGACTCATACTGTCAACCTCCATCGATTAGCTGTTTCGTTTTAGTCCCAGCTCTCAGATAAAACACGTGTCGGTAAACTTCGCTTTCGTGTAGCGATCCATAACGCTCGAAATTCCCACGGAGATTCTAGATCTACGCTTCTATATATCTCTCAGTAGCACTCTGTACACATCAACGGCCCATTTCCGTACATTCACTCATTACAAAATCTGCTTATATCGGTCTCATCTAACTGTCTTTACATTTTTACCAGCCACCCAAACGGTATAGTGGTTAACGTGCCGAACGGCTCGGGTTCGAATACCGGAGAAGGCATGGAAATGTGTAGTGTACGTGCGGCACGTGGGCGCTCTAAATATGCAGCGAGTCGAAAGTCCTCTCGAGAGGTTGGTTAGTAGAGCAATAGGGGTGGGTCCTCCCAGGGTGCTCTCCATCAAAATTGGGGGGGGGGAAGACTGAGTTAAATCGCACTATCGCCTGTAAGGTGCTCGAGGATGTTGCCAACGACAGGTGTAAACTTGTGCTCCTTGCCACGAGGCTTGGGCTGACTATAGGTCAGACAAGTGAGCATTAGCAACAACAACAACAATTTTAACCAGATATTTTTGAATCATCGTGCATGTACATTCACTTGTATTATCAGCTTCCGGAGCATTAATATAGCTTGGCAAAATAAATAGTTGTCATATTCTAATAAAACAGAAAATTTAATGGTGATTGCATTTGGATTAATTGAAAAGGTTTAAACATATCATGTACGGATTTAAGGAAAGAAGAATTCCACCCTGAATTTTTCTAAGAAAATTTGAATTCCTTTTCCTTCTTTTTTTAAAATTTATTTGAGGTTTTAAACCTTTCCTTAGCCAATCCTTTCAAAAGAACAATCCAGTCGGAAATTATTTGCCTCACTGTTTCCTTAATCGATCAAAGTATTGTGCTTTCAAAAACGTTAAAAATGTGTATATATCTTACATTTGTTTGCAATATTTTCAAATTGTGCACATTATTGTTTAAATAATGTTATACAAATAGAGCTTAGTCTTCAAAGTATCATTCGTTCTTTCAGATGAATTAGCAATAATACTATAATTTTACAAATTGCCATAATTGAACTTCAGAGTGGAAGATTTCCTTTCTTTCCGAACTCTCAAACATGTAATGCATACAAAATTGCATCACGAACAACTTCAATTTACTTAATCGTATATACGTATAATTTAGTGAAGATAGTTCTGCAATTAACTGGTTATCGGCGTATCATTAAAAAAATCTGTAGTATGTATCAGAGACAAACCCTTTCGGTTAAACATATTTGTATAACATTGTAATTATTAGTAAAGAAAACTATTTTATATCACAGCTAGGTTTCAATTGCTAATTTTAAAGAAATGTATCTCAACATTAATTAGACATCTAAAGCTTGGATCGTAGTTTTAAGGAAAGTTCGTAATTGGAGTTTTGTCTAAAGCTTGCATTTTAATTTGTTTTATCAGATATTTGTTAACAACGAGGCGCACAGATGTTATAGCATGCGATCGTTTTCCTTAGTATAATTAAGTGCGATCGTGTTTCTTAGTATAATTAAGAAATCTGCAAGGATAATCGAAATGACAAAAGTTTCAATTTAAGGCATGCTAATTATAGATATTTAGAATTAAGTTTATCTATTGATAATACATTTAAAAATCTTAAGAAAAGTTTGATTCTTTTCCTCTTTAGGGACAACCTTTTCGCTTAAAAGAGCTTTATTGAAAAGCGCATTGTTGTGAATAATTATTAAATTGTTTTTTCGTTTATTTTATTTTTCTATTAACTTCCTTGGTGCAAGCTTCTTTTCTTTATGATAGAAAGGTTGAGATTATTTTTGCAGAACTGATATCACTTTTGAAGTTTCGAAAGGTTTATGTTAATGATGAATTATGCTGAGAAGAAAGGAGTTCATTAGAAAGACTCACCTTAATTTGGGATTCAATAGCTGCTGCATTAAGAAAGCCATCTTCTTGAAAGCGCTTAGCTTCATATACTCGTACCTTTTGTCTGAGCTATGTATTTCGCCAAAGATATTTTTTATATAATAATTGAATCAAAAGATATAAAAAAGGTCTATGTGACAAAAGTTAAATTTTACAGCAACAACAAAAAACTACACATTCCTCAAAAGAACGTCAAAAGTATGAGACTGATGTAACTAGGATCCATGTAACTCAATATTTTTCTAAAATCTAGTTAGGTGGTTAACGTTAGTCTAAACAGTCGTCAGCGATGGCTGACTGACAGAAGACCCCGGTTTCGAACCCAGAAGAAGGCACAGATGTTTGAAAATGTCTGTACGGCGTAGGGGCACTCTAAATAGGGCGGCGAACCAGAAATCGTCTTGAGAGGTTGGTGGTAGGGGAAGAGGTTTGGGAGTCTCTCGTTCCCGTCCTCCGGGGTTCTCTTAATCGAAATTAGGGGCGGAACTGAGCAAAGTCGTACTGTCACCTGTGTGGTGCTCAACGCTCTCGCCAACAACAGGTGCAGTCTTGCACTCTATACTACGATGAATTTCATGGGTATAGTTCGACCGTCTTAAGCGCAACCCTGGTTCGCATTCTGCCAAAACACATAGACTCGTCCAAAAGGGGAGGTATTACTTGTTGCGACGTAAAAGGTCTTCTCTTCTCCGGAAAGAGCTATGCTGAAGGGAAATAAAGTCCCCATCCTTCCACACTTTTTTGAGAATAATTCGGTTCGAATGGCGCATACGTGTTTGCGCTTATGGTCGCCGATGAGGCGGTCGAACTATAATGAGTTTAAGGTAATAGTACTGACAAAAGTGATGGCATTAATGTCTTAAACGGATGGTGTCACTGGGCTAGAAATAAAGGAAAATTTCGGGGGATTTATCAAATGACTTACTGCTGAAAATTATTATAAAGCATACCAGAAAAGATTTAAAATTTTTGAGGTTAATACGCAAGATTTACTCCCACGAGTGACTAAATTTAAAAATTACTTTATCGCCAACAAAGAATTTGCAGTTTCACATCGGCTGTCAGATGGATGCATATTTGAGTCAATGATCAGATTAAAAAGCAGTGGATGAAAGCAAAACAAAAAGTGAAAGGGCGGATTTCAGGAAACTATCTGTTAACGCAAATACTTGGACAAAATATACAGTTTTCCATTTCCATGCAATCTAGTCGCGATTACCGAAATTTTTCAACCTGACACACTTGCAGAGTAATCTTCTAATTTCTGCAAGAAATGATTTTAAAACATTCAGCAAATCTATAAAATTTACTTTTCGAAAAGGTCTTCTTCTTTCCTAAACGGCTAGACTTCTCTTTAAAATCGAGTTTTTGCTTATTTCAAATGACTAAAACGTTCTTTTGAAATATTTACCTTAAATTAAGTAATTTAAAATTAGGATTTTAAGATTTTAATGTAACGGAAGTTCTTAACAGCGAAACGTTTTTGCTTCGAAATGAAGATTGTTTAATGGTTTCGACTGTATTTTGCAACTGGTTAACTTGCAGATGGGGTAGCGGACTTTCTTCTTCAACTCAAGCAATTTTTTATTTACTATCTTATTGGATAAAAACAGGACCTGGCATTAAGATATATTTAAATCTCGTTACGCTGAAAAACTCTAGTTTATTTTATCTAGTTTTAACCATTTCTATCTCATTATATTTCTTCTTATACGTATCTTCGTGTATTAAATTAATACACTGAAGAGCCAAAACATTATGACCACCTGCTCAATAACACGGTACGCGACCTTGGGCCTGCAAAACAGCTGCATCTCGCCTTGGCATGGATGCCGCATTTTCTTGGTAGATGACTGGAGACAAGTTGTACCAAATGTCTAAGCAGCGGGCACACAAAGTCAAGATACTCCGACATGGTAGTGTTTGAGCTCTGAGCTTCCGCTCAATGACATCCTAAATGTCTTCTATCAGGTTAAGATCCGGCGAGTTAGGGGGCAGGAATATTAACTTTAATTCATTCTTATGCTCTTCGAATCCCTCCAATACAATTCGAGCCTTGTGACATGGAAGTATTGTCCTACTGGAAGATTCCATTTCCAGTTGGGAGACAGATGCCATTTAAGGGTGCAACTGATCCGAAATTATGTTCGGATAGTCCGCAGCTTTGATGGTCTGTTCTAGCAGAACTCAGGGTCCCATAGCAACCCATGTGAATGCCTCTCAAAGCATAATACCGCCACCACCTGCAGTACAGGCTGTATACGACCTGCAGTACAGGCTGTACATGACCAGCAGTACAGGCTGGAGCATGTGTTCATCTGGAAAACGGAGTACTCTGGCACGACCATCTTCGTTATGAATGAGAAATCGTGATTCATCCGACCAGGTAATTATCTGTCACTTATCCATGTTCCACTCTCGATGTTCCCGGCCCTACTGTAGTCGTAGTTGACAATGTCACTTGGTCAACAGAGGTTCACGAATGGGACGTCTGTCACTCAGACCCATATCCAACAGCGTTCGCTGAATTGTGTGTTCTGAAACATTTACACTTGGACCTGCCTTGCATTGGGCTGTCAGCGTAGCCACTGCCCGGCGCCAAGTTGCTGTACCAAGCGAGAAATTCTCAAACACCGGCATTTATCCACTCTGCATAAATACTAACGACGGCAGATCGTGAACAACTTAGTCGCGCAGTTTTGGAGATACTGTTTCTGAGTCTTCGGGCTATTACAATCTGCCCTCTATCAAATTATCTTCGATCAGCAGCCTTTCCCATCAGTGGGCAAGAATGCTTCCTTACCTTCTCCAGCAGCAGTTAAATACAATTCCTGCTTAATCATTTGCACTTCTCGTCATCCAGACGGGTTAATTGAAAAAATATGGGGATGGTCAGAAAGTTTTGGCTCAGCAGTGTAGTATCAAAGATTTTCGAGATAGGAAAGGATTCATCAATATCGGTCGCTTTCACGTTTCTTTCGCGACCATTCCTACGTTTGCAGATCACGCTAATGTTTCCGCCAGCTGAAGAGTGTTTATAGCGCAAGTTTGAAAGAAATAGCAAGTCTGACCTGCATAAAAGTGATGGGAATGAATTCAGTGCAGAAATGATCTCTAAAGAAGAATACAAGAGCAATAGCAAAAGGCAATCTGGATTCCATTGTTTTACTACATCAAAGCACTCAGGAGAAGCCATCGTAGAGAACTATCCAAAGAAACCTCTCACGTATTTTGATATACATGAGCAAAATCATTAAAACTCATACATCCAGTCCCCAATATCGTCTGAAATTGTCGACTGGTTGCCGGATTGGCAGAAATATAAATTATGGTAAGCGATGAAGATAAGAAGAAAATAGAAAGTTAACAGTCAGATGCATGGCTTGTTCAGAAAAGTGCTTTGCTGATATTGCCTTTGATCATGAGCTGCTTCATAATAGTCCTAACATAAAATGATAACTCATCTTTCTTATTTTATTGCTCATCTACCCAAAATTGTCAAATTTCTAGATCTGATTTCATGAATGCGATTAAATTGTGTCAAAGCTTCGTTTATAAAATTAAGAACTTCATTTGTTTGGATCAGTAATTAATCTCAACAGAATTAATTACAAACGAAATGTGTAGACATATGCTTGAACACGGAATTGAAAATTTTAATTAAATTAATTTTGAGAAAAAACGGGAAATAATATTAAAAGTCAAAACAAAAGTGGAATTAATTTCGAAAGATATATCGTTTAGTCTAAGAATTAAAAGAAACATTCCTGAATAGGCTAAGAATTAAAAGAAACGTTCCTGCTTTAGAATTTTCAGTCTGGGAATACGCAGAACGTTTTTTTTAGTTAATCTTATTAATGAATTGAGTGCCAAAAAGAATGTATTAGTGATTTAATTACATTTTTACTTCGGTGGCTGAATTTATTAAAACGAATGAAAAATAATGAAAATAAGATAATTTTCCTGCAGATATGAGAAACCTTTATTTAAATATAATTTAGCATAAAAGAGCATTTTGAAACTTAATATTTTAAAGTAGTGCAAGATTCATGCTTTAAATGCTAATACAAGTAAACGATACAAAATGCATTGCTTTGAAAATGTTTGAACTGCTCGATTTTTGTTCTAAAATTTCAGGTAAGCGTTGAGCTGTAGAACTGAAATTAAGTAGAACTGAAATTAAAGGAACTGCGTTAAATAATATTTTTATGGCGACGATGTGTTAAAATTTTTAACATTACCTCGCCATCAGAATAAGCTTTTGATATTTAAATTTGATTTCAACTGCTTTGAAATAACAACAAGAATTTTAAAACTCTTTTTCTATTCATAAGTAATTTATGACCTAAATTTGGAAATGAATTTCCCTTCTGCTGTTATGACTTCAGCAGAAGAAATGAAGTTCTTAAATAAGCATTTAAACTCTGATAAAATTATTTTGCGATGATGCAATAGAATGCTGTGCATGATCACACAGTGTTATCCAAAAGCATTTATATTGATTCATGACGATAATTAAATGTGCAAGCTTTCTGCTTAAAATGATAATACCTTTGAACAATTTTAAAAATCTAGATCCTTATTGCGAAGGAAAAAGTAAATATTATAAAAGGAGAAAGTTGCGTAATTCATCTTAAAATATTAACCTAAGTATTAAGCTCTGTTAGTAAGTACTGCGTCTTTAAATTAAGATATAAGTTTATATACGTATTAACGTTTTAGATGCCATAAATTCTAACTGATTAATTACTTCAGTAGTTGATTAAACGCCATCTGGAGTTGACAGAAGCGATTTACCCATAACCAATACTTGATAATCGTGGAAGGTACGGGACAGGAATTTATGCTTGATGCGCTAAAAATAAGTAGCTCATATTAATCCTCAAGTGCTATCCTTAAGTGCCGAAAAAAATATTGCATAACTGTGAACCACAGTATAGTAGCAAGATATTAATAGGCAGTTTTTACGGTTAAATTCAACATCCTCTTTATGGAGCTCAAGCTTGGACATTAAATTCGAAAACACTGATAATTCCTATTGTTTAAATATACACTTTATTCTCTGATCTTTTAAATGCGCCAACAATGAGATGCGATAAACATAACTTAAGTACACTTATACGCCGCAAATAGCTGAAAAGTAATAAAGATTGCAATGATAATATTTACATTTCCAAGATAATATTATGTACCACAAAAAGCTGAAAAGTAATAGGGATCAGAATAGAGATTAGTAATGGAGATTAGAGTAGATATTAGTAATAGAGATTAGAATAGAGATTAGAATAGAGATTAGTAATAGAGATTAGTAATAGAGATTATTAATAGAGATTAGAATGATAATACTTATGTTTCCGTACATAGGACAAAAGCTCCCTTCTGCGAGTGCTGAAAATTCATTCCTATAACCCACCAAATAATTAGCTGTAAATTAATCACCGAAAGCTACAAAAAATTTCTGCCTTGTACTAAAAATGTTATGAAGGAAATATCACGTATTAATCTCAAAAGTGTAAAATAATGGAAAGCTGTATTGTGCATTGTTGTAAGTATTTAAACTGTGATATAATAATAAAAGCTATTTAAGTAAATCTCGTGTGAGGAAACATAGTTCTATTCACTGTGAAATATTCTTATTTAGCCCCTTCTATGTTTCAGTATGAGCATATTATGAGAAGTGAGTGAGTGCATCGCTAAGATGGCTTCCGACCACGGAGTGAACCAAAAGGAAGTGTACACCATCCTGCGCCACACCGGGGAAGTCTCCGAAATTAATATTATGTACTAATGGCAGTTTCAATATTTTACGAAGTTTTTCTTGACCAAAATTAGTTCCTATTAATAATCGATCTGAGTACCTGAAACAATAGCTCAGACTTAAACTTCTTGCTGAATGAAAACAAGCCTTCCTGTTCTATGATAATCTTACCAGTATTTTGGATTATTTAGTTTGATAACTGCAGATTCCAAGCATTATCCTGATTATCTGCTTTAAATTCTGATCATTTCAAATATAATATTATTTACGGTGGTTTCTTATTACGCAGTGTCTTGAGATTTTCTCTATATTATCAGGACTGCTCTATCTTTGAGTGTGTTGGACGTCGACGTTGCACAGGCAAAGTCCTTTGGTTTCTAAAAGTGCCAAATTCTTATATTAACGCAATGAGAGTAATAATGGTACATGCCACCTTCCTCTCCGCACTCGCAGAAGAGATATATAAGTCTGAATTTGTTGAGGTATACTGCGAATGGCTCCCAAGACCTGTCAGGAATTGTGTTAAGCTGGCACTGTGGTTTTTGATTTCCATGTTAATTTTTGGCAATAAGCGAAATGCCGTTCGTCCTACCTCTGCCTTTGCCCATATACTTTACTAGATTTGTAGTAGAACAAAGTTGCCCAAGTTTTCTTGTTTGTTGCGAAAGTTGACCAAAGACTGAAGTTTTGTTGCAGACGAAAGCTTACCAAAGTTGTTCTTTTAATGCGAGTCAAAGAAAGTTTAGTTTGTCGTTCTAGTAAAACCGTGCCATTAGCTGCCTGCTTGGAAAGAAGGTCAGCGCCTTCATTACCTTGAATCCTTGTATGAATGGGAACCCATTTTAGTGTGGGTCTTTATGAGATAGGTATTGCCAGAATCAAGAAAAGTAGAAAACCAACAGAAACAATGCTGATAACTTTTTCTCGACAAGATGAAATTTCATGCTATGACTCCCCCGAGTCAGAACAGACAAGGAAGCGTTTCATAGCGATTTTTCGAAGAACAATATTTTTGGAAGAAGATTATCTTGCAGAAGAGAAGAAAATCTCCCTTCTGCGAGGTCTGGAAACGGTTCTTAACAGTAACCTCGCCCCATAGCACAATTAGAGCAATAAAGGTTTGGCGTAAATGAAAATCTAGTGCTGCTTGTAAGATTTGGAACGTTAGAACATTTTTAATTTCTACGGTAGAAATCTAAAGAATTGTCATTTTGATTCTGCAGGGAATTTTCATGTCGAACCGTAAACTACAACTAATTATACTTCAATATATATATGAAACTCCGCAAAAGTGCACAGACGTTCTGAAAAAGAAGTAAATCAGGTTTTACATTAAAAGCAGGATTTCTCTTGAATATGCAGAATGTTTTCGAATTATTGTTAAATGAAAAAAATCATAATTTTATTACATAAATATTGCCTTCGTCTCCCCTTCCAAAAAAGCTCTGTTCTTCCTAAGTTGTTGAGTCTAGGAATGTAATGAAAACAATCTTTACAATAAAGCTTGTTTTCTTCTATGTTATTTGGGTTTAACAATAATTTAAATGCGAATGTTAGTAATTATTTTCTAAATTCGCTTTCTGTGAAAGGAACGGCTATTGCATGGATATTTTTGAAGGTTTCTTAAGTATAACTTAAATATTGGCAGAATTCTTTAGAAAATTCTTCACTAGGATGCTTCTCCTAAGCTACACAATGCTCAAATTCTGTAACTACATACAGTTGTAGAGTTATTAAGTTATTTCGCAGCAGGAGGCATGAAAAATGAGCAATGGCCTCAAAGGGACTGGAACCTTGGAACTTTCGAATACATGCTGAGTAGACTGACTATTACACCCCGAAGGCATGCTAAGTAGGCGGGAGAAATACCTTACACACTCTAATAAATGGTAAAGGCTTGAAATGAAAGAAGGAGAGAAACTCAGTATCATTTGAATAAATATTAATAATAGTCACATACATTTCTGATAATGCCTCAACAATTAATTAAGATATGTTGAAACGACTTATAATTTTTCGCTGATATTTAATTTTAATACTTTTTAATTTTAGAAGTACTCTTTAAATGGAAAAGCATAATGAGATATATGAACTCAAAATTCTTTTATTTTAATTAACAGTTTTTTAAAATGTGTAAGCGACATTTTAGGATTTCAGATTTAATATTTTCAAAGATACTTTCTTTTTGGAAAATACTTGAGAAAGTAATCCATACTTATTTTTCTTTCAATTTTTTATTGTTAAATCTGTTAAAAACTCATTTAGGGCTGCAGATATTTAATTATTCATGCAGCTTAGTGAAAGAGATCTGATAAAGGTTTTCTCTGTTCTTCTTTTTTTAATGATTTACCATTACGTGCAAAGAAATGCCTTTTATTTTCCTTCTTTTTTTGAATTCTTCCTATCTTTTAAAATTTCCATTCTGACAGTGACTTTCTTTGTATGATATGTTAGAGTTCATTTCACTTGTCAGACAAAAAAATGTTTTTCCCCACCGAAGTTGTCTGACTTTTTCCTTCCCTTACCAGTCTTATCTCATGGGAAAATTTCATTAAATACAGGGCAGCCTGTTCCTTTTCTGACAACGTGGTAATGTCAGCCATGGCTTTAAAAGTAAAAATCCGCAAAGCCTTTATTGTCTCGTGATGGGAGCAGGATGTCGTAAGACAGGCAATGCTGGGCTATTTTTTTACGTCGAATGCGATAGTAAAAGGCAGGAATTCAGTGACTTTCAACAAATAAATGTCTTCAATTGTCTGTCTTTTGGAAAATTCTGTTATTGATCAAAGAACAGAACATTAACATTGGACAAAATGAATAAAATGAAAGACTTTTATAAAACCACATCAATAAAATTAACATTATTTTCTGACTGAAGTTCCATTCGAGTTTTAATTACAGTGGGGATTTTCAACTCCATCGATACTTAAGAAAAGCAGTGTTGCGAATTTTGCATTCGTAACACTGTAAATTCCCATCTTCGTACGACTTTAATTAGCAGAGTTATTAATTAAAAACGCTTTTCGAACGATAAATTCACTTCCTTTGTTGGGTTTTTCCCTATTAAAGGGATTTGGCTACGCGCCAGTTTCTTTTTTCACAAATATCTATGACACGGCGCTTAGTTGAATTTCGAGACAAATATCCCCTGATTCCAAAAATTCGTCGGAATCCATTGATACCATTCCTATATTCGTACGACTTTAATCAGCTGAGATATTAATTAAAAACTCTGAAAACGCTAATTTGAATGAAACACAATAGCGACTTTAGGGTTTTTTTCCCGTATTGGCTTCCCGAAAGACGTAGGGATTTGGCACCGTCCCAATGTGTTAAAAATTATATACCGCATTAGGGATTTTTGTTTTTTAATTTTTTTTTAGCAATGAATTGTTCTAGCATAGAAAATTATTTGTTATTTGACTTTTTCACCAGGCAGCTGCAGTCCGCTCATCTGGTGGGCTTGCCCGATAGTTATAATTAGAAATGTTTCATTTTCCCAGTGCGTGACAAATTTTAAGAAAGTTACGCCGGAAAAGTAAAAATGCAAGAGCACGTGCATTTAACATTGAATAATAGTCAATTTCTATAATTGATATTTAATTTGAATAAATGTAATTGACTACTATGTTAGCTGTAGCCGTAATTCTACTGTTTTTGCTTTCCAGAAATTTCTAGCACTGCTTCGTTCGGCCAATTTAATCATCTATAAAAAGCCACAGGGAAACATCTCAGTTCAGTTGATTAGTTAGCTGCTGTTATTTATTGTTGATCGGATTAGCTTTCTCTGCGCTGTGAGTTACGTTCTATTTAACGTTTTAGTAGTTTAAAGTACACCTACTGATTATATTGCGTAATATTGTGCGAATATCTCTGAGGAATGCAGCGTTCTGTTATATTTCCTTTGATAAGAATAAATTTTATTAACCTTTTATCGGACTTGTGCATTTAATCTACTACAAAGCTGCACGTAATAAATTTGATTTTTTTTGAGAACATCAGGATATTAGCCGTACATTTAATATATTACTTATCTTTAAATTTATTATCTTAGGTTGAAAGAAATTAAAGAAAAGATAAAGACACAAAAGGGGCTTTTTTTAACTGGCTTTAACTCCTTCCTAAAATTTTAAATGTTAAAGAATGAGTTAACTGCCTTTAACTCATTCTTTAACTTTTAAAATTTATAATAATTATTGGCTCCTGTAAGAACAAGCGGTGCCGTCTACTAATTTTTATCTTAATCAAATAGAAGGTCCTTTGTCCCTGTCTCTGAGATACTTAAAATACGTAAAGATAATTCGTTTTAGTCTTAAGAGTTTTCGTACATTTGTTGTTATCAAAGAACATGAAACTTTACAGATTTAAAAATACAAAATATAACATTATTATTTGGTACTGAAAAATTCCGATTACAAGTAATCTCCAGAACCGATAGCATTGCTTAACATACTGTTGCAAAATGCCCATCTGCGGTAAGAAAGCTTCTCCACAAAGCGGGTTTAGGGTTGCCAGAGAGACGCAGAGAAAGGCAGAGTTGCCAGATTTGGCGCGAAATCACTCATTCGGCGACATGCCATAGACGAAGCAAGAACAATGTAGAACGCATTCTTAGCGTTTTTCCCCGGGAATGTTCTCGAATGTAGGTTAAAAGCTATATATGCCCTGACTGTACGCGGAGAGAGTAGCATCTTGGGTTCAGGAGCAGAGTCGTAGAGTTCGGACATTAGCTTGACAGCTGTACTTTAGGGCTTTGCCGTAAAGCTGTCTTCACCGTTGATGCCTGAAGTCTGTGTTGCTGATTCTTTCAGAGTGTTTATCGTAGTTTTTCGACGAGTGTAAAGGTGTCTTTGGAATTCTTCTGTGTAATACTGGAGAATAAATTATATTATGGTTCTTCATAAAGTGTTATCACCAGTTACTCCAAATCCTCGAATCCGTAGATCGCAACAGTTCATATTTACAAACTCGCGAAATCAAATTTTCTTAATTAAAAATTTATAAAGTTTACATACTATATAAAGGAATATGTAATTTAGTTTAAGTTCTTAAATTCCTAAATGAAAAAATATACCTCCTGAAGATAAATTTCTCTACTCAGAATAATCAGTATTAATAAGTAAAGTTGCTAGGCTGGCTGATAGTTTACACCTGATAAGTGAAAATCTCACTGTTAATTATCCAAAAATAAAGAGAAAACCCAGGGAACACAGAAGGCTTTATTAAGTAAGATTTATTTCCGTTGAATTATATCTGAGAAATGGTTCTCTAAAATCGTAAAGAAATAATCCATCTGGATTAATAGAAACAGAGCTGGGAGTAATTTAATTGTCTGCAGTTATTAAAAGGAAAATTTGAAGAATTCGTAGCTGCTCTGGTAAACTCACGGTTTCCAGAAAATATTACACTAGCATAGGGAAGCAACAAAATTTTCAGATGCTGGGTTTGACCAGACAGAAAAATATGAATCTTAAAACTGCTATAATTTTTGTGCTAAAAATGTGTAAAAAGATGATATTTTCATATTAAATTTTAGTAGCCATAAAAAATGGGAAGAAAAAAGAGAGAAATTAAAAACACTTTCATGTAATATTGGAATTACATCTTGCAATGTTCATAAGAACTTATAGAAAAAACGCAAGGCATTCAGTGTGAAAAAAATTTGATTAAAAAAATTGAATCAATTATCCAGAGATATTCGATTACATATGCTGGGTCTAATTTTCTAACAGCATCAAAAGGAATCAAGTAAGAGAATTTTTTATGAGGTAAAGACATCCAAGTTCAAAATATGTCAGCACCAGAAATATAATTTGGATTTAAAGAAAGAAAAAATTAATTACAGGAGATGTCCCTTCTGCTAGTTGACATTCTGACATTTTATAATTAGATGTAAGAAGAAAAGGCATTACTGAGGAAAAAAATTTAAATTTCCTTTGTGAAAGACGAAGGAAAATACGAGATCCCTACAGAATGTTTTACAGCAATTCAAATATTGAAATATTAATTCTCCACCAGGTACTTTTATAACTTCAAATTAAATATTAAAGAAATATGCGCATTTAAAAGTATACAATGAACCAAGACAATTTTTCTAAAATGTGTACTGCCAACCGCCTGAAATAAGTATTATAAAAAAGAAACAAGGATTATAAAAAATTAAAATCAATTCATACTTAGGTCAACAAAGAACATTTTTATTCCAGTTACTTTTTATTATTTATTTTAGTCTATAATTTCTCATACTATCCATCTCTTGTAATGCTTCATTATTTCAAGGAACCTTTCCAGTGAGCTTCGAGCAGTCCAGTTCTTCAATTAATATTCCATCATATGATTTCACACGACTCAAAGCGACATATGCTTGACCTGCTGCGAAGAGTTTTCGTAGGAAGCTTTTCTTGGCGCTTATGTTTTTCTTTCTCTAATCGTCGCTTGTTGAGTTGTAGTTTCTTTTCACTTTCTTTTCGCATTCTATGTTTGTGAAGCAAGGGATATTTTAAAGGGTTATATTTTAAACATATATTTCTATTCCTTTAATATAGAAATAGGAGGAGAATTTTCGCTACATGATGGGACATTACATCCGCTTCATCCAACTCTATAAAACTACAATTCTCCAACTCCAACTACCGCTGATATACCCCAATTGTCGTGCAAGTAATGCAGGACATGTTCCGGCTGTCTTGAAGTGGTGTTTCACTGTGGGCCTGGAGGTAGACTGATACCTGAGTCCAAGATGAACTGTCGAAAGTGTAGATGGGGAAGTGACCATGGTCATGTAAGCAAGTATTGTGTAGCGTTGCGCGCCTCCAACCTGCACGCAACCAAGAGGTGACTGTTGAGACTGGATAAAAGACAGAGTCTTGTTAAGGGTTTAAGTCCCTTTTTATTCAACGTAATAAATTACAAGTGCGTGCTCTTTACGCTCACAAACTGCGCCAACTCGGCGGTCAAATAAAAATAATAACCTGAAAAGAAACTAAAGACAAGACTCTAACTACGAGGCTCTCTAAAAGTAACTAACCTCACCGCGTTTTACAATACCGCTGCTAATTCAGCAAACTTGAAGATCACGTTGAACGATTAACAATACTTCCAGGCAAGCACACAGGCCGAAACGCGGGGTTCTTCAATTTCTGGTTAACTACCTCCGCGCTCGTGAAGTAAGAACAGCACACCTTGAACTCGTTTCCTTTCTATTTATTTCAGAATACTTCCGCTGATAATTTGAATCCTTGCGCGTTCTACTAAAATTTACATACTCTGGCATTGGCAGTTCCAGGGGAAAAGTAAGGCTTGACAGGAAAGGTAGTTTAAACTTAAAATAAATGTTAGTTAAAATAAATATAAACCCTACATTTGCCGCTGCCAGAATTTGGAAAACTTGGAAGCAGGTCCTACAAACGACCTGTTGTAAGTTTCTATAATTCTGAACTAACTCCCGAGAACCTCGTTTACACAAAAAAAAATCTTATGTAACAAATTGTATTCTAAAATTCTGTGTATACGTATAACTCTCTCTTCTTACAGCAACTTTTCCTGGACTTCATCAATTAATCTTGGTCTTTTCCTTCCAGCATCTGGAAGGAATAAGTATCAGTATCTTTCTAAATACATTATAATTTACACTTTCTTGACACAATAAATTTTTGTTTTTAAACGATTCGTTTTCCTTAGTTATTGCTTAATTCACATTCATTCAATTTTTCAAGCATTAATTTAACTTTACCCTGGCTCTCCACCATGTGTGGTGTCAAACGGGAATATACGTGTTTTAGTCTTACAACACTTCCCCTAACCACCATGATTTGTTAGAATTCAACGACCAAATAGACACACCTTACTCGACATTCTACAACTCAATGAGGTACTTTAACATTCTTAAAAATTCAAGTGTAGGTGGAGAACCCTACAAAACACATTCATTCTAACTTCCCCCTCATTCATCTTTAAACATGCAGGTTTTCGCTCTAAAGCATGACTTTATCTACAGTTTAATACTTAAATTTTGAATTCATTCCTTTTGAGCATTTTACTTTTAGCATCTAAAATTTTATGCTTCTAGACTAAATTCTACTTTTACATAACATTCAAGTATTAACGTACATTTACAAAATTTTAATACATATGATTTTTACAATTTACCATAAAATGAATAAGAGAAATAAATTTTTACTTTACTCATTCTTCGCCAAGCTGGCGGCACTTAAACTAAAATTCTTATTAATACAAGAATACGAAGTTATTTTTATCTTCGGCCAAATTTTGGCTTTAACATAACAGAATTAGTCTTTCGACCAACAGAAAATGCTTGTTCTTAGCTTTTATACTTAAAGAAAATAATACTTTCGCCTTAGCTAAATAAAGTAAAACAAAACTACGTCTCAACCGAGACATATTGACTTTCGTCAAAACATAGAACTTCGTACTTATGCATAACATTTCGGAACAAAAGAGAAAAAAATTTTATAGAAGATTTTAACTTATCTTTGAGTTTTCGATGCTTGAAACTCCGTCATTCTTTTGTGGCAATATTGTTCCCAAGTTATAGGTTTCATGGACGTCAATCTTCTCCTTACTGACCTCCGAGTGTCGTCCACATTAGTTTTTCTTTTGCGTCCTCTGCATGCTGGCCTCTTGGTGGAGTAATCGTCGGGCTGTTGTCGTTTCCGTTTTTCCAAGGGACGGCTGGTCTTGACGTCCTCCGGCCTGGAGTCCTTCTTGAATTTCTTCTGTTCCTGGTATTTTTGTTCCTCCTGTTGCCGTTTCAGTTTCCGTAACGGCGGCCTTGCTGGCACCTGACTCTCTGGCCCTGGGCGCGTTCTCCTTGATGTATAATTTCTCCTGCGATCCGTTGTAGGTGGTGTTTTGCTCTTTACCACGGTTTCTTTACGCGGTGCATCTGTATTTTTGTTTTTCTTAAATGCTGGAGTTTGCTGCAAGTTTTTATTATTTCTTTTTGGTACCGTCGTCCGGGTTGTAGAAGTGCTAGGTCTCTCTTCAGTTCTCTGCTTCTTGGGTGGTGGAACAGTTGTTGTTATCTCTGGATCTTCTACTTCGTTTAGGCTTGAGTCCTGCAAGAAACTTTTAAGGATTTCAAAATCATTTGGATTATAGTATTTTTTCACCTGGTCGGGACTTGCTTTACAGATCTCCCCTCTCTCGTTCTTAAGATATAATACGCCACCTTTGATTTCCTGAATTACATAGGGGCCTTCAAATTTTGGAGCTAGCTTTGCCGTAAAATTGTCTGGGGCACTTGATAAAGAAAATTTCCGCTTCAATACTTTATCCCCAACTTTAAAATCTGCTTCACGGCGTTTTCTATCGCAATGCACTTTTTGCTTATTTCTTGCCGTATCCGAGCTTTTAAGCGCCTGATCAATCAGTTTTTGCACGTCTTTCTGTTTAAACTCTTGGTCTCTTTGTTGCACAAAGAATAATTTATCTAAAGGCGTAATTAACCTTCTGCCTAAAAATAATTCTGCTGGGGTTTTTCCCATAGTATCGTGATTTGCCGTTCTTAAAGCATAAGCTAATTCATTTATGTAGCCATCCCAGCGTTTGTGATGTGTGCTCACGTAACTGCGAATTATTTTTACTATGTTTTTATTCACTCTTTCTGCTATGTTTGCCTGTGGTCTATACGGAACCATTTTGATATGGCGTATGCCAAGTCCAGTGCATCTGTTTTCAAATATTTGACTAATGAATTGTTTTCCGTTATCGCTAATGACTTTTATCGGTGCACCGTATTTTAAAATGTATCTGTGTAAGAATGCATCTGCGACTGTTTTGGCTGACGCGCGTTTAAGTGGAACAATTTCTGTCCATTTTGAAAAATGATCTACTATTACTAAAAGAAAACGATTTTTATTTAACTCGCTCAGGGGGAAGGGACCAAGAAAATCTATGCCTAAAATTTCATTCGGAAATTTAAGTACCCGGCCCGGCTGTAATTAATATCATTTATTAACTGACATTGATTGCAGGACCTGACATACGCCGTTACTATTTTGTATAATTGCGGGAAATACACCGCCTCGAGTACCCTTTTTAAAGTCTTTCTGACCCCTAAATGACCCGCTGTTTTCGCGTCGTGTAATTCCTTCAAAATGCTTAATCGAAGCGAGGCTGGGTTGACTGGTTTGTACTCAAGATTTTCGTTTGTTGTTTTCGTATAAAATAATAAATTATCTATTATTTCATAGTTTTCTGCTCTATTTCTTATCGCATCGATATCTGTATGTTCAAAGCTTTCGGGGTCTTTCAAATATGCATAGATATTTCCAAATTCAGGATCAGCTTTCAGTTCAGCGATAATCGTACCTCTAGAATCTAAAACTTTTGAAGTCAACACAGCGCATTTAAGTTCATTTCCTTCATCGTCCAGTTTTATACGAGAAAGTGCGTCAGCTACATTGTTTTCCTTACTCGGTTTATATTTTATTCTGATATTATATTCTTGGAGTTTTAAATCCCATCTTATTAACCTGGGCGTTAGGTTTTTCCCCGAGTAAAGTCTACCAACAGCCGCATGATCCGAAAAGACTGTTACTGGCGCTTTGCCGAAATAAACTCGAAATTTGTGTACAGCCATTAATACGGCTAATGTTTCTCTTTCTGTAGCTGTATAAGTCCTTTGTGTCTGATTCAATGTTTTACTAAAAAATACCAGAGGATGGCTATTTTGCATAAGAACCCCGCCCACCGCATAGTCTGACGCATCTGCTGCAATTTCCAGGTTTTCGTCCCCCTCCGGGAATTTTAAAACAGGGGCATTGATGAGCGCTTCTAATCTTTCAAAAGCTGTGTTTGCTTCCGCTGTCCACATAAATTTACCTTTCTTTCTTTTGATTACTAAGAGTGGTTCAACAATATTAGCGAAATCTTTTATGAAAGACCGATAGTAAGAACATAACCCAAGGAAAGAAGAAAGTTTCTTGACGGTGTTGGGCGGTGGGAAATTCTTGATGGCTTTTGTTTTTGAATCTTGCGTTTCTATGCCCTTTTGCGAAATTTTATAACCGAGATATTTAAGTTCTTTAGTTGCGAACTTGCATTTGAGGCGTTAATTGTAAGACCGGCCTCCTTTAATAATTTAAAAACTTGTTCTAGATCATTAATGTGTTGTTCCAACGTACTACTCGTTATAATTATATCATCTAGATAAATTAAAGTTGATTTTCCTAGGACAGGCTTTAGAACAATGTCCATAGCTCTTTGGAATGTTGATAGGGCCCCACACAACCCAAAGGGCATGCGTAAAAATGCATAAGTGCCCGATGTTGTTATAAACGCGGTTTTATGTACGTCTTCGGGTCTCATAGCTATTTGATAGTAGCCAGACGTTAAGTCCAAAGTAGACATGTATCTTGTCGATTTGATCTGTCTAATTATTTCCTCTATAACCAGCAAAGGGTAAACTGGAAATTTAGTAATACTATTTAGTTTTGTGTAATCGATAGCAAACCTCCAAGCCCTTTTATCCGAAGGAGGAAACTCGTTCTTTTTCCTACATAGTACGACTGGACTCGCGTACTCACTATTTATGGGCGTTATTATTTTATTCTTTAACATCTCCTGAATATGTTCTTCGATGATTACGTCTTTTTGTTTGTCGTTTTTGTACGTCGTTTTGTTTGTTGTATAAGGTTTAGTCCTGCAAGGTTTTTCGGCAGTTACTTGTATCTGATGCGTAACTATCTGACAATTTCCCGGTTTTTCTGAAAACAAGTTAGCAAAATTACTCACCACTTACTGGATGGCTTGCCTTTCATGGTCATTCAGATGGCTAAGGTCCACTTGCGGTTTCTCCACAGGTTCCACCACCCTCTGGTCCATCTCCAGTACTACGAAACTGTCTTGAAAATTCAATTTGGCCCTCGCGGCCCTTAAAAACTCCATACCTAAAATAAGAGGGTTTTGCAGATTTTTCACTACAAAAATTAATACTTTGAGGCTTTCCTCTTTTACCTGTACGTTTAATGATAATTTCCCGATGCAGTGACATGTTTTTCCTTGCGCCGCTATAATTTCCGTATTTTTGGTTTTAAATAATCGTACCCTATAAAAATTCTTTTTGAAGAAATTTTCGCTCATAAAATTCCCTTCTGCTCCTGTATCGATGAGGGCTTCTACTGGTACATCGCCAACCAGGACTTGTATAATTGGTAGATGTGAGTTTTGTACGATGACCGTATTTAAATGTCTTTTTGAGGGTTTTTTTTAAAACTTCCGGGGTCTGGACCCTCCCTTTCACAGGCCCCTCTACTCGTTTAAAGCTTTCCTTTCAAGTTGTGCCTTCTGGGTACGCGGATGTTTATCTTCGAATTTTCTTTTTGGGCCTTGACCTTTGAGTTTCGATGAGTTAGCTTGATAGCTTTTTCCCCTATAAGAGCGATTTCCATTTCTGGTTTCTTCATTTGAAGATTTCCTTCAGGTACTTTGAGAATACGTTGCCCCTCTAGCTTTTCCCGCTATTCTGCGATTTTGAAACTTCACCGCCAATTCGAAGAGCTCCTGCAATGTGTTTGGGTTTCTAATTTCGAAGTAGTCTTGAACAGCGGGTAACAATCTTGGTAAGATTATTTCAATAATTTCCGCATCGGGTTTCTTCCCATACAGCATATCCGTCAGCTTAATTTTTAGTAGAATAAAGTCCGTCAAATCTTCTATATCTCGTTGATAGAAACTATATAGTTCGGCTTCCAGCCTTGCTCGATCTTTCACTATGGGGAAGGCCTTTACTAACGATTTTTTGAAATTTTCAAATGTATATGTCTGGCTTCCAAATTCCTCTAATAAAAATTTGCCTATATTTTTCCACCATAGCGCGGCCTGTCCTCTTAGTGCGGATGTGGCGATGGCAACTTTTTGTCTTTCAGGAACAGGGTAGAGCTGAAAGTGGTTTTCTAGACCTTCTAGAAATTCCGCCACCGAATTTTTTCCGTCGAAATGGACGTTTGGCTTGATTGACGCTCTCAAAGTCTGGACCAGGTATCCAAATCCTTCCAATTGGCTTGTCATTTCTTGGGGTTGTCCAGCGGCTTCCATCGAATTTTCGGCCATTTCAGTTCGATAAGTGTTCGGGCGCCAATGTAGCGTTGCGCGCCTCCAACCTGCACGCAACCAAGAGGTGACTGTTGAGACTGGATAAAAGACAGAGTCTTGTTAAGGGTTTAAGTCCCTTTTTATTCAACGTAATAAATTACAAGTGCGTGCTCTTTACGCTCACAAACTGCGCCAACTCGGCGGTCAAATAAAAATAATAACCTGAAAAGAAACTAAAGACAAGACTCTAACTACGAGGCTCTCTAAAAGTAACTAACCTCACCGCGTTTTACAATACCGCTGCTAATTCAGCAAACTTGAAGATCACGTTGAACGATTAACAATACTTCCAGGCAAGCACACAGGCCGAAACGCGGGGTTCTTCAATTTCTGGTTAACTACCTCCGCGCTCGTGAAGTAAGAACAGCACACCTTGGACTCGTTTCCTTTCTATTTATTTCAGAATACTTCCGCTGATAATTTGAATCCTTGCGCGTTCTACTAAAATTTACATACTCTGGTATTGGCAGTTCCAGGGGAAAAGTAAGGCTTGACAGGAAATGTAGTTTAAACTTAAAATAAATGTTAGTTAAAATAAATATAAACCCTACAAGTGACACAGGATTGGTTGGGCCCTTATCTATTAAAATTAGATGAAAGACACAAAATCTTATGAATAATTAAATAAAATGATTAATCTTTAGGGGAGGTAATCTTCATCTGTTATGTTATGCAACTACAGAACTACAATTCTTTAATTCCATGCACTTTTAAAAATCTTTAGAACCCTTGTCTTGCTGTTGCCACTCATTTTTGTTAAATAGTATAATCCCATTTTACTATTATTTATAAGTTATTATAAAATTAATTTTTACAGCACGTGAGAATTCCTAATAAACGGTCATTATTTGTAAGTCTTATAATATATTTAATAAAAACAGCATATCTTTAGTTCCGATAAACAGGAATAAATAAGTAGGAACTGACTTTAATATGTGAAAGAGCTGTATTAACATCAAGTGTCATTCACTACAAGGTTTAAAAAATGTATTTGAACTTGAGTGGATGAGTAAAATGTATTTTATTAACGATTGAAAATTTGAACAAGGTATCGAGAGAGTGTGAGCTAATAGTAGAAATTAAAAAAATGTATGATTTTAATGAATCCAGGTTGTGCAATTTCACAGGGTTCAGATATAAAAATTATTAAAAGTATTGCCTTTTTAATTACACTCATTTAATCGGTCGTTCCACTGACACTATTCTAGGCTTAAGGCGCAAAAGAAATTATGCAATATTTTTTCGTTTTTTAGTATATCGAGGAAGCGGTGATGTTAGTTCAGTGTAGCGGGGACATTAACTCACGCAGCTGTTGTTCTGTTTTTCAATGTATTCAGGTAGCGCTGATATTAGCTCAAATGCCAGTATTTCACTATTTTGCTTTTGTTTTTATAATATAATATGGCAACAGGAGATACAGCTGTTGTTCAATAGCAGTTATCATTTATATTATTTTTATTATTATGTGTAGTTCTACAGCAAAATTCCTTTTTACTTTCTACCTGCGAAACGAGACCTGAGGAATTGTTTTCAAAGAAACACGAAAGGAAATCAGAAACAGCTATATTATCAGAAAATATAGCATGAACTGCAAGGATTAAACATAATAAATACTGAAGAACTGCGCACAAACTATTAGCATGAGTCTGCTTGGAGAGAGAGTTGCTGATAAAGTCTTCCGATTACAATCTAATACCTCGAAAGAAAGGGGTTTTAAAAATTGAAAAAGGCTGCTAAAAACAGGAAAAAAATATACTCTACCATTTCAGTTGCATATGGCGTTAGGAAAGTCTTTTGTAAATAAATAAAAAATAATATTCATAAAAATTATTAATTAGAAAATTTTAAATTAAACACATTTGTATTTAAATCAAGCAGATAAAATATTTTAAAAAATGTATATTGTTATGAATTGTGTTTATCGCTTTAAAATTGCTTAGTTTGTAAATCTACAGCAGAAAGACTGAATTTGAAAGTTAAATATTTTAATCTTTGGCAATAAACTTGCGAGTGGAACAAAAAAGTATTCTGTTTTCGGCAGCTGCAACACATTGCTTTTGAGCAAAATGTAGTTAATATGTAGTTATTTAGATTTTAATCAATGTGATATTGATTAAAAGCTTAAGAGATTCGAAATCAATTCACGCACTTCTGTTTTAACGTATTTAATTTTTTTTTAAATTTTCTAAACATTTTATTTAACTAATACACATAAAAGTATTAATTTATAATGTATTCAACTGATAATTTCTATGGATATTTAAAATTTTGTTTTAATTAATAAAAGAGTTTTTAACACTTAGTGGTATACAATTCGCACAAAATAATTGATTTTAAAAATTATTATGAGTTTCTACATTTTCTAATTTTATTTTTTATTTTGGTACTTAAAAAAAACTGAAACATTTCATGTATTATATTGTTATATAAAAATCATCGTACGTAACCGTTTTTGGCATTGTATGTATGCACCCTTTAACAAAAGGACGTTTGCGTTTTAATCTAGTAATAAATATTTATAAGTGGTTTAACATTGCTTTTCTACAGAAAGTTTGACAAACAATAAAAAAATTCTTTGAATCTTTATAAATTAGAAAAATAGTTTTGAACCCTTGAGTCTAAATCACTTATGAAATTTATATGGTGGTTTACGAAACATGTAAGCAATGACGAAAGCAATTTTACTAAAAGAATAGAAATATGCATATTTTAATTGAAAATACAGTCGATTTTAAAATAGTTCAAAGAAATACTTGATAAGCGCGAGGGAAATTATACTGATATTAATTTTACTGAAAAATAAAGTTGTTACTGCAAAAACTAATGCTACCACAGCAAAGGGCTTATGTGTTCTCATCTATTCCTAATGGAAATGTTTCAGTAAGCTTTTTTTCGATATGAGAGCGCTTATAGGCAGAAAGAAGAGCGATTACTTAACGAAAGAAAATAAATACAAGACGACGTACAATAGGCTGAAAACGAAATTAGCAAAACTGGCCACAAAAGACCAGGGAAGTATGAAAGGAAAGAAAGAAGAATGAGAGATAAATACCTGCTCAGAAGGTCTGCGAAAAATCCAGGAGTAATGAGAAGGTTAAGCTTCAGGACAAAGGAGAATCCGAGAAAAACGCCATTCATTAATGACACACGAACCTAATAGGAAAAATGGAGAAGGATCTTCGGAACAGTTAGCTAAATAGACCGTAAGCACTGTTCATTAATGACATAAGAATTTAATTGAAGAAATAAAGAATCTTCTAAAAGTTTACCTAAACAAGTTGTTATTAATTGAATGCAAAATTTATTTTATTTAATACTGTTTTCGTAATTAATAATAATGAACTGCACATGAATGCAGAATATCTTATTCGAAGTGTGTGATATTGAGGCCTTTTTGCTCTTGAAGTAATGAAGAAGTATCCTGAAAGTAATGAGGGATCCCTTAATGGAATGATCAAAGGATGAAATTTTGCGAAAATGTTAGTTCTATTATCTTAATATAGCGTGAGTATTTCTTTTACTCGTTATTTCTGCGTTACTCTTAATAGCATAAATTGGTTCAAATAGTTAAAACGGAATAAAAGGAAACATATACATGTAAGTAATCTGTTACTGTCTTGATGATTGGCGATAGCTATAATGGATTGGAGATGGCGGTGTAGTAACAACTTGGCGAATAATTTTCTGCGTAGATACTACAAACATGACGCGGACAGACGTGGCCAGAGAAAAATCATACTGTGTTGCTGGACAGCTAATTTCCCTCGCTTTTCTGCATGCGTTCGTGGTGTAACGATTAGCACACTCGGCGCATATTCGAGAGGTTCAGGCTCGAGTCCCGGCGAGGGCATTGCTCATTTCTCACGTGTTCAGCATGAAAATCCTAATGACTCTACAACATGTACTCCTTCACACATCCTCATGGATGCGATACGCACTCCATCGTTTTGTGTAACGTATCACATCTTAAGACAAACGATGACACAAAGAGCCGATCGAGACGGGCCGCCAAAGCAAGGAAAAGTAATAACGCATTCAGACGCAGGAAGAGATAGAGAGTTGTCTCTTTGTTTGAAATTTTGATCTGTGGTTGGATAAAAGGTATTCGCAATGCTATCCGTTACATAAGATAGCATGGCCCGGATTTTTAAGATGACGCACTCTAGATTCATACATTATAACCACTTCGTATTTAAAGAACAGAAAGGGGAAGTAACTAAATTAAAATGAGGAATAAAAAGGGCTCTTGTGAAATTAAAGTTAGTAGTTTTGCCCATATTTTATATCTTAAGGTTGGCAGAATCAAGCCTAATGGCAAAATAACTCAACGCCGCCGAATACTATTCGCGAGAGAATCAAATTTAGCAATTTTACCTTCTAATTCTACCCTCTAAACCCAGAATATCGCTAAATCATGTTTGCAGCTAATGTTATATCATATGACACTGTAAAGATTTGGTACCGAAAGTTCAAAAACAAGGACTATGACTTTCAAGAAGCAGATCGCTCTAGCCAGCATGCTAATGTTGATGATGCTCGCCTGCGAGAACTTGTGTAAGAAGATAAGTATGAAACCATTCTAGAGCTTTCTAAGGAGTTCAACTTTAATGCCATATCCATAAGTCGCGTAAACAAGTTCAATCGCTGGATGCCATATGAGCTGGCTCAAGCAGATAAGGACACACGTGTTCGAGCCTGCACTAATCTGCTCGTATATCAACGCATGGACAACATTCTGGACTGAATCGTCACTTGCAATGAAAAGTGGATTTACTTCAATAACGCAGGTCGAAAGGGTGTTTGTTCTGCGCTGGGTGAACCCATCAGCAGCGTCGCACAGTGCAGTTGGACTAACAGAAAGATCATGCTTTGTATCTCGGGGTATTGCCGTTGTATTATCCACAAGGAATGTCTGGAAAAAGGTAAAAACTCTCGACAGTAAGCTGTATAGCGAGATGCTAGTCTGTGTCGACGCTGTTATTAAGGAAAAACGTCGAACTGAGTTGGACGCAAAAATCACGATAATGCAAACCACATGTGTCTTCATTCACCGGCTGGATTCTGTGCGGTCTCGAATGGGATCTTTTGCCACACTCACCATATAGCCACGGCACCGCTCCTTTGGATTTCTAACTTTTATCACACCTGCAGCTACATCTTGTTGGTGCTATCGTCCATTTTGCACAGGAAGTCCGAAATGCGTTGGTCAGTTTTTGGACTCGTGGCCGCTTAGTTTCTGGGCCGAAGGCTTTGAAAAACTACCAAAATATTAGCAGAATATCATGGATTTAGTTGTTGCTACTACCCGCATAAAGGTATTGCTTTCATGTTCTTTTTTCTAACTTAAATAAGAATGTTTTTTGGCGGAAACTTTCGTTACAGCTAGATATGATTAAGTTGTTGTTAACATTTTCCCGTTGATTTTAATACTGGTTATTCCCTTTTCCTTCGCTTTCCGAACAGCTATGTGATGTATTGTGATTATGGGTTAAGTGTAGATGTCGTCTCCTGTGTTAAGTCTGCACTAGCCTGCAGATCTCACTATATATTTCTCGTTTTATTTTTCTCAGAGAGTAATATTCGTTTTTAATACTTAATATTTTAAATATTATTTATGTTTTATTTAATAATAATAATTTAGTTTCTTGAATTGGTAGCCTGTATTATTAGTTAAAGGGAGAAGTTTATTATTTCTGCGTTTTTGTATATTTCTTAATTTTGAATAGTAGTAAACATTTTAAGCTTTTTTCTTGTAAACTTTATTTTGAGATGTTAGTACCTTGAATTTGAAGTTTTCACATTTAAGTACAGGAACTATTAAGACACATTTTGGCGAACTTGCTAAAAATTTGCAAATTCAAATATAATAAAGAATACCTAATGAGAAATCGATTCAAAAGTGTTCAAGCACTAGCTGAAAGTGTACAGATCATTTGTTTCCAACTTCGCCATTATTCTAGATAACGAGGCCAGTCACGAAATGTAAACATTTGTTTCAGATCCTGCTTTAACTCCTTTTCTTAACAACATTTTTTTCATTCAAAGGAATGAGAGAAGAACATAGAACGTTTTGTATCTAATTAGTTAAGGTAACACTTAAGATAACTTAATTAATTAGTTACAAATCTATATGTACAACAGACTTCTCCAGCCTCGCTTAAACCACCTCCCCTTTAATCGAATTCATCTTCATCGAAACGTTTTCTTCTCAAATCCAATTTTTGTTTCCAGTTCCCTACGCTGTACTCAATATCAGCGTATTATGTCTTTAAAAAAGTAATATAATTTTCAATAACAGCTTTGTTAAATACAGTTTCGGAAACCGGGATTCGAACTACGGACCTCTTGAATTCGCGTCGAGCTTGCTGACTACTACATCACGAAGGCATGCTAAGAAGGTGGGAGAAATATCTCATATACTCCCCCTTTTAAAGGGCTAGTGGGGTTTTTAGGGGACCCATTTCCCAAATCCTGGTAATGAAGAATCATCATTCACCACCTTTTAGTTCCGGTATTAGAGTCATTAGGTTATTTCGAAGCAGGAGATGTGAAAAATGAGCAATGCCCTAGCAGGGACTCGAACCACGGACCTCTCGAATTCGCGTCGAGCGTGCTGACCACTACACCACGAAAGTATGCTAAGAAGGCGGGAAAAATACCTCATAAAGTAACTGGCTCTAATCCGAAGCAAACAGTATACCTACTAGTGTTTCGAATCTTTATGCTGCTGGTGAGTTGTAGGTAAGAAAGATAAGAATGGATTTTGTAACTTTTAATTAAAATTTATATTGCTTGATGTTTTACTCTGTTTTGAATTTTCTGACGTATTCTTACAATTTTGTTACGAATTGTTAATAGTATCGAACTGTTAACAGTAGAATTGTTAATAGTAATTCATTAAAGGTCGGCCTCACCAGCCGCCGAGTGTTGCTGAACCAGTGTTGCTGAACTACCAGTGTTGCTGAATACTGGTAGTTCCGACCTAAGCCGAATTCCAGGAGAACAGGCTGGCTGCATGTGCACTTTCCTAGCTTTCCGCATGTGTAAAGTGTGTTCTCCTCAGATAAACTTCCACAAAAACATCCCTACTCTTAGCCAGACAGGCCTGATGTGTTTTTCCAGAATTAAACAAAACAAACCAATAAAGGTATAAAAACATAAAGAAAAAGAGGTTACACTGTGTCTTTGTTTGCCTGAAACTCAGAATGTACTTTTTGAAGAATGGTCTTAATAAAACACTGACAAGTTAGAAGGGATTTTAGAAATAATACTTTTAATATCCTTTAATCTGAGAAAAAATACCAGAGAAATATTAACTGCAATGTTTTTTTGAAAGTTGAAGTGGAAAATCACACATCACTGACACCAAGATTTATTTCCGCATCTATTGCTCTTCCAAAAATTCCTCAATTTTTTTTTCTGAAGTTTCATATGTCTTTTTACGGTAAAATTCCATTTGGAACAGAAAGTAATATCTCAGCAACTGGGAAGGAGAGTCAGTCGTATGGTTAGCTATTATGTTGCTGCCTTTTTAAAGAAGAA
Organism: Stegodyphus dumicola; assembly: GCF_044657685.1. Lineage (NCBI taxonomy): Eukaryota > Metazoa > Arthropoda > Arachnida > Araneae > Eresidae > Stegodyphus > Stegodyphus dumicola. The sequence goes on along the minus strand of NC_140776.1, from coordinate 26,594,042 downwards.
AGAATGAAATATAATAATAATAATTTTACTTTTAATCCAAAGCGTAATATTTAATCATATGCAGGAAATTTAAAGCTTTATAGCTTCGTTGCAAGTAACTTAAAATAATCATATAAAGAATCAAGATAATTAAAGCACTAAAATATTTTATACCATTGTTAGTTTCCATTCTCCTTTTATTTTTATGAAAAGAAATACCTTTTTTATAAATAAAAGTTAAAAAATTTAAACTGCGATTCTCAGATTCCAGACAAGTACCCGGAAAATGCTTGTTTTTTACTTGAGCTATCAAATTCAGATATTCGTTTTCGTATTTTGCCTTACAAATATGATAGCTGTGACTGTAATGCTGTTGGTTGTGTGGATGGTTTCGGTGGTTCTCAGTTTCACCTACATACTATGTAGTGCAATTTGTATCCGGGTCAGGATAATGAGATTAGCTAGTTTGGTTCAAAAGATGTATATTTACGATGCCAAAGAATCAGCACTTGTGTTTTCTTCTATTGTGTAGTCAAATTATGAAACATTACGCTTTCTTTCGCAATACGCTTCTTTTATATTTCTGCAGTGTTTTTTTAATTCCTACTATTAGCTCACACTCTCCCTTATCCAAATTTTCAATATCTTTATTCAAATTTTCAATCGTTAATAAAATACTTTTTATTCATCCACTCAAATTCAAATGCATTTTTTTTTTGTAGTGGATATCACTTGATATTAATACAGGTTTTTCACATATTAATTTTTTTTGGTTGACCTAAGTAGGAATTGACTTTAATTTTTTATTTAATTAATTATTAATTAATTAATTTTAAATCGTTAGTAAAATGCTTTTTATTGAACCGCTCAAGTTCAAATACATTTTTTTAAACTTGTAGTGGAAGACATTTGATGTTAATGCAGTTTTTACATAAATGAAAAATTTTTAATTTAAAAACTTTTTTTGCGTTTAATTTTTTTTATTCTTAAAATTTTTATTTGTTACATTTTTGTTATAAAAAACACTGCAGAAATATAAAAGAATAGTATTGCGAAAGAAAGCTTAGTGTTTCAGAATTTGACTACACAATAGAGGAAAACACAAATGCTGATCCTTTGGCATCGTAAATATATATCTTTTGACTTTATAAAATTTTTTTTAATATTACTTGTTTAGATTTGATTCTAAGATTTCTTACATTTATCGACAGCCAGTTTCCCTGGAACGAGAGTATTTGCACGTTTCCGTTTAAGCTCATGAAACATTCTATTTGTTCATCAAGCTGCAGTGATTTTGGTTAATTTTTTGAAAATTTTATTTAACTTTAATTCTAGTTTCAAGCTAGTCAGCGTACATTTCTAAACATCATTTGGTTACAAATTGACTGGGGAAATAAGAATATTCTGCACAAATTACATTGCTCTAGTGTACAGTTCCTTAAATAGATATTATACACAACGCTAAAGGCAAAATACGTCTGAATATTAAATAGCCATCTAAAAGGTAAAATAATTATCATAATTATTTTGTCTTAATATCCTGTAGCTTTATCAGTAATGAAGTTGAGTAAAATAATTCCTTCTCACAGTGCAATGAAATAAGACTGCAATAAAAAATTCTCAGTATTCAAAAAAGGATTTATAAATAAACTATAAAACAAATTTTTGCTTTTGTTTAAATACACAAAAATCTCTGAAAAGAAAGTTTAGAAGTGTTTATTCAACAATGCCTTAACTAAATGAAACAAAATGCGCTTTAAATTTCAAGAAATATTAGCTTTAAAAAACCATAATTTTTCAGTTCACACTTTATAAAAGCTTAATTTAAAAGAACAGTTTCATCTTACCTGAGGCGTTTGGTCGAAATATAATTACTTTATATTAAAGTCCCCTTTAATCTTGAAACTGCTTTAAGTTTCAATAATTTACGTCTTCAAAGAAAACTCAGAAATGAATAAGATTTTTGAGTTTCTAAAGGTTTTGCTAAAATGTTTATATTCTTAAAAGGCTTGGTTTAAAATTCATACCTTTGAACAAAAACAACATATACATTTGTAATTTTGAAAAAAGAATGAATTAATATGTAGCAGTTAAATTTATCTCTCTCTGTAACTGAAATTAGAAAAAGCTTCATCTTTAATTACCAACGTTTCACTCAGTTTGAATAAAACTTAGAACTGATACTATTAGAACTGGTAAATCAGAAAGTAATCATGCTGGTCTTATAAAGCGTTTTATTTATAGTACGGTTTAGAACATTATAAAACCAGTGACATCGCATATATATATTTTGACGAACAATGCCTTTGCAAATGATTTTCTTTTCGTCATATAATTATGTTGATATATAAGAAGCATGAGAATTCGATTATTTGTTTTAACAATAGCATTAAATTAAAGGCACTGAGAATAGGGAGTAATACCTGGGGACCGGTTCAATGGTGGGGCTAAAGAAAACTTATTTTGAAATCTGTAAAACTCCGATGTGGCACCCGGGTACCCGACCAAGTTGGCATTTTAGCTGGACTACCACCACTTGCCTGATATGAGGGATCTTAGCTGGGATTCTGGTCAGAGTAGCAGCGTTCAGTTGCAGAAACACGTAGATATTTTTTTGTTGTTGTGTATCTTTCTGCAAGGGGAGATTTTTCTTTGCCTTATAACCCAATTGATATGATATATTCTAATCTAAAATTAAACGTACTACATAATAAAGTCGTCTAGAACAGTGGCTGTCGATAGGTAAAATAGTGAATCCTAGGGGGTCGATGAAATTTGGGGTCACTGATGATCAAGAGGTCGATTGGGGTCAGCAGTTAAATGTATACCGACAATTAATCGGCATATTCAAAATCCTCTTGATCCCAAAGAAAATATTAGTAAAATTGAGTTTAGATGGTTTTACAGAACCATAATCATTGTATAAAGATAAGATAAGAAGGGCTGGACAAGAGTTAAGCTACTGGCGCCATCTATTGATGATACGAGAACTGAAACATAATTTCCTTAAAGGCTGAAGGCATAGATGGATTGGAATGAGGGTCGTTAACCAGAACAGAAAGAATTTTTTTGAATGTGAAACACCTCTAATTCACCAATGGAAGATGTTTTTTGAATAGTTTTGGGAGCAGAAAAATTGAAAGTGTGATTTTCGGACCAACAATGATGGACAACAGAGAACTTCTGTGTTTCCTTTTTCTAACATATGCCTTATGTTCCTTAATGCGAAATTTAAAGGCTCTCTTAGTTTGGCGAAGATAAATTAAACCACACTGACAAGGTATCCTGTAAATACCCCAGGAATCCATACCCGGAATGGGCCCTTGAGAATGGACCTCGGAAATTTATTGATAGGAGAATAAACGACCCGACTGTTAAATCTCTGCGTTAAGAAACATGAGGCAGTTGTTAGAAAAAAGGAAACACAGAAGCCCTCTATTGCCCAGCATTGCTGGTCCGAAAAATCACATTTTCAATTTTTCTGCTGCGAAAATTATTTAAAAAACATCTTTATTAGATTTCCTAGAGGCGTTTTACATTCAAAGAAATATTTCTACTCTAGTAAACGACCCTAATTCCAATCCGTCTTTGCCTTCATCCTTTAAGGAAATTATGTTTTAGTTCTCGTTTCATCAATAGATTGCGTCAGTAGCTTAACTCTTGTCCAGCCTTTTTTATCTTATCTTTATCTAAGCACTATATCTTATCTCGCTCACTTGCGCTTTAAAATTATACTTGGAATAAAAACTTGGAAGCTGAGGATGATAGTTCCGTAAAACCATCGAAACTAGTCCTGTGAACATTTGCACATATATTGCTGATTTTTTTGGTTTGAATTCTAAAGTAATACTTGTTAGCGTGTTAATTTATCTTAATTGATCGTTAACTTTTATTAATGTAAAGATCTGTTATGTAGTAAGGTAGAAATCATATAACATCAACATATGGAAAAATACAGGTATATTTTTTAATATAATTTGAAAATCAATGGTATGTTTTTAAAATATATAAATTTTTTATACAAGAGACGTTCTGAATAGTATTAAACAAGACGATTTAAGAATTAATTTAGCAAATTTACGCTATATATTAAAAAAATTTCGTCATTACATCAAGTGCAGATATCACATTAATTAATATCAAACTTTGTGCAATTAGACTCTGTGATTTTATTTTTGGAAGCTTATATTTGTAAAAGTTAAAAAATAATAATACAAGAAATAATGTAACATTAATCTAATAAACCCCTCTTTTCAAATCTTGTATACATATTATCAGTCTATTTGTTTTCTTTAAGTTAGTTATGTGCAATTATTTGTACTGTGATTTTGTATTATATATTATAAATTTGGGAGTACCTAGTTTAGAGAAACGTACGTTAAAAAATTTGATACTGAACACAGATATTTTCACATGTTTACATTTAAAGACATTAATTTTTCAGAATTTATTTAAATTGTTTTATTATTTCTTTGTTATTCCCCCCCCCCAAAGAAGTGTCTAGTTTTACCTTTAGAAAATGCTTTCAGATTAAGTGTATCTGAAAATGAAGTATAGATTTTCAGTTTTCCGGCAAACAAAATTAAACAATTAACTTTGATGAATGTCCTTCATTGAACATAAGGCTTTACTTGAATTTGTGAAAATAATGTTTTCTACTTATACAGATAAATATATAAGATAAATTCAATTTATAAGCTAAATATAAAAGATAAATTTAGTTCCTGAGTAAAGCTACAAAATAACATGAAAAAGAAGCTAAAGTGCTCTATCGTGATTTAATAATTTGTAACATAATTTTAAAGGTAAATATATAAGATAAATTTAGTTCCTGAACAAAGCTTTAATATAACAGGAAAGAGAAGCTAACGTGCTGTATCGCGAGTTAATAATTTATGAGATAATTTTTAAGATAAATATATAAGATAAATTTGGTCCCTGAACTAAGCTTCAAAATAACAGGAAAGAGAAAACTAACGTGCTCTATCGTCGACGATATAATAAAAAAATTGAGCAACGTTTTAAGATCCGATATTTTGTTACGTCTCGTAAAGGGACTTTCATCGAATGATAAAGGGTAGAGATCTTTGCATAAAATGTCAGACACATTTCGAATACAATTCAATTCAAAAAATAGGTTGCCTCTTTAAAGTGAACTTAATATATTGATCGAAAGGCAATCCACGTAGGGCTTCGGATGGATACAAATGCATGTTTTTGTGATGTTATAGTCCTTGATCCAAAATTTGAAAGATCTTTGAAACGCTAAATGGGATTCAAAGTGCATCACGTAAATTCTTTTAAAATGCGCTCTCTCTAAGTGCAATCGGACAGAAATTCTTAATATTATCTTAGAATATCACTCAGTCTGAACAGACGAAAATAATAAAAATGAAATCTCCTGCAATGAATTTTGATTTCAGCCGTAAAATTCAAATGCGTCAAAGGAATTAAAAGCACATTTAGAAAACTAACTCATTTATAGTAAAATAACGAATTGTCTCCTACATATTTAGTAGTCTCCTATAATAATCAGCAAATACCTATATTTTAAAATAAGAAATTCAGTTTTTGAATGAAGCGACCAAATAAATGTCAATTTGAATGACAATTCCACATTCTACTAGTTCGACTACATCACGCTTCGAACCACTAAACCAAAAAACATGAACGATAAGAACATTGCAGACAAAATTCTGGAATTCAAACACAGTCGTTTTTGGAATATTTTCACATTTCCTACTCAAAGGCCTAAACAATTACAAGAATTTTTTTTTTATCATAGGTAGACGTTGTTGAAATGCCAGCTAAGCGAGAAACTAGATCCATTAATTTTGCAGGATTGGTTTGGTTTATTCGATTATGGCAAAGTACTCGAGGCCTAACTGCCTTAGAGAGGGATGTCTTCATGGTGAGGAATGTTTTAAGGGAAACTAGCTAAACGTTACGCATACACGTTACGCATATACACGTTACGCATAGGTTAAACCATGAAGACCCTTGTTCCCTGGGATTCGAACCCCGGACCAAACTACTAGTGTTCAGCGATTTTACCTCTAAGCCGCTGGTGGGCATGATTTTACAGGAAAAAAGGTGGGAAATGTAATGTTAAAGTGCTAAAGTGTAATTAGCACTTTAACTTAATAAGCAGAATATATACCTACTATACAGTTTAACAATAAATGTTAGTATTAGTTAGTTAGTTAATAAGCAGTTAACTAACTAATAGTAATAGTTATTTAATAAGCAAAATAGATACCCAATATACGATTTACCATATATTATATACAAAATGTAAAAATATTGTAGTATATGTCCAGATATTGTACACGGAAATGTCGCTGTCCAAAATTCCTTTATTAAATTATTTATAAATTTATAAATTTTCTTTTATTCAATTATTTATAAATATTTTGACATAAATAGCATTGCCGATTAGTTCTCTCAAAACTAAAGAAATACTACGATAATAATTGATTAAAAAGTTTTAAAAGTTAATAAGAACTAAGATAAAGCATATACACCATACTTTTAAAAGTAATTTTATGTAAAAAAACACCTCTAAGATGTTTAACCCTTTCAAGGCCCAAACGCCCGAGACGGCCTTCCATTTAAACGGCCGAGATTGCGATAATAGTTTCTTCCCTTCCTCTGAGGTACGCGGTATCAGGTGCAGTTTTTCAGATGCATTGCATCAGTTTATTGCAGACAGCTTGTCCTAAAAGGCTCATGGAAGCTTCTTTGTTAGGAAGTAGAAAGGATGTCATTTGAAATCTTTAAACCTCTTTGTGAGTTAATAGACGGGGATGGGAGGAAATTGCTGTGAATCTCGAAAGGAATTTCGGGCTTTTCGGTATTTCAAGCGAAGGCGTCGGCTTTCTGATGGTTAGCGAAGGCGTCGGCTTTCTGATGGTTAGCGAAGGCGTCGGCTTTCTGATGGTTAGCGAAGGCGTCGGCTTTCTGATGGTTCAGTGGTGATATTGCAGTTAATATGCTCATCCTCCTGCTGCTGAGGAAAAAATGTAATAGGGGGCTAGTTTCATCTTAAATACACTAAAAGCGAATTATTTCTTCTTTGACAGCGGTAGGATTCTTTTATTACTGATAAAATGCTTGGAAATGTGTATTTTTTATCAATATTGACGATAATGCAAGTATGCAACATTTCAGCATATATTCCGCCGCTTGTTTTAACTCTTTGCCGATACAGTTCTTGATGCAGATATTAAAGCTCCTGTAACAGATTTGAATTTTAAGCAACTTACAAAATATAATTTATATCAGTTAAGCTAAAATGGCAATAATGTTTTAAACTGCAACTGTTTTAAGCTTTTGGAAGACAGAGCTGCCTCTGAAGGCTAAACTTACTAAGCTGCTGATATTTCGGATAAGATGTTGTTACGGATTTGGTATTTAAATAGCTTATGTTAGTTGAAAGGGTCGAAAAGAAACGCAAGACTACCAGCTATTCCCCATTACAAATGCTCTTCAGTAGTGACCTTCGTCTGCCTTGTGACCGCCTGTTTAATGGATGATGTTTGATGTTTGACGGATGCGCCTTCATCGCCTGAGGAATACATCCAAGATGTCCAGGCCCGTTTTGAAGTGATGCACCGTTCCGCACGAAAGCGAGTCAACCTGGCGACGCAGAAACTGAAGTCCAGATACAACACGAGAGCTCCTAGACATAGATTCAACAAAGGAGACAATGTGTGCTTGTGGAACCCGATTCAACGGAAAGGACTTTGTCCGAAATTACGGTCACCTTGGGATGGTCCGTACATGGTCCTAAACAGGCTGAATGACGTCGTGGTTCGGATCCGTAAGTCTTCGAACTCTAAGCCTAAAGTCGTTCATTACGACAGGTTAGCACATTACTATGGCCATAGTACGTAACGTAAATAATTGTAAATAGTGTAACACCATGGTACTTTTTGTTTCTAAATGTGTATTTAGTATTTGATTTGTATTTTGTATTTGATTTGTATTTGATAGCATTTGATTTGTTTTATTTATTGCATTTATTGTTCATGTTGTTTATTATTGTAATGTAATGCTTATTATTGCATTTATGCCACAGTTGTAAGTTTGGCTTCCTGTCCAGGGATTGTACTGCCTGGGACGTGCAGTCCTTGGGAAGGGGGCAGTGTTACGGATTTCGTATTTAAATAGCTAATGTTAGTTGAATTGTAAATTAAATGGTTTTATTTCCCGCGCAGTGCTGCGCGTGACGAATATTAAAAGAAAGCTAAGCCGGAAAATTGAAAATACAAGAGCGCGTGCATGTAACATTTAATAAATATCTCTTTTTGATTTCGAGAAAGTACTATAAAATCCTCGCGCGCGATTTTAAAATCTTATAAAAGAAGGAAAACCTCTCAGTTCGTAGTAGTTACTTAGTTTGTTGTTGTTGTTTAGAAAACTGCTCTTGTTGACTGTAGCGAATTCGTGGATTTGCTTTCTCTAGCTGTTTTGAATTAAGTTCCCTTGAACGTTTGAGTAGTTAAGATAACTACTGTGATATATTATAATACTGCACGAATATTTTAGGAAATTTAAGCATTTTTGTTGTGATAATAATAAATTTTGTTGATTTTACATCGGTCTTGTGCATTCATTTCGTAACGAACCCGTACGCACGCAAAAATATATAGTCTTCGACCTTGCATTACGATTGCCGATATTTGAATATCTACTCCGATTAGGTTTGTGAGCCAGCTTCGCGTTAAATTGACTGTATAGTCTTCTGATACTAGCTTACTTAAATTTTAATTACTTTTGAATTTTTCATTTGCCTTTCTTTAAGTTACCTCGCCACAGGTAACTGGCTGAGTTGTAAGGACTAAGTGTATCTTCTGTTCTCCTTTACTTTTAAATAAAGGGATATTTATATTCTCAAAGCTTACTTGATATTTAAGACTTAAGGATAATTTTCTGCCAGTCTGGTTAACGCTTGGGTACAAATTATGATAACTAAAATAACACAGACTTTATAAATGCAAATTAAGATTTAGAATTCAGTTACATCGCAAGTGCACTAAGTTTTGCAATAAAATTCGTTCAGTTGATAAATTTGACTCTGAATTTAATTTTTCAAGTTTACAATATATAAAAATGAAATTCATAATGCTAATCCATTGCTCATTACTTACGGCATTCTTGAACAGTATTTTATGAATCTAATTTGCTAAGCACCACTGAAAAGCAATAGAAATTAAGAACAGTAGAAGCAACTTTTTTTAATGAAACAAACATAATGTAAACATTTGATTCTTATCAGAGTTTAACTTGTGGTTTCATACGCGTTTTACATTTACTATGCTTAAAACCAATTTCTTGTACTATTTCTTCGTGCATGAGACTGCATTAAAATTTTGTTTATTGCAAGTTGCTTGAAAGTAAAGGGTGTTATTTAGTTTAGAGCATTTCTTTGACACTTCATTTAATTTTCAGAGGAAGCTAGAAATAAATGTTTTAATAACTCAACTGATAGACCATTCGACGAACTATATAAAAAAATCTGATGTGTACTCCACTTGACTTCCTTGTATGGAATATTAAATTATACGCATTTTTCTTGCATTTTATTTAAACTTATTGGATTGAATTAAATCTACTTCGCCGACAACGCATAAACTACAATAAAATAAATGCATTCTTTAAAATTCACTCTATTTGTTTACCATAGCGACACTCTGGCACTAGGTTCACTTAACAATATTATATTTCGTTCATATTATAACTCAGAATGCACAAAATTTATATCATTTAAAGAATTTTCTAATCGTTGCCACATGTTCTATTCAAATACTATAATAAAGCTAGAACGATATATAAAAGAAATTAAACAAACAAAACAAAAAAGGAACAGTTTTTCACAGACGATTTAGTATTTCTCGTTTAATTAATTCAGTTTTAAGTAAATCTTAAACACTTATTTCCTCGAAAATATTCCACAAAGGATTAAGCATGATTTAATTCGCAATAATAAATGAAGGCGTTATTTTTGTTGTTGCGAAGCATAGTCTCTCTAGATTCCTTTCTGAGTTATGCGATTTTTTTGATTAAAAATTCCTTTTTGAGATTCTCTAGATACCTTTTTGAGTTATGCGTTTTTGAGTTATGTGAGATACGTACATACATACGTTCGTACAGACGCCACGAAAAATTCTCTTCAGAATTCATTTTAAAGCAGTTTTATAATTTTTTTGGAGGAAAAGAGTATTTTATTCTGTCCTTACGTACAGATATCGCGCAAAAACATCGTTAAATTGCATTCGATAGCGGTCAAAATGGATATTTTCGTTGAAATATGCTGCCTGAAACTTTTCGCGATTACAATACTTCCTTTTTACTTCGTACAAGGAAGTAAAAAGCCTGTATTGTATATTTTGCGAAAATAACACACAGCTTAGGTCTTTCGGAAATAAATCATAATTTTTGAATAAAAGATGCTTACATTTTCATAAATTTAAGTGTTACAAATTTATGCTGAATTAGTTTCCAAATATTTACTGCCATATGTTGTTAGAAGCATAAAATATCTCTTCGTAGTTTAATTCTAGTATTATTTAGCTTTATTTGAGGTAAACAAGCGTTTAAAAATGCTTTTTAATTTATTTGCAAAGCTGTAATTATTTGAGTTATTTTTGTAAGCTCTTTTGATTAAGAATAGTCCACAATTGTAGGTGCATAATATTTAAATACAATACGTATGAAATATTTTAATGATATCTTCAATATCTATTCGTAATAATTTTTTATATAGATTTAAATATTTAAGTTGCTTTCTGTAAATTCAGATTTGTTTTCCAATAAAATTCTCTTAACAATTGTAAGCAGAATCATTTTCAAACTATACCATTTTAAATTAAAATGCAGTAAGTAAACGTGATATTTAAAATTCTAATCATTAGCGTAATAAACAATCAGAAATGTTTTAAAATTATATGTTAATTATAAATGAAGTGAATTTTCTTTACAAGAAATATAGAAACAAAGTGACGATTTTCTATATGAACGGTTTCATGTGTTTTAACATAACGTGAACAACCGTTCTCAATTAAAACAAAATTACAAACACGAACTTATGAAGATTACCTTGCTATTTCGGAAAAGAATGTTGATGAATAAATTTTTCCTCTTAGTGATACAAATAAGACATAAAATAAGTAATACTTTTGAAAATTAATATTGTAAAAGAGTATCATTTCCACAATAAAGCAGCAACAACAACCAATTTCTAATTATTTTTAATAATATCCATATTTAGCTATCATCATAAAATTCTGCTATGTGTGCCTGGAAAAATATTTTAGATCTAGAAATGTATGCAGAACAATTAACATGAATGCCTATTAAATGACTTCATCGAATGATATTTTTCTTCAATTAGAATCTGAAAATAGCATAATGAAGGCTTTTGACTTGTTATGGTGAACTAATGAGTAGAAAAATGAATTTTGTTTTTCAAAATACTTGTATTTATTTTACATATGCTAGTAAACGAATATTTTTGAATCTTTAAATGTCTGTCCTTAAATACGAAATCCATTCGTAAAGGCTTAACTAAATTTTATCAAAAAGACTGAGCCCCCTGTGGGATATTGATGTTTTCTAATGCTGTTATCAGTTCTAGGGACAGTCCCTGCTAGACAGGATTTTCTGAGAAACAAGATTCTGGAAGCGCTGATTTAAACGGGAGGATTTCTAGAAAAAAGAGTTCCGCTGGAAGCGAAGTCCCGCCTATCTACGGAAACGATGTAGCGGCTACGCTGGCTCACCGAAAATGTCTTGGTTAGAGTTTTGTCCGGGGTAGAGTCGACCAATCAGACGAAAGTTCTGCGTCTAAAGGATCGCGTCATCTCAATCTGAGCGATAGTTGACTACTGTTTGGCGTTCAAGCCTTTCTAGTAAGTGAAAATGGTAACCTAGCTACGTGGGTTTCCTGGAAATGTGCGGGTTCTGAGAATTGTCCCTTTCGACGTCCAGTCCTGCGCAGACGAAACATAATGTGAAGAAAGGGGGACTACGAGAGGTATAAAATATGGTTAAATGATTAAGCAATAACATAAATATATGCTTATTCAGTAATTTGCATTACTTAAAATGAATTTTATAACATAATTTTGGGCTATGTTACGCATACTAAATGAATACATATTTCTAGAAAAACAATTCTGCACACAATATCTTTAATAAGAAAAAATAACAAAAAAAAAAAAAAAAAAAAAAAAAAAAAAAAAAAAAAACAATAAAAAAATCCGAATCTTTATTAAGCGGGCTGGGTGTATGGGTGTTTTCGTGATTTTACGCATGTGTAATGTGTATGCAGTATCTTCTCGATGCATATGTGAATAAAGCGGGGAAAGTCCGCGCAAAACCGCTGAACACTGGTAGTCCGGTCCAACTTTCGAATACCGCGAAATTGAACATGGGAACTCATGAACGTAGGAACAATGAAAACCGAGCTTCAACCCGCTCAGCTGGCAGGGTTGCCCGCTAGTTTTTTTTAAATATCATGTTCTTTGCACTTAAACCATAAAATTCAATTCAACAGCAATATCGCAAAATAGTTTTAAAATGGAGTATATCTTTACAATTTCCGATGCACAGTCTCGGGCGCTGGAAATAATTTCTTTTTTGGTGCAGTGTTTCCATTGCTGGCTTTGAAATCTTTGAGTTTTTTAATCAAAAATTCGTTAAAGTGTTACAAAATATAAAATCGATAATAAAACGAATTTCAAATTCCAAACTCGGGCTTCTAGATGCACATATTTGGGTCTAGACTTACGTTATTCAAAATTTGATGGTTCTAAGTTCCGTTGTTTTATCACAATCCGAGAAACATATATATATTTATGCAGACTCTTCATTGTTTAATTTCTTTAAATAGAACACAGGGCTCTAATATTTGGTGGCAAAATTTGAAAAATGAACCGACATTTATCGTGAACCAACGAAAAATGTGAAAACGAAATTATTAGTCCTTCTGGACTAACTCCCTCTGGGCTAATAATAATAATATAATTAATAACAATGATAATAATGAGTCCCTATGCATCGCACTTTAAAAATACCGTAGTGATGACGATACATATTTTCAAGGCTCGCAAATAATTGAAATACTATTTTAAAGAAAATCACAAATCGATAGCGATAATAATAATATCCTTCTTGTCATATTTATAAATAAATAACTGTACCTGCCCAAAATATTAAAGCAAATGTAGCTATCAAAAGTGTTTCCGGATTACGTGATGATGTATTGCTGGTTTGTGTATGTTGTTGATTTATGAACTGTTCGGTATTAAGTACACCTTCATCCATGAACATGAAGGATGCAGTTTCGCGGCAGTTTTCTGCAGGAACCAGAGTGCTAATTCAAGATATGCAGGTAATCCACGCATAGAGCAGTACCTAAACCGCTCATGCGGCTGCTCATTTTGTAAGATCTGTCTCTGCTATTCCACATAAGATAAATTAGATCCCACAAGGAACCTGACGAATTCTCGCACAGTCGTGAATAAATTACCAGCACAGAAGAAGGATGAAAAGTAACCTTTTATTTAATTCAAATGATTAACAGAAAGGAGCGATCTTTGTGCTTTACAATGGCACCGTCAACTTGCAGTGAAACTGAAAATTAGAATATAATTCAAGTCGAAATCTAAAATAAAATAGTGTTATAATTAGTACATTAAATTACGCCTAACAGGTTGACTCAAACAAAAACCTAACAGGCGTTGTGATAATCCGAAATGGCCAGGAGGCTTACTAGGGTCACAGCGAGAGAGCAACGAAACGTGCGCTGGTTAGCGAAAACACGCTGTGAATAAACTTAGAGATGCACCCGTTTAAATTTCACTTCATTAACTTTAAATTTTATATCCTGGCGAAAAAATGTCAGAGAAAGTTGAGGAGTTGAGGTAAGGTATCAAACTTAAAATAAATTTGTTATGCAAAATAAGGGAAACACTATAATCTTAATATCCTTCAACATTAGATTATTTAGAAGCACGAAATATGAAAAATGAGCAATGCCCTCTCCGGGACTCTAACCTGAACCTCTCGAATACACTTCGAGCATGCCGACCACTACACCACGAAGGCATGCTAAGAAGGCAGGTGAAATACCTTATAGAGTGAGCTATTATCATAACAGATAGGTTTATCAAATTCCATGCATTTCTGAATTTTAAATTTTAATATTTCATTTAAGTTGAAAGAAATGACTACAGCAATTTTCTATAGCTCATTGCAGAATTTTATACAACGACTTCTAATTTTTGTTGTTATTTTTAACTATTTCATTAATAAGTTTTAAATACTGCTAATACTTATTATTTTATTTTGCGTTGATTATTATTTCAGTACATTTCAGACAGCATTAGAAGACTTTCAATAAAATGAAATGATAGGAACAAATAACTATCAGTCAATACTTTAAAGTGATTGCAAAGAACATTTTGCAATACTAAAACTTTGAATATTTTCTTTCAGGAAGCAGAAAGCTAAATTAAAATTCCAGTTCTCGCTTTGTTTTGGGAAAGTAAATAAAATAAAGTACCTTGGGCTACATTTAAAGTTATTCATTTCCGCAGAAAAGAGACTGATTGAAAATAGAACATTAGAAGATCAGATGAGATCGAGTACCATTATTGATAGATATAGAAAATGAAGCAAAAAATTATTTTTAATTTCGAAATTTCCTTCTGGGTGCGAATTTTCTTTAATAAAAGGCGTTTAATTATAAGGAAAATAAAATATAAATGCGCAAAATAATAAACACACAGAAGTAAAAGTATTATACTAATAAAAATTTAAACAATTGAACATATCTGTGGAACCAAATAAATTAGTTTAAACGGTAAAAACTGAAAAAATCAAAAACTTAAAAACAAATCATACACTCCAAATGGCTCGAAGAGTTGTAGAACCATTAGAATTAGTCGTAGAATCATTAGGTTTAGTTGTAGATTCATTAGATTTAGTTGAAGAATCATTAGATTTAGTTGTAGAACCATTATATTTAGTTGTAGAATCATTAGATTTAGTTGTAGAACCATTATATTTAGCTGTAGAATCATTAGATTTAGTTGTTGAACCATTAGATTTAGTTGCAGAATCATTACATTTAGTTGTATAGATTTAGTTGTAGAATCATTAGATTTAGTTGTAGAATCATCAGATTTAGTTGAAGAACCATTAGATTTAGTTGTAGAATCATTAGATTTAGTTGTAGAACCATTAAAGTTAGTTGTAGAATCATTAGAGTTAGTTGTAGAAGCATTAGATTTAATTGTAGAATCATTAGATTTAGTTATAGAATCATTCGATTTAGTTGTAGAACCATTAGATTTAGTTGTAGAATCATTAGATTTAGTTGTCGAATTATTAGATAGAATTTAGACAGAGAAATCATTAGAAGTAGAAAACACGAAAAATGAGTAATACCCTCTCCGGGACCTATCGAATACGTACTGAGTGTGTTACCGTTACACCACGATGACATACAGAAAGAAGGGAGAAAATACCTCATAGAGTGATGAATTAATGACATGAGAAGTTATATTCTGTAACTCATTTAACTTTCCAAGAAATATTGGTTTATTTGTAAATAGGTCCCAATCGCATTATGTTTCGGCCTTGACGTCGAAACGGACAATTCTCAGAATTCACACATTTCCAGGGAAACCACGTAGCTAGGTTACAATTTTCACTTACTACAAAGACTTGAACGCCAAACAGTAACCGATTATTGCTCAGATTGCGATCACGTGATCTTTCGGAAGCAGAACTTTTGTCTGATTGGTTGATCTCTAGACAGAGCTCCAGCCGAGACATTTTCGGTGAGCCAGCGTAGCCGCTACATCGTTTCCGTAGATAGGCGGGACTTCGCTTCCAGCGGAACTCTTTTTTCTAGAAATCCTTCCGTTTAAACCAGGGCGAATCTCGTTTCTCAGAAAAGTTCCGTCTAGTAGGTACTGTCGTCAGATGTGATAACTTCTTTATAGTCGTCGAAAAACAACGACAAACACCCTGAAACAATCAGCACAGACTTCAGGGTATAACAGTGAAAACAGCTTCACAGGAAAGCACTAAAATAAGCTCCCGACTTGGTCGATCGCTCTCAAGCTAAACTCTGAACACTAGAACTCTAATGTTGAATTCAAGATACTCTTAATACGCGTACAGATAGCGTATATATAGCTTTTGACCTGCCTTTGAGAACGTGCTCTGGAAAACCTATAAGAATTCGTTTTAGAATGTTCTAGCTCCGCCTATGGCATATCGCCAATTTTGAACCCAAATATCGCCAAATGGGCGATTTCGAGCCAAATTTGGCAACCCCGCCTTTTCTTGCCCCTTTCTGGAAACCTTAAACCCGCTTTGCAGTGAAGCTATCTTAACGCAGCTTAGAATATTGCAACATTATATTCTGCAAGATCTTGTCGCAAGCTCGCCTATTTGAATTTTTTAAAAACATCACGCAGCTTGCATTATTTCACCGTATCTTTACAAATTATTTAATGCAGTGTTAGTCATTTTCCTTAAATTTTGCACTTCTTTCAGTAGGAAAATCAGTACCCGGAGAACAGGATCCTGTTACGGCAGCGTATTCCTGTATGCATTCAGCTACGGCAGCGTATTCCTGTATGCATTTAGGAGTGAAGTTTTGAAGTTCAGAAATTTTACCTGCGCCATCATCTTCTGACTGCAATTTACACCATATCTCTTTCATTAGCCTCTTTCTCGTACAGTAATTTTAAAATACCTAGAATCACAAAGACATACTGCATTGAAACAATGTAGTAATGTCATATTACATTAACGTACCCTATAATTCATTTAAGTAAAAATTGGGAAAACTTTCTAATGTAAAAAGAACGACTCTTTTGAGAATTTTTTTTAAAAGAGCATTAGTTCATATTTACTTTAAAGAAGTAAAATATTTATACAGTTATCCTGTTATTTCAAATTAATAATTCTGCTACCACTGTTCCTCAGAAGAAAGTTTCGACTTGGACCTGACATTATTCAGTGGTTTTAATCCATTGTCAAGTGGTATATTTTTATATTATGAGCTTTACTTATGTACATAGAAATATGGCTTTACAAAATATGTTCAAAACAAGTGAAAAATAACTGCATTTTGTTATCTTGCTTCAACCATTTTTCAATCAATGTTTCAAGTAGAAAAGAAAAAAAAATACGTGAAATTCAGCAATAAATTAAATCATTAGTATACTGAACTAAAAACCGGTCGGTAAAATTTGTTGGAAAGTAAATGTTCGAAATATAGAAGATAGGAATTTACTTTTAACTTGTTAGTGGACAGTTAATCATTTTAAAACTTCATGAAACTGTTTAATAATGCATAGTAAATAAAATATGTAACCGATGAATGCCAAATTTTGGTTTTAAACGCTAACTAAAAATGTTTTAATGGGTTTTACACATTTTTTTTTCAAATGTTTAGATGTGCTCACCTTTGTTGAAGTGGAAGACATCTACGTGATAATTCGTTTCATCTAACAAGCTTACCAATGTATCACGTCAAGTAATTCGGCCTCATGGGTGATGAGGTTGCAAAGATCCCAGACATTATCGTGGAGTGGATGCACATCCTCGATTTACATTCCATAAGGTGAAATCACATGGGGTTAAATCCGAAGGCGGAGGTGGCTACTGCATTAATGCGTCTTTTCCTGTGTTTATGTCCACGCATCACAGTCCTACGAAACTCAAATATTTGATATCCTCCAATGATAAATTTTTGCACCTAAGCTAGCCTTATAAATATTTCTTTCTCCTTTGACTCTTTGTCAAGACCTACTTATAATTTCCATCTTTCTAAAGTGAACTTACCCTTAAACACTGTAGAGAGAGCGGGAAAAGTTCTAGAGTTTGCAAAACATGATGTCCTCAGTTTCTCTCGTTGGAAGGGGGTGAGGGCCTGACGACAATTTTCAGATCGACGAATATTTCTCGGAGGAAATGGTGAAGTTGTGAATGGAAAATTTAGTTGAAATACTCCTTAATGGAAAATTATAATTGAAATAGTCTTGATAATAGTCAAAGTGGTAGTTAAGCAAACAACTGTTTTGTCGAAAGCGATAATCAGCACTACGTTTATGCATGCTAGTGAGCCATTAATGTTTACTGCTTCAGTGAAGGTGGGCACATAAACGATTTGTAAAGTGTTTATTAAGTTAATAAGTTTAATTCAAATTCAACATACAAATGTCTGGTATCCTTTGTATATATGTTATAGCTATTTAAGATGCTTAATGGTGTTTTGAATAATTATGCATTTTTGTATTTAAGATAAATATCTTATCCAGTGCTTATCTACGAATCCCTCGTTACAGTCATACTTGGTTGCATTAAGAAAGGTGAGAATTTAAAATATTTTTTAAAATGTACAAGGTATTTTTATTTCATATGGGAGTTGATGTTAAAGCTTATCTATAGTTTTTAACAGATCGTTTAATTTTTTTTTCTTAGAAAATAAACAATGCAGACAAACAATGTGAAATCTCTTGTAATCTTGTAATATCGTGCAAAGACGATAGCTTATATCGCAGCAGGAACTGAAAATGCGCAGTTTCCGCCCCGCGATTCGAACTTCGGACCCCCCGAATACGCTTCGAATGTGCTTCCAGTTACACTACCAAGGCATGCGGAAAAGAGAGAGAAAATACATCAATCAATCGATGCAAGTTTTGCCGTGATATCACTGGCGCTACACGATGTATACGGCTCAATGACTAAATATGCCACTAGATCACATAACACAAAAATGTCAGGACAAAGTAAAAGGAAGCCGGAAATGGAGAGAGGGGGTGATCGTTCGTCACAAAGCAGAGAAGCCAGGAAATGACAATAGACTAGGAGAAGCCTGGCGATGTAAAAGAATGCATCTGATAAGTGAATAAGTCATGACAGGTGAGTAGTTATAATTATAATAAAATACGATATACACAATATGAGATACATACTACGATAATGCAATATAAAAAACATAATATGAGATAATACAAAATACATATAGCGAAATATACATACAAAATAGGTATACAATTATGTACGATACACGCTACGCCCGGAAATTTGAGTAAGAGAAAATACCTTACATACTTCCCCTTTTAAAGGGCGACTGGTGACGAGAGAATGCAATCGCCAAATCCCGCTGGTGATGAATTATCCTCCACCTTTCAGTTCGGGCGCCACTTACAGCTTGTAGTGAAATCTAGAATTTTTTTCATCGCCAGGAAATTAAAGCAGTCCGTAATGCCTACTCTGGAATTCGTACTCCGGATACGTATCGAGCATACTTCCAGTTATACTACGAAGGTATTCGGACGCGAGGGAGAAAATACCTTATATACTTCCTTTTTTAAAGGGCAGATGGAAATCAGAGGAACCAAACGCGAAATCCTGGTGGTGACAAATTATCATCCACCAAGTTTTTAGTTCGAACGCCATTGTAGAGTCATTTTGAAATTTTTTGAAGCCAAGAAACTGTAAAAAATCAGTGGTGCCTTCGCGGGGGGCTCGAATTCCGGACCTCCGGAATACACTTCGAGTCTGCTTCCAGTTACACTACGAAGGCATGCCGAATACAGAAAGAAAATACCTTATATATGTTTTCAGATTTAAAATTAAGTGAATGCAATATGCCAAAAAGTAATATAAAAATAAACGGAAGACGCTGTGTACTATTTTTTTTAATGAGTATCTTTCTGAGTCTGTCGTTTTGAACTTACCTACTGTAGCTACATATAATATAATGCCTTTGTTGTGCTAGAATAGCTTTATATTTGCTCTTGTAATTCAGAGTATCACCATAATTAAAAGCCAACACGTTTAACGTTTGTATAGCTGAAACATAAACATTTTGTTCGTTTTTAACTCTACGTATAACGCTTTGTATACGTATTTAGAATCAGAAGCTTTAGCTTATCAAGTAAAAATAATAATAGATTAGTTATAAGGACTTTCGTCTTCCCCACTGCGTGATGTTGTGTTATAAACGTTAACACCTCTGGACAGAAATGTAAGAGCAGTGATTCGAATATCGGCTAGGGCATATTTATTTAGCTCTAAGTGGCGGCGGACTAAAATGTGGTGGACGATAATTATTCAGTATCTGAGATTGGTCGACTAGGTAAAGCGGCACGATATCCAGTCGCGTTTTAAGTGAGGAAGAATATAAGGAATTTTCGCCTTCCGCATTGCGTCTTCTCATAGTAACATCCGACTCGCAATCAGAAGAGCCTGAGTTTGAATTCTAGCTAAAGCAAAGCTGATGTTTCGTGTCTAAAGGTATCGAGTGAGAGCAAACCTAATGATAGTTTTTTACTCTTATATACTACTAAGAATCATAATTTCAGTGTAATTCTAAAACGTACTTCAATAAATGTTTCAATTTATATAATACAGCTTTTACTCTGAAATTTGAAACTCGCATAATAAAGCATTGTTTACATATGTATATACGCAAAATAATCCTTGCAACAAAAATAAAAAAAAATTGGGATAAATAAAAACGCATTTCTGTTTGAAAGTAATAACAGAAACGTTTTAAGGTTAAAAGGTTTGAAAGTAATAACAACAGTACAACTGAACGGACGAAAAGTAAGTCGAATCTTTTACTGAACGGAAAAATAATTCAAAAAGAACCCACTGCTAGGGAATATCTAGAGTACATGTTTTCCAATACATCGCAAGGAACTGCAGTGGAACCTCGAGATACGAGTTTAATTCGTTCCAGTATTGAGCACGTATAGCGAATTTCTCGTATCTAGAAACAAACTTCCCCATTGAAAGCAATGGAAATCCAGTTAATCCGTTCCTCAGCCCCAAAATATTAACATACGAGGGCCATCCAGGAAGTAGATTACGTTTCCGTCTGTGTCCGCTAGGGGCGGGGCTAGCGCGGCCATCTTGGGGTCAGAGCGTTGCGCAGCTCAGTCTGCATCTAGCCGTGCTAGTGAGAGGTTCGTGCTGTGCTCCGTTCAGATACTGTGACGGTTTGAAATGTTTGCGTTAATTGAAAATCCCGCGAGCTGCGAGGTGCGCTCAGTAATAAGGTTTCTGACTGCAAAAAACTGTAAACCGATAGAAATCTATCGGCAGCTTCGTGAAGTGTATGGGGACAACATTATCACTGAAGGTGGAGTGCGTCAGTGGGTCATAAGATTTCAAAATGGCCGAACCAATGTTCACGACGAAGATCGAAGTGGGAGACCCAGCATAGTGACCGCCGAACTTCTCGAAAAAGTCGATGCTAAAGTCCGTGAAAATCGAAATTTCACAATAACGGAACTTTCTTTGAGTTTTCCACAAATTTCGCGAAGTTTGTTGCACGAAATCATCAGCGAAAAGCTTGGTTACCACAAGTTTTGTGCAAGATGGATTCCAAAAATCTTGACAGAGGACCACAAAAATCAGCGAATGGCTGCAGCGTTGAACTTTTTGGACGCTTTACTCGATCTTTACTCGATCGCATCGTTACTGGTGACGAAACATGGGTGAAACATGTGAACTGTGAAACGAAATTACAATCAATGCAGTGGGGGCACACAAGTTCTCCCCAAAAACCCAAGAAATGCATGCAAACAATGTCGGCAAGGAAGATGATGGCGACTGTTTTTTGGGACAGAAAAGGTGTAATTTTGGTGGACTTCCTGGAAAGAGGCACTACAATAAACTCTCAAAGGTATTGCCAAACTCTCCAAAAACTCAGAAGAGCAATTCAAAACAAGCGCAGAGGAATGTTGAGCTCTAAGATCTTGTTGATTCACGACAACGCCCGGCCCCACACGGCAAATGTCACTCGTAAAGTTCTTGAATCTTTTAAGTGGGAGTTGTTTCCTCATCCGCCGTACAGTCCCGACCTGGCACCGAGCGACTTCCACCTATTCCCAGCAATGAAGAAGTGGCTGGCTATGCAGCGTTTTGATGACGACGCACAGCTGCAAGAAGAGGTAACGAAGTGGTTGAAGGCGCAGGCGGCCGAATTTTTCGACGAAGGAATTTCCAAGCTCGTACATCGCTACGATAAATGCCTTAATTTGTATGGTGACTATGTAGAAAAGTAGTATTTGAGTGTGGCTTTCATCTGTATATAATAAAATTTGTTTCCTATACTTTGTTTATTTTTTTATTCCAAAACGTAATCTACTTTCTGGATAGCCCTCGTATAAACCAATTTTTCTAATGAATAACCACTGGTAAATAATGTAAACGTAGTTTACATTATTTACCAGTACTACTAAACGTAGTTTAGTAGTATGATAGCTTCCGACAAATGATAACTTCCGGCACCGACCTTAATTGCTTCTCAGCAGCTTCTAAAAGTTTTGTACGATGCTTGGAAATAATGGCAACTCCTTTGCCTGCATGAAGTTTCTTAATTTCTTCCTTCTTCTTCAGAATAGTGTAGATAATTGGTGTCGAAAATCCGTAAATATTCGCAAATTCCGTCACTCTTACACAGCCTCTTCTTTATCTATGATTTCTTTCTTAATTTCAACGGCCATGGCTTCCTTATTTTCCTTTGCAGCACTATCTGAGGAAACAATCTTCTTGGGAGGCATCTTAAAAAAATTATTTTCACATTAAATATAACAAACAATTATCTCACAAGTGCACAAGGACGTAGATCAAAGCACACTGAGTGATCTGAAGAGGGGATTCTCCGAGTCGAGCCGGATCGGGAAATAGCGACACGCATACCAACAGCCTGGCTCATTGCTCTTTACTCGAGTCAATGCTCGTATTTAGAGATAAATGTTTCGCTCATACTGTCCTCGTATATCGAATATCTCGTATATAGAGGTGCTCGGATCTCGAGGTTCTATTGTATTACGAACCCACTGTCACATGTCGCTGTAGAATTTTCTAATAGGAAAATGCTCCTGCTTATACTTAACACCAGTCGGAACACCAAACCAAAGAAAATGTTGAACTTTTTCTTTTTGGAAAATAAATGAAATATAACTGCAATCCTTTTATGCATTTGAATTACTAGATCCTGAGAGGTCCAAACGAAGGCATATGGAAAATAATTTACAAACATAAAAATAATGATTAAAAATTAAAGTGCTGAAAATGTCACAGATGGTGTGTAAAGTCGGTGTCTCTTTGGTAACATACAGTGTGTAGACATTAAAATGAACTACTGAAGAATTATCTTCTGTGTGTGTGTGTGTGTGATTACGGCAAAGCCACGAGGGCTATCTGTCTAAGAGGAGGGATGCCTTCGTGGAGGACTTTCTAAGGGAAACTGGCTCGTATACACGTTACACATGGAGAAAACCACGAAAACGCCCATGCAGCCAGCCCGTTCGCGGGATTCGAACCTCTGACCGAACTATCAGTGTTCAGCGACTTTACCGCTCGGCCGCTGGTGGGCCCGAATTATCTTCTGGAATCAGATGAAGTGTGCAGAAGACCCTAATTTGAACAAACCTAATGACCCAACTTGGATTTACAATAAGTTAAGCATTTCTGGCTTAGCAGAACTACCTAACAAATAATAATTTCCAGGTGTGATAGATTAGCCTAACGGCTCACAGAATGCTTTAACGCATAGAAAGAGCTCTGGTTTGCAATAAAGCAGCGAGGCAAAGTCAGATGAGTAGAAACATTGAAATACGTAACAATATTAATTTCCATGTGTGATAGATTATTCCAGGTGTGATAGATGATTCCAGGAATAGGTAACAAATAATAATTTTCAGGTGACATAGATTAACCTTACGGCTCACGAAATACTTTAACACAGGAAGAGCTCTGGTTTGTAGTTAACCGGCGAAACAAAACCAAATGTCTAGAAATGCTCAACGCCATTAACACAGTCGCTAATAATCACAGCACAACGTGCCCTGGAATAGGCAGACATGCTCTAAAACTAACTTTCGGAACTCTTGGTTAAATAACACTCTTTTCTACCTTAATAACTCTCGCTATCTCATTTATGCTCTGGTATGAAAAGCGTGCGTGAAAGAAGAGCAATAGGAAAGTCTTTCAACTTAAAATGAATTATTAGTTAAAAATAAATAGAAAAACCTCACAGATGTTTTAAAGATTTCGACATGTATCGAAATATTCATATGAAAAAAATAACAGGACGATGACTTGGCTGTTTAGACAGAATAAAATTAATATCAGAAGTTACAGCAAAGAGAACCAAGTCTGAATACTTCGCAATGAATAAATAAAAACGAAACAATTTTTATTTAATTTTTACCATTAGTAGTGTGTGAAAATAAATTTTTCTCAACAATTTAATTAAAGAATTGCAGCAAAAAGGAAAATATAATTTTAAAGTGAGAGTTTATTTCCTCCTATGATTTATTTAAATGCCCTTTTTAAATTTTTCTACTGTACATGAAACTTTTATTCCTACATTTGTAATGCAAAAACATGACGAACAATGTACATTTGATATATTACAAACAAACATGCAGCAAAGTTTGTAAATTACCCAGTTGCATGAAATATTTAGACAGCATCTAGAAATACGGGTTTCCTTTCTTTTCACTGTAACAAAAAGAAGTATTTTGGAACTAGCAGCTATTTAATATTAAAGACCCAGCTTAAGGAGATGAAGAAACTAAATTAAATTTAACTGAAAGTAGAAAAAGCAAGATTAAATACTTTTACTTTCATTAAAAAAAAAAAAAAAAAAAAAAAAGGGAATGAGAAGGGGAGTTCATAAACAGCTATTTTTTTATTTATGGCATACAATTCACTAATATATTCCAGAAAGTATGACCAAAAATTTCATTTATTATTCATTCGTAAAATTTATATGCCCATTTCCAACTGCAAACGCTAAAACAGGCACATTAAATAAAGTTTATTCAGAAGAGCCTAAACGTTAACAGAGAAAATTGACAAAATATTTGCAAAAATTAGCAGGAAGCACCTAGAGAGTATGGACTTTATCTTCAAATAATAACAAGGAGGCAATAAAGAAAGATGGATGCACAAGAGACGAGGCAAGTACGACTGGAAATTTCGAAATGCATTTTGCCGGTTTCACATACAATTCGGCAATTACTCCTCTCTTTTTTATATTTTTTAAAAATTTTGTTTCATAAAAACGTATTAAGAATAGAATCCCTAAATATTTATTCAGATGGATGGTGTCTTGATTGGTATACCTTCTTCTCGTAGCAATACATATTCTGATTTTGTAAATTTTTGTTTTTTTGATGGCTACATTGATAGAGCGATTTTAAGAGACAATATCTTTTTTATAATTAATGAAATAAATTTGTAAATAAAAATGAAATCCACCACGTGAAAATACTGTTACTGATTTTATTTGGCTATGGTATTACAGAAATTGCTATCTATACAGATGGTTCTGGGTTTGTGGGAGAGAGGTGTCGCCTGTGCCATTGCTGTTTACTTTTTGGAAGAGAAATTGACTGAAAAGGATTTCTTTCGAAGGCTGATAATTCTATATACCTGCAGAAAAAAGTTTTAATGTAATTTGGTGTTATTAGATATACTAATGAAAATGTATCGTATGATGTACGATAATAATGTATATTCGAAGTAATTACGTTATATTAATCTGACATAATTTTGTTAATCAATTAAGTTCATTGTAATAATTGTATACCGAGTTATTGTAATCGTATATTCAATACGAAGTCTAGACTTAATTAATTAATTATGTCTAGAATAATTAAGTATCTTAGTAAATGTCTTGTTAGGCTGGCTTCCGATGTGGGCCAACTCAACGCCGATCGGGTATAGTAGTGCGGCGGAGCAATACCTGTAAAGGGACGTTGCCACTGGGGTTTATCTGAGCTAACGGAGACAACTGACGTAGCCGACCCATCTCCAAAACCAGTTTTTTTCTCATAGGGCAGCAAGTTGAAAATTCTGAACTGCAGGCATAGCGGAGATAGTCGACACATGGAACTGACTCTGTTAGCGCAGATAAACCTCAGTGTAAACGGCCCTTAAAAGTCACTGACGAAGTTTTGGTGCTCCGTCCACTTTTTCCTGTCCATGGTCTTTCTAATCCAAATTATCGAAGGATTGTTTATATTTGTGTAATTACGTTTTCATAGTCATATGTGAATTAAATTGGAAAAGAAAAAAAATATTGCATAGACATTTTATCAACGTATATTCGGACGATTTCTAGGTACTCCAGGCATGCTGCAGCCCAGACTATCAGAATAATCAAAATAACAAAATTTGCTCTTTCAAATACAAAAGAAAACGACTCACCTTCAAAAAAAGGACAATATGAAAATTCACTGGATAAAAAGCATACGTTGGTTTTCAATGAAAAGTTTGATGCATTGACTGTGGAGGCTGTGTTAGGTAGTGGAGAGCAGACCCTAAACATCCAAGAATCAAGAAGGACAGTTACAACAATTAAGTAAAGCAGTATTTTAGATAATCGGAGAAGAATGCTGTTGGCTGTCTTTTAGGACTGCAAATTATCTAACAAATGTTCAAATTAGAAAAAAATATGAAAGATAAGGATTAAAATCATGTTATTACTGGATATGGAGATTTTCTAGATTCAAATTTGGATTGCAGTCCTCTAAAAATTGCAAAATATGCGGAGAACTTGGTGACATAATTTACTTTGGCGAGGCCTATACAATTACACAGAGCGCCAAGGATGCAACCCAAGATTTTGACAGAACCACCATTTCTAAAAATTGTAGAAGAGCAACTGAAGTTCAAGATGCTTCATGTGTATTATCAATAATAACAGAGAGACTATAAGTATAGAGATTTTAGGTGTGGATTTTAATTTAATTTAATTGTGTTTGACTAATACACTTTGTATTTTGATTTTGTTTTCTTTATTGTTTGTATGTGTTGTGTATAAGCACAGGTTGTCTATCAGTCAAATATTTATTTATTTATTTGTCTAATGTGGTTTCGTTGTTGGATGATTGTTTGGTTTCGTTGTCCCTCACCTTATGGCTGAACCTGTTTCGATTAGGTAGACTGGGGCTGCGCCGTTTATTATAATTATAATCTTGACATTCATGAAAAAAGAATTTAATTTTCAAAAGGTATAAATGTAAAATGTTCTCTTGGTGAGAGGATGCAAATATTCATTTTAAATGTAATCCAAAATTTTAAAATGAAATTTATTTGGTAATGTTACTAAAACTCGGAATCTAGGAGTTCCATTTAGCTATTTACAAACGTCTTAAATTTAAGGAATTAATTACAAAGACACAAATCTGAAATTTATATGAAACAGATTTGTTTCAGAGATTGACCTGATTTGTGGAGTGTTATTAAAAGTTACCTCAATGTTTGTGAATGCAATGACAAATGTTATTCAATTTCAGAAAACGCAAAAACGGCGATAAAGGCAACTCTTGTTCCTGTCATTGACAACATCATTAAAGAAAACTATTATTGAGAATTAAAGAGATTGAACCATGTATTTATTGCTGGACAAAATACATAAAGTACTTTCAGAAATAAAGTTTACAGAATAATTTGCATCATTTTTTTAAAACTATGTCATAAATACTTAGTGCGATCAGTATATGTAATTAAATGAGCTAAAACTTATTATCTTTATTAAGGTATAGCAATTAAGGGTAAATAATCAATGTACCTGTATATAGCCATTATAACTGTAAAGATACTTTACATTATATAACGAAAAAAAGATTTTAGTCAAATATATTATTAAGATGATTGTATAATTCTATGCTATTACTACTAGAATATGATATTTTGCAGTAAACGTTGTGATTATTCTCAAGAAGAATATTTTTCAGCAAACCTGTCTTTAACACTTTCGCGTCAGTAGATGCGAAAATCTGTTTCTCTGAAATATCTGAAACGGCCGTCTATACAAGTTTTTCTTACAGTGTATTTAGTTCCCTTGTAAGGATCTTAAGTTTTACTAACGTTTATTTTATTTTAAATCTTTACTATCACTTCTTATTTTCTACTTCCGGCCAGAATTATAAGCGTTAAGGTTTTTGTGCAAAGTTTGTCTGGCGAACGCCAAGTATTTAAGTTGTGGCTTTTTGCCAAGCGAGAGAGAGGAAGCAGTGAGTCGAAGCAGGCCGCTTACCTTAGAAGTTACGCAGTTGCTTGTTGCCTTCCAGGCCAGAGGTTTTAATCCTCTTGATAAATTTTAAACGTATTGTAGTGTTCATAGTTCTCTGTTTATTATTCTAAAGTTATTAATCTTATTAATCTTCCACGTTTATTATTCTAAAGTTAAATTATAGTTTTATTTTTATACTTTTACGTTTTGACCCCAAGTAGCGGGTCGGTGTATTCCGAAGTACGGAAGTCATTGTAAATAGAGAAAAATAAAGGGTTTTGTATACCCTTCTTGTGTATCCTGTTTACTTCCCACAGTTTTGAACATAGCTTTAGTAAGCTCTCTGTTCCGAGTCAGGTCCTTGCATGTTCCCGAAGAAGGTTAGAAGGAACATTGAACCTGATAGTGGCGCCCAACGAAGAAGAATAACCATGGCCGAATTTCAAGAAGAACCTGTGCTGCCTGCAGAAACGGCTCAGAATCCAGAAATGCCAGCTGCCGCCCTGGAAGGGTTTGGTTACATCGTCCAGACCATGCGCGCTTCGATGAAACCAGAAGCAACATTTAATGGAAACTCACCGGTAACCAGTTTTTTGGAAAAATTGGATGACCACTTCATGCTCTACCCCGTGCACGAGTTTCAAAAAGTTACCTTAGCTACCAGCGCTTTGAGGGGCCAAGCGCTTAACTGGTTCAAATGTATAGGCAGAAGTCTCTTGGGTCAAGCAGGAAGTCCCAACTATACTTTCGAGAATTTCAAGCCTGCCCTACTAAAAGCCTTCCCTGTTGTAAGGGATCGTGCGAAATTAGAAACGGAACTTTTCAGTATATATCAACAAAGAATCGAAAATCTCTCAAGCTTTATTTTAAGAAAAATTCACGTCTTCAAACTCTTGTATGGAAACCGTCCGGAGCCTGAAATAATTCAAGTGATTTTCTCGAGGTTACTGCCCCAAGTGCAAGACTTTATTGAATTAAGAAATCCGACTACACTGGAAAAGTTATTTGAGCTAGCAATCCAGTTTGAAAGTAGAAGAACGGCGGACGTCGAAAGAAGACGCCAATATCAACAGCGAAACCAATTTGGTACGCCAAGACTACAGCAAACTCAAGCACACGGCTACGGAGGCAAAGCGAATCAGTGGGCAATGAAACCCGAGCATTCAAAAACAGCCGGCGAACGTCGACAGTTCAATAGCAATCCAGGAAAAAAGTCTCAAGGCCAGTGGAAAAAGAAGGAAAGCATGGAAACAAAAAAGGATTTAAACTAAAACGGATTTCTGCAGAAGGGAGGGTGCGGAAATCCGAAGGCCACGAAAACCCCTCTTCCTACAAGTTAAATACAGTAATGGTGAAAAATTTGACTCTTCCGAAGATTGAAGTGTTGGTGAATAATATCCCAGCCACCGCACACCTGGATACAGGCGCGCAGTGTTCCTGTGGGGCAGAAGATTTTTTTAGGAAGTATTTTCGTAAATATCGCATATATAATTCGGATAATACGACAGTGTTAGCGGCGCAAGGAGAAAAATGTAAGTGCATAGGTAAAGTACCACTATACATCCGTATCAAGGACGAACAAGTAAAGGTGATGTTTTTTATAGTAAAGAATCTGCAAGCACATAGAATCTTAGGAATAGATTTTCTTTCAGACGCACAAGCAACACTGGATTTTAATGAAGCGTCCCTTAAGCTGACAATGAAACCATTGCTTGCAGAAAAGGCTGAACCGCCGATGTTAAAACTTGACCACCTCCCTAATGACGAGCAAGGAAGAATCCGACAAGTGGTAAGTGAATTTGCTTCGTTATTTAGTGATATTCCAGGATTTACTCAGGTTACT
Organism: Stegodyphus dumicola; assembly: GCF_044657685.1. Classification (NCBI taxonomy): domain Eukaryota; kingdom Metazoa; phylum Arthropoda; class Arachnida; order Araneae; family Eresidae; genus Stegodyphus; species Stegodyphus dumicola. The sequence continues at coordinate 26,564,142 of NC_140776.1, read as the reverse complement.
AACCATAGTATTGACACCGGAGATTCAATGCCAGTTCGTCAAAAACCATACCGATATGATAAGAATAAGGAAAAAATTATAGAATGGCATATTACCGATATGCTACGTAAAAAGATCATAACGCCCATCTCAAGTAGTTATGCTAGCCCGGTGGTTTTATGTAAGAAAAATAATGACTATCCTTTGACGCATCCAAAAAGGTGGAGATTCGCTATTGATTACCGTAAATTAAACTCCATAACTAAATATCCGTTATATCCATTACCGATCATTGAAGAAATTCTAAGGAACATAAAATCAACCAAATTTATGACGACTTAACGACTGGTTATTTTCAAATAGGGGTTAGGCCTGAGGACGTGCCTAAGACTGCTTTTATAACCAAGTTTGGCACTTATGCATTTTTGCGTATGCCGTTTGGCCTTTCAGGGGCCCCGGCAACATTTCAGCGATGCATGGACATTGTGTTAAGACCTGTTCTTGGAAAGTCCACATTTATCTATTTAGACGATATCATTATTACTAGTGATAATCTCGACCAACATGTACAGGATTTAAGACAGGTGTTTTCTTTATTAAATGAGGCCGGTCTAAAAGTTAATGTCTAAAAGTGCAAATTTGCAGCCCCTGAATTAAAATATTTAGGTTACAAGATATCTCACAAAGGAATAGAGACAGACGAATCAAAACTAATCGCTGTACAAAAGTATCCAACTCCAACCACGGCAAAGAAGCTCTCTTCTTTTTTAGGACTTTGTTCATATTATAGGTCCTTTATAAAAGATTTTGCAGCTATCGCTGAGCCATTGTTAAAATTAAAAAGGAAAAAGACAAAATTCTCGTGGACGGCCGAAGCCAATAGTGCTTTCGAAAAATTAAAACAAGCATTAACGCAAGCCCCTGTGTTGAAATTTCCTGAAAAGGATGAGAATTTAGAAATTTCAGCGGATGCTTCGGATTATGCGGTAGGAGCGGTACTTTCGCAAAATCAGCAGCCCGTGGCATTTTTTAGCCGAACTTTAAATCAAACACAAAGAAACTATTCCGCGACCGAGAGAGAGGCACTTGCAGTTCTGTTAGCAGTGCAAAAGTTCCGAGTCTATTTTGGAAAGGCGCCGATAACAGTGTACTCTGATCATGCGGCGGTAACTAGATTGTACTCAGGGAAAAATTTATCCCCAAGGTTAATAAGATGGGCACTGAAGCTGCAAGAATATAATCTGGTAATCAAGCATACCCCCGGAAAGGAAAATATCGTAGCAGATGCCCTATCAAGAATTAAAATAGAAGAACAAGGTAATACCGTAAAGGTGGCAATGCTCACAGCATGTACAATAAATTCCCGAGAAACTGTAATAACCGAACTGGGTAAGGATCCTGAGTTTGGAAGCATTTATGAGTATTTGAAGGATCCTGAAAATTTTAGCCACCAAGATATTGTGGCGATAAGAAATAGGGCGGCCCATTACGAACTAATAGATGGTCTATTATTCTATACAAAAACTATGAATTCCAACAACGAATTTCGACCTGTTATCCCAGCTAGTCTTAGATTAAATATCCTGCAGGAGCTCCATGACAGCCCTTTAGCTTCTCATGCTGGTATTCGAAAAACTATCTAACGCGTACACGAGGCAGTCTACTTTCCTGAACTGCAAAAGTTAACAAGGGCGTATGTCCAGTCCTGCCCAACATGTCAAGCAGTTAATTATATTAATTTCCGCCCGGCCCGGGTTTCTAAATAGTATTAAATCCGATTTTCCAAATGAAATAATTGGCATCGATTTATTGGGCCCTTTCCCAAAAAGTCAGTTAAATAAAAGGCGCTATCTCCTTGTTATGGTTGATCATTTTAGTAAGTGGACCAAAACTGTTCCCTTAAAACGAGCCTCCGCGAAATTAGTTACTGATTCTATTTTAAATAAATATATTTTAAAATACGGGGCGCCCCTAAAAGTTATATCGGATAATGGTCCTCAATTTGTAGGTAATATATTTGAAGACATGTGCCAAAAACTGGGCATACGTCATTTAAAAATGGTCCCGTATCGGCCGCAATCAAATATAGCGGAACGGGTCAATAGAAATATAGTGAAAATTATCCGTAGTTATGTTAAAAATTTTCATAAAAGCTGGGATAACTATGTCAATGAATTTGCTTTCGCCCTTAGGACCGCAAAACATGATACAACGGGCAAAACTCCTGCTGAGTTATTTTTAGGCAGAAAGATTATAACGCCGTTAGATAAATTATTTTATGTGCAACAAAGAGCCCCAGAATTTAAAATGGGTGATATAGAAAAACTAATATAAGAAGCAAAAAAGAATACGGAAGTAGCACAAAGAAAACAGAAGCTCTATTATGATTTGAAACGACGGGGAGTAACTTATAAAGTAAGGGATGAAGTTTTAAAAATTAAGCATTCACTTTCTTCAGCACCAGAAGATAAGACTGCCAAATGTTTTCCACGATTTGAAGGACCATATGTTATAGAAAATAACGCTGTAGTAGTGTTAAAAGCCAGAAATGGTGAAACCTGCTCCGCAAACATTGATCAAATCAAACCCTACATTGATCGTAATAAAATGCAAATATTTTCAGATCTTTTGCAGGATCCGGCACGGCAGACACCGCAGGCACAAGCTCCAGAGGTGGAAAAACGACAAGTACAAGGGTAAGCCATTAAGAGGCAGGAGCAAGTGAAAAGAAAATTTCCCCGCGAAAAAATTGAAGGGAGCAAGAAAAAGAAGCCGTTCCACCGTCCAGAAAAGAGAGTTCACGAACACCCCCAGAATGAAGAAGGGAGAAGGACGACGTATGTGAAGAGAACCAAGAGAAATGACGGCAACTACAACCCGGCTCTAAAACGGAAGATCTACTCATCCGACAGGACTCTCCGCAGCAAATGTCGCCGAACTGCGGAAGGGCCATCAGCGGCGGAGGAAAAGTTACAAGGAAAATTTGAACGGCCAGCAACGAGGTCCAAGCAGGAACACGACAGAAGTTTCCCGGTTCCGCCAAGACCAGCTGCCATCAAACGGCCAAGACCACAAGCAGAGGAGAAAAAGAAGGTATTCAAGAGTGACCGAACTGGTGAAAAAAGGAAGTTTCCAGAGGAAGGCACTGAAGGGCGAGCCCGTACAAGAAGGAGGATAAATCAAACGACTATCTGCAATACCTTTAAGGACTGGGCCCAGAAAAGGATGTCCGAATATCACAAAGATAAGTAAAATTTTATGTTCCTTTGCAAACTTAAGTTAATCTTTCATTCTTACTGCAAGTGGCAGATTTCAAGAAGTTTTACCTCATGCGAGGTCTACCTTTATCGCCAAAAGGGCGAGAAATGAGTTGTTACCGATTTTGGTATTATGTTTTTCAATTACTCGCGCGTAAAACTAAAGTTGATGTATAATAGCGTTGTGTAAAGACTTAAATATTGTAAAAAGTTATTGTATAAATTTTATTTAAAACATTCTAGCAAGAAAGAAGTTTTAGTCTGAAAGACTTTTTGAAATGTAGTATTTCAATGTAGAAAGAATTGGCACTTGCTTTGAAAAGAATAGAAGTTAACAATGTACTACTAATGTATGTTTTCAAATGTGTAAAATTAACGGCATGTTGATTTGTTCTTATATACATGTGAACTGTTATTTTAAATGTTAAGAAATACCGTGATATGGTAAAAGTGAATGTTAAAATTTTTTTTTTATTCATGTGACTGTAAAAAGACTAGATCATGGTGAATATGTGTTGAATGATGTAGTTAGGCTCTCTGACGCTACACTTTAGAGTTAGACACTTTCAGAATAGTACCTCAGGGTTTAGAGTTGAAATTAGGGTGTGTTAAGAGGTCTTGTTATGTTGAATTTTAACACGTTAGTGTTTTGATTGTAGGAGGAAGTGTGGAACACTTAGACAGAAACACATTCGTGTTTGGTGTTCTTTTACAACACATGTCAGAGAGCACGGGGAGAGATAATTAAAATAGTCATGAATGAAATAAGAATGTTAAGAGAAGTATAATTATACGTGTTACTTGCCATTTCATTGTGTAACATTTCATTAAACTAGTTTTCCTTCCAGATCTCTGGAAGGAACCAGATTTGAATAAAAGCTGCTGTCTAGATGCAGTACAGATGAAAAAAAATGTGTATCCTGGGAGCTGCTATTGTAAAAACAAATTTCTTTCTTTTAAATTTCTAGTTTCTAGCGAAAAAATATTTGTAAAAGATTGGCCTCGCGTTAGATTCTAGAGCTAAAAGTTTTCAACAAGGTCGTAATATAATGTAAATATATTCGTTATATAATGTAAAGATACTTTACATTATATAACGAAAAAAAGATTTTAGTCAAATATATTATTAAGATGATTGTATAATTCTATGCTATTACTACTAGAATATGATATTTTGCAGTAAACGTTGTGATTATTCTCAAGAAGAATATTTTTCAGCAAACCTGTCTTTAACACTTTCGCGTCAGTAGATGCCAAAATCTGTTTCTCTGAAATATCTGAAACGGCCGTCTATACAAGTTTTTCTTACAGTGTATTTAGTTCCCTTGTAAGGATCTTAAGTTTTACTAACGTTTATTTTATTTTAAATCTTTACTATCACTTCTTATTTTCTACTTCCGGCCAGAATTATAAGCGTTAAGGTTTTTATGCAAAGTTTGTCTGGCGAACGCCGAGTATTTAAGTTGTGGCTTTTTGCCAAGCGAGAGAGAGGAAGCAGTGAGTCGAAGCAGGCCGCTTACCTTAGAAGTTACGCAGTTGCTATTTGCCTTCCAGGCCAGAGGTATTAATCCTCTTGATAAATTAAACGTATTGTAGTGTTCACAGTCTCTGTGCTACATACGCTTCCTGTTATTATAAGGCCAATCTTATTCTAAAGTTAAATTAGAGTTTAGTTTTATTTTGATATCTTTTACGTTAGACCCCGAGTGGCGGGTCATTGTATTCCGAAGTACGGAAGTCATTGTATATAGAGAAAAATAAAGTGTTTTGTATACCCTTCTTGTGTGTCCTGTTTACTTCCCACAGTTTTGAACATAGCTTTAGTAAGCTCTCTGTTCCGAGTCAGGTCCTTGCATGTTCCCGAAGAAGGTTAGAAGGAACATTGAACCTGATACCCTTAGGCCAAGTAGAGTGTTAAGAGTTAAAAATAACCTAATTAAGTTAAGCGATTAATTCTCTCTTGGGAATCTTTGCGCGGTTTTCAGGCATTGTGTGAAGGCAGGCTCTTAGGACAAGATTGCAGCTGCAAGTCTCAGTAGTTAAACGTTGAAGCTAAACCAAAGGAGAGGGAAAGTATATTCAAATAAGGCAGCTACTTTGAGTAGCTTCAAAAGAATGATTGGCATGTCATTTAACAGCTGTCGAACCCAATGAGACATGCACTAACGGAATGGGGGAAAGAACCAGGAACCCACGCGTTCGGACGACCTACCGATATCTGAATGCACGGGATTTTCAGACGACTTTGCTGTAAAAGATTTAAAGAAAACTACGATTTAACTGTCTGCAGAAAATGGCATATTCTTAGTTATGCATACTTTTATTTTAGTCTACAAAGCATTATTCTTAAGCTTTGTAGTAATTACATACTTTTATTTTAGAAATCTTTTAGATATCTCCTTCATGTAAACGTAAGTGCATTATTTTAGCAATTTCTTTCTGTGTCATGGTCTTTTGAGCGAATAGTTCTATTTTTTTATCTTTACGCTTATACCCTTGCTGCTGCAATTTTCCCTTTTAAGAATAAGTTAATAATAAAATTGCCTTAAATATCTTAAGACAAATTCCAATATATAATTTAAAAACTGTAATTCCTATTTAGGGAATATTTGCTCTGCAATACACATTCCTTCTTGCTTGTTTTTATTCAAATGGTAACATTGAAATCGTTCACGGAATAAGGACTCATGATTAAAAGTAAAGAATATCTATTGAAATACGTGAAAAAGTATTAACACTAGTAAAAAAAATTTAAACAAATACCTGAAAATAAATTATTGACCAATGTAAGAAATATACCCATATAAATTCATCAGAAGGCTCTAAAAATCAGATAGACACATGGATGTCTTGCATTAATGTTTTGAAACATTAATATTGTGTTTATACACTGATATTGTGTTTATACACTAATATTGTGTTTATACACTAATAACATTTGTGTTTATATACACTAATAACATTTGTGTTTATATACACTAATCTTGTGTTTATACACTAATAACATTTGTGTTTATATACACTAATATTGTGTTTATACACTAGTAACATTTGTGTTTATATACACTAATAACATACTAATACTCTTTGTATATACTAATAACATTTGTATGAATATTGTGTTTATACACTAATAACACTTCACAAAACTAAAATTCCTATGAGGGAGTGATATTTCTTACGATACGTAAATGGGCAATCTGGTAGTCCGGAAGTTATTTCCAAAATAAAATTAAATTTCATTCATTTACTCAAGGTACATCAGTTTAGTTGAACATTTAAGTTCATTATTAAAATTTCATCGAAAATGTGTACTTGGAGTATCTCGAGATGTTTTAGAGAATATAATTCATTCAACAAAACACTTAATTTCTAAAAAAGTATTATTAAAAATTTCATAAAAATGTCGCCCTTTAAAAGGGGAAGTATATACCGTAGGTAGGTATGGGGTGGTCCACCTTCCTAGCAAGCCTAAGCTTGCCTAATGGCTTTTCTATACCAGCCACGAATAGGAGTGTATAAGGTATTTTCTCACTCTTTTCATCATGCCTTCATGGTGCGTATTCATGGTGCGGTTAGCACACTCGGAGCGTATTCGAAAAGTTCAGGTTCAAGTTTCGGCGAGGGCAACGCTTATTTTTTATATCTCCCGGTTCAAAATAATCTAATATTTCTACAGCCTTAAATGATAAATAAATTATATATGTTTTATACCCAAAAAATTATATAAAGCGTATAATTAAAAAATTAAGCAGGAAAGTAAAAGTGATTTTTGTTAAAAGAAGGAACATGGATAAAAATTTATCGCTAAGTTTAATAATAACCTTTTATAAGAGTTGCTCTGAAGGCAAAATTTAATAAACGTGATCAAAAATAAATATAGCACTTAGCGAAGCCATAAGTTTGCTTAATTATGCTGTAACATAACACCTTCCGTTTCCAAGAACAGAATAATCAATATATTTCTTATTTTTCTTCTTATCTTGTTGCCATGCCATTGTATCTACCTCATTCAGTCATATTTAGGCAAAAGTAATAGCTAAGCTATATCATAACCCGCTTAATTAAATTCTCTTTCGGATCAAGATTAGATAACAGCCGGTGACCTCTTCCAACTGCACTACAACGCATTAATTAAAAGCGATAGCTTAAAAGATCCAATTATTGCCTACGTCTGCATGTTTATAATTCAAAGATTAACAATAACTAGAACTTTATAAGTCACGTCCCTTGCATTTACGTTAAGTAATTACCATTTTAGAATAGTAAAAATCATTTTCCCTATCGTAAAGTTTCTAATTTCAATTAACTAGTTTTATTCAATTGTGTTAGAATAAGCTAATTATAATTGCAAAGATTTCGTTTCAAGGAATTCAGAATACGTTATTCAGAATTTGATGACTCTAGGTACCGTTGTTTTATCGCAGCGCGAAAAACAGACATATTTGTAAGACATATTGTAAGACATATTTGTAAGCGATTCTTCATTATTTAATCCTTTTAAATATGATACAGGACTGTAATATTTGGAAAGTTATTCGCCATTTATAGTAAATCAAGGTAAAATGCCAAAACGAAATTAGTAGCCCTTCTGCGCAAATTGCACTTTTGGGTAAAAATATTCAAGCGTACTCGAAAGAATAGGCAAAAAGACCGATGGAGTTGCATAAACATGTTTTGATGATAGCAAGTCCGAAAAAATAAATTATGCAACTCGTAGTCGAGTGTAAACTCCTGTTCTGCTAACTGTTCCTTTTTGTTAAGGACATGCTTCCTAACTTTATTTTTATTCTTCAATTATGCGAGAGTTATATTTAATGATAAAAAATAGCTAATTGGAAATATTAATACTGCAGTATAAAGTTACACAGTAAGTAAAGGATATTAGAAGGAAATGTTAAACACGATGAAAATCCGAAGTAAAAAATAAATAATTGTAAAACATTCACCTCGAAAATCACGTATGTATTATGAACCATTGCAAAAAATACTGCAAATTATAATGCATCAGAATGCCGAAATGTATAATAGCCTTACAAAATACATAGGTAATGGTATTAAAACAAAAGAAAACGAAAAAGGGGTATCAAAAACGAGATAATCCAAAAGATACTGATTGGCCCACCTGCGGCCGAGCGGTGAAATATTTGAATACTGGTAATTCGGTCCGAGATTGGAATCCCGTGAAAGGACATGGTTGCATGGGCGTTTTCGTGGATTTTCCTATGTGCAATATGTATACTAGCCAGATTCCTTTAGAACGTCCTCCACGAAGGCATCCCTCCCTTCTTTGCAGTGCCTATGGGTGGAGCACGTAGATAATAATAACTAAGTAATACTAAAAGTTATTGATTGATTTACAGTATCATTATCAGATGCATAATGCGATGAAGTAATCAAGTGTCTGCTTTTCTGAAGATCTGTAATTCACAGCAAACCGCGAAATGGAATATTCTGATTCAAACATTTCTTTAAATATTCTATTCCCTACTTAATAATAAGAATTAAGTTTACTTAGAATTCATTAATATAAAACTATTTTTAATCTTTAATTTTGTTTTTATAACATTTTTCTATACAGTTTGAGAAGATCTAACAATGCTAAAATTCAGTCCTAAACAAAGAACCTATTACGAATTTTGAAATAAATCATAATTTTCAAATATACCTTCTTTACGTCAATTTCGAATACGTTTATTATAATATTTAGATTCCGCAAACATTTGGTTATTACTGCAAGTAATTGTATTGAAGTCCAGAACATATTATTACAGCTTATATATTTAATAGCAATATGTATTCAATTACGAAATAGTAAGCAGTCTTTTCTCTACGCAAATCGACGTCTGTGTGATTGAAATCAACAGTGCTTTCTATTCCTCGTTCCTGGAATAGCCTCTCAATAACCGGCTCTTATTAACCATTATAATACAGAACGGTGCCTTCTGAGTAAATATGTCCCTGCAAATCGATTTGTTGACAAAGAGGAAGTTTGTCACTGAAGCCTTATCGATTATGAAGAGCTGCTACTAGCTTTCTCCGCATCTGACAAATGATTTAATCTGAATATAGTCAGATTTTTCAATGCCGCAAATAAAAAGGAAGCTTTTGTTTTCCGTTATTTGTACTCGCTGGGAAAACTTAATTTGTAGCAGCTGCTGGTCAAATGAATGGCGGTGACTAAGTAACTCTTTCTAAACAAAGGTTTTATTGTTAAATTGTTGAGACTATTTAATTCTTGGAGTTAATGAAGTTCCGTAGCTGAAAATTAATCACATAAATTTAAACCTAAAATCAGTAGTTTCTTTTATTGCTTTATTGTTTTTTTTACCATTTTTGCATTCCCTACATTTAAGAAAATAAGTTTTGTATATATGCAAGAGGTAATTTAGGACTGTTTATTTACGTTCATGAGAGAATGTGCTCACGCAAGTCGAATTTAAGTTCCTTATTCATGTATGGTAATCTATTGAAGACCCAGAATACATTGCAATATTATGCATGTAATCTTCTTCTTAGCCTCTAAAACTACTACATTAAAATAACGAGAACAGATAACATATGTTGTTTTCTGATGTATAATTTCAAATTCTTTTTAAAATTTAAATGTATATTCTCTGAGACGCGTATTTATCGTTCCTATAATGTTTGGAGTTTCCCTATAATGTTTAATATTTTCTGAGGTTTCATAATCGAAATATAGTTAATGTGATATTTATGGCTTTCGATTATTTTTTGATCGTGCTTTTTCTTATACTAAGGTAAACAAATTCGCAAAGGACGTTTCATCAACTGTTTATACATTTATGCGTAATTAATCTCAATAAAAGAAATATTGTTTTTTAATTAAATTTCACTAGAAAGGGAAATATTCAGTTTTTTAATTAAATTTCACTAGAAAGGGAAATATTCAGTTTTTTAATTAAATTTCACTAGAAAGGGAAGTATTCAGTTTTTTAATTAAAGTAATTAAAGTGTAAGAGAATCTTCTAATTGCAAATGCAATTGTATAGAGTTTATTGTTTGATTTATTTTTAGATATTAAAATATTAAAAATAGAAAATGTAGAATTAAAATAGAAAAAATCTTCACGAACATAAAATTCTAATACGTACTACGTATAGCATTAAGAATTAATAAGTTACTATTTTTTGTTGGTTTTTTTCAAATTAAAAGAATAATTTATAATTTAAATGGCCTTATGTTAAAAATAATTGAATTACATTTTCTTAATAAATAATACTTTTTACTTTTGAGTACCTCAAATCGTCTACTTTTGACAAAAAATTAAAAGTAATTTCTTAGGAGTACATAAGAGAGGCATCATAGTTCGTAATTTAGCACATAAAGCCTATGAAGGTTTTATGCAATTGTTAAAAATTTCTTGAAATTCTGATCAACAGTTTCAGAGAAATTAGACGCTCAAGCATGAAAACGATACTTTTTATATAATCATTAAACAAAGGTACAATTATCTTCAGATCCGGTAAATGCATTTCATTGTCTTAATATTAATAAACGAATATAATAATATATTCGTAATTGTGTAAGTATGATTAATTAAATGTTTAAACAGTATTGCTTACGTAAGCAATAATAAGCATCATAATTTTAATTCAGAAGGCGAAAAGTGACGGCTCAAAATTTTCGCATGATTAAAAATTTGAGTTTTTAAAATTCACGTGTCAGAAGCACAACGATTCACCATGCCAGTATTCTTTTTCTTACGCGTGATATGGTGCAATTAATCAAAATTTATTGAAATTGTAATTAACAGTTTAGATAACTCATTTACGTGAACAAGGAAATCTTACATTTTACGAAACTATGAACAAAAATAAAGTATTTTAAAATTTTATAAGCATAGTACTTTATTAAATATATATATATATATATATTTACTAATATGCCAATGCCAATGATTATAAATTACGGAGTGCCTATGGTTCAAAACCATGTATATTAATATGTTAACTTTTATAGTGTGGTTAATTATATATATTAATGTAAAACTCTACATAGTAATTTAGAGGACTTATGATATAAGGAAATAATATGAGGAAATCGATAAAGCTTATATATAAACAAACCATAAGGTTCTGTAAATGACAAAATAGTAGAATTATTTTTTATCGTATTTTTGGCTCTAGAGCAAAGTTTCTAATAGAGTTTGTTTTAAAATACTTTTAAGAAAACGATTTTTAATATAAAAGCATAACACATATTTAGGTTTTTGGATTCTAGATTTCTGTAGCGTAGAAATAGGTATATTTAGGTTTTTGGATTCTAGATTTCTGTAGCGTAGAAATAGGTGCTAAAGAATGTTTCTAACCTAGGCCTAAGTAATAAGCGAAGAATACTGAGGAATTAGATTTGATCCTCTAGTTTCTCAGGGATTTAATTTTTTAGTTGATACTTTGTAGAGTATATTTATTTTATGTACTGTTCTGAATGCGCATGTTAAATTATTTATTATATATTCCCTTCTCCACGATTCAAACCCGGGGCCTTCGGTATCACAGTAGGCTTCTCTAACCACTATACCCTCTTGGCGGAATATTATACAAATAACCTGCTTAGTAAATTTCGAATTCGTTAGTCGTATACACACACTTCCACTTTCGAAAATGTTTTCAACGATGAAAACTTTCACGTTCACTTTTTAAATTAAAAATAATTTAAATTACTAAATTAAACTTTTTACCTATTCTTTCTGTCCCCATATTAGATTTAAGACAATTATGTACTTGTATAAGAAACGAAACACAAAAGTTTGACTTCCGAACGACAAAATCTGACCGATGTATTTTGATATAAAATTCGGAAATTATATGCGGGGATCGTGAGCAAATTGAAAGCAAAAATGTTTGGATTTAGTTAACGGAGATTATGTGGCGAGCCTTTCTGTGCAGATTATTGTGAGAAATTTATTCAATATACTTTTGTTTTTTTGAAAAGAATATCCGATTCACAGATTCTAATAGAAATTTTGTGTAAGAAACATTGGTAGGATTCACTGTTGGCCTGCTGTTAACTCCTAATATCATTTGCGTTAAATAAAAAAGAAACCAAAGTATTAAAACTTTATAAGACTATTAATAACGCTTTTTTAGACTTTGGAAACTTATAAAGTACTTATTTAAACATTTTTAGGGCATTTGAAATATAGTAAAATTATAAATAAAGACATATCATATGAATATAATCATAATAAAATATTACTGAATGCAATTTAAGTGGAAAATCTGCATCGAGTCAGACTAATTTATTTATTAGTCGGCTTCTCAATGCAAACTCAAAACGACATCAACTATCGCAAAATTTTGAAATGCACCCAGAAGGAAACGAACAGCTATCACGAAGCTTAGCATATATGTTGTGTATGAGGAGATAAACAAATGATTACAAATTCAGAACAAAAGATCGTTTTATTACGATGTTATGACATGAAAAAAGTTACAAATCAGTAAGTAGCATCTCCTCCTCCAGCAGACATACAAACCAAAACACAGCGTGGCACCGAATCAAGTAGGTCACCTATGACCCCCTGTGATAGCTCATGCATAATCTTTGCAAATGAGCGGTTAATTCACCAATATCCGGGACGGGTAGTCGCACAGTATGTGAACGAGCGTTGTCTTGCTGCAAATGTCACCTGAGCGACTTGATAGCATAGGCAGTACAACCGGCATTAAAGTGTCGTTCATGTAAATTCGTGCTGTCATAGTACATTAAGTACGTCATAGTACGAGTAGAGGTGATCATGTGTCCTAACAAATCGCTCCCCACATTGTCACAGCTTATGTAGTCGCCGTATGCCGCTCGACAACAAATGTCGGATTGGACCGCTGGCCTGGCCGCCTCCACACGCGTGTTCATTGGCCATCAGCACTGAGACTGAATCGAAATTCATTGCTAAAGATCCGCTCTAGCCTGCTCGAGTTCGGTAAATATCCAGTCGACACTGCTTATGATGTGAGGTCAGTGGTAGGACGTTTGAAGGACGTGGTAGCACATTCGAGCGTCGGCCAACCGTCTCCGAATACTTTCCCTTGATACCACCGGATGCCTGTTCGCCTGGCTTCTCTGTGGTCTACTATAGGCCCCTTCTCAAAGTCCGACAGCTGTTCGAACTGTCGCAAGTTATGTATCAGAGGCACCTCGATTCACAAGATCGTCCATCCAGGTCGACAGATTAATTTGAATAGCCATACGGAACTAGAAATCATGCTTTAAACTTTCCTAGCTGCTAATCCCATACGGGGGATTCCGCTCTTAACCTTGTGTCACTGGCGTCGAAATTAAAATAATTTGCATATTTTGTCTCTTACCAGACTACATTACTGCCGAGTTTCGTGATTGTGGCTCGGTTTTTTTCTGGGTGCATATAATTTTTTGGTGCCAGAGTGTTTATCTCGGTCAATTTTCTGTGTGTTTTATTTTCTATAATAAGTACAAAAGTTTTCTATATGTAAGTATAGGCACCATGGAAGAAAGTAAAATGTTAGATTTTCTACCTTATAAAAAATTTTTTTTTGAAGTTAAAAAGGAAGACAAAAACATGAATATTTGCGTCATTTAAAATATTTTTTCTGCTAGAAGTCTATTACCAAATTTTACGGAAATAACAGCCGGGTAAGAACTTTCGTGAATACGGGGTATTTAATAATATGCATTTAAATGTCTGGTTTCAATCGAATAAGTAAATAACTGTTTCCGTCGGATTAAATTTATACATTAAATTTACACATGCCGTTATATTATCTAAGGTATTTCAAACGGAATAGTTGCATAATTTGAATCACTTGTGATAATGCACGTCTGTTCCAGGAATTAAACTGTCGCGCACTGAGTTGCATTTATCTGATTCCCCTTTTAACATGACAACGAAAACTGGGCCCAAAAATTTCTTTAATAACAATAGAACATTTTTATCCACTAAACACGAAAAAAATTACGAACAAATTAATTTTAATTTTATTGTCAGAAAAATACAAAATTAATTTTGCATATACTCATAAATAAAATTTCCTTTTCAACTTCCGAATGAGTATGGCCATTTTAAATAGATTTCATTTTCAGTCATTCCTCCTTAATTTTATTCACTTCCAATTATATCGCAACCAATAATACTGTCGTTAAAATTTCTCGTCATTTTTAAAATTGATTTCTTAAGTTCGCTTACGAAATTAGAATTATCCGACAGGTAAAATTACTGCCTTTTAAAAATTTATGTGAAAGACTACTTACTTAAGCTTTCTGACCGCTTTATTCAGCATTTAATTTTTACCGCTCCGAAAAGGAGATTTTATATTTCTTGTTCCATTTCATGAGGAAGATGTCCTTTTAGCCAAACTTTTAATATTCCTCTTACTTAGCATTTTTGAAATGTGTAAAAAACTAAATTATTGAAGAAAAGGGTCTAATTGAAGAATTGCCGTATCTTCCATAACCACTTCGAAATTTGTTTCAAAAGCATGTACAACTGCTGTTAAGGAAGCAATTTAACCTTCACACGTCCTCCACAGTGCATGGCTGAGTACATAACAATAATATATATATGCTCCAGTACTTTAAAAATTTTAAAAACCGTTAATAGAGCCCTTGTGTAGCAAATACTTTGATCTTGCATCGCTTACAATCTTTTATTTTCTATCAGATGACTGAAAAATTTATTGATGTCTGAAAGGAGACAGGAATTTGATACTAAAATTTATAATCATGAGCAGAATTGAAGATGTTGCGAACGCGGCAATTTGGAAAACAAGGAAGAACATTACACTTCTTAAAAGAAGAAAAAAAAAAAAAAAAAAAAAAAAAAAAGCTTAACTATTCTCGGCTTGGATTCACGTTTTATTCATTTTCCCTTCTGTTTCATTGTGTCTGACCCAAGGACCTTTTATTTCAGATAAGTTTATATAGCTTGGTTTCCTTAATTAGCTTAAATAAGTTTCTTAGAAATTACTTGCAAAAATTTAAAGAAAAAATTAAATTTTAAGACAAATGTGTTAAGTAATCTAAAAACTGGAATTTCATTTCTTACATAATTTGTTTTTAAATAATGCTTTAATTAAAAGTTAGAATTAAATCTCGGTTTCGGTGCTTGATAGCATAAGTGTAACGTATAAGTGTAATGTTATAAGTTGTTACTTTTTTAGATATTGCTGCTAATTAATCAGTGCAATAGTTTTCTTTTGGTGGGAATAGACAGGAGTTTGAGGTTACTCGCATGCTAGATGAGATAGTGCAATATTAATAGTTTCTTAAATTTTTTGTTATTTGTTTAATTTTGTTTTTATTATATAGCAATAGATTCTGCTTATTTACTTAATATTATGCTCGGTGGCTCATTTGTAATTTCAAAAAGGAAAACGAAGGTGTAAATGTATGTGTAACAGTGCAATATGAAGTCTTAATCGATTTTCATGTTAATTTAATTGTATAAATAATAGCATTTTTGTAAAAACACATTAATATTCCTGAACATGAGTTTATTAATGTTAAAAAGTACTGATTTTTAGTCTTGCGTTTTTGAATTCCTTACCTCTCAGGAGAGTAGTGGAGTCTATATTGTATCTTATTATTGCATATGTTTAGTTTAAATAAATTCTTAACGTAATTTCAAATTAAGAAGTGTTGATTGAATTTATGTTTATTTTCTTAATAGTGTTTCCTTGACTCTTTACATCGCCAACTTGTTAAATTATACACTTATACTTAAAAAGAATTCTGGTATTATGTACTCGAGAATAGAGTTGGTTTGTTTGTAAAGGATTAAGGCTAAATTCTCTTAATTGATTCCTCAAGGATCTTATTGATTATTACCCCTTTAGATCATGCCTCGTATCAACTGAATCGAGGTACCATCCTTTTTATCTATTAAGGAATTTTTTTTTGTAGTTTGGGCTTTAACCACTTGTTATTGAACTTGTTAGTGGCCGTCAACTTGTTAGTCAACATGGTATACGACAAAATGCTGCTGTGGCAAAACAGAATACTTTAAGTAGATTTTTGAAGATGTTCGTCTATAAGGAATGTTTATGTTTTACTGGAAGATACTAAGAAGCAAGGCCAGTTGATAAGTGAGTTAATAATTGATAACTGAGTTGTTCTAAAGTATTCACTCAAAATATTGTTTACAGGGAGGTTCTACAGTAAAGAAATGAGCCAAGACTAAGATAAAGCATAAGTTGGTCAAGCCAACATAAAAAGCTGAAACAAAAGCCTTCATAAAAAAGTAACACTTGCAATCGCGTGGCCTGTTTATTATTATTAAAATATAGAACTGATTTTATTAACATTGAAATGTTCTGATACATTTTCGTTTCAGGTATACATAGAACATAAAGGTTTTGCTTTGGCCACAACCCACGCATTTGGCTGGCTTGCCCGCTAGTGTTTATATATTTCTGAGAAGAACTGAGCTAAAGGAAAAGAATGAATGATAACATATCTGGTTAATCTAAATCGTTAGATTATATTTATGACACTGAAGAAACATTATTTTATTTTGATGTTGGGGACATGAGAAATGAGCAATGTCTTCGCCGGGACTCGAACCTGGACCTCTCGAATACATGTCGAGAATGTTAACCGTTACACCCCGAAGACATGCAGAAAAGAGGAAGAAAATACCTTATAAAGCCTTTTTAGGTGTGGCTTAAAACTTGATGCATTTTTGGGGCTGGTATTTTATTGATGTTTTAAAATAACTTATTGCATAAAAATGAGATAAAAATACTTTCGGCATTTATCTTTGTTACACTCATAATTTTGAAAAGAAAAAATAAAACTGATAATTGCACTTATCATGAAGCAATGAAATCAGGAAAGAGGAGAATCTTTCGATACCTGTGCAACTATTCATCAGTTATTGCTTAAATCTTTCTGAACGTTTTATTCATATAAATAAATTCCTATTTCTTTCCGTTAAATTCTTTTCTGACTGGTATGCCCTTTTTGATTAAATCATTCAAGCTGCCATCAGAGTAATAGCTTCTACTTAAATTTACATCAGTTCTTTTCTACTATCTTTTTCTAGTATTAAAAGCTTTAGAGAAGGGAACGTTTCTTTTTCATTTCCTGTAAAAAGAATTGCTCGTAAGAAAGCTGTAGATTAAAATTGAAATTGTTAACACTTTTCTTTGTCACACTTGTGAATGTACAGAAAGACAGATTGCAAAAATTGCGCTTCTTTTATTAATTTAATTTCTGTTAACATCATCTATTTTCAGCACCAAAAAAAGGTATCGATGTGATTGGTTGCAGGAGGTTATGAGAAATGTAATTTAAGTTAATAGAGCACTTCAAAAAATTAATTTACTGAAACAGAAACGGAAAAATTAGAACACTTAAATAATAGAATTAATAAAGAAGTAAAAGAATTTTAATTAACACAGTTTAACAGTTTAAAAGGATCAATAAGAAGTTCCTTTGTTTAACAAATATTTCAAATTTTCTAAAGTAATTTTTAAAATAAGTCAAGTATTTTGTTTCGTGATAATTAATTACTATATTTGACTTAAAAAAATTAATTTTTTCAAACAATGAAAATTATGATGAAATATTTAAATTCATTATAAAACAAGCAAAGTTGGGAATATTTCGCATTGCGTTAAATAGAGATTACATTAACACAGACTAAATTTTCGTGTAACTTTCATTACTTCAAATACAGAAGTAAGAAGATTATTTTTATTTATACAGCAATTAATAAAGCAGTGGTTTGATGCATGCACTACATAATGTTACAGATTAATGCTAATTTTGTTATATATTTTACACAAATTCTTCGAAAATACACTTAATTAAAATTTTCTGCTGTATTATGATGACATTTCGGCCAATAGTATATAGGGCCGTTAGTTACTTTAACGCTGGAGACGTGGAAAATGTAGAATGCCATAACCAGGATTCGAAATCCCGACCTCCTGAATACGCTTTAAATGTGCTTCCACTTACACCACGACGGCATGCGGAAAGAAGAAGGTAAAAGATAACTTAAAAGTAGTTTTACAATTAATAAATAATATTGTTATGTTTTGAGTTTTAGCCTGAAGGCGTTTATAAATATTTTCTACTTCTAGTAAATTTGCAGATGTTTGGCCTATTTCTCGATTTTCTATAAGGAAAATATTTCTAAATTTTTCTAGGTAGATCTCTGCTTTTAAAATTCTTTAGCAAGTTGATATTGTAGCACAGAAGCATTCGACTAGACGTTGAACCACTCCATTCGAGGTTTTTAAAATGTGAAATCATGTTGTTTTGTGGAGGGAGATTAAAAAAAGGAATTTGGAATGGTTCATAAAAAATAAACAGCGTCAGAATATTTCAGCATCAAAAATTAATAAAATAATATTATGAACTTTACTGCTAAGTGTATAAATACTAATTATGTATGCAGTTAAATTTTAATTCTATTATAACTACATCGTAATTAATATTTTGCTTCTTATCGTGCTTAACTTCTACTCAGTTGTTCTTACTGGTGGCCGAATCGTTAAATTATTGAATATTCCTATTTCGATGCTTACTCGAATCGACTGGAAATAGAAACTAGATGCATGAGCGTTTTTCGTAGTTTTTTTCATTATATAATATGTATATCAACACGTTTCTTTGACAAATTCTTAAGACAGAGAGCCTTATTAATCTAATTTAAATCAGATAGCCTCATCTGCAGTATTGAAACAACCTAATATATTCAATTTTCAATTAGTTTCTCTAAAATGAATCTGTGATTGCCTTACTAGTAAACTAAACTCAGTGACGCAACAGCCCTAGTGTGTCAAAGCCTGCAGTGCCCCGAAATCTGCTTTCTTCACCTTGTGCCGCGAAGTGAATCAGCATATGTCCTGGACAAGTGGTCAGCTTGTAGCAGGACCCCAGGTGTTTAGTCCCCAAACGAACTTGGTACTCTCACCTGTGTTGCAGCTGCGCGACCCGCTAACTGCTGCGCCATCGGGCGCTTGTCTTACTGATTTCGTGATTAAAAATAAGCAGCAAACGCTAAAAGAAAAAGTGTGAATTTAAAAAGATCAATTAAAACATACAGTTTACATGTGAGGAAGAGATTGAATCACCAAAGGCAAATAGGTAACCAAGATTAACATAAAACGCAATTCTGTAGTCACATCATAGTGCATTAAAAAGAGACATCACAGACCTATGCGTCAGTTCGCAAGTAGCGATATTTAAGAGTTATCCGAGATAAGCAACGCGGAAGGCATGAGCCGAAGACAATATTTGCACGATGAAATGCGTTGCGGGGTCCAAGCTAGTGCAAGACAATCCTCTGTTTCCAGAGAGCTGAATGTGCATCGCAGTGTCATCAATAGGCTGCAGAATTACTACCAAAAGGATCAAAAGCACCTGTAAAAGACGTGGATATGGATGCCAGAGGATTACCGCGACGGTAAACGATCCCTTTCTGCTGCTGTGTGCAAGACGCCGTAGCTTAGTAGCAGCAAGAAAGTTGACGTCGCATCTCTGTACTGATTCAGGACAGCCCATATCCCGCCAAACTGTGTCGCGTCGACCGCGTGAATGTGGACTGGGTGCCAGATGACCTGTGGTTTGTACTCTTTTGTTTCCATCGCTTCTCAGAGCGCTGTTGAATTGGGCCCGTGAACGTCCCAGCTGGACGCTACAGCAGTGGGGCCACGTACGCTTTGCCATCAGTCTTGATTCAACATCCAGAATGATTGCCGACGGGCAATGATATGACGAGAGCCAGAGACACGCTCTCAGGCTCTAAACATTGTTGAAACAGACCATTACAGAGGAAGAGGCTTACGTGTATGGGCTGAGATAGCAACGAACTGCCTCATAGCTTTACTTGATTTCTGGTGGTTCCATACATAGATGTCCGATATCGCGATGAAACGCTACATCCTCTTGTGCGTCCACTAATCGCTTCAATGGGTACCCACACGATATTTATGAATGATATTTATGAACAACGTCCGCCAGCATAGAGCTCGAGTCATACTGAGTTATCTGGAGATTGAAACCATTCCACATCTGCCGTGGCCTGCTACATCACCGGACCTGAATCCCATAGAGCATGTGGGACATGATGAGACGACGGTTAGCAGGTCGCAGCATGCTGCCAGGCACCCTCCACGAGCTCCGACATGCTTTACTCAAGAAACGGTCGCTAATTCCACAACAAGCGATCAACGATTCTAGTATCAACTTTCCTGTGGACTTTTGCATGTCTTTGCTTCATTGTTTGCTATGTGGTCTAGTAATGCCACATTAAGCTCTTGGATGAGCTTTACGCTTATCTATTAAATAGTTTTTCTTTTATTCCATTTTTGCCTTTATTGCTTATATTTTGAGTAGGAGTAAGAGTGATTGTCAAATAGTACTATGACTTGAAACATCTTTTCTTTTATGTTATTAGCTTCCTGACAAATTTTCAGGTTTAAGAATACCATCAGAAAGCGGGAAAAGAAATATATTTGTAGAGCTATTATTTCCTAATCGTTATTAAGAAAATTACTTATAAGATTTTAAGTTTATCACTCACTCATTTTGAAGGCTGCTGCTTTCGTATAATAAGATGATACTGAGTTAAGAGCGCAAAAAATCAAACAAACCTTACTACGAAACAATTAAATTAAATGATACTGATGATTTATAAATGTCGTTTGGAAATTTGGTTTATTGTTCACATGTGCATTTTGTACCACAACTGCGATTTAGGTGAAAGGAAAAACGATTATTGTAAGCTGTCTTCTATATCAAATTGTGACAAGAGTATTTTATCAAGAGTATTTTATTTATGACCTAATTCAATAGAGAAGTAATCTTTGTACAGGAAATGATATATTTTGAGCTTCAAACATCAGCAAACTCTCAGGCGTTACAACGTCAATGGAGAAACAAGATTTGAAGATGCTAATTTTATACAATGTTTTGCACTTCATATTGAAAAATGTATTCTAAGTAAAATGAAAATAGAAAGCTCTAAGCTTTTCTCGATATATAGAGAAGAACTATAATGAAATTTTTTAAAGGTTCCAAATATGTTTGAAAACCTATTTTCCACAGGTTTGCTATACGATTAAAAAAATCTTTACACACGCTATATTTATTCACGGTCATGAAATTATGCTAATAGCAAAAAGAAAGCAACTAAACCTGAATCAAAATAAATTGACTTATTTTTAAATTTATTTATTATTTCACTAATAATATATACAGGGTGATTATAATTAAAGTTTAAGTTTCAAAACGCTATAAAAAAAGAACCACTCATGAAAATGACGTCAAATTTGAAAGGAATGTTATTGAAGAAGGCGGAAAGCGTATGGCAGAAGAAAAAATTTAGTTTCAAAAGTTAGCAACAGATGGCGCTGCAAGCGGAAGAAGACGTAAATTAAAATGTTAGTTAAATTTCAGTGTTATAAAGCCGCCAGGTACCAGGCTGTTCCTCATTTCGCGACTCAGGCATTCGCCATGGGTGTTTCACTGCAGGACCGCGCTCTGCTGGTAAAGCTGTATTACAAGAATGATGATTGTGCAAGAGTAGCTCTGCAAAAATTCAGGACACTGAAGGGTATAAAAGAAGGCGTTGGTCCAATGAGTGTCGTAGGTCTAAAGAAAATGATGCAAAAATTCGAAACGACAGGTACGAAACATCCTGCAATGCTATCCGTACAAAATTGGCCATGTGCAGGAGTTGCTTCCTTCTGACCTGACAGCTAGGGAGACGTTGGAAATTTTCCACGGCCATTCATTATCCACTTTCCATATGACCATATGACCATAAGCCCATTTCCATATGACAGGATACGTGAATACCCAGAATTGTCGAATATGGGCAACAGAAAATCCACTGGCAACGCACCCCGTATCACTTCATCCTGAAAAGGTCACGGTATGGTGTGGCTTTACGGCATTAGTCATCCTACAACCATATTTTTTCGAGCAGACGGATGCTTCCGGTCCTGTTACCGCAATCGTCACTGGTCAGAGGTATGCGTCTCTTTTGCGCAACCACGTGATTCCAGCTCTGCAACAGCGTGGATGTGTGAATGAAATCATTTTTATGCAAGATGGCGCTCCTCCGCACATTGCATATCCCGTGAAGCAGCTGCTGAGGCGCCATTTCGGAAATGCTCGAATTATCAGCCGTCATTTCCCTACAGCCTGGCCGTCCCGATCGCCTGATCTTACTTCGTGTGATTTCTGGTTGTGGGGATATCTGAAGGATGTTGTGTTCCATGCTCCAATTGCAAATTTAGCGGAATTAAAGGCACGCATTTCGCAAAACATTCTGAACATCACCCCGGAGACACTGCGATCCGTTGTGGAACATGCTGTTTGTCGCTTTCAACTTGTTGCACACAACGGTGGACACCATATTGAACATGTTTTGCTACAGCTCCGAACTTCTTTGATGAATGGTTCTTATGCGGTATGCCGCCGCAAAACTCTTGAAACCAACCGATTTGTCCCTTCCGATGTGATATGTACAGTCATGCAAATAAAATTATTCAACAATTCTAATTTGTCAATGCGTTTTAATGTGTAACTTCCACCTTAGCCGTTGTTTTACGAAACATTTCTCGTTTCTCGTCGTGATTCTGCCGCTTACAGCGCCATCTGTTGCTAACTTTTGAAACTAAATTTTTTCTTCTGCCATACTCGTTCCGCCTTCTTCAATAACATTCCTTTCAAATTTCACATCATTTTCATCAGTGGTTCTTTTTTTATAGCGTTTTGAAACTTAAACTTTAATTATAATCACCCTGTATTATATTGCAATATAAATGATAATATTTTCTTATGGCGGGCACTAGACATTGTTTTAGGCTTTCGCCACAACTAAGGCCAGAAGTGGTGATCATTTTAGTATTGAAGGCACCTAATAGGTGGCCACCGTTATTTCTTAAGAGGGAACAGACAATTTACATCCATGCCTTCACCGGGATTCGAACGCAGATTCTTCGGTATCGCAGTCGGCTTACCTAACTACTATATCGTTTATGTGGAAAATAAATGATAATATTATAATATGACAAGTAATTTTCATAAAATTAAACTTCCAATGCTTTGTAGTTACTTTTAGTTTTACTGAACATAACAAATAGTCAGAAAATTTTAAACGCGGTAAATACTTCTCAATAGCTACGTAGCAACCTCCCGGTATATGGTTTTGTATAATGTTAATATTCATGGATATAATTCTGATGTAAATGACTTTATCTATATAATCCTGAAGTTTGAATTATCCAAGCGAAGCTATTTAAACACATGATGGTTATAATGAAGTTTTGTGTGCATAAAACAGAACAACATAAAATATATCATATAGGGCTAGTCAAAAGAATATGGTAATTTTGTGATTGAAATTCCCAGGATGAATCTTAAATTGAAGTATGTATTTATTCCACAGAAAACATGATATATAGTGTCATTTGTTATAACACTGTTGTTTTTCTACTATTTCCCGAAAAAGAACATTGATAAATTCAATTAAATGTTCTCGACCTTTGTGCAAGGCTTTACTTGTCAGTAACGCCCTATTCTTTTTAAAATAAATAAAGTATTGAGCTATATCTCAATGTATTGGTTTCAGTCTTAAAATCTCAAGATTTCAATGATCTACACTATTAAATAAGATTTCAAAAGACGTCAGAGATATCCGCGACAAAAACATGAAACAACCCAAAACTTCAATAATATATATAATCTTGTTCTGTGTAAGTTTCCAGTATTTCAACATTCTTTACATTATAAGTCTTCTACATTCTTACATAATTTGTTATTCTATACAATCGATTTCCTTACAATTTTTTATTAAATTTCCAGTTATTGTTACTATCAAAGAGTCAACTATTTACTGAATAGTTGAGACCGTTAAACACTGGCAGTTTGGCGGAGCTCGAATTTTGGAAAAATTACTGATTCCATGTGTAGTTTCGTCGTTTCCAATTTTCCTTAGAAGATCTTCCACGAAAATATATCCCGTTCTGGAAAAACCCCGATCATGTGTTGCTGAATTCCAATAACCTAGCCTAAACTAATCTTATCGCTATTTTTTCTTAGAATGCTCTTAGCCAGATAGTTCCTGCAGCTTGCTTTTTATAATCCTTTAAAAATAATTTGATGCCATTTCAAAAAAAGTATTTTCAATTAAACAAAAAAGCAAAGCATTTTATAATGGGAAAACGGCAAATAACTCTTTATTTAATAATTGGGGTGAGAAAATTGAAAGCCTAAGACAGCAGTAGTTATGGCCTTTAAAGTTGGTTAAGATCAAATACCTGCAGAGTTTAGTTCATGCGGAAGTGAAGCTGATTCATCATCTTCCAGTTCAGCCGCTGTGAAAATTTTTCTCGTTTGAGGAAATACGATTACGCTGTGGTTGACAACGAACTAAAGTGTTGTGACTGACGTTTCAATCAGTGACTTTGGTCCGTAATTTCAGTTACTACATTTGTAATATCAGTAAGGACATAAGGTGATGAAGGGGTCGATGTCGTAAGAAATTAAAATAAAAAAATAACTAAATATTTTTAAACATAATTAATTAAATTCAGATATTTCTAAAATCTTATTTTATGTGTATTTAGTTATAAACCTTATAAGGTATTCCTCCCGCCTTCCTAGCGTGCCTTCATGGTGTAGCGGTTCTGCACGCTGGGCCGGTATTCCAGAGGTCCGTGGTTCGATTCCAGGCGAAGGCGAGTGCTATTTTTCATCTTCCCTGCTTCCAAAATAAATACCTAATGTCTCTACAGTGTCACCCGAACTAAAAGGGTTGTGGATGATGACTCTCCACACCCAGGATTTCGCGATTGGGTGCTCTAAAAACACCAGTCGCCCTTTAAAAGGGAGAGTATGTAAGGTATTTCTCCAACCTTATTAGCGTGCCTTCGTGGTGTAGTGGACCAGTATTCCAGAGGTCCGTGGCTCGATTCCCGGCGAAGGCGATTGCTAATTTTTCATCTTGCCTGCTTCCAAAAAAATACCCAATGTCTCTTCAACCTAAATTACGGCAAAACCCGTTAAGGTAATTATTTCAGATAATCTATGGTAATTAATTTACACATTTAAAAGTAAAAATATATTCTTATGCGACTGTTAAGCAAAATCGTAATTGCATTATATTTAACTATTTGCATTTCTTACATTTAAAATATTCAGTGATTCTTTGAGAAATTTTTTGTCACACTTACTAGCAGCTATGCCATGCCGCTATTTTGCGAGTGTATATAATGTTACGAATTTTTTACATAAGCAGATAATTTTAGCGAAATACATATATGGAATTGTAGTAGTTTTCTGTATAACGTATCATGAAATGCTGGAGAGAGATGAGGCTCTGCTGGAAAAAAAAAAAAAAAAAAAAGAATGCAAAGGCAAGTCTATTTAACATTCCGTAAATGGCTATCTGCGACGGTTTTGGCAATTAAATTTTGACACCAAATTTGGCCAGAACTCGCAAAAGGTTGCTAAATTTGGTGTTATTTGGGTCCGGTTATAAGGTATTTCTCACGCCTTCTTGGCATGCCTTCGTGGTGTGGTGGTCTGCACGCTGGGCGCGTATTCCAGATGTCCTGGTTCGATTCCTGGCGAAGGCGTTGCTCATTTTTCATCACTTCTGCTTCCAATTAACCTATTCTATCTACAGTGGCGCCCGAACTAAAAGGGTCTTTAATGATGATTTTCCCCATTCAGGATTTGGGGGGTTGGATTCCCTAAAATCCCAAGTAGCCTTTTAAAAGGGGGAATTTATAAGGTATTTCTCCCGCCTTCTTGGCATGCCTTCGTGGT
The DNA here is from genome assembly GCF_044657685.1 of Stegodyphus dumicola. Classification (NCBI taxonomy): domain Eukaryota; kingdom Metazoa; phylum Arthropoda; class Arachnida; order Araneae; family Eresidae; genus Stegodyphus; species Stegodyphus dumicola. The sequence goes on along the minus strand of NC_140776.1, from coordinate 26,538,115 downwards.
GGGGTGTTCTGCATGCACGCTGGGCGCGTATTTCAGAGGTCCGTGGTTCGATTCCCGGTGAAGGCGTTGCTCATTTTTCATCTCTCCTGGTTCCAAAATACCTAATGTCTCTACACTGTATAACTGTAATTAGTATTGTAATTGAATAACTGTAATTGACATCTCTATATTACTGTCGCTGTAACCGGCGCTCATATGCCTTCCTGTAATTTCGAGAAGTATAAGGTACTAGAAATCTATTGGAGGCCAGAAGAAAATTATGTAAGACCGCGGGGAACATTAGTTTCTGAGTAGTAGTTTAGTTTCATGGTGAGTTAGGAGTACTGAGATATCTCCGCGTTACCTTCGCTCTTTACATGTTCTTTGCATTACGTTATATTTAAAGCTCTTATTAGTTTGAAGTGTAACTACGGATTATATATTCTGTGATATTGTGAAGAGCTGTACGAGTATTTTTGTGGAAAGTTCCAGAACTGTAAAGTGTTTCATTTGGTAAAACATAAAGTTATCAAGCTATCATCAGTTCTGTGGGCATTACAGACCCGACCCGTACGCATTCAGGAGTGTATTTAATGGATATATATATTTCTTGAGTGTATTTATGGTGTTAATTGCTCTCATTCATCAATGAGCCCAAACAACAAGGTAATAATTCCATCTGATTTTCTTTAGCAATAGGATCAATATAAATAGCTATCTCCAGAAAAATATCTTCACAAGATAGCAACAATTAACTTTGCGAATTCTTGATTTTTCATTCATTCTTTTTTTTTTTACATTCATTGAAATTCATTGAAATTTTTGTGTTGGTGTTACTGTAGTTTAGCAGTTTCCAGGTAACACTAATAATGTGAATTGTATATGATCTAATCTCTTAGGAAAATAAATGTATCACCTCATGATCAGAAGAAAAATTCATTCATAGTTTATTTTTATTCACTTTGTTTTCAAAGCACAAATTTTACCATGAAAAACATAAAAAAAAGAATTTTTGTTTTTAAGGATTAGAGATGACTAAATTTCTAACTCAGGATTTTCAGAACGTTTTCATCATAGTTTATGTTAAGCAGAGTGTGAGTATATGATACTGATATGGAGTTTGAGTATATCATCATAGTAAATATGTATTCGGTTCTCAGAGTTCTTGTTTTATCACCAAAAGAGAAACTGTAAAGATTTCGATATTACAGCATAAAGTATTTTCTCCCTCCTCTCCATGCATTCGTGGCGTAATTGGAAGCATAGTTGTCTTGTACTCGGGAGGTCCAGGGTTCGAGTACCGGAGAGGACACTGCACATTTTTCACATCTACAGCATTGAAAAAATATCTGAAAGGTTCCAGGTTTTAAATTACGTCCAAAGGGGCGCTTTTAACGTTTTGTGTGTTACCTTTATTTATTAATTATCATGTTCTAAGTACTCAAACTATAAAATTCAGTTCAACAGCAATATCGCAAATTAATTTTAAAATGAGCCTGTCTTTAGAATTTTCGATACAGAGACTTGCGCGCTGGAGATAAAAATGCTTTTTTTCGGTACAGTGTTGCCATTGCTTGCTTTGAAATCGTTTAGTTATTTAATCAAAAATTCGTTAAAGTGTTATAAAATATGAAATCGATAATAAAACTAATTCCAAATTCAAATTAGTACTTCCACATACCTATATTCTATGGAAGATTACGTTATTCAAATTTTGATGGCTCTAGGTGCCGTTGTTTTATCATAATGCGAGAAACATACATACATTTAGGCATATTTTGCATTATTTATTTCCTTTAAATATAAGACAGGGCGATAATATAGGGTGGCAAGGATTTGAAAAGTGGTACAGCCTTTTAAAGATTTCGAAGAAAAATGCCAAACGAAATTAATAGTCCTTGAGGGGAAATTGTCCCTTTGGTTAAAAAAGAAAGGGTGTTAGACGATAATTTGTCATCACCAGGATTTGCCCAAGGGGTCTCCTAATTCCCAGTCGCCCTTCAAAAGGGGCACTGTATAAGATATTTTCTCCCTCTTTTCCACATGGCTTCGTGCCGTAATTGGAAGCATACTCGAAGCGGATTCGAGATGTCCAGGGTTCGAGTCCCGGCGAGAGCTTTGCGCTTTTCTCACATCTGTCTCCCCCCTTCCAATTAACGAAAACTTACTTCTCTACAATAGTATTTTAAAATTGAAAACTTGACCCTTGCATAGTCATTAATATCTTTACCAACCCTTCGCCAGTAGTAACAAAGTTTGACATTTACGGTAGCCAACCAACCCTTCGCCAACCCTTCGCCAGTACCAACCCTTCGCCAGTAGTAACAAAGTTTGACATTTACGGTAGCAACACTTGCCTAGTTGCGTTGCCAGCAAGTACCTGGTATCGTAAAAGACGAGATGATATAAAAATTTCGGATAGACTTTGCTTCTGACGTCGGAACATCTTCATCTAATCTAAATTCAATAGTCATTACAACAACCAAAAGTCCTGATCTCTAAACTGCTTAGCTAATATGATTTTAATTAGCCCAATTTAGTTTAAATTATGCATTATGAACTCGTCATTAAGTCGTTAAACACATATAACAATTTGTGAAGAAAATTTAGCTTTGAACTCGCACACTTCTACGGGAAGTAGCTCTAAGCATTCATTTAAAATTCTTAGAGAACTAGAATAAACTAGAATTGTTTCTTTGAAGCTCTGCAAAATTGTGTGGACACTGTTCTAGTACGACATATGCTTAATGCTACCTCCAACATGAAATTAAACTTTTTGCTATGGTAACTTCATTTTAAATTTATTACAGTATGAAAGTTTCCAGGAATCATTGTACTGATTCGAGCAATCCATTCAAAAACAAATATGAGAATGTAAATTCAATATTTTCTTCCTGTTATTTAAAATAACATGAAATGCAATTTATTAGAATTTCAACGAAATTTCTATTTAAAATAGAAAAGGGAAAATAATCAGAAATTGTATATGAGACCATCTTTACACTCTGAAGATATAAATTAAAATTTCAAGTCAGAAATCTGAGTTCGCTTTAGTTACATCCGAAAATTCATTTTTGGCAGAAAATTAATTTTGCTTTGTAAAATAATCTTTCTATAGAAAACTGAAAATTACTTTTCTAATTTTAAACATTTTTTATGGGTTATGTGAAAAGCAATTTTACTTCGCGTATTTTATAACAACTTTTTTGTTCTTTATAGAAACGTGAGCTGACTTTCATTTTAATGAAATGTATAAAATAATACATCTTAGAAAAGTTTCGAAATATTTTGTATTTTAAAAGATGTCGATGGAATGCAAATGCTGAACGTAAAAGGTATAAAAGTTTTGTGGTTCAACAACAGCATATGCAGATGCCCTTTTTAGAAAAATTAATATTATTCTGTATGTAATTCGTGTATTACATCTATATATTAATATATATATTATATATATTAATTAAAATTAATATCTTTGTAATATTATATTATTATTAAATATTTCAGCTGATTGTTTTATATATTAGATCTAAATTTTGTGAACTGAAGCTTTACAGGTAGAGCTTATATAGCATTTAAGACTATAGAGTTAATTAATTACGAATATTACTCAAACCAAATTTATCAAAATGAGACTTCCTAAAATGTTGTTTGATATACGAACTTACATAATATATTTTATGGCATTAAAAGTTAAATTTAGAACCAATTTATTAACATGAAAGTCCAAATTTGTGAAATATTTCTTAAATATATTCTTCTTTAAAAGGCAAAGTTTTAATTTGAATTCATTTCAAAATTTACTTATTTATTTCTCTAACTATTCTGAAGAATGTAGTAATCTTAATGACTAATCATCTGTAACGGCATATGAATACAAAATGATGGTAAATAGAAAGTAATTAATCTAAATTTATAGAAATATTTTTCAATGCAATTCATGAGATATATCTCTTTTGCTGTAACAAATTTTATATGGAATTTGAATGAATTGTAAACCATGAAAAAATGAATCATAAACAACAACATAAATATGAAAAAGGGGCCAAGTATCGGAGGAAACGACGTTTGTTGTAGTCGGTATCACCGACACTAGAGTCTAGACCTAACGGATGGCAAGTTCAATAACAGTTTTTTTTTTTACCTTAGTTGTAGGAAAGTGCAACGTTCTTCAATTCATTTAAAAAGTAGCATATTACTTTCTTAGATATTGGATTTCTAACTTGGCAGCTTTAAATGTTAGTAATTTAAATTTAAAAAAAAGTTGACTCCTCTAATTAAAAGTTAACTTGCCAAGTTAGAAATCTGACGTTCCTACAGCTATGATTAAAGGAACTGCTATGGAAGTTGCCACCCGTTAAGTCTCAACTCTTTCGTCGGTGACACTGCAGCGAATGTAATTTATCCCGAACTTGGCCCCTTTTTCACATTTATCTTGTTGTTATGTTATCATTAATTTTTGAAAAGCTAAATTAAAGGTTATGTTCTTATTTCAACACTTAAATGACAAAGCGTCTAAACAAATACGTGACCTTCAATTCATTTTTTCTTGCGTTTACGCTGCACTGGTTTCTTTTTTTTTATTAGCAATTCCTATCTTTTACAAAACGATGGAAATGTTAGAACAAGTAGCCCATTCAGTATCTGGTATTTTTTTACACGTTTTCTACTTATCAATAAAGTTGCCAAGTCGGGCTATAAAACGTTCAATAATAATGTGTTTTTTTATGTTTTAGGCTTGTAAAGGGAAGCAAAAATTTGAACAGCTACTTTTTTAAATTATTAAGCAATAGAAATGTTCAAATATTAAAGTATAAATTCACATTTCCTTTTTTTACTCTCTGTTGTTTTATTTGCATTTGGCATCTGATTCATTATTTAATTTTGAGTTACTGAACGGCAATGCTTTTATCATTTGAAAGCTGTTTACATTCGTTTCGCGATATTGCTGTAGTAAGGCCCAAATCCACTACCGAAATGGAAAAAAAAAATCCGGCCCTACACTCTACCTCTACGCTACCATTTCATCTATTATAAAAAGGTTTTTATTCTTCACTTTCGGAAAAGTTGATTAGCACATGAATAACGCGGAAAACAGCGTTTGGTGCAATGCCATCTATTGATTACGTTGTCAAATGCTCGTAATGAGTATTATTTAGTTTAACTTCGATAATAATGTAATTTTTTGAAGTCTCAGATTGTTCTCTTTGTATATGCCTAACGATCTACCTTGATGCCAGTTTTCATTTTTCAAGTCTTTTAGAAGTGTTCAAGGTTTTTTTTATCAGTCAGTTAGTGATAAAAATGGCACTTTCCAGACCCTTAATAAATCCATAACTATAAGAGGTACATTAATGAAATTTGGGAATCTAGGTGTTCAAGGAGCTCTGCTAGACATACAAAATTGCAAACGTGTAGGTCTAAAAGGTTTTGAGCAATTGGGGGGCTCAAAATGATTTGTGTAAGATTGGCTGATGCACTGCCGTGTATCTAAATCTGAATTTTAAATATCATTTAGTTAGTATTTTTTACGGAATTAAAGACATTTTAAAAGTAGTTTCTTGAAATACCAGATATTTGTTTGCTGAAAGAAACGTAAATTATGAACTGATATTTTCAAAAGTAAAATTTTAGCTAAAAGGATAAACATTTTTAAAGCTATCAGACCCATTTTCCAAAGTCAATGAATATATTAACTGTAAAATAAGTTTCAAACTTAATTCAAAATATCGGTGCTTATTAAAAGTAAGTGTAAGCATCTACAGCTGTTGAAACAGAACGTTTTGAAATAAATGTTAAATTAAAAGAAATCCTGAAATATCTCTATTTTGAGGAAAACAATTTGCAGTAAAATAATTCAGACAGCATTTTCTTAAAAAAGAGTTTTCTTTTTTTAATTTTTAATGGCAAATTGGAAAGCATATACAGTTATAGGAAATGAAAAGAATATACAGTTATAGTTACCTAAGGCCGGGTATAGTTACAATTATCGAACCAGTTATACAGGGACTGGACTAAAAATATCACGAAATTTGGCGACTTTTAACGATTTATCGGAAAACTTGGCAACAGAAATTTCTCGCCAATACCATTGTCAGCTTAGCATTATTTCCCCAATTTAGCGAAGTACCCATTTAGCTCGATGTTAAATAGGCCTGCCCGTATAATCTTATTTCTCCGGCGAAGCATTGCATTCTTGAAATCTTTTATGTAACATTATACAAGAGATACTATAATTTACATATAATTTTATTAAAATTATATACATATATACAAAATTCGAAACAATACATTGTGGTATACAAGAAGATGCAGTAAAATACTAATCGTGTTTTACAAAATCTCGATGTAAATTTAATTCTAAATGTTTTTCATGTAAGGCTAAATGATCTGTTCTGAAAGATGCATTTATTCTTCTATTATTTAGTTATTTAAAAAATATCTGCGATTGTTAAGTTTGGTAATCTTATTTATGTTAATAGTAAGTACTATGGTTCCATTATAAGGGATTTGAGTTAAGTGAAACTTGAGAGATGTTTTGCCTATATTTGCTTCATACGTTGTAAAATATTTTGTGCTTTATTTCTGTTTCTATATCTTTTGAAAAATTACTTTTAGGCGAGTTGATTGATTCTAAAACCAAATCTAATTGTAGTTTTTGCTAGATAAAGTAAACAATTCCAGTGAACTTAAATGTTATAAAACTTTATATTCATTAAGATAGTTTACAATTTTGTTGCTCTTTAAAAAGCAAACGAAGATAATATATATTTATATTTCAAATTCTAAATGTTAGAAAGTCATTACATTTATTACATTCTAAATGTTAGAAAGTCATTACATTAGGTCATTACATTTCAAAATACCCTAAACCGTAATATAGCAAAACAGAGTTTTCACAGCAAAGAAAAAATTGTATTTTCTCTCAATTTATATTCTGGAACATGCTTAAAGGAATGAGAGTTTCAAAATAGGCCTATTTCGGTAGTCTTCGGGAGAAAATGTAATGGTAGATCCAAGATAGCCATGATGTGCGTGCTGATTGCTGTTTATAACCAGGTCATCAAAATAGGAAATTTTATCGAGTGCTTCAATAAAAAAAGATGAGAAGGCGAAATGGCTACAATAAACTTGTCGTAATATTCATAGCGATTTACCAAACTTTACGCAATAGCTCATGAATATTAAATACTGTTCATTACAACACTATGAGTTGCTTTGGAAATTTCTTCTTTAAACTTGCTTATTTGGCAATAGAGTGTGGGGACTACAAAGTCATATTTAAATTTGAACCCACATAGTATATACAGGAAAATGTTCCTAGTAAAGGTGAAAAAAACTGTTTTAATGTTAAAGCAAAATGATCTGCTGCCACTTTAAATATGTTAGGGAGACTTAAATAGCATGGCGCTTCAATAAAAACGTGTTTGTTTTCCCCCTCTTTCCCTGTTGTCTTTTATAAGCCAGTTTGGTAAGAGTGAATATTTAATGGCAGTCAAGACTCATGAAACTTCTTTAACTGACAGGTCTTTGCCTGATGAAAGTATTATTGCAAATATTTATATTTATTTGCTTGTATTCTTTGGTGTATATTTTTGTACTGTTATGCATTGTTTTTAGTTATTAATTTACAGTACCTTTCCAATAACTGTATGTATTATTTTTTAACTAAATTTGTAGCCACCGATTGCATATTTAAGCAAAATTTCGTATATTACGTTACAGACCCTCTAATTGAGTATCGATTGACATTTCTGCTATGAAGATAGTTTGTTAAAACCAATGATATATTAAAAAAATCCTTCTGACGTGTTTCAATAACATTTAGCTGATTTGGTGACATTCTGGAAGTTTGTTGAAGACTCGTTCTTGGTTGGGAATATATTGCTTAAGACTTTGCTCCGTAAAGGATTTTAGTATATTTATGACGTATGAAAATGAATGGAGCTTCACGTAATAATTAATAAATAACTTTACCTTAATAAAGAATATTTTTCTGAAGGAATTGCTATATCGTATGTTATTTGTTTTAATACAGTGTCAATTTCCTGATGCTATCTATCATTATTAAGAAAATCTCCGTAAACTCATAGACAGTAACAGCTAGTCATTAAGTACCCATTAAACTTGAAAAAATTTTCTTGAACACTCACTTCCTACATTCTTACATTCCACATTACTTCCTATATTTCCTACACTAAACTACTGCAACATTTGAAGCAATTTATTAAATGTGCCGTTCTTTAGCGCAAAAAAAGTTTTAATGCCAGTAATTTGCATTACTACAGGCAATGATATTCAGTCATCTTTAAACTGATAAATTTCATTGTATCTTTCTTTATATGGGGAAGTTTGAATGAAACGTCTTATTTTCATCGATAATTAACGTTCCTTTATTTTTTATATTTTTGCAATACTCATTAAAATATCCCAAATAGTGTTAAAAAAACAGTGATTTATTTTTAAATGTAATTATTCATTTTTATAGCTGCTTTACTTCGACAAAAAAAAATAAATAAAGACCACCTTAGACAACTAAGAAAATATAAAGAATACCCCAGTGATCGAAAACGGATAGTAACTTGATAAAAAGAACAGGCGAACAAATTTGGAAGCCTTAAATAGCAGGATATGAAAGCTATAATTTAGAACTGTTTGGTATTTGGTGACACCTGGAATTACCACTCTGAAGCTAATGCGGTTACACTCATGGCTTTCCTAAATGATCAGCATTGAAATGAGGCGAATTTGCTTAATTACATACTCCTCCAAATTTCCATATGTTTAGAAGCAGTATATGTTTCGTATATGAATGATGTAGCATGCATCCGGAACTCTCGATTAGTATCCTTAAAAGCAACCGAAATGAAGAATATGTGCTAAAAATTTACATACTTCATTCCTAAATTACTTGACCTAAACTGCATTATTATTAGTTTTAGAAGTATATTCAGTTCCTGGAAAAAGTATCCGAAAACTTTGATACTTCTAAATGTAATAATACACACGTGATTCATTCCGCATAAGATCATCGTGTTACATTAAAATGTGAAACTATATAGTTTATGTTGAAATATATAATATTATCTCTCACTAATTACGGCCCACCAGCGGCCGAGCGGTAAAGTCGCTGAACACTGGTAGTTCGGTCCGAGGTTCGAATCCCGCGAACGGGCTGGCTGCATGGGCGTTTTCGTGGTTTTCCCCATGTGTAACGTGTATACGAGCCAGTTTCCCTTAGAAAGTCCTCCACGAAAGGCATCCCTCCTCTTAGGCAGATAGCCCTAGTGTGCTTTGCCATAATTAAATACACCACACCACAACTCTCACTAATTACCTTATACGAATAAATTTCAGATTTTAGAAATTGTACCAATGTGTTTAATTAAATGCAGGAAGACTTTGTTTTAGTGTCATACCTAGGGTGAAATGATTCTATAAGCAGACTAGTAGGTTATGAACAATGTTATTCCAGTTATATAAATTTCTCAAGAAGGAAATTTTAATATTATACTCCTCTGTCCTGCTTATCATGAGTTAAAATAGTTCATCGAAACCAAAACGAAATATGCAAGTTTCCTGTACGCGAAAGGACGAGTGAATATTTCAATATTCTGTTTACTATTCATGTCTAATTAAGACTGTTTTTTCTAAAATGCTTGCCGCTTGGTAAACGTTTCTAAGCATTACTGTTGCCATTATTTGTTAACAAATTAACAAGTGCACGTTGGTTTAAGAATCGCTATATCTAGAGTTTGATATTTTCAGGTGTCTGATTGATTAAATATTTAAAATTGTAAGTTTTTAATAGGCTTAGACCAGCTGTTAAGACTGTTCCCAAAATGTGAGCTTTTATTTTGTCGTACTAAATTATTTTACGTTATTCGAAAATTCTTGGATCCAATAAAGCTTTCATTTAGTTGCTAATGAAGCTTTCATTTAGCTTTCATTTTCAATTGTTCATTTAGTTGTTTGCGAATTATCTGTTCCTCTGTTAGCAATAACTTACACGCACACATGATTGATCTTATAAGGTATTTCTCCCGTCTTCTTGCCATGCCTTCGTGGTGTGGTGGTCTGGACGCTGGGTTCGTATCCAGAGTCCTGCGGTTCGATTCCCGGCGAAGGCGTTGCTCATTTTTCATCTCTCCAACTTCAAAATAACTTAATGTCTTTACAGTGGCGCCCGAACTAATTTGTGGTGTGGAGGATTCCAAATGACATCCTTTTTTAAAAAAAAAAACAAGCTTCGAATAGCTTTTAGAGCAAACTTTCTGCAATAAACTGATACAATTCATTGGAAAAACTGCATCTGCTATTGCACAACTGCTGGGGGGAGAGAAGAAACCAACAACGCATTTCGGGCGGTTGTCTTCTCTTAAATGAAAGGCTGTCTCGGGCGTTTTATCCTTCTGAGGTTAAAAAAAAATCTGGCTGAGAGATAGAATTTTGAATTAAAGTTGTTACGTTATAAAATTCTGCAATAATATAAGAAGAAATATTTTTTAAAACATAAATAACGACGTGAGCTTTACAAATTTAAAATATGAAGCTTGCAATTTGAAATAATTAGTTTAGTCAAAATTTAAATTGAAAACAATTATACATTACTTAGTTTTCATCAAATTTGAAAGAAAGATAGAAATTTAAGAATTGCGATTACACGGAAATTTGTATTTATTACAATTTGTTGTAAATTTCGTTGACATCTTCGTTTTGAATTTTTCAAAAAGGGGTAGTGTAATTTTGAAAAGAGCAACTGATTTTTTTCCAGCTAAGAACAGAGTTTTGTAATCTATTAACAGCTCTGAAACATCATTCATTAGCGATGGATGTTCATAGGAAAATCTTCTTGCAATATAAGATACATGATGTGTCACATATAGATACTATTGCATTTTACTGAGATTATTCTATGTACTATCAATTACATCAGCATCCATCAGACGCTGACAGTGGTTTTGCAGATATTTTGTAAGTAAATATCATTGTCTTCAATGGCATATTCAAATTCACCCAGGAAAGTAGTTTTACGAAGTACAGCCAGTTTAGAAAGAGGTATAGCGTAGTACTTAGACATCCTCTGAAATGTCAATGGCTGCAACATTAACAAATTTCATTACGAATAAAGCATTTCAAAATATATTTTGTGTATATAGTATCCTAGCTTTATCAATTTCAAATATTGAATTTTATTAAGAAACCTTAAACATTTTTAATGTAATTTTAAAAATCAAATCTTTAAGAAATAATTTTTGTACTTTCAGTCGCCTTGATCTATAATGATGTAAGGCTAATGATATTCGAAAGCAAAATAATATGCGATGGCTGCCATCAAGCTATTATTTCACTGCCACTAGAAAATTGGCTTAAGATGTCTCAGCGACCATTTATATTCAAATAAGGAGAACTACTGCATTCAGATGGGGTTGCCTAGGGTTTGTGTGCGAGATAGCGGTTGCTTTGCTTTCCCTTTTCAAAATCTCTCAGATGAGAATGTTTAAGATGACGTTACTTCCATCGTCTTTTCAGCAGCCAAGATAAATGGATCCAAATATTCTTCACAGATGATAACAGTTTAAAATTTCATTCTGAACGTATTTTCATTTGAAGAGATCCTGGAGCAATCAACGTTTTATCGTATATCTATGAAAGATTCTGCATGATGGTGATTTATTTCTTGGAGGGAAAAGCCGAGCGAAAGCCGAGCCGAGATTCACGAAAAAGGCCGAGATTCACATCCATGACAGAGGTGTTCGGCAATCATGCACTGATACGTCTTCAGGCTGTTTATGAATGCTGTGAGTGCAATATATTTACTTATGGATATTAATGCTCGATTTAATAGAACTTCTACGATTAGTATTTTAACACCTTCAAAATAAAGATATTAATGGAATGAAATGGCAATCATATTTACTGATTTACTGATGGTTTGCATGATGTGCTATGTTGGTGAGTTGCCGTACTATGTCGATCAGTTCTATTTTTGGACCTCGCAGGAGTTTAAAACCTCACAGCGCTTAATTAATATTTTGGTAAGTATTTGGTATTGCTGATTTTGAGTTTCCATTGTAGGGGGATATTCAATAATTATATCTCCAGGTATGGCAGAGAACAATTACGAGGTATTGTAACATAAAGAAAAGCACGATTCAGAGACATACTGTCAGCAAATGGAGGATATAAGCAAAGCAGTCAAAGAAAAGACGCCGGCGATGTTCAATAGGAAGTACATAATATTGTATCATTATCATGTATCATTGATCATTGCTGTATCATGATTGTGCCAGATCACATGCTGCTTTGATGAATCGCCAGAAAATCGCAGAGCTAAGCTGGGACGTTCTCCCGCATAAACCAAACCATACACTCTAGGCCTTGTACCCTCCGATTAGTGCTTGTTTATCTCCTTGCAAAAATGATTTAAGGGAAAAAATTCAAAACTGAAGCAGATGTAATCCAATCTCTAAGTAAGTTCTTCGCCCCTAAGAATAGACATTTTTCAAAAAATGGTGTTTACGAATTGCAATCATGCTGGCAAGAAGTCATCACTAATGAAGGAAATTATAAAATGTACAGTAAATATTATTAACGACATAAAAAATATATTATTTTCTGTCACTTTCCAATAGAATAAAAAATTTCGTTAGACCTTATACATACTATTAATATTAGTGTGTGTGCTTTTTAATATGATATGTTTATCATTCAAGGTCTTTTCGGAAGACCACCACTTACTTCTCTCGTTTATAATTTTAAGTGAGAAAATCAGCACAAGAATGGAGAAAAATACAATGTTAATTAGTAGATATTTGTAAAAAATATTATAAGATACTACAAATATTATGATGTGAGTTTATAAAAGAAATGTGGCTTCATTTTGTACTGTTTGAAGCAATTTTGCTGTTCATAATACATGTTAGCTAAGAGCAGTTTAACTTGTAGAGATCTGTTACTCGTTAGCTAAGAGCAATTTAACTTCGAGAGATTTGTTTCTCATCATTCTAATTCACTTGGAGAGAAAAATTAAAGGTTCATGGGAATTCATTGGAAGAATTTGTAGCATTAAAATCTGTACTTGTTTTTTTGATTGTTTTTTTGTGGTATTACCTTCTCCGGAATAGCGGGGAGTTCAGTTTCAACAGAGGGACCCTTAGATTTCAAAAATTCGTGGGAAGCCATTTCGACCATTCTCATCTTTGTACGACTTTAATAAGCCGAGATATTAATTAAAAACTTTGAAAAACGCTAATTTTCGCCTTCATTTTTCTGAGTGGCAAGAGTCTCGTACGTTGGAGATAAAAATCTCCTTTATTTCGAAAAATGTTGCCACTGCTCGCTTTCAAATCATAGAGCTTGCTAATAAAAAAATTTTAAGCTTTCCAAAGTGTAAAACAAAAATAGCATTGTCACGTATTATGCATATTATTATTATATTAGGTCATGTTCTGACTTTGAAGAAAGTATGCGATTTCATGCGACGTCATTGTATGAGGAAAATTTTACTTTATGCTGCTATTGGCAACTTTTTTGTTTCAGGTTACGATAATTGACAGGGTATATTACTGATATCTTAATTCTATTATTGATATTAAGGAAAAGGTGTTGTATTACATTAAGTTTAAATCATAAAGTCGTGCGTATACGTATTAAACTAAAGAGAACCAAAATATTTGTTTCCTGGTTCGGCAACAAAACATTTATTTAAGAATTGGTTTTTGCCTAGAAAGAATGAACTAACTTCATTGATATTGAAATGTTTTTATGCGCTTTCTTTTCAAGTGTACATAGAACTCATAAATTTTGCTTTAGTTACAGCTAGCAACTTTGTGTACAATACATTAAATTAACAGTTCATTTTATTTTCAGTTTCTCAATTCATAGAACATTGCTTTCGCCGTACCATCTCATCTGCAGGGCTTGCACGGTAGTATATAAATAAAGCTTGCAGTTGTAGAACTGAATATACTTACCGAGGTATTGAATAGACTGAATAAACTTCCTTTTCTTTCTATTTGAACTAAGGAAAATAGCAAATTGTTCATATTCATCAAAATTTTAATATTGAGAGGAATGTGAATAACACAGAATCATAACCCTCAATCTAATAAAATCTGAATATCTGTCTTACACTTTCCAAACCCATTTACAAAGTCGTTTAAAATGTGGAAGACCATTTAGTTATTGATCGAACAAAATGTTTCTTTACTCTGCTACTCGTTCTTCACTGGACCGGATTGTGAGCTCATTTATCTTGCTTACGTGAGACACGCTGCGAAGAGGAAAAAAAAATAATAAAAACCATTCCTTTGTTAGTAAAAAGCATGTTCTTGAGACAGCCTCTGAGGTATCGATCAAGAAAAAAGTTGTTTTTATGATGCATGAAGTATGTCTTTAATGAATGCTCACTGATGGTTTTGCGGGTTTTCAGCTGAAGATTAAGTGTGGCGGATTGTCGTAGGTAATCATATATGTAGTAATCATAAACTGATGATACTAGTATGTGATTGATTATCTACGATATCCAATAAAAATCAAAACTAGCACGCATCTTCCATTTGCTCAACCTCTGCAATGTTTCGAAACTCGAAAGTTTTACAAGTTATTTAGCGGCCCACCAGCGGCCGAGCGGTAAAGTCGCTGAACACTTGTGGTTCGGTCCGAGGTTCGAATCCCGCGAACAGGCTGACTGCATAGGCGTTTTTGTGGTTTTCCCCATGTGTAACGTGGATACGAGCCAGTTTCCCTTACAAAGTCCTCCACGAAGGCATCTCTCCTCTTAGGCAGATAGCCCTAGTGTGCTTTGCCATAATTAAATAAACCAAACCAAACCAGTTCTTTAGCAAAATATGTAACAAAATCTTTTAGCCCAAAGGCGCGTTAGCTCAGAAGGGCTACTAATTTCGAAAGGGCGTTTTGAGTTGAATCACTATAAAAGGCTGAATCACTTTTCAAATTGTTGCCATCAAATATTACCGCCCTGTATTATTTTAAAAGAAATTAAATAAAGGCGAATATGCATGAATGTACATAAGTTCCTCGTATTGTGAAAAAAACGACGGTACCTAGAGCCACCAAAATTTGAATAACGTAATTCCCACGCGAACGTGGGCACCTGGAAACTCGAATTTGTTTTATTACTTTTTTCAAATTTTGTAACACCTTAAGAAATTTTTGTTTAACAAACTCAAATATTTCAAAGCGAACAACGGCAACACTGTACGGGGGGGGGATATTTTTATCTCCACCGCGCAGGACTGTGTATCGGAAATTCTAAAGATACGCTGTTTTTAAATAGTTTGTAATATTGCTGTTGAATTTTATTTGGTTTAAGTGCGAAGAACATGATATTTAATAAATAGAGAGAAACAAAAAACGTTAAAAAAACGCCCCTTTGAGCGTAACATCAAATCTTATTTTCTCCCTCATCTCTGCACGCCTTCGTGGTGCAAAGGGAGCACATTTGGAGCGTATTCAAGAGGTCCAGGTTCGAGTCCCGGCGAGAGCATTGCTCATTTTCAAGTGTCCTGCTTCAAAAATAACCTAATGACTCTACAAGCTTTCAAACATTTTTGCTTTGTTTTACATCTGGAATAAGATAGGGAATTGATTTCTGTAGAACTGGATTACATCTGCGATTAAACGTTTCCATTAATTAAATTAGGTCGATTTTAATTAAAGAATAGTCTGAATACTAAAGTTTTTGCTTTCAAAACGCTTGAAATTCACTTTATACAAAAACGCTTGAATACACAATATTTTTACATAATTATACAATGGCTATAATTGTACAATGGCTACTAATTATACAATGGCTACTAATTATACAAGTAATAATTATACAATGGCTATTATTGATATGAAAGCAGTAAATTCTGCAGAAATTGATGAGAAAATTCAAAATGTTTTAGAGTCATCATTAAAGTTTAAAAAAGAAAGAGTAGTTAAAGAAAACCATGTGTTAGCAGTTGAAATTAGAAAGAATTGTTAACTCTCGAGTTTTCATGCAAATAATGGCTGGTATCAATGCCTGAAGATATACGGTTATTCTGTTACTTTAAAATACAAAACCATATCAAATTAATCGTAAAGATTGCCAAATTATTTACTATCCCGACTTTTCCGTTAAATTGTGGAGCTATCCCAAGTTTCATGAAGCAAAAGCGGCTAGCCGAAGCTCAAGCTAATAATTTAAATTCAGCTAGGTGGGAAGCTAAGCGGACACCCTATACCGCTTGACATTGTATGAATAAACTCAAAATCTCTACGCTGTTTTAATTTAAAATAATTCTCATTCTAATAGAAATTGATAAAAGTATAAAAGAAATTAAAGCCAACGTACTTTTATGTTAATTAACATAAAATTTTATAAAATATGCATGTCAAATAATGAAAGGTTGATGATGCTAGATAGCAAGAGAAACATTTCGTGATTAAACAAATAACAAGAACAGTTAACTAAAATTATTTATATCAGCTGTTTGTGAAACTTGAATAAGAGTTGAGCAACTATAAAACTGCCGTGAAATACAGGTTAAGTAATTTTGAAATATATGTTAATATGAAACACGTGCGTCAGGATGAGGAATTTAAGAAAAGCTTGAGTACTTTTGAAAGGATATGAAGGACTAGAAGGAACATTTAATTAAAACCGCTGAGAAACAGAGGTAAAATGCTTTACTTTGTAAATACCGAGTATCTCATTTTCATTTTAGACAGTCTCTAAGCATTTACGCTTAGTGCTAAGCTGTTGTTACTCTTGGGAGGATAATAATACATTTTAACAGTATATATGTTGTTATTTCAGTGCACGCAGTTGTTATTATCTTGCGCGCTATCTTAGAAATGTTCCAAAAAAAAAAAAAAAAAAAAAAATCTGATGTGTACACCACATGACTTCCTTGTACAGAATATTAAATTGTACGCATTTTTTCTTGCATTTCATTTAAACTTATTGGATTGAATTAAATCTACTTCGCCGAGAGCGCATAAACCACAATAGAATAAATGCACTCTTTAAAATTCGCTATATTTGTTTGTTTACCATAGCGACACTCTGGCACTAGGTTCACTTAACAGCGTTATATTTCGTTCATATTATAAGTTAGAATGCACAAAATGTATATCATTTGAAGAATTACCTAATCGTTGCCACATGCTCTATTCAAATACAATAATACATCTAGAACGATGTATAAAAGAAATTAAGCAAACAAAGCATAAAAGAAACAGTTTTTCACAGACGATTCAGTATTTCTCATTCAATTAATTCAGTTCTCACTTCGCGACAAGGCAAAAATACATAAAAACTCAAAATATATATATTAAAAATTACGAAGTAAATCTTAAACACTTATTTCTTCGAAAACATCCCAGAAAGGATTAAGCATGATTTAATTCGTAATAATAAATGAAGGCGTTATCTTTGTTGTTGGTTGGGAAGCTTAGTCTCTCTAGATTGGCAACAAATCTACTATTCTGCTGTTTCAAATGTAAACAAACATTCACGCCAAGTTATTTAAAAATTAGGCTTAATCGCACCTAAACAGCTTTTAAATTGTTGATAATTCTACAAATATTGCTTGCAGGTTTACTAAAGGCATAAAAACCTTAACCGGAAGATAAGAACAACATAATTCAATCATTTTTAAAGCAAAAAATGCACAATTTACAAACATATAAGAAAGAGTAAAGAAACTGATATCATTGAGCCACGTGACAGAGCGGATATATATATATATATATATATATATATATATAAATGTATTTATATACTTTTGGTGCGACCGATTGCAACCAAAATACGAGGTGCATATCTACATGTTATAGCAGTCCTATATACAAAATTTCAACGTTCTGAGGCTACTCGTTTTTGAGTTATGTGAGATACATATGTAAGTACAGACACCAAGAAAAAGTCTCTTCAGAATTCATTTGAAAGCAGTTTTAAAATTTTTTTGGAGGAAAAGAGTCTTTTATTCTGTCCTTACGTATAGATGGCGCGCAAAAACATCGTTAAATTACATTCGATAGCGGTCAAAATGGATATTTTCTTTGAAATAAGCTGCCTGGAAGTTTTCGCCATTACAATACTTCCTTTTTACTTCGTACAAGGAAGTAAAAATATGGCAGTGGCAAAAATTTCAGATTATTGTGCAACACTTCAGTGACGCGTTATGAACGTAAAATAATAAAAGAAATTAGAAACAATTAAAAATTTTAATATGTAAAAGTATTTTACTTCTATTTGTGAATAAAAAACAACATTTACTTTTGTCAAATTTTAAATTTAAGTCTTTAATATTGAATAGGTTTTAAAACTTGAAAAGAATTTCAGTTTTAAAAGATTTGATGCTTGTTTCTTTATTTTGTTTTTAAACAAAAAGTAAAATAAAAAGAAAATTATCAAAATATTAAAAAACTGTATTACCAATTTGAAAAATATAATAAAATATCTATACGAAGAAGCTACCAATTCAGATGTTATTAAAACCGTCATCGAGTTCCGGTTAAAAAACAATCTAATTAAACATTTGTAAATGTATTTAAATTTCATAATAGTTATTTTTAATTTTGAAATACTTTTCTTTCAATTCATGTTTCCCTACTTACAACTGCCTAGTTTTTAGAATAGAGTTGATTGCAAATAATTTAGAAGAATTATTTAAAGGAAATTCAACTTACTTCTAGAGAGAGAGTGCTTAGGAGTACTTAGTTGTGCGTGTCTGCCTTCAGGCTACTTCGTTCTTGAATTTTCTACACTCGGCCGTATTGTACGTACCTGTTGATCATCGCCGGCTGGGTTAATTGTAGGGCAAACTACTTGGTATTTGTGTCTAACTTCGGCTAAGTTTATTTAGATTAGTATTACATTAGTTTCTTATTTCTTATCCTGATTTAAAAGCCCAAGTGGAGGCTTTCCTGAAAGCCCTAGAAAGGGCCATCTGTTATTATTTCTTTGAGTGAACAAAAGGGTATTTTAACCTCTTTTAAGTCTGTGTAGCAACTACTTGAACTCGGTGATAATTTGTACTTAGTTCACTATGTTCTTCGACATTATATCTAGACGAAGTAGTGAGGAAGATTACACATTCATAAAATTTTATTTTTAATTCAGATAATAGTGAAGAATGGAGAAAGTTGGGCAAATAATAAAGTTAGATGTTTTGCTATCAATTTCTTGTAGATGTCTAAAAGTTTTGTTTATATAAGAAACCCATAGTATTAATTAATAGTTGCCGAAAATACAGTTACGAGATGTAGATAAAATTATTTTTAATGATCAGTTTAAGATTATTTTCATCAGTGCACTTTTCTAATATCAAAGACGAAAGTTACCTTCTACCACTTTAAAATGCATATTTTTGGAAAAAAATCTGAGTTTAATTATTTTTTTTTATTTTAGACTGATCCAGTTGAAATTTTAAATCTTTAAATCTCTAAAGATTTATTCTTTTACATGAGGCCATATGCTAATTCATTTTAGCCACAGAAACGGATTGCAGTCTTCTGTCTCTTCATCTGCTTCGTAACTGTTTCCAAGATTTTAAAGGCTTCAGTGTTCATTTCACCTTCATTTTAAAACTGTGCTCATTTTCTTCTTCATTTTGAATAAATGATATGTTCTCAGCGTTATTTAAAATCTGAGGGCGCATCGCTAATGTTAACTTCACTTTATGAAGCTTAGAATGATTCACAGTAATCAATTACTATCCAAACGCTTATTTAAGCGAATTATCCAAACGCTTGTTTAAGCGAATTATCCAAATGCTTCTTTAAGCGAATTATCACTGTAGTCTAAAATAACAACTGAGCCTTGAGATGGATATAATAGACCCTTTATTTTAAGGAACATAAACTGGCGCATACATGCTCCGCCAGCACTTATAGCGAGAAGCGAAATTAGCTGACAGACTTAACAGGCGTAAGATATTCAACTATCGGTAAGTATAATACTTTGGTCTTGCATTATACTATAGATTTTATCTAAGGTAGGAGCAATTTAGTAACGTAGCCTCGAAAGACAGAACACACTCTATTTTAATGTTTAAAAACCTCATCTTAAATACATGCGGGCTAATTTGAATTCTATCATGACAATGGAAGGAAGAAGTGATAATTTTGTTAAAGTACCATGCTGAAAAACGATAATTTCAGAAATCAAACGACAAAAATCAGCATTTTATTTTCAGATTTTCTAGGACTAGTTTAATTATCAAACCAGCAAAGTGCAAATGAATGAGGTAATATATGGTGATAAGATAAGATAAGGATGACTGGACAGGAGTTAAGCTACTGGCGCCATCTATTGATGAAAAAAGGAAACTAAAGCATAATTTCCTTAAAGGCTGAAGGTAAAGGTGGATTGGAATTAGGGTCGTTAACTAGAACAGAAATGTTTTTTGAATGTTAAACGCCTCTAGAAAATCTAATTCACAAATGGAAGATGTTTTTGAATACTTTTGGCTGCAGAAAATGGCAAGTAAAAAGGCTCAACACAACGCTGATATTGTTATTAGATAACTTGGGGTATTTACAGGATTCCTTACCAGTGTGGCTTAATTTACATTCGTTAAACTACGAGAGCCTTAACATGTCGTGTTAAAGAACACGAAACATGTGTTAGGAAAAAGGAAAGACAGAAGTCCTCCGTTGCCCAGAACTGTTGGTCCGAAAATCGCACTTTCCATTTTTCTGCAGCCAAAATTATTCAAAAACATCTTTCCATATGTGAATTAGATTTTCTAGAGACGTTTCACATTAAAAAAAATCTTTCTGTTCTAATTAACGAACCTAATTCCATTTTATCTTTCCCTTCAGCCTTTAAGGAAATTATATTTTAGTTTTCTTGTTTATCAATAGATGACACCAGTAGCTTAACTCCTGTACAGCCACTCGTATCTTATCTTATGTTACCATCATGCCTTATCTCGTTCATTTGCACTTTGCCAGCTGAGGACAAAGGTTTGGTAGTTAAACCATCGAAACTACTCCTGGAAGATTTGTAAATATAATTCTGGTGTTTGTTGTTTGACTTCTAAAAAAAAGAAAAAAGTATTAGTAAAGATCTAAATCATATAATAACTGGTCAATTAACATAATGAAACTCTACAACTTTCATAATAACTTAGTTTTCCTAAACACCTTTTGGATTCTCCTTGCACTCCAAAATATTAAATTTCATTACTACTCTTTAAACTCTAGTCGAATTTATCTAATAATTATTATGTAGGATTTGATATTAAAACTGAAGTGTTCGGGTAATAGAAATGTTTAAGTTCAAAATGATAAGAATCTCTTAATTTTATATTTTTATGTGTTTGTTTATATTTGGCCGAATATTATTACTAAATATTCATTTCCTTAATTACTTATGAATTATTTAGAATTTTGAATAATATACTCTTCAGTATCGATTTTTCCCTTTTCGAGTGTGAATCCGGATGTTTTTAAGGACTGCGACTGAAATGAAATTGAAATTTTTTACCTAACGAAACATCTGTAAACAACGTTCTTTAAGTTGTGTTAAGATATATAGAATGTGGGAAAAAATATTTTAAATAGATTTTTGTTGTGAAAATGCATTATATTTTCTATACAACCTTATTTTTGTTATTTCAGCTTGAAAAAATTGATAACTTTTTAACATTGTCTCTTTCCATTCGAATCTCAATTTTGTTGACGGTTTGAAGATTGAATGTTTTCTTTCGTTTGCTGCTAAGGGATGATGATTGATTTTGCCTTTAAAAAAATAAAAGAATAAAGGATCGATTCTTGAATAAGATCGCCTGAAAGGTTTTCGGAAAACCAGCCTAAATCCATTTCTAAAATCTCACACTTCAGGTCATATTTTACAAGGAGCTTTAACCTGTCACGTATCAAACCATCGATTCAATCTAAAAGTGCGAATTTTGTTATGCTTTGAATACGATGGACATATCTACATTTTGTATTTCAAATTCAGGTGAAATTCACTATCATATACGTAGTATAAAAATATATTTGATGGATCTATTTTTCTAAAAAGAAAGGTTGTCTTTGGGTTCGTGCATTATTAATATGCGTATTGAAATGAGGTAGTCGTTACAGTTTTTATAAAGTAAAGTATTAAAGGAAGTATGTTACATTTTCTTTTTTATATGAGATGGAGAAATCAATTTTGCATTTTCTCAAAGAATTTTCTTCTCTTATTCTAGAATTCTATTTTCTTCTCTTCTTCTTCTCTTACTCTAAATATGCGGCGAGTCGAAAGTCCTATCTTGTAGTTTGGTGGTAGGAGAAGAGGGGTGAAAGACTCTCAGACCCACCCCCTCTCAGGTGTTCTCCATTAAAATTGGGGCGGAACTGAGCTAAATCGCACTGTCACCTGTAAGGTGCTGAAGCCCAACGACAGGCGTAAACTTGCGTTTCTTGCCAGGAGGAATTTCGTGGGATTGGACTGACTATAAATCAGACAAGTGAGCATTAGCAACAACGACAGTATGGAGGCACTACTTGAATTCAGTAGGACGTTTTTAAAGAAATACTGTAAGCTGTTTCAAATCTTTTAAAAGCTTTCACACGAATGACGTTTAGAAATTGTAACAACTGAAATATTTTTTTAATAGAAATAAAAACATATTTAATTTTGCTTAGTTTTCAAAAGATTGAAAATATACTATTTTAGAAAATGGATCTCTTTAATGATTGAAATCGTAAAAGAAATTTTTATATCTACAAGGTAGTTGAGAATCAGCTGCCTATTGGAAAATGAATGAATGAGGAATTTTTCATGAAGGAAAAATTTTTTGCTTCTTATATTATAATTTTAGTGGTAGAATTTATTACATGATAACTTATTTATGTTATTTCATGTATGACAAACAGAACAGGACACAACTTCTAACTTTGCTTGAGTGGGCTCTGCTGGAATTCCGGCAAGAAGTATGGCGATTCGTGGTACAAATGCACAATGGTGGCAAAGTTTGAAATGTCCTCGTGCCCTGGTAGATGCAAAGGTCGTAAGGAATTACCACTCGATGAACAAAGATTTTGCATTAGATGCTGAGAGATGCTGTCGCTCCTCAACAACCGGTACAGAGGAAAACGTGCAACCGTGTTAGGAAATACTGACTCGAAGGCCTCAAAAATTACGAAGACAGGCATCTAGTGAGTGAGTGAGTGCACCGCTATAATGGCTTCCGACCACGGATAGGAACCAAACGGAATTATATACCATTACGTCGGGGAAGACTCCAAAGTAACAAGGTTGAATATTACATACTAATAACAGTTTTTACATATTGATAACTGCGGGCACTAAGCGTTATTCTGGTTATCTGCTTTAAGTTCTGAACATTTGAAACATAATATTATTCACGGTTGTTTCTGCTTAGGCAGTGCCTTGAGATTTTTCTCTATTTTTTCAAGGGCTACTCTGTTTTTGAGTGTGTTAGACGTCCACATTGCCCAAGCACAGTCCGCTGGTTTCTTCAAGTGCCAGGTTCTTGTACGTACACAACGTTCGTAGAAAGGAGTATCCCTAAGTCTGAATCTGTTCAGTTATACCGGGAATGGTCCATGACCTGTCAAAAACTGTGTTAGGCTAGCACAGTGGGTCTTTATTTCCATGTGAACTTTTGGCAGTAAGCGAAATGTCCTTTCCTACCTCTGCCTCTGTCCATTTACTTTGCCAATTTTGCAGCAGACTTGTCAAAGTTGTTCGCTTAATATGAGACCATGGAAGTTTGGTTGGTCTTTCTAATATATCCGTGCAGTTGGCTGCCTGCTTGGCCAGTAGGTCAGTGGCTTCATTGCCTTGAATCCCTGTGTGAGCGGGAACTCATTTTAAAGTGGTTCTTTGCGAAATAGGCATTGTCAGAAGCTGTTTCTGAATTCGGTATACCAAAGGACTCCGGCTGTTTTGACTTGCGATAGCCGTCAGACTTGATGCCGAATCACTGAGTATGGGGAATTTCTCGTTTAAGGGGGCTCATACACCTTAGACCCCTTAACACCGTTCCGAATATGTGACTGTTGCAAGAATTGGGATATTTTATTTATTTTAAAATCAATTACTTCCAACTCTTTACAGCTGACTACATAATATAGCTGCTTTCTGAAATAGTCATCAGAAAGTTTGTGTTGCCACAAATATTTTTGTAATTTAATCCGCTTTGTGACAAAATGTTTCGTCACGTTTCACCTTGCACGCACGATATTTTAAAAATGGCTAATGGTACATACTTGAAATTGGATGCAATTCTTTATATGAGCCCTATCTTTTAACTGAACCTAAAATCTGATGAATATTTTAATATTAAAAAATTTTATGGCCGAAAACATTACAGATTTTTTTAATAAAATGCATTTTGTAAACTCGCCTCCAAACAAAATAAAAATTTAACATGAAATTTTTAGAATTTTTTGGTTCACAGTCGTTTCCAAATGTTATAAAAGCTATATATTAAATATGGAATTAAATTATGTAACAGAATGTTTTAAACTGTGCGCGCAAGGTGGAAACATGACGAAAACTTTTGTCACAAAGCGGATTCAATTATAAAAATACTTGTGGCAACACAAACTTTCTGATCACTTTTTCAGAAAGCAGATATATTATGTAGTCATCTGTAAAAAGTTGGAAGTAATTGCTTTTAAAATAAATAAGTTATCCCAATTCTTGCAACAGTCACATATTCGGAAATCTTATGGGGTTTTAAGGTGTACGAGTCCCCTTAACACGACACACAATCCGAACCGGAATGACAGCTGAGCCCTCACACGGAAGTTTAGACGTTGAGCAGTGGTCCGCCAATGGTTCCTGCATTGATACAAATGAGATATTATGTCATATATTTTACTATTATAAGGAACAAAACTTTTTTGTTACATGGAAATTCGTTGATTTTTTTAAAAAAGTAATAAACAATTTTTAAGAGGGAGTTAATTTTCGCCCATCCCCCCAATCGAGGTACATTGTGTCTAAATTATGTTTCTTTGCCCCAATTAAATATGACTTCTGTTGTAATAAGCAGTAATTTTAATCTTTAAATATTATACGATCACATCAGGGTTTTAATAATAAAAAATTATTTTTAAAAATTAGCACTCGTACTCAAATTTCAGAACATTTGATGTAGCCTAATCATCGAAGAAGAAATCAAAACCCAAATACCTATATACGTGTTACTATTATTGCAGTCTTGCAAAGATCATATAAATGATGCATATAGTGAATCTTTTATAAAATGGTTACCGACAGTTGCAGATAATTTTGACCTTTTCTGAAGGCGATCACCTTACGGAGGTGATACCCAGTACTGGTATTTGCTTATGTTTTCAGAAATACTGGCTGCTTTCAATTACGTCAGTCTTAGAGAAGTGAAAACACATGATAGAATATCGACATTACGCTAAACTAACTGTAGTACGTTGCGAGTATGTACAACTTGAACATGCATTTGAAGAAGTATAACACACCTGATGACTGAATTCTTTATATAACGTACTAATTAAATGATTTAAGGTCCTCCGTAGATACTGTCTCATTTTTAATACAGATTTT
This sequence comes from Stegodyphus dumicola, assembly GCF_044657685.1. Taxonomy (NCBI): domain Eukaryota; kingdom Metazoa; phylum Arthropoda; class Arachnida; order Araneae; family Eresidae; genus Stegodyphus; species Stegodyphus dumicola. Next base: position 26,512,590 of record NC_140776.1, on the reverse strand, counting down.
CTCCACTTTATGAAAGTTAAACATTTCCGTGAAATATTTCTTATGTCAAAATCTCGCAAAGCAAACAAACAGTTACTCTCATTTATACAGGAGAAGAATTTGCATATTTTCACTTAGATTGCACAAAGGATACCTTACAAAAACAGGAAAAGAAGTGAGAATAAGATGAAAATACAAGCAGTATCTTCATCGTAGGTATAACATATGTGACATGTACTTGTAATTTTTATTTCCCAAACTGTAAAAGCCACTTGAGTTGGCGAAGGTTATGACCATGATGAATTCGACTGAGCCGTTCCGGATTCGGTATTGGGAGAGATGAGATACATGGTGAAAGAGAGAGAGAGAGAGATTGAGGTTTCTATTAATACCCTATCGTCATTTGTATCCATTAAAGCGTGCTTTTGATAAATATAAATGCCGGCAGTTCTTGTACCTATTTGACGTAGTGTCGGAAGGTGAAATTTGTTGCCCTTCGGCGAACATGAAGGGTTTGAAGCAACATTATACATCACTTGCTAAGGTAGAAACATTTTCTCCTTCCATATAGCTCTTTGCAGATAATCAAAGCACTTAAGTACAGTCTCAAGTTCTGTAGCCATTAGAAGTCTTTGAAGCAGGTGACGTTAAATTATAGCAGTATCTTCGCCAGAATATGAACCTGGACGCCTCGAGTGTGTTACCGTTACATCATGAATGCATGCTGGAAGGAGGGGGAAGATGCCGTATATACTACCCCTTTTAAAGGACGAACTGAGGATTAGGGTAACCAAACGCCAAATCCTGGTAGTGTCGAATTACTTTCCACCACCTTTTATTTCGGGTGCCACTTTTAAAGTCATTAGGTTTTCCTTGAAGCAGAAACTTCAAGAAATCTGAAATACCCTCCCCGAGATTCGAACCTGCATCTCTCAAATACGCTCCGAGTGTGCTACCATTACACTGCGAAGGCGTGCGGAAATGAGGAAGAAAATACTTTAAGAAGTTAGTCACGCTTTTCTGCAATCATTACATAAAAGAAAAGCTAAGGAGTAACACTACTTTTTTCTTTCCTTCATAAAAGTGAAACTATCTTCGGATTTTTACCATTAACTGTAAAAGTTACTAATTAAGGTCTTTCGTAAAGCTAACATTCGTAAAATGGGCGATACCTATATGTCTTATTGGAATAAGAATTCCTTTCTGCATGCTTACTTAAAAAAATCAAAGGAATTAGTATGAAGTAATTTTAAAGATTTAATTAGCTTTTAGAGGAATTTAAAATTCTACTAAAACTCAAATTTATCCGGAGACGCCTTTGTTTACGAAATCCTTCACCGTACGAATAAATAGCACTTGTGAAATCTAAGCCCTCTTTTACTCGAATTAATTTGATATAAAAAAACAGCATTAATGTGTAAAATATTAACGAATAGAACTAATTTCATTTAAAACAAAGTGATAACAAAGAAAGGTCAGTGCTAAACTTTACAATTAAAATGGTAAGTATCTCTGAGCAATTTTTAAAGTTTAATTTAGCTCAAGTCAGATTCGAATAAACATCGATTGCGCAAAGCTTTTAATCTCTTCTATAAAACAAACTTAATATTGCAACCTTCTGTCATCGAAAACTGCATTAGAAAACGAATTTTAGAGTATTTTGTAATAAATTTTTAGTAACATTAATGCTATGCAGTGAGGAAACGTTTCAGTGACACCTTAACACAATGCACTTTCAATCAGGTATTTAAATTCTTAATGTTCTTATAAATATTGTAGGAAAGATTGTTGCGAGAAGATTTCCAGAATTATTTTTAGATCAAGTTTGAATTCTTATTATCAAGTTCAGGATTTATTTAAAAATATTACTCTCCAATTTCATTTTACATCAAGTAGGTAATGTTTCTACATATGAGAGAATAGAAAGAAAGATTGTACGGTGATAAAAATCTGCTTCATAAACAGTGTGTATCATTTTAAGTACTGAGGTAAAATATTCAGTTACCTCACGAAGTATTTTCTCTATATCAAGGAAAAAAATCTTCATATTTGTATTGAATAATTAGTTCACTTAGTTAATCATTTCATGCTTTGGATAATATGAACATTCAAAGTGTGTTTCCAGTTTTATTTACCAAACATGAATACTGATATCATAATCAAATACAGAATTGATGACTTAGGACTTAAACGAGAAATATTAAAATAGAATTTTGTTATTCAGAATCATGAAATGGAGGAAAGGATTGCTTCTCCGAAACCTGAAACACTGAGCTATTTTGAAAGTTTCTATTCACTAAGAGGCACACTATGATTTAATACAATTCATTATTATATCGTTTTCATTTTAAAGTTAGTACATTGATTCAGAGGATTGCATTTTTGGTCTTAAATAATTATAAATATTTAATGAGCGTTAACTAAAAACGTCTATTTTGCATTAAATAACTTTCAAATTGATTCAGCCTTGTTAATTATACAATGAAGATGCTGGATCTGGTTTTGAAATAACTAAACTCAGTGGCATAACAACCCTAATGGGCCAAGGTTTGCAGTGCCCGAAATCTGCTTTCTTAACCGTGGGTCCCGGGATACGTAAGCATATGCCCTGAACAAGTGGTCAGTTTGTCGCAGGACCCCGCAGTGTTTAGCACTATCGACCCAAGTAATGGAAATCAAAGGATGAAAGGCTGAGTCGACCTTGCCCAGCCCGGAAATCGAGCCCCGGACCTGTGATGCTGCTGCGCGATGCGCTAGCCACTGTGTCACCGGGCCGGTTTTGAAATACATATAGGAATTTTTTAAATGCTTAATGAAATGTAAATATATATTACCAGTGGAAATATACAGTAATACCGATGTAAATATAAAATTAAGCAAAACCAGTTCACGAAAGTAACAGAAGTTAAAGAAGGTAGTAGATGTGATTTCCAGCAATTTCGAGCTGCAATGCCAAAATTCACAGCTCCAGCGCATGAAAATCCGGAATATTCTAGAAGGTTTTGGGGATTCTTCGAACCTTTCTTGCACCTACTCCGATGCGTGATAGCAATTTCTCGACACTGTCAGTGCCAGTATTACGCTTTAGTATTTTTATATGTCCACAGAAGGCTTGATAATTACGTCGATCACGCAGAGTAATGCATGGTACACCATGTCGAATTCACTATTGGCCAAATCTGCCATCTAAATGTCTATGATGCTTCTGGTAAAATAGACGCGGGCTCTAGCTGATAGGAGATACAATGAAGGTCACATTGATTTAGGAAGGTGTTCATCATCCAAAAGATATCATAACACGTGCTCGAGAAATGTTACATATTTGCTACCTGTCAGATAAGAAAGCAATTAATAAGGTCTGATAATAATAAGATCTGACCCTTCCTGCCCAAATATCTACCGCTAAACGGCTATTGGCTGCACGAAATTGTGTCTCATAGGATATTGTCGTCTCTCCCATATGAGCATTATGTGAATTGAAGATCCCTTCCTTTGTAAACCATGACAACAACAACGCAGAAAAATGGGAATCTCTAAAGCGTTGTTACAAAATCAATTGACCAAAGCATGAGACCGAAGTGCCCTTATATACTTTTGTGATAGAGATACATTTTCGTTTCCCTAAGAATGGTTTAGAAGAAGTTTGGAAGTTTCCATTAGAATGATGCAGTAGGAAACCTCGACTACGTGCGCTGCAGCGCATATATAATAATCGAATGTAACAATTCGTTTCAAAAATTTGTTTAGATATTGTGTTTAACCTCTTATACACGGTTGCAATTATTAGCATTGTTAAGAAATTGCCTTGCTTTGATTCCATTTTAATATTAATTTTAGATAACTATTTCACTTCAATCACACAGGACGGATTTAAATTTTTTAAAACATTTTTGGCCTATTATTATGTTTCTTTTGTCCTTACTACCATTAGCAGCTTTCAGCGTTTTTGTTCCAGTTTCCTTTTAAGGGTTTTTCATCGTTTTTCGATTGATAAATTTGCAAGTTTTCCCCCCTTTTTAATATTGATCAATTTTCAGGATTTTAATTTTCCTTTCCAAAAAAAGACTAACTGTAAAGTACGTTAGCGTCATCTTTACGTTTATACCTTAGCTCAGTTAAAGACAATTGAAATAATCGAATGCAAAAATTCGCTTTGAAAATTTTAGCTATTGTCTTTAACTCTTATGCACGGTTGCAATTATTAATACTGTTGAGGACTTGCCTTGCTTTGATTCCAGTTTAATATTAACTTTAATATATATGCTTTAAGTTTAATATGTATATATATGCGTGTGTGTGATAATATATATATATATATATATCTATGAAAATTTGTTGTGTGTACAAGTATATGAAGTTATGTGACAATTTATATATATATATATATACAGGGTATATCAGTACAGTGATGACAAACGTTGAAGAGAAATTGAGTACCCCTAGACGATGGGAAATCACACAGCAATGTACGGTCGGAAACGCTTTCCTGGCGCGATAGTGACTACACAAAACGCAAAAAAGGAAGGACACGAACAGTGAGACAAAACGAGTTTTATTATGTTTAGTACAGCATAATAAGAACAAAAACCAACAACAATCATCATTAAAGAAGATGCTCGAAATTACGACCCCGGACCGTGATGCAAGTCTCACTGCACATGGAAGATCTGCATCAGGATTGGAAGATCGCATGGAAGATGCATGACGCACGTTTCCTGCACAATTTCGAATACCTTCTTTGATGACGATCGCGGTCTTTTTATGTTATTTTTCTCTTTGTGTTTGCTGTGCTTCGAACAATTAGCATGTTTTCTCACCTTGCTCGTGTCCTTTCTTTCTTGACTTTTGTGTCGTCACTACCGTCGTAGGAAAGCGTTTCCGACGCTGCAATTCTGTGTGATTTTCCTTCGTTTAGGTGTATCTATCACTCCTGAAAGTTTATACTTATAAAACCGGTATAAAGACACACGCAAACGAATACACATAAATATATATATAAATTGAAATAGTAAATTGTTCAGTACCCTACTAAATGTATCTTAAAAAAATAAAATATATCCATAATATTTAAACTAACCTTCAAAAACTTGCTGAAACAGAACGAGTTAAAATCATTTTCATCAAAAAAAAAAAAAAAAAAAAAAAGAGTAGTGAGAAGCACTAATGTAGGGTTCAATATAAAGATTGAATTTCATTGCGCACAAATTTATGAATTTTACCATTTTTGCAAAAAGAATTTGAGACTTTAATGTAAAATTTTGCTTGCATGAAAGGTATATTTTAGATATAAGAATTTCAAACCTTAACAGGTGCAGCTAAAACCCTTAACAAATTTAAAAACATTAACAAATATGAAAATTTGTTAAGGTTTCTTCGAAATTTTCTTTTGTTTTGTATGCGATCCTAGAATCTTCAATTAATCTTATATTGGGTAAGGCTAATAGTTTCAAGAATTATTTTTGTTTGACGAATTTTTTTTTCTGTGTGGTTCACATCTTGTTAATTTTACTGAATGTCCAACATTCCGTAGTCTGAAAGCTTGGAAACTTTATTTTTATTTTATTTATTTCTGAAAATATAAACTTAGTAAGACGACAGTTAATGCGGTATTTAATCCTGAAATCATTTTGAAATACGATGTGTTTGTTATACACGTGTCTCTTGAATGTACGCATCTGGCCCTTTTTTAGAGCAACTTCAGTTATCGTTGTTGTTAGAAAAAAATCAAACATAACCTGAAACCGATTTATACATCAGCATATAACAAAATTATAGGAGAAAAGTAACAATAATAATACGCCAAGTCGGAAGAAAGATACCTTAGAAAAGATGAAAATAACAAGAAAAAAGAATTTATCTGACGCCTATGTCCTTTTTCTTAGAAACCATATACAAACTATTGTAAACAATTCAGAAGCAAAACATACTAATTTCTGACATGACTGATGTTTCGACGGATAACCTTTTCACTGGAAACAACTGAAAGGAACAAAGTTGATTGAAGTAAGACATAAAATAACAGAAGCAAATCCATTATTGCCTTGAGGAAACTAATTTTCTCTAATGGAGGACTAAAAGTACTTTTTCTTGGCTTTAAATATAATCATTTATATTTTATAGCATAACAAGCATCATAAATTCCGCAACGAAGAACAGAGAGCAAGGAAATAGGAGCTAGCAAAATATAATGATATTATTTTGATTTCTATGTATTTATTTCTCTTTAGTAAATTAGATTAAATGTGTGGTATATATATATATATGTGTGTGTGTGTGTGTGTGTAAATATAAACCTGTATATATATAAATATATATATGTATATATATAAATATAAACTGTGCTATTGCTAGCTTTGAAATCGTCGAGTTTATTAATCAAAAATTCATTAAAGTTTTACAAAATACGAAATAAATTTTAAAATAAATTTCAAATTCCAAATTTGGGCTTCCAGATGCCCATATACGAGTGAACGACTACTTTATTCAAAATTTGATGTCTCTAGGTAACGTTGTTTTTTAACAATGCGAGAAAAATGCATGCATTCATGCAGATTCTTCATTATTTATTTTTTAAAATATAATGCAGGGCTTTAATGTTCGATGGCTAGAATTTGAAAAGGAAAACGCCGTTTTATAGTGACCAACGCAAAACACAAAACGAAATTAACAGTTCCTCTGGGCTAAAAATGCCTCTTTGGGCTAAAAATAAATTGCAAGAATAACTTTAATAACCATAATCCTGTGAAGTTGCTGTTAAGATTGACATAAATTATTTTAAAATGGTTAATTTTAACCAATCAAGGTAAAGTTACTGAACTTGTAAATTGCAAACAAAGTAATTGTTGAATAAAAGAAAATATAAAAATAGAATCGATCTAATAATCTAATAAAAATATCTAATAATTATCTAATAAAAATGGAATCTTCTGGGAAAATTGCTCCTTTAGGCTAAAACTAAATTTTCAAGAATCGCTTTAAAATCCCTAATCCTGTGCAGCTGCTGTTAAGATTGACATAAATTATTTTAAAATGTTAAATTTTAACCAAACAAGGTAAAAGTATTGAACTTGTAAATTTTAACCAAACAAGGTAAAATTATTGAACTTGTAAATTGCAAACAAAAGTAATTGTTGAATAAAAGAAAATAGAAAAATAGAAAAAATTTAATGGCATCGTGAACAAAGGTCATTGCCTGAGATTAACAACTGAATTAACATTTAGTTCTTAATTTTTACATATTGTATGAGGTATTTCTCCCGCTTTCTTGGCATGCTTTCGTGGTGTGGTGGTCTGCACGCTAGTCGCGTCCGTAGTTCGATTCCCGGCGAGGGCGTTACCCATTCTTCATCTTCCCTGCTTAAAAAAAAAAAAAAAAAAAAAAAAAAAAAAACCCTAATGTCTATACAGTGACGCTTGAACTAAAAGGGGGTTGGATGATGATTCTCTTCTCCCAGGATTTGGCAATTGGGTCCCCTAAAACGCCAGTCGCTTTTTAAAAGGGAGAGTATATAAGGTATTTCTCCCGCTTTCTTGGCATGCCTTCGTGGTTTGGTGGTCTGCACGCTGGGAGAGGAATTCCAGAGGTCCGTGGTTGGATTCCCAGCGAGGACGTTGCAAATCTTTCATCTTTCCTGCTTCCAAAATACCTAATATCTCTACAATAGAAAAGCTCAAAAATTATAAAATACATGAAAATTAAAAATAAAACAACTATTGTCGTTTAATCGTTGCCAGACCAGAACATCGTCAGGAAGTAGGTAAGTCTGACATTGATTAAACTATCATATTTGGCTCATTAGATGCATCTGTTCATTCAAACTAACAGAGGCCTAAATTTTTATTGTTTTAAATTGTTTTCTTTCTCTGAAAATTTAAAGATAGTATCTCTGATACTGAACGGACGAACAGTTATGACCATGTTTTCCAGGAAATTGAAACTTTGAACAGGACAGCTGAATTGCAGTATGTTTGATCTTGATATTATGAGGCCAGAAGAGTTGATTGCATTGTGTTAGGATATCCAAGTATAATCCTTATTCAGAATACATGGGTACGCTAAGTTTTGGACTATAAAGTTAATTAAAAATACTTTTCCTCTGAAAAAAGCTGAAAGATTTTAACTATAGCCCAAAAACGGTTTTTAAAGTTTAATATGGCTTATCAATAGAGATGGTGAAGGTAGAATAGCAAAACATTTTACAGGATGTTAGACGAATATGCATTTAGACTAAATGAGAACCTCATGTACATTTAAAAAGGGAAAAACATGCACTGTAAAGTCTAAAAATATTTAATGAATTTAATTAGAGATATAACATGAATTAAATTTTATTTAAATCAATCGAATTAAAAAAGTAAGAAAGTAGTATTTTTAAGATGCACGTCTATTGCTTTTAAATAGTTTGGTTTGATAATAACAAACAGACCAAATGTGAAAGAATTAATATTTACAATTTTCTCAATGGCACCAAACTCGAAATAAAAGTAAAACAACACAAAATCGTGTTTCGAGACTAATAGCCCTTTTGGGCTAATAGAAGTTATAACCACTTTTCTTTCCTCTTACGTAGTGGAAGCATGGTCTAGTGAAGTCAATAATTTACTATGAAAATAAGAAACCAGTTGAATATTCTTCAATGAATTTATAAGATATTTCTACCGCCTTCTTAGCATGCCTTCATAGTGTAGTGATCAACATGCTCGACGCGTATTCGAGAGGTCCGTGGTTCGAGTCCCGGGGAAGGCGTTGCTCATTTTTCATCTCTCCTGCTTTGAAATAACTTAATGTCTTTACAGTGGCACCCGAACTAAAAGGTGGTGAATGATTGTTAATCATTACCAGGATTCACCACCAGGATTTGGCGATTGTGTCCCCTAAAACGCCAGTTGCCCTTTAAAAGGAGGAGTATATATGGTATTTCTCCCGCCTTCTTAGCATGCCTTCCTAGTGTAGTGGTCAGCACGCTCGACGTGTATTCGAGAGGTGCGTGGTTCGCGTCCCATTACTCATTTTTCACATCTTCTGCTTCGAAATAACCTAAAATCTCTACAGTTGCGTCCGAATTAAAAAAAGGGTGCTGAATGATGATTCTTCGCCACCAGGATTTGGCGATTGGGTTATCTGAAACCACAGCTGACCTTTAAAAGGGGAATTGTATAAGGTATTTCTCCCGCCTTCTCAGCATGCCTTCGTAGTGCAGAGGTCAGCACGCTCGACGCGTATTCCAGAGGCGCGTAGTTTGAGTCGCGGGGAAGGCGTCGCTCATTTTTCATGTCTCCTGCTTCGAAATAACCAAATGTCTCTATAAATTGATTAAAAAATTAATTTTATGCGATATATCAGTTTGCGTCAGTAGATCAAAATCAGTGATAACATTACTTAAATTCGAACTTTGCGGCAATCAGAATCTGATTTTTTTGTCTGATGTCTTTATAAAATTAAAATTAATAATACAAAAAAAATCTGAAATTTTCAGATTTAAAATTACGTCTATAAGGGCGTTTCTTTAACGCTTTGTGTGTTACCTTTATTTATTAAATATCATGTTCTTTGTACTTGAACCATAAAATTCAGTTTAGTAGCAATGTCAAAATAATTTTAAAACGAGCAGATCTTTAGAATTTCCGATACTCAGTTCCGCGCCCGCTGGAGATAACAATGTTTTTTTTCCCCGCCGTAGGGTGTTGCCATCGCTCGCTTTTAAATCTTGAGTTTGTTACTCAAAATGCCTTAAAGTTTTACAAAATATGAAATGGATAATAAAACAAATTCCACATTTCAAATTTGATGTTCCACATGCCCATATTCATAGGAGGATTACGTCATTCAAAATTCGATGGCTCTATGTACCGCTGTTTTATCACAATGCGATAAATAGATATACATTTATACAGATTTTTTTTATTATGTATTTTCTTCAAATATAATGCAAGACTCCAACATTTGGTGGCAACAGTTTGAAAAGTGAAACGGACATTTATGGTGATTCAACGCAAAATCGCAAAACGAAAACAGTCCCTCAGGGACAAAGCCCCTTTGGACCTAAAGAAACAAAAGAAACATAAATCTTTTAAACCATTTTTTTTTTCAAACTCTTCTTTTCGTATTCTTAGTGTAATTGTTATCTTTAAGTTATTTGTGACCCATTTACTTGTTTTATAGTTATGTTCAATGATGTACATTTTAGAGAATAACATAAGGGGATTTGATGACGGAAGCCATTCTTTTAAAAGGTGTATATATATATATATATAAAACTATTGGGAACTCTTGTTCTAAACGGATGTCAATGACCTTATAACGTTGCGCGCCTCCAACTTGCACGCAACCAAGAGGTGACTGTGAAAACTTGTATAAAAGATAGAGCCTTGTGAAGGGTTTAAGTCCCTTTTTATTCAACGTAATAAATTACAATTGCGTCCTCTTGACGCTTACAGACTGTGCCAACTTGGCAGTCAAATAAAAATAATAACCTGAAAAGAAAGTAAAGACAAGATTCTAACTGCGAGGCTCTCTAAAATAACTAACTCACCGCGTTTTACAATACCGCTGCTAATTCAGCAGACTTGAAGCTCACTGGAACGATCACCACTACTTCCCGCCAAGCACATAGGCCGCAACGCGGGGTTCTTCAATTCTCGCTAACTACCTCCGCGCTCGCTAAGTAAGAATATCACACACCGAATTTGTTTCCTTCTATTTAAATCATAATACTTCCGCTGATAATTTGAATCCTTGCGCGTTCTACTCAAATTTACATATTCTGGCATTGGCAGTTCCAGGGGAAAGTAAGGCTTGACAGGAAAGATAGTTTAAACTTAAAATAAATGTTAGTTAAAATAAATATAAACCCTACATTTGCCGCTGCCAGAATTTGGAAAACTTGGAAGCAGGTCCTACAAACGACCTGTTGTAAGTTTCTCTAATTCTGAACTAACTGGCGAGAACCTCGTTTACACAAAAAAAAAAAAAAAAAAAAAAAAATCTTATGTAACAATTATATACTAAAATTCTGTTGCTCGTTACAAAGCTTTCTTCTTACAGCACTTTTCCTGGACTTCATCAATCAATCTTGGTCTTTCCTTCCAGCATCTGGAAGGAATAAGTATCAGTATCTTTCTACATACATTATAATTTACACTTTCTTGACACAATAAATTTTTGTTTTTAAACGATTCGTTTTTCTTAGTTATTGCTTACTTCACATTCATTCAATTTTTCAAGCATTAATTTAACTTTACACTGGCTCTCCACCGTGTGTGGTGTTAAACGGGAATATTTGTGTTTTAGTCTTACAACACTTCCCCTAACCACCATGATTTGTTAGAATTCAATGACCAAATAGACACACCTTACTCGACATTCTACAACTCAATGAGCTACTTTAATAGTCTTAAAAATTCAAATGTAGGTGGAGAACTCTACAAAACACATTCATTCTAACTTCCCCCTCATTCATCTTTAAACATGCAGGTTTTCGCTCTAAAGCATGACTTTATCTAAAATTTACTACTTAAATTTTGACTTCATTGCTTTTAAGCATTCACTTTTAGCATCTACAATTTTATGCTTCTAGACTAAATTCTACTTTTACATAACCTTCAAGTATTTACATACATTTACAAAAGTTTAATACATATGCTTTTTACAATTTACCATAAAATGAATAAGAGAAAATAAATTTTTACTTTACTCATTCTTCGCCAAGCTAGCGGCACTGAAACTAAAATTCTTATTAATACAAGAATACGAAGTTATTTTTATCTTCGACCAAATTTTGGCTTTAACATAACAGAATTAGTCTTTCGACCAACAGAAAATGCTTGTTTTTAGCTTTTACACTTAAAGAAAATAATACTTTTGCCTTAGCTAAATAAAGTAAAACAAAACTAAGTCTCAACCGAGACATATTGACTTTCGTCAAAACATAGAACTTCGTACTTATGCATAACATTTCGGAACAAAAGAGAGAAAAAAAATTTATAGAAAGTTTTAACTTATCTTTGAGTTTTCGACGCTTGAAACTCCGTCATCCGTTTTTGGGAAAAATTGATCCCAACTTAGAGGTTTCATGGATGTCAATCTTCTCCTTATTGATCTCCGAGTGTCGTCCACGTTGCTTTTTCTTTTGCGTCCTCTACATGCTGGCCTCTTGACGGAGTAATCGTCTGGTTGTTGGCCTTTCTGTTTCTGCCTGGGACGGCTGGTCTTGACGTCCTCCGGTCTGGAGTCCTTCTTGAATTTCTTCTGTTCCTCGTATTTTTGTGCCTCCTGCTGGCGTTTCAGTTTTCGGAACGGCGGCCTTGCTGGCACCTGACTCTGTGGCCGTGTGCGCGTTCTCCTTGATGTGTAATTTCTCCTGCTATCCTTTGTAGGTGGTGTTTTTTTCTTTACCACGGTTTCTTTACCCGGTTCATCTGTATTTTTGTTTCTCTTAAACGCCGGAGTATGAAAATCATTTTTTCTTTTTGATACCGACGTCCGGGTTGTAGAAGTGCTAGGTCTCTCTTCAGTTCTCTGTTTCTTGGGTGGTGGAATAGTTGTTGTAGTCTCTGATTCTTCTACTTCGTTTAGACTTGAGTCCTGCAAGAAACTTTTAAGGATTTCAAAATCATTTGGATTATAGTATTTTTTCACCTGGTCGGGACTTGCTTTACAGATTTCCCCTCTGTCGTTCTTAAGATATAAGACTACTCCTTTGATTTCCTGAATTACATAGGGGCCTTCAAACTTTGGAGCTAGCTTTGCCATAAAATTGTCTGGGGCACTCGATAAAGAAAATTTCCGCTTCAATACTTTATCCCCAACTTTAAAATCTGCTTCACGGCGTTTTCTATCGTAATATAGTTTTTGCCTATTTCTTGCCGTATCCGAGGTTTAAAGTGCCTGATCAATTAGCTTTTGCACGTCTTTTTGTTTAAACTCCTGCTCTCTTTGTTGCACAAAGAATAATTTATCTAAAGGCGTAATTAACTTTCTGCCTAAAAATAATTCTGCTGGAGTTTTTCCCGTAGTATCATGATGTGCCGTTCTTAAAGCATAAGCTAATTCATTTATGTAGCCATCCCTACGCTTGTGATGTGTGCTAACGTAACTGCGAATTATTTTTACAATGTTTTTATTAACTCTTTCTGCTATGTTAGCTTGTCGTCTATACGGAACCATTTTGATATGGCGTATGCCAAGTCCATTGCATATGTTTTCAAATATTTGACTAATGAATTGTTTTCCGTTATCGCTAATGACTTTTATCGGTGCACCGTATTTTAAAATGTATCTGTGTAAGAATGCATCTGCGACTGTTTTGGCTGACGCGCGTTTAAGTGGAACAATTTCTGTCCATTTTGAAAAATGATCTACTATTACTAAAAGAAAACGATTTTTATTTAACTCGCTCTGGGGGAAGGGACCAAGAAGATCTATGCCTAAAATTTCATTCGGAAATGTAGCGCGAATGCTATTTAAGTACCCGGCCGGGCTGTAATTAATATCATTTATTAACTGACATTGATTGCAGGACCTGACATACGCTGTTACTATTTTGTATAATTGCGGGAAATATACCGCCTCGCGTACCCTTTTTATAGTCTTTCTGACCCCGAGGTGGCCCGCTGTTTTTTCTTCGTGCAACTCCTTCAAAATGCTTAATCGAAGCGAGGCTGGGATGACTGGTTTATACTCAAGATTTTCGTTTGTTGTTTTCGTATAGAATAATAAATTATCTATTATTTCATAGTTTTTTGCTCTATTTCTTATCGCATCGATATCTATATGCTCAAAGCTTTCGGGGTCTTTCAAATAAGCATAGATATTTCCAAATTCAGGATCAGCTTTCAGTTCAGTAATAACCGTATCTCTAGAATCTAAAATTTTTGAAGTCAACACAGGGCATTTAAGTTCATTTCCTTCGTCGTCCAGTTTTATACGAGAAAGTGCGTCAGCTACATTGTTTTCCTTACCCGGTTTATATTTTATTGTGATATTATATTCTTGGAGTTTTAAAGCCCATCTTATTAACCTGGGCGTTAGGTTTTTTCCCGAGTAAAGTCTACCAACAGCCGCATGATCCGAAAAGACTGTTACTGGCGATTTGCCGAAATAAACTCGAAATTTGTGTACAGCCATTAATACGGCTAATGTTTCTCTTTCTGTAGCTGTATAATTCCTTTGTGTCTGATTCAATGTTTTACTAAAAAATGCCAGCGGATGGTTATTTTGCATAAGAACCGCACCCACCGCATAGTCTGACGCATCTGCTGCAATTTCCAGGTTTTCGTCCCCCTCAGGGAATTTTAAAACAGGGGCATTAATAAGCGCTTCTTTTAGTCTTTCAAAAGCTGTGTTAGCTTCCGCTGTCCACGTAAATTTACTCTTTTTTCTTTTGATTACTAAGAGTGGTTCAACAATATTAGCGAAATCTTTTATGAAAGATCGATAGTAAGAACATAATCCAAGGAAAGACGAAAGTTTCTTGGCGGTGTTGGGCGGTGGGAAATTCTTAATAGCTTTTATTTTTGAATCTTGCGTTTCTATACCCTTTTGCGAAATTTTATAACCGAGATATTTAAGTTCTTTAGTTGCGAACTTGCATTTTGAGGCGTTAATTGTAAGACCGGCCTCTTTTAATAATTTAAAAACTTGTTCGAGGTCATTAATGTGTTGTTCCAACGTACTACTCGTTATAATTATATCATCTAGATAAATTAAAGTTGATTTTCCTAGGACAGGGTTTAGAACAATGTCCATAGCTCTCTGGAATGTTGATGGGGCCCCACACAACCCAAAGGGCATGCGTAAAAATGCATAAGTGCCCGATTTTGTTATAAACGCGGTTTTATGTATATCTTCGGGTCTCATAGCTATTTGATAGTAGCCAGACGTTAAGTCCAAAGTAGACATATATCTTGTCGATTTGATCTGTCTAATGATCTCGTCTATAAC